>NC_047037.1:58038483-58686689 GCF_011762595.2 Tursiops truncatus
GCAATATAATTTATGTAACATACTCTCTAATACTCTATGAATTTAAATGTATTAATTATATTGCAAATGGAAATGAAAATGTGCTGATACTTTTCTGGGAAGCAGGTTGTTTCACTGATCAGGTATTTTTCCTGTGTGAGGGACACCACAGTGATCAAGTACTATTGCTCTGGCAAGAAAAAACTAATAACAACAAACCAACCAAAGAAACAAATGAGTTTTTAAAAAACCTCACAACAATTAAAATAACAATAATGTAACAGTAATATTCTTCAGATTCCATTGCTTATCACTGGAATATTCCATACTCAAATTTATTTTCGTTTGCAGTGTCAGATGTACAGTTGTACTGGATATATATTTGTATTTTAAAGTATTTAGCATGCAGCTGACCAAGCCTTTGTTCATTTGAGGGAGCAAGCATTTAAGAGTTGTAACTATAGGGTAAATTAACTCTTTTGAATTATTTCTGAAGTTGTTTGCTTCTGCTGGAAAATAAGAAACATGATTTAGTTATACATATTTGAAACTGTGCTCCTCTACGTTTTTTCATGTTGTTCTTTTACATTTAGCTACACTAAAACAAAAGATGATCAGCTTACCTTTGAATACATTATTCTTAGTAAATCTGAAAAGAAATGTTTGTTTGAATTATTATTCAATAATAGGTTTGGGGTTGACTTGGGCTTATTTTCTTTTCCTTTGAAGAAAACCACTGCTCTGTAGAATCTATATTTGAAAATGACAGTTCCATATTTGTTATTATTTCCAAAAGCCTGGGAACTTTTGCTTATGAGACAGATATGGTTGTAACAGAGAGTTCAAATTACTGATTCGGGGTAATGTTTTGATACTGTTTCTTGTAACAGAGTAAAATACACCTACATCACCACAGAAACAAACATACATTTTTCTCTCATTTCATTGTTAATGCTCTGTGTAATCCAATGCTTTTGATTCTATCATCATTTTTCTCCTAAAAATACTCTTATTATAATGCCACTAGTTGCCTTATAAAAGGAATATTTTAATCCATTAGATTTAATTTTAAATCTACTTATTAAACATGTCGAGTATTTAAGTGAACGGCTATAGGGAAGTCAATTTAATTACAAATTAAAGTCCATGTTAACATTCATTTACATTTATATGTATGATCAATTTTTAAATTATGCTTTAAATTACCTATACCTTTAAAATCAAAGTTTGGTTACATAAATAACAATTCAGAATTAAAATTATGCCCATGGAAAATAAGATAATTAAATTTACCAAAACATAAACCATATTTTGTCATTTGTTTATTGACATTCTATAACTAAAAATTACTTTATTGGGAGAAAATGAAAGCCCTTAAAATGCAAATTTCAAGGTGACTAATATAGAAATACTGAGGAGTTATAAATGTATTATTTTCTGTTGATTCAGATATCACTCGATATGAAAATATGTAGAGCAAATTTTGGCTAAACACCAGCTGAATCTGTTAACAGTAAACTTTTCACTATTGGGCACCACTTAAAATCTTTACTGCACAGTTTTTACTACAGGAAATATTCGATTACATCTTTTTTTATGATCACTGCCACCTGCCCTTTTCATTAAAACTTTAAGTGATAATATTAAAATCTTCAAGTCTGTTTTCCCGATAACTGAATTACTATTTCCACATCAATTAAATTCATTGAACCAATGTATAAAGTCTATTTAAGATTATGAAAGCACGTGTTTTCCACATTGGCTTTTATTTAAATATATATATTTTTTATGTTTCCTGTGTGAACTCTGGAAGTAGGGAGCTGGAAGGGATATACTACTTTTGCATTAATGCCATCTGGCCTTGGAGAGCCCCATGAACACTGCTCCAACGAGTCACCCTTTTGAAGATGGGCCAGATGTGTGGCTGTGTTATGGTGGGCAGGAAGGTCTCAAAATAACATGTTAGAGTATGACTCATCAGCATATGTGTATGTGTGTGTCCCCAAGCAATGTTTTTGGCCAAATGGTGTTTAAAAATACTGACAAAATTTTACCTCAGCTTGAATCTTGTGATTATCAACTGTGGATTTTCAAGAAAGACACAAAAAGGCAAATGACTAAAAGCATACGTAACTAATTGAGGACTGTAGTCCTCAAGGACTATGAGTAGTTAACTAGGAGCGCAATTGGGAATATTGCCACATTAACTTAAATAGAACCCTGGGAAGTAACTATTTAAAAAATATATATTTGTTGAACTAGTTGGTGCAACTAGATAATGAAAAGGCAAACATTGGACATTTTGCTGCCATTGTTATGATCTTTCCTATAATGATGAGCTACTATGCTTTCTATTACTCAAAGATACTGAAAAAGACATTACCCTCATTTCCCAATTTAGAGTGCTAAAAAGACATCGGGGTCACAGACATATATAGATAGTAAAGTGTTTTAAAGATAGAGAGATGGATTCACTTTTATATTTTCCCAAGCTCCTACTTTAAAGCTGTGATTTTACCATATTAGGAGACATTTTTATTTTCCATGTGTTTGATTGACATTTTCACTTTGTGTCTTCACTTTTTGGGGGAAGTTGTTCCCAGAGTGGGGTTCTGGCTTTCACAAAGTAATTTTGAGTTCATCTCTTTCCTTTGGGGAGGTGAACAGGAAGGGTCTGGAGAAGCAGGTTAAATTTGGGGTTCAAATGCTAGTTTTAGAAAATACGGAAAATGAAGGGAGTAGATGTGGAGTAAAAGATGTAGAGCATCTTTTCTAAGAGATGCCTGTGGTGCTGCAACAGGAGAGATGCTCTACTTTCCCTTTCTAAGTGTCGTGGTGTGGACCTTCAGTGTGATAAATGTATTTTGCTCAGAAAATCCAATACTTTAAAAATGTTTTACATTTAATAGTCAAATTGATCGTATAATCTTGTTCTTCAAAATTCAAAACATATACAAAATTATAGAGTGAAAACCCTTTGTCTTCCTTGGACCTCCTATAACTTAATTCCTCTTCTAAGAAGCAATAAACTTGATTACTTTCTTCTGTTATCCTTCCAGAGATGTTTTATATTTTTCCAAGCAAATTTACATAAATACTTTTTCTTCTCTTTTACATAAATGATAGCATAACATACTCACTGTTCTGCATCTTGCTTTTTCACATAACACATTTTAGAACCCTTTCTTTATTCATACAAAAAAGGAGTCCCTGTTCTATTTTTATGGTTACATGATATTTCGTTGTGAGAATGCACTATAAATTATTTAATCAGTTGAGTATCGATAAATGTTTAGGTTGCTTATAATCTTTTGTTCTTATATAAATGTAAGAAGCCTAGTGCATTGCTGGTCAGAATGTAAAATGGTGCAGCCGCTGTGGAAAACAGTTTAGTGCTTCCTCAAAAAGTCAAACACAGAATTGCCATATGAGCCAGCAATTCAACTTCTAGGTGTATAATCAAAAAAATTGAAAGCAGGGACCCAAACAGATATCTGTATACTGATGTTCGTAGTAGCATTATTCACAATAGCCAAAAGGTGGAAACAACTCAAATGTCCATCAATAGAGGAATGGATAAACAAAATGTGGTATATACATACAATGGAATAATTATTCAGCCTTAAAAAAGGAAGGAAATTCTGATACATGCTACAAGATGAATGAACCTAAAAACATTATTCTAAGTGAAATAAGCTAGACAAAAAAGAACAAATATTGTTTGATTCTACTTAAGTGAGCTCCTAGGATAGGCAAATTCATAGAGACAGAAAGTAGAATAGTGATTACCAGGGACAGGGAGGTGGGGATGAGGGAAGTTTAAAAACTTCTGGAAATAGATAGTGGGGTGGTTATATAACAATGTGATTGTACTTTAAATTTTTTTAATTTAACTTTAAATTGAATTATAATTGACAGATAATGTTATAGTAGTTTCAGGTATACAACATAGTGATTTGGTATTTTTGTACATTAAAAAATGATCACCACAATAAGTCTGGTTACCATCTGCCACCATACAGAGTTATTACAGTATTATTGACTATATTCCCTATGCTGTATATTATATTCCTGTGACATTTATTTTATAGCTGGAAGTTTGTACATCTTAATTCCCTTCACCTATTTTGCCCTTTCCCCTCTCCTCCCACCCCTCTGGCAATCACCAATTTGTTCTCTGTATCTACCAGTATGTTTCTATTTTTTGTTTGTTTGTTTTGTTTTAGATTCTACATATAAGTGACATCATATGGTATTTGTCTTTCTCTGTCTGACTTATTTCACTTAACGTTATACCCTCTAGATCCATCCATGTTGTTGCAAATGTAAATATTTCATTCCTTTTTATGGCTGAGTAATATTCCATTGTGTGTGTATATACACACACATACACATACACACACCAAGTCTTCATTCATTCATCTGTTGTTGGGCACTTAGATTACTTCCATATGTTATCTATTGTAAATAGTGAACATAGGAGTACATATATCTTTTCAAATTAGTATTTTTATTTCCTTCAGATAAATATCCAGAAGTGGAATTGCTGGATTGTATGGTAGTTAGTATTTTGAAGAACCTACATAGTGTTTTCCATAGTGGCTGCACTAATTTATATTCCCACCACCAACTGTGCACAAGGGTTCCCTTTTCTCCACATCCTGGTCAACACTCGCTGTTTCTTGTCTTTTTGATAATAGCCATTCCGACAGGTGTGAGGTGATATCTCACTGTGGTTTTGATTTGTATTTCCCTGATGATTAGTGAAGTTGAGCATCTTTTCATTTGCCTGTTAGCCATTTTTATATCTTCTTTGGAAAAATGTCTACTCAAGTTCTCTGCCCATTTTTAAAAAACGGGTTGTTTGTTTCTTTTTATATTGAGTTGTATGAGTGCTTTATATATTATGGATATCAACCCCTTATCAGATATATTGTTTGCAGATATTTTCTCCCATTCAGTAGGTTGTCTTTTCATCTTATGGATGGTTTCCTGTGCTGGGCAGAAGCTTTCTAATTTGATATAGTCCCATTTGTTTGTTTTTGCTTTTGTTTCCCTGAGCTGAGGAGGCATATCAAAAAAAATATTGCTAAGACAGATGTCAAAGAGTTTACTGCCTGTAATTTCTTCTAGGAGTTTTATGGTTTCAGGTCTTTAATTCATTTTGAGCTAAATTTTGTGTATGGTGTAGGATAGTGGTCCAGTTTCATTCTTCTGCATGTGGCTGTCCAGTTTTCCCAACACCATTTATTGAAGAGATTGTTTTTTCCCTGTTATATATTCTTGCCTCCTTTGTCATAGATTAATTGCCCATATAAGCGTGGGTTTTTTTCTGGGCACTCTATTCTGTTCCATTGAGCTATGTGTGTGTTTTTGTGCCAGTAACATACTGTTTTGATTACTGTAGCTTTGGCAGTATAGTTTGAAGTTAGGGAGCATGAAGACTCCAGCTTTGTTCTTCTTTCTCAAGATTTCTTTGGTTATTCAGGGTCTTTTGTAGTTCCATACAAATTTTAGAATTATTTGTTCTAGTTCTGTGAAAAATGCCATTGGTATTTTGATAGGAATTGCATTAAATCTGTAGATTGCTTTGGGTAGTATGGACATTTAAACAATATTGATTATTTCAATCCATGAGCATGATATATCTTTCCATTTATTTGTGTCATCTTCAGTTTTTTTCTCAGTATCTTATAGTTTTCAGAGAACAGGTCTTTCCCCTCTTTGGTTAAATTTATTCCCAGGTATTTTATTGTTTTTGAGATAATTGTAAATGGGATTGTTTTCTTAAAATGTCTTTTTGATAGTAGGTTATTAATGGATAGAAATACCACAGATTTCTGTATGAATCTTGCATACTGCAACTTTACTGAATCTGTTTATTAGTTTTAATAGTTTTTTTGTTTTTCTATATATAGTATCATGTCATCTGCTAACAGTGACAATTTTACTTCTTCCTTTTCAACTTGGATGTCTTTTATTTATTTTTCTTGCCTAACTGCTGTGGCCAGAACTTCCAATATATGTTGAATAACAGTGGCAATTGTGGGCATCCTTGTCTTGTTCCTGATCTTAAAGGAAAAGTTTTTAGCTTTCCTCTGTTGAGTATGATTTTAGTTGTGGGTTTGTCATATAAAACCCTTTATTATGCTGGAGTACATTTCCTCTAAACCACTTTGTTGAGAGTTTTTATCATAAATGGATATTGAATTCTTTCAAATGTTTTTTCTGCATCTATTACAATGATAGTATGATTTTTATTCTTAGTTTTGCTAATGTGGTGTAACATGTTGACTGATTTGTGGATGTTAAACCATCCTGGCATCCCTGAATGAATCCCAGTTGATCATGGTGCATGATCTTTTTAATGTATTGTTGAATTTGGTTTGCTAATATTTTGTTGAGGATTTTTGCGTCTGTTTTCATCAGGGATATTGGTCTGTAATTTTCTTTTCTTTCTCTCTTTTATTTATTTATTTATTTTTGATGTATCTTTGGTTTTTGGATCAGGGTAATGCTGGCTTTGTAAAATGAGTTTGGAAGTGTTCCTTTCCCTTCAATTTTTGGGAATATTTGAGAAGTATAGGTATTATCTCTTCTTTCAATGTCATGTGGAATTCACTTTTGCGCTTTGGGAGTATCTTGATTACTAATTCAATTTCATTGCTAGTAATCAGTCTATTCAGACTTTCTATTTCTTCATGATTCAGTCTTGGAAGATTGTATGTTTCTAATAATTCATACATTTCTTCTTCTAGGTTGTCTAATTTGTTGGCATATATTTGGTCATCGTGCTTTCTTATGATCCTTTGTATTTCTGTGGTATTGGTTGTAATTTCTCCTCTTTCATTTCTGATTTTATTTATTTGAAATGTTTTTTTCTTGAGGAGTCTGGCTAAAAGTTTGTGAATTTTGTTTGTCTTTTCAAAGAACCAGCTCCTAGTTTCATTGACTTAAAAAAAATTTTTTTTAGTCTCTATTTCATTTAATTCCTCTCTTATCTTTATTATATCCTTCCTTCTATTAACTTTGGGTTTCATTTGTTCTTTTTCTAGTTTCTTTTGGTGTAAAGTTAGATTGTTTATTTGAGATTTTTCTTGTTTCTTGAGTTAGGGCTGTATTGCTATGAACTTCCCTCTTAGACTGCTTTTGCTTTGTCTAATAGATTTTGGAAAGTTGTGTTTCCATTTTTATTTGTCTCAAGGTATTTTTGACTTGCTCTTTGATTTCTTTGTTGACACATTATTTAATAACATGTTGTTTAGTCTCCATGTATTTGTGTTTTTTCCAGTTTTCTTCTTGTAATAGATTTCTAGTTTCATACAACTGTGGTTGGAAAAGATGCTTGATATGATTTCAATCTTCTTAAATTTATTGAAACTCGTTTGTGGCCTCACATGTGCTCTATCCTGGAGAGTGTTCCATGGGCACTTGAGAAGAATGTGTATTCTGATGCTTTTGGAAGAGTTCTGTGTATGTCTGTTAGGCCCATCTTGTCTAATGTGTCATATAAGGTCAGTGTTTTCTTATTAATTTTCTGCCTGGATATCTATCCATTGATGTAAGTGAGGTATTAACGTCCCCTATTATTATTGTATTGCTGTCGATTTTTCCTTTTATTTCTGTTAGTATGTTCTTTGTGTATTTATGTGCTTTTATGTTGGGTGTATAAATGTTTACAAATATTATATTCTCTTCTTGGGTTGACCCCTTTATCATTATATAATGCCCTCCTTTTTCTTTTGTTCCAGTGTTTGTTTTAAAGTCAAAGTTGTCTGATATATATATTTGCTACCCTGTTTTCTTTTAATTTCCATTTGCATGGTATATCTTTTTCCATCCCTCCACTTTCAGTATGTGAGTGTCTTCAGGTTTGAAATGAATCTCTTGTAGGTCACTTATAGAAGGGTCATGTTTTGATCCATTCAGCCATCCTATGTCTTTTGATTGGAGAGTTTAGTCCATCTACATTTAAAGTAATTATTGGTATGTATGTACTAATTTCCATTTTGTTAATTGTTTTCTGGATGTTTTTGTAGTTCCTTTCCCTTTATTCTTCTCTTTCTCTTTTCCCTTGTGGTTTGATTACTTTCTTCAGTGTTACATTTTGATTGCTTTCTCATTTTCCTTTATGTATTTACTATAAGTTTTTTCTTTGTGGTTACTAAGAAGTTCACTTATAACATTCTATGTATATAACAGTCTCTTTTAAGTTGATAGTAACTTAATTTTGAACACATTCCCAAGCTTAATATTTTCACTCTCCTCCCCACATTTTATATTTTGGATGACACATTTTATATGTTTTTATTTTATGTATTCCTTCACTAATTATTGTATTTTCAATTAATTTTACATTTGTCTTTTACTCTCTTTACTTGCTTTATAAGTGATTGACCCACTGCCTTTATTATTTATTTATCTCTTCAGGTGAGATTTTTACTTTCATATGTTTTCTTATTATTAATTAGTGCCTTTCTTTGTTAGCTTAGAGAAGTTCCTTTAACATTTCTTGTAAGGCTGGTTTAGAGGTAATTAACTCCTTTAGATTTGCTTATCTGTAGAACTCTTAATCTCTCCTTCAATTCTGAATGATAGCCTTGCCAGGTAGAAAATTCTTGCTTGGCAGGTTTTTCCTTTCAGCCCTTTGACTATGTCATGCTACTCCCTTCTGGCTTGTAAAACTTCTGCCAAAAAAATCTTTGATACCCTTATGGGTTTCCCATGTACATAATAATTTTCTTTTCTCTTTCTGTCTTTAAGATTCTCTCTTTATCTTTTACCATTTTAATTATAATATGTCTTAGTGTATTTCTCTTTGGGTTCATCTTATTTGGAACTCTCTGGGTTTCCTGGACCTGGATGCCTTTTACGTTCCTCAGATTAGGGGAAATTTTAACCATTATTGTCTTCAAATAATTTTTCTGGACCTTTCTCTCTTCTTCTTCTTGGACTCCTATAATGCAAATTTTATTCACTTGATGTTGTCTCAGAGGTCCCTTAAGGTATCCTCACTTCTTTTAATTCTTTTTCCATTTTGCTGCTCTCTCTGGTTGTTTGCCATTGCTTTCTCTGATTCATGCTCCTATTTCATCCATTTAGCTGTTGAACACCTCTGCTGTATATTTCAGTTCAATTATAACTTCAGTTTGGTACTTTCTTACATTTTCTGTCTCTTTGTTCAAGTTCTCTGTGTTCATCCATTTTTCCTTCCTGAGACTGGTGAACATCTTTATGACAATTACTTTAAACCTTTTATCATGTAGGTTGTTTATCTCCATTTCACTAAGGTCTTTTTCTGGGGATTTGCCTTGCTCTTTGGTTTGGAGCTTATTCCTCTGTCTCCTCATTTTGCCTGTCTCTCTGTGTTTGTCTGTGTGTATTAGGCGTAATGGCTACCTCCCTTAATCTTGAAGGAGTGATCTTGTGATGGCATTGTTTTGTGTAGCCCCAAAGCACAATGTCCCCTGGTCACCAGAGCCAGGCACTCTATCAATATTTCTCATGTGGGCTGCATGTGCCAGCTACTGTGATAGCCTTGTGGCTGCTACATGGGGAAGGTGGGGCTCAGGGTACTCACCTGGCCTGTTTGCAGCTCAGCTGCTGAGTGGGTAGGGTGGGGTTTGAGTTGCTTACCTATCCTGGTTGCAGTTTGGTCTCTGGACTGGGTTTTAGGTTGGCTGCTGTGTAGGGATAGTGGGGCTCAGGGTGCTCACCTGGCCCTGTTGTGGCTTGGCTGTTTCATGAGGAAGACAAGACAGGTGCTCATCTGTTCTGGTTTTGGCCCAGTCTTTGCATGGTGTGGATGGGGCTTGAGGCACCTGGCCAGGGCAATTATTGCTCTGCTGTCAGGAGGGAAGGGTGGGGCTGACTCATCCCAGCTCTCTGTCAGGTGCCGCCTGATTTATTCTCAGTATGCCCCTGTTGCTGAGGGTGTGCCAAGGCCTGTCAGTATTCCAAGGAGAGGAATCTCATTTGGCACCTAGTTTCAGCTAATTGGATGCCAGACCCTCAGGCAGCAGCTGTTTTTTTTTTTTGGCCACGCCGCATGGCATGCGGGATCTTAGTTCCCCAACCAGAGATTGAACTGTGCCCCCTGCAATGGAAGTGTGGTGTCCTAACCACTGGACTGCCAGGGAATTCCCCAGCATATTTTAAAGTATGTAGATAGATACAGTCCTATGGGGCTGCAACAGTAATCCCTGCTGGCCTCCAGACCAGGAGATCTGGTGGTGTCCTGTGGATGACAGTTGCAAAAATCGGAGCTCCTGATGAGTGTATAAGCTCCTTTCTGGGAAGTCTTATTGAGCTGTGCAAGGCCAAGGGGGTGCACAAGGATGGTGTCTCCCTGTTTACTTTCCCTGGGCATTCCTCCTTAGCCTCTAAATGTGTGGGAAGCCTAAAGCTCTTCCTCAGAGTGAAGCTCCAGGTGAGTAAATAGGCCTTTTTCACAGAAAGAGTGGGTTGTATTTCAGTCTGCTGTCTGTGCGGTGCCCCGAGGGTGGTGCCAAAAATTGTCTTTCCATTGTTACGGTCCTGTGGAGCTCAGGAATGCCAGACCCCTTGGCCACCAGGCCAGGTGATCCAGGGGCATCCCCTGTGCGGATTGTGCATGTCTACTGGCTTTAGCTAGGAAGCTGGAGAGTATAGCGGGTAGGGCTTTCTCTCTTGCTTCAGGAAGGCAGTGGGAAAATGACCTGACTACGTATGCCCAGAGGCTTCAGTAATGCAGCATGAGAGTGCCCTGTCTGTGTGTGCAGGCTTCGACTTTAGGCAGGAATGAGAAAGTACCTTGACTGTTTGTGCCTGCCTGCTTCAGCAAGGGAGTAGGGGAGCACTATAGCTGCAGAGCTCTTTGGCTTCAGCAATGTGACGGGGTAGTGCTGTGGTTGCTTACCCCCACATCCAAGGTTGCCCACCTGTGCTAGCAAGTTAGGCGAGGAGCACAGCAATGGCATCTGATAGTGCCTCTGTCTCTGGGAAATGTTTCCATCATCCCCTGGCCTTCCGGCCAAATCATGTAGATTTGCAAATTTCCTTCACATGTAGTCTTGGCACTTTCAAACTTGCTGGGTCTTAGGGCTAGTGAGACCACATGTGAGTCCTTTAATTGGTAAGTCTCAGTTTCCTATGCACTTTGAGACCCTTGGAGGTCAACCACCTTGGTTTTCTAAGCCAGGCGTTTTGGGACTCATCTCTCTGTGTAGATCCTAGGGGCCAGGGTACCTGATGTGGGGCACCAACCCCATGCTCCTCTGGCAGGATGCCTGTCTGGTGCGATCCCTCCCTATGTGTGACGCCTTGCCAGGTTTGGAGCTTTGGATGAGAGTGTTTCTCTGCCTCTCCTACCCATCTTGATGTAGTCCTTTTTATTCTTTGTGGTAGAGTCCTTTTATTCTTTGTATTCAGCTAGTTCTCAGGTTCTTTTCAGAAGGAATTGATTCATATGTAGGTGTATATTTATTGTATCCATGGGAGAAGGTACATTTCAGCTCTTAGTACGCCAACATCTTGAACGAATAGCCAATGTGAATGTACTTAATGTGACTGAATTGTGTACTTTAAAATGGTTTAAATGGTAAATATTATGTTGTGTATATTTTACCTCAATAAAAATTAGCCCCAAAATGCAATAGTGAGCAACGCTTGTGTACCATATTTTGCATTCATGGAGTATAATCCTCTTGATAAATTTGTAGGGTGTGCAAATGTATGTGCATTCTACCACTTGTGTAGATTGCCTGTTTCCTCACATCTTAACAAGGTATTTATTTAAACTTTTCTCTTTCTGGCATCCTGACAGGTGAAAAAAAATCAATTGCTTTTTCTAAGAATAAAAGGGAACTAACTGTATCTGTAAACTTCCTTGAGGGGCTGGACATGGGATCTCATTGGTCTTATGTATATGAATGGGGAAGATGAGGCACATTAGGACTTTTAACCCATGCTCTAATGAAAGCTGTATTTGAGCTGATAATGTATCACTGATTGAGTGATACATTACTCATTAATTTTTAAATGGCCTCAGCCAGAGGTGAGTTAAAAAGTTTGCCCAAATGACTTATATGGTATTGTTTCAATGTGTATACTTTTTAATTTGGGGGAATTTCAACTTGCTTCCCATTTATTAACTTATCAAGCACTTAGCAATAATTGAGACATAATGCCTGCCTTGAGGAGCTTGCGGTGCGACGGAGGAAGCTACCCAAGTAAATAGGCAATTGCAATGTGGGGGTGAGTGTGGATTGTTATAGAAATATGAGCAGGTGTGCTATTACCCCAGATCTGGGTGGTGAGGGGCAAGGAAGGCTTTCCTGAGAAGCTTACATGTGGACTGAGTCCTTGAGGATAAATAGGAGTTAGGTAGGTGGAATGGGGGAGGAGAGGGAGGGATGGACAATTTGAGGAGTCTGGAAAAGGAAAAGACACATTCATTGCAATGTCCTAAGGCAAGAGAAGGTGTGGAACCTTGAGAGCATTCCAGGTAGTTCAGGTGGGCTGCAGCCTGGAGTGAGAGAGTTCCTCTGATTAACATGTTTTCTATTCTCTTCGTTAAGTCCAGACCTTACAAGTCTGAGGCTCTTTCTCTTGCCTGTAGAGTTTCTTCTGAACCTGGAGCTTGACAAGTGCTTTTCACTTTCACCCCTGGTTGACAACAAGGTTAATGATAATTCTTTTTCATATTTTGAAATTCTCTTGACATCAGGGCCATAGTGTGTGTGACAAGCCTACCTCCCCTTTCCTTGTCATCTCCCTATTTCCCTGACTCCCCTTTTTTTTTAATTAATTAATTTTATTTATTTTGGCTGTGTTGGGTCTTCGTTGCTGGGCGTGGGCTTTTTCTAGTTGCGATGAGCGGGAGCTACTCTTCATTGCGGAGCACGGGCTCTAGGCACGTGGGCTTAAGTAGCTGTGGCTCACGGGTTCTTGAGCACAGGCTCAGTAGTTGTGGCGCACGGACTTAGTTGCTCCGCAGCATGTGGGATCTTCACAGACCGGGGCTCGAACCCGTGTCCCCTGCGTTGACAGGCGGATTCTTAACCACTGCGCCAGCAGGGAAGTCCTGACTCCCGTTTTTTTCTCCTTGACTTACAACCTCTTACTTTTTTTTTCAGAAATCCCACCTGCATTACCAAGCCTTTCTCCAAAGCATTTCCTAGTTCTGCCCACCTCTTGCCTGTAAACCATTTGTTTCTTGTCCAATAATTTATGGAGCATTGCTTTTGTGCTAGACACTGAGTAATATGCTGAGGAAACAAGGATGAACGAGACCAGTCCTTGCTCTCAGGTTAATACACTCTCTGAGTATTTCATTACCTTTGTTATAGTGCTTGTCACAGCCTGCCTTGTATTACAGGGCAACCTACTTTGCGGGTAGTCTTTAGCCATAGCACAGTGCCTAGGACACAAATGTGTATTGTCCAACCATTTCAGTTAGAGGGGGCAGGGGGGTTTGAGAGAGAGAGAGGAGAAACTTATTGAGCATTAAGCCTATGCCAGGCACTTGGTTACCTCAGCTATTAACTCATTTAACTTTTCTCAAAACACCATGGAGCAGGAATGATTAGTTTCTCCATTTCACATGGTAGGAAACTGAGAACCAGAGTCCTTAGATAACTTGCCCCAGGTCACAGCGTTAAGAAGTGGCAGAGCCAGGATTCTCCCCCATAGAGTCTAATTGCAGGGCTTTTGCTTTTGGCCACTGTGTTATAGTGATTTTCTTCTCAGCCATTGTTCCAGTGAACAGATCACACAATCAACAGAATAACTGCAGTCTACTTGTAATTTTGCTTTACTCATTTTGATGTCCCTGAGGTTCAGTGGCCTGTGTTTGTATGCTCTACTAGATGTGAGTCCACAGCTAGGTTGTAGCACCCAGCCAGTGAGCTCCAGACAGCAGGGGTAGCGTCTACATTGATCTAGTTTTACATGACGCTTATAGACAGATGTCCACATGTGCGTGAGCTTTTACAGGCCATGCAGTGATGATGAGGATGAAGCTGATTTACGGCTGCTTACCACATGGCCCCCAGGGCTGCTTAGAAACTGGCATAAAATCAAAGGCAACTTGCAGATAGCTGTGATGGGACAGTTGACCTCCAGGGCTCTGTCTAAGCAAGGTTTTGGTGTGGTTTAGACCAGGGCTTCACAGACTTGCCCACTGAAGTCTCCCTATAGCAGTTGACAGGGACACATATATCCCTGCGATCTGGTGGTAAAGCATGGAGTGATCCAGGAATGCCATGCTTTGAATTCTCCAGGCTTTATCTTAAAATTAAGTGCTTATTTTAATAACTAATAATAATATAATCTATTCTTGCTTATTTTAAAATGACAAAGGAGTATTTACTGTCAAATACAATGGGCAGTGCAGGACGCGTGGTGTTATTTTCTGCAAGCCCGAGGTCTCTCTGGCACAGCATCTTATCAGACTTCACTTGGAGGAGCACCGGCTAAATAAAATCGATGTAGTTTAGAATATTTGAAGACCACTTGAAACAGTTATTGTCATACCGAGTCAGGGATGAGAGGGTTCACAAGGCAGTCTTTGCCAATCTGCAGTCTGGGGCTGACTACCCTTTCTAACGGCTGCTTTCAGTCAAGGTCGCATGATGTCCCTGTGTGTAGAGATAGATGTGGGCTCTTCTACAAGCAACGCGGACAAATGCAATGCTACTAAGGTGATCAGTGGTATCTCCCTGCCCCTGAGATTCTAAATTAACATGACTTGAACCCCAGTTCACAGTGGTTCCCATAATTTCTTTACATGTCTACGGACTTTTTTCTTTTTCTTTTTTTTGCCTTGCCGCACGGCCTGTGGGATCTTATTTCCCAGCCCAGCCCGACCACCAGGGAACCCGCGCCCCCTGCAGTGGAAGCACGGAATCTTAACCACTGGACCGTCAGGGAAGTCCGGGGCTTATGTTCTTGAGGCTTCCTCTGGTTTAGCATTTTGCATCTGCAAATGTTTTCTGTGTTTTGTCCACCTAGATGCAAAATTCAGTGCCTCCGCTAGTTTACTGCCCCAAATCCACTCACACCAAGCATTTCCTGAGTTTGTAACTTGATTGAATATCTGAGGACTTCAGTCTCCCAATTTCACTAGCTCCCCCACTTCCCTCCCTGCCCTGACTTTCTTTTCTTCCACTCCTTCCCTCTTAAAATCACACAGATTTCTCTCTCTGTCTCATGCCATGTAGTTGGACCCTCTCTTCTGAATCCTTGGCCTCAGGTGACGGTTCTGGCCCTTGCAGCACTCATCTATTGCAAGTGGGGCTACTAAAGCATTTTCCCAACAAAGGCAATTGTCTCAGTAAAAGGAATTCTCATACCCGCTGCCAAGAGAATAAAATGTTCTTCGTCTAACCCCCCGTAATAATAAAGGAACAAAGGTTGAGAGTGATTTATTTTCTTTTACAAAATAAATTAGAACAGACTCAAGGTTATCTCAGTAATAATAGCCCTCTTTCTCTCCCTTGCATTCCAATATGCTGTCTTGAATGGGAGAGAAAGGCATGAAGTTACACAGCTTGCTCAAAGGGAATTGAGTGTAGGGGTGCTATCTGTGTATTGCAGGGGACAAAAGAGCTTCCCTACTTTGCTTGACTCCTGAAGACTCATTATTTAGCATCTGCTTCTACATCCCCAAAGCTGGATTTACAATTTCCTAGAGCAGCACATAGTTCTTTGGGCAATACTGACAATTTAGAAAATTATTTTTTGTATTGAACTGATATCAGCCTTTTGGAGCTTCCATATTTTATTCTAACCCTATTTGCATGAATTCAGACCTGACTAATTTGATTTGAGTTACATTAACCCAGTCTTGTATACGCTCCATCCTAAAACATACATGCGAGAAACCACTTTTCCTGCTCAGATTGTCTTGGTGGCTCCTATTACCCAGAGAATAAAATCTTATCTCCTTACCAGAGCAGTGAATGTCCTTGGTAAGCTTGTTCAAACATCCCTTTTCATCTTAACCTTCTGCTTTCCCCTTATGTCTCCTGCTGTTTGAGTTCCTCTAATTCCCTAAGTAGATATATCACTTTATTTGGTTTTGTTCTGCTTTTCCACCATTATAAAAAGCTTCCCAAACTGCCCCATCTCTTCTAGTCAGAATCTTATTTATTTTCCAATGTACTTTCACCGTGAAGCCTTCCTCGAATGCTCAAGTGTAATGAGTTCTGCTCTCTGGGCTCTTTATTTTTACTTTAGACATGTGCTGTCCATTACTCTAACCACTAGCCACATGTGATTCTTTATTTCTTTATTTTTGGCTGTGTTGGGTCTTCGTTGTTGCCCGTGGGCTTTCTCTAGTTGTGGCGAGCGGGGCCTACTCTTCGTTGCGGTGCACAGGCATCTCAATGCGGTGGCTTTTCTTTGTGCAGAGCATGGGCTCCAGGTGCACGGGCTTCAGTAGTTGTGGCACGCAGGCTCAGTTGTTGTGGCACGCGGGCTCTAGAGCGCAGGCCCAATAGTTGTGGCGCACGGGCTCAGCTGCTCCGTGACATGTGGGATCTTCCCGGACCATGTCCCCTGCACTGGCAGGTGAATTCCCAACTGCTGCACCACCAGGCAAATCCCCACGTGTGATTCTTGAGCACTTGAAAGGTGGCTAGTCCACATTTTTTGAGATATGTGACTAGTTCAAATTGAGAGGTACTGTTAAATATAAATGACATACTGGATTCAAAGACTTCTTAGTACAAAAAACAGGATATGAATATTTCATTAGTAATTTTTTACCTTGATTTTATGTTGAAATAAGATTTTGGTTATATTGATTTATGTAAAATATATTATTAAATTAATTTCACCTTAAAAAACTTTCAATGTGGTTACTAGAAAATTTAACATTAAATATGTGGCTCATGTTATAATTCTATTGGACAAGCCTGCTTTAGACCATTATATGGGATTCAGTGCTAAACACCTTGCATTATCACTTTGAGTGCATTTCTCAGTCCCTGCTGCTAGAGTTTACGTTCCCTGAGCTCAGGAACTTGTAACCTCCTATTCCTTACCACTCCCCACTTTCATTCACTGGATGTGCAATATATGCTAATGAAATAAAATAGAAAATGTTTTATCAGAAGAGGTAAGGAGCTCAAATGCCTATAGAAACCAGGCAGGTAGCATAATTATATGAAGTGTGCTGGGTATAACAAGGATCTTGGTGTCAGGGACACAATAGGATTCTGGACTGGTTAGCAGAGACCATGGTCAACTGGAGATTGACCGCTCTGTAAAAGAGGCAGCCACTTCTCCCTATCAGCTGAATTATTACCACATAGAAATGTAGGCCCAGGGTTGCCAAAGTTTCCAGTCTTTCAAGAGAAACTGGATATCTGGATTCTCTGGACTTTTATGCTAATTTAACTGCTTTTTATATGTTGGCTTAATTCTAAAAGCTTTGGGTGGGCCAACCGAAACAGATTAGTGGCCTGAATAAAGCCTGAAAGTTACCAGTTTGTGCTTCTCATTTAGAGGGCAAAATGAAATTTACCTGTAGTACCACAGTAGTAGAAGAGTAAAACAGGATTCATTATTGTGGCTTTGATCAAGAAGGAACTAGAGGGTTTCCCTGGTGGCGCAGTGGTTGAGAGTCCGCCTGCGAACGCAGGGGACGCAGGTTCGTGTCCCGGTCCGGGAAGATCCCACATGCCGTGGATCGGCTGGGCCCGTGAGCCATGGCCGCTGAGCCTGCGCGTCTGGAACCTGTGCTCCGCAATGGGAGAGGCCACAACAGTGAGAGGCCCGCGTACCGCAAAAAAAAAAAAAAAAAAAAAGAAGGGACTAGAATTTGGACCCCTAAATCTGCAGAAAACTATTGGTAGATGGTATTTCCAAACATTCCCAAATACTTGAGATTAAAAAATATATCTCTCTGCAGAATTTCTCAAGACTTAGGCCCTTAAGGAAAAAAAGGGGGAGCTGTAAGTTTATTGACAGGAGAGTAAAACTGTCAATGCAAAAGGGAGTAACATGTCTCTCATTCTTAAGTCTTTACTTGTTTAGGGTTCAGGAAATGGTTAAAGAAAGTATCACTTTCTGAATTTTCAGAGCTCTTGTGACCTGTGTGTTTACAGAGGAAATCTTGTGGTTGAATATTTAGCATACATGAAGTGAAAAGGTGAGAAGGGGCTGAATGCTAGTCAGAATAATGTTATTTTTAAATGACAGAATGCTGCTTCTAAGGTAGATTAGCAGTAGCATTTCTTTGATTTTCATTTCTTTGAAATCCAAAATCAATAGACCAAGTAATGCAAAGGAACTCTGGCTTAGAATTGTATCACCTGTTGAACTATTAGTAATTTACTTTTCTAGGTCATTTTTTTTTTTTTTTTTTTTTTTTTGCAGTACGCGGGCCTCTCACTGTTGTGGCCTCTTCCGTTGCGGAGCACAGGCTCCGGACGCTCAGGCTCAGCGGTCATGGCTCACGGGCCCAGCCGCTCCACGGCATGTGGGATCTTCCTGGACCGGGGCACGAACCCACGTCCCCTGCATCGGC
Source organism: Tursiops truncatus (assembly GCF_011762595.2). Taxonomy (NCBI): domain Eukaryota; kingdom Metazoa; phylum Chordata; class Mammalia; order Artiodactyla; family Delphinidae; genus Tursiops; species Tursiops truncatus. The sequence goes on from NC_047037.1 coordinate 58,056,977, forward strand.
AGGCGGACTCCCAACCACTGCACCACCAGGGAAGCCCTCTAGGTCATTTTTTAAATCTCAGTAACCTGCAGTCATAACAATATCAGAATTAGTTTGCCAAAGGGGTCATTATTCTATTGAGTAGGAAAATAAGTGAGGATCTGTATAACTGCACTTCAATTTCAATTTTATTATTTTGCATGTAAACTGAGCACCTGAAATCAAGGATTATATTTACAGAATAGAATTCTGTAAATTCTCTGAAAGTCATATATCATGTATAAATGAGTATCTGAGAGTTTAAGAACATTTCCTAAGCAAATAGAAAGAAGGAGCATGTTATAAGATATGAAATCATGAATCAAGATAATAGTGTTCCCTTCACTTAGGCAAATTATGCTGTGTGTTAAAAGCTAAGAACAGTTGGTATAGAAACCTGAAATATATTTATGTTGTTAGTCAAGTAAGTATCAATGACTTGTAAATTCATTCTGACTTGTGGTTTGCCTTTGAGTAAGTCCCCAAATCTTTCTGTTTCTCAGTTTCCCCATTTCCAAAGTAATTATAATAATCCCATTTATTTCTTAAGCATAATCATATACTAGTATAGAAGATGGTGCTACTCCTGGGAAAATGTCCTGAGATCTGGGCAGATAGATGTGGTTGTTATTTCCACAGTATATTGATATAGCAAACATATTTTATAAGAGCATCCTGGGTTGCTTTATAGCATCTTATTGTTTACAGAATCAACAAGCAGCTGTTATATTATTATTCAGCTCTCCAAACTTGTTACAAAGAGTTGAATAACCATAGAAATTAAGATCATCATATGTCAACTATATATTTGCATAAATGATATAATAATAACATTAAGGGAAATCTCTTAATGGGAAAAGACACCCAGATTTCCAAATAACAAAAAGCTGTCCTATTTCATATTCCCTTCCCTAGTCCCAATGCATTTGACTGTTCCATGTAATTGTAATTATAATACAAATAAAATTTAGTGTTGTCTTTTGTGACAACATACTCTTTTCCCCCATATTTCTGAATAGTTTTCAGCACTACAATTTTATTTGGCTGTGTAATTATCCATTAAATCTAGGCATCATAATTTACTTAACCATTTTTCTATTGCTGATAGATCTGGCTTTATTAACTGTCTGAAGTAGATATTTCAGAAAGGAATAGTGAAAAGTTAAAAGTATTCCAGCTTAACTGGTGGGAAATAGGTTGATGATGAGGAAAGGCTGTAAGATGTCTGTTACCTCTCTAAGTCTAGGATCACCTGCACAGCCCAGTGGTCTTGTACATTTGAGTGTAGCTGAGGACACTGGTGAAGATGCAGATTTGGAAGACTTTCACATATAGATGGTCATTCAAGACACGGGACCGTGATGATGTGAGCCAGGTTTAGTGTGTATAGTTCAAAGAGTAACTGAGGACAGGACTCTAAAGGACAGTCACATTTAAAGGACAAACAGAACAAAAGGCAAAGGAAACTAAGAAGGAATAGTTAGAAAAAACCAGTAGTGTCATAGAAACCAAGAGACGCTGAGGCCAGCTGTAGCGTTATGATTTGCACAGGGGCGGAGCTGACTCTGGATCTAGGACTGTTGATTTCTCCTTCACACATAGTTCCATCACCCCGTGGACAGGCATAACTGCCTCCTTTAACACTTTGTGTTTTCTGCCTGGGTCCAGTCAAGGACAGGATGCCTCCATGTACCTAGATCTGTTTCGATTGTTTTAAATTGTGTTGAACTAACTCAATCTGAACTCATTAAAATCTAAGAACAGAATAGCTTGGTTTAAAAAAAATTGTATTGTGTATTTCCACTGCTGTCTTTTAGCAGTGATTTCCAAAGGCTTGTTCAAGGACACCAGAGGATATGTTTCAGTAGATTTGAGGAGGCCTCAAGGATTTGCACTTTTAATAAGCTCCCAGGTGATTCTGATGTATGTTCAAGTTTGGGAACCCTTGATTTTTTTAACCAGAAAACATAAAACTTCGCAGAGATTTAGAATGGGACATCTAGAGATTTGCCATACCAGGGGTAAATAGATATGTGGCATGGTCCTAGTTTTCATGACAACTTATTCTCATAAAGGATTGGTCCAGAGCACCTATATCTGTTGAACTTTTTCTCTGTTCAGAATATTAGGCAGAATTCTGAGTAAATTAAAAAGAAGATAGCATGAATGAATAATTGAATGCACTCTTAATCTACAGAGGGAATGAGATCATTAGTGGATATTTGTGAAAAGGAACATGCTTCAAAGATAATCACAGCCAATGGGAAAGGGAAAGTGGTATCAGAGGATGCTTCTTTCCAGGCTCCCTCACCTGCGTACTGCTTCATTTCTTGGCCTTCTCCATGGGAACCATGTGTTACATTAGTAGAAAGTGCCTTAGACTTGGCATGAGATGCTTTGACTTGGGATCCTTCTCTGCCCCTTGCCAGCTTAGTGACCTTCAGAGAGTTTCTTAACTTTTCTGAGCCTGGGATTCTTATCTATTAAACATGACAAAAGTGGCATGAAAAATGTTTTGACAATGTAAACATGCAATAATATTATTCATGATGAACTCTGAAAGGAGCAATTTCTAGTGTGCCTTCTTTCTATGAATATTTGTGACTTACCAACATTTAAAATGTTTTAAAATGATTCATTTTAAATATTCTTATAATGTTTGGGGGTGGTGTGTATTTAACTTGGTGTCTTAATAGCAGTGGTTCCTAAAACCTGCTTTAAGGACACCAGAGATTCTGGCTCGGTAGATCTGGATGGGGATTTTTTTTTTTTTTTAACATCTTTATTGGGGTATAATTGCTTTACAATGGTGTGTTAGTTTCTGCTTTATAACAAAGTGAATCAGTCATACATAAACATATGTTCCCATATGTCTTCCCTCTTGCGTCTCCCTCCCTCACACCCTCCCTATCCCACCCCTCCAGGCTGTCACAAAGCACGGAGCCAATAACCCTGTGCCATGCGGCTGCTTCCTGGATGGGGATTTTTTAATCTATTTTTTTTTCTTAATGAATAAAAAACTTTCATACTCTTCTTTAATGTTATATGAGATTTACAGATAAATTTAAATTCATGACTAAATATTAATGATTAGTTTTGGAATATGTGTTAAAATTTGCACCTCCCATTATTTGTTCCACTGAAAATTGCTGGACTTTAAATTTGATTTTTTTTTTTGTAGGAATACTTGCCTTTTAAAGTCTTTAATGCCTTTTCATTCTATTAATGGTTTCTTTCGCTTTGCAAAAGCCATTTAGTTTGATGTAGAAAAGGCAATCTACTGAATGGGAGAATATATTTGCAAATGATATGTCAGAAAAGGGGTTAATAACCAAAATATATAAAGAACTCAGTGAATTCAATATTAGAAAAACAACCTGATTTAAAAATGGGCAGAGGACCTGAACAGACATTTTTCCAAAGAAGACATACAGATGGCCAACAGGCATGTGAAAAGATGTTCAACATCACTAATCATCAGGGAAATGAAAATCAGAATCACAATGAGGTATCACCTCACACCTGTCAGAATGGCTACTATCAAAAGGATAAGAAATAATAAGTGTTGGCTAGAATGTAGAAAAAGGGTATCCTCATACACCGCTGGTGGGAATGTAAATTGCTACAACTATGGAAAACAGCATGACGTTTCCTCAAAAAATTAAAAATAGTGCTACCATTACAAACTAGCAATTCCACTTTTGGGTATTTATCTGAAGAAAATGAAAACACTAATTCAAAAAGGTATACACACTCTGATGTTTATTGCAGCTTTATTTGCTAAGATACAGAAGCAACCTAAGTGCACATGATAGATGAATGGATAAAGAAGATGTGATATATATGTGCAATGGAATATTACTGAGCCATGAAAAAGAATGAAATCTTGCCATTTGTGACAACATGGGTAGACCTAGAGGGTATTATGCTAAGTGAAAGAAGTCACTTAGACAAAGACAAATACCATGTGATTTCACTTATATGTAGACCTCAAAACAAAACAAATTAAAAAACAAAACAGAACAAAAACAGACTTAAATGTAGAGAACAATCTGGTGATTCCTAGAGGGGGGATGGTTGAAATGGGGGAAGGGGATTAAGAGGTACAAAATTCCAGTTATAAAATAAATGTCACAGGGATGTAATGTACAGCATAGGGAATATAATCAATAATGCTGTAATAGCTTTGTATGGTGACAGATGGTAACTAGACTTATCATGGTGATCATTTCATAATGTATAAAAATATTTAATTACTATGTGGTACACCTGAAACTAATATAATATTGTAAGTCAAGTGTACTTCAATAAAAAGTAAAGTTTAATGAATTATTTTCTTTCATTCATGTTTATTCTTTTTAGCTAAGCTAAAAATATGACCTTTTCATCACCAGTATAAATGCCTATCTTTAATTCTTTTGTTCTGAAAGAGATGGTTTTGGTTTTATTATCAAAGCTTGTTTGCTTTTAAAATCTTCAGTCTTATTATTCCCTTCATTTTATGTGGCCACTTAGAAACAACAGGTGTTTCTTTGTGGTGAGATTTGACATAATTAAAACTGAGTGAAAGGAGAGGAGGAGCCTGTTCTGGTAGGTTTGGTGTACTCAGGAGGCTCTTCTGCAAGCATTGCAATGAACCTGTTTCTATTTGCTGAGTGAATGGATCCTATCTTTATTTAGAGACTCCGCTAGATGGGAAGAGTAATATTGAAAGACTTTGCTTTAAACAATATTTTAGAGCTAAAAAGACCAATTTGAGTAACTGATCTTTTCCCATTGACTTAGGATTTAAATTCGTGAATACTCTACCACCATTTTTCATTGCCAGTGATTTCCTGGGGACTCTAGGTGTAAGGCTTAGTTCTGTCATTTGTTTGAGGTCTCTGTCATGTTGTCTGGTACATGGTTAATGACTTAACAATTTAAAACTTATGGTTTAAGTACATATCTTAAAGTATGAATAATATTCTAATTTTCTTTTGGAAAACTCAATTCCAGAGCATTTAGTGGCCCTCACCCGCCTCAGGCTGCAGTACAGAGGCCTTCTATTTCAGCCTGCTTAAAACTACACTTGCTCCTGTCCCTCCAGGTCCCGTTTGCATGTTTGGTCACTCCTGATACATTTGAAAGTTGTTTGCTTACTTGATTTTTGTCCCTCTCCCTCCACTAGAATGTGAACACTATGAGATCAGAGATTTTATTCACTGCTGTATCCCCGTGCATAAAACAATGGTCGGTACTCAGAAATAATTTGTTGAATGAATATATGCTTTATTTTTTTTAATAACAAGGTACACCTGTTTCCTGAGTTGTCTGCTTTCTTACATTTTGAATAGATTTTTTTCTTTTTGTAATCTGGAAATCTTCCTTCATTTTAAAGGGCTTTACCATCTGCCAAGGGGTGCTAAAATTCTGATTTTCATCTGTGTAGAAAGGCCAGCGGGAAGCCCTACTGGGTGGAGTTCATTGCCAAGGTTGCTTCACTCTGGTATGGTCCTTAGTCCTCAGGTGTGTAGCACCAGAAGCATGAGTTGCCTAGCATATTGGCAGCAGACTCAAATTCAGGAGCAAACATTAGCCAAACTGTGACACTGATGAATAAAACTAGAATGCCAATTGTTCGAGTTAAAGTGAGAAATATAGAACTAGAATTCAATAAGCCTATCATATCCTTTCTACATGCTACCTCAGCAAACCGTTTTGCCCTCTATCACAGCATTTGTCACATGCTGTATCCTAATCATCTGTTTACTTATCTCAGACCACAGTGCAAGGTCGTTGAAGACAGAGGCCAGGTTTATCTTGTTTGCCATTGAATATCCAGGGCCTAGTACAGTGCCTAACACTCAGTGAAGTGCTGGATAAATAAATGAAGGGGTTAAGGGATTAGAAAGCGAACTGAGACTAAAACAGGACAAACATTCCCCTGTGATCAGTACTGGTTGCTCTTCTGTGTGGTATGCTCTTTTAAAGAAAATAAGCATATATGTATGTGTGTGTATGTATGCATACACATATTAAAGTAATAGATACTATGAAAAAACTTTTAAGATGAATAGTATAGATGTATATAAAATCAAAATTAAAATTACTACCCAGCACTATTTATTTTCCCTTAGGCCCAATCCCAATTCCCAGAAGTAGTCACTCTTAATAGCAGGGTATATTGTTTTAGATACATTTTGTGCATGTAGAAAGGCATATGTATATATGTACATATATACATATATTCATTTTTTTAATACAAAAATATTGTCAATAGAACTCTCTTACTTTCATTTAGCACTCTTGTGGCCACATATTGGGCACATGTTAGAACATGTAGATTTATGTTATTCTTTCAAATAGTTGCAAAGTATTTCTTTGTATTGATATGACATTTGTTTATTAAAGAATATTTACTAGGCTCTATTATGTGCCAGGAACTATAATTATTTAAACAAGTCCCTCATTGATTGATTTATATTGTTTCTACTTTTTTATTTTCCACTATTGCAATTAGATATTCACATACATATATTTCTCTATGTATTGTATGAGTAGTTCTGTTTGGTACATTCTCTTAGGAAAACTGGGTCCGTGAATGTGCATATTTTTTTCTTTTTTTCTGAGAAAACTATTGAGCTTCAAACATGAGTTATTTCTAATGGAAAGGGAAGGATAATTCAGGAGGTGGCGCCAAGAGCCTAGAAGGTAGAACCAGGGGCTGAGGAAAATAGTGGGTAATGGGACGGTGTCCAGACAGTAGAGCCAGGCCTAATCAAGGGAAATTCTCTGCCTCTAGAGCAAGAGTACCTGAAAACCATGTGTCTGGTTGGATTTCAGAATTAGACCTGTAACTGCTGTGTGCCTTATGTCTCGACATCCCAGTATTCTGTCGATCAAAGCAAGGTATGGAGCCAACCCAGATTAAGAGTATAGAGAAATAGACTTCACCTCTCAATGAAAGGAAATGTCATAATGCAGAGGAGTGTGGACACAAGGAGCCCTGATTCATTTGAGGGCTCTTATTGTAGTCATCTCTCTTTTTTCTCTCTCTCTCATATTAATATAATGTAGAATTATTTTTATTTTAAGTAATACATATGTATAGCTAAAAATCAAATAGTAGTACTAATGGTCTTGTATCAGAAAACCGTGGCCTTCTCTTTCCTCGTCTCTCTTTACAGGCACACTACCCAGAGCCAGTCACTTTAAACACTTTAAGTATTTCTTCTGGTATTTCTTAAAAATGTTCTTATAGGGCTTCCCTGGTGGCGCAGTGGTTGAGAGTCTGCCTGCCAATGCAGGGGACATGGGTTCGTGCCCCGGTCCAGGAAGATCCCACATGACGCAGAGTGGTTAGGCCCGTGAGCCATGGCCGCTGAGCCTGCACGTCCGGAGCCTGTGCTCCGCAACGGGAGAGGCCACAACAGTGAGAGGCCCGTGTACTGCAAAAAAAAAAAAAAAAAAAAGTTCTTATATTGTAATCTGTTGAATTATCAATTAAGCAGTCTACTCACTTTCTGCTTGACAGTTGGGCGTTTGCTCTTCCACTTCCTATACCACATTTTGGCATAAGTCAATAGTTAGAATTTATAATATTAAGACTATCTGAATATGGTTCACTGCTAAGCTAAGCAGTGCACTCTAATTATATTCTTCTACTTCAAATTTCAGTTTTTCTTCTAGTTTAGGGATCAGTGAAGTAGGCCAAATCTAGCCTGTCACCTTTTCTTTTTTTAAATAAAATTTTATTTGGACATAGTCATGCTCATTCATTTACATATTTTCTATGGTAGCTTTTGTGCTACAACAGTAGAACTGTGTGACAGAGACTATATGGTCTGCAAAGCTTAAAATATTTACTCTCTGGCCCTCTGTAGAAACAGTTTACTGACAGTTACTCTAGTTAATTATTGTCTTACTTTTTTATGTGCGTAGTTTGTATAAAATATTTCAGTTCAAACTATTTTCTATTTTTCCGTGAAATTTATTTGACCTATGATTTATTTATCTGAGTGTGTTGCTTAATTACCCAACATTTGGGGATTTTCTAGAAATTTTTTGGCTGTTGATTTTTTGCTTTATTCCAGTATGGCCAAGAGAATATAATTATATGATTTCTATTCTTAAAAATGTATGGAGATGTGCATTATGGAATGATATGTCTGCCATAGTTTGTTTCCTCTCCTTTTTTGCCTTTATTTAGAGTAATCAAGTATCTTTTTATTATTGCATTCCTCCCCCAATTACTTCTTAGTAATAAATATTTTTCTATTTTTCTACTGAGTACTCTAACCATGAACACATTTGATATAAATTAGTATTTTTATCACTACTCTAATACTTTAACTTCATTTATTCCAGTCCTACCTTTTCTGTTATGATTTTCATGTATTTTAATTCTGCACATATTTTGGGCACCATGAGACAGTGTTACTTTGTTTTTTATAGTCAGTATGTATTTAATGTTTCCCACATATTTATCTTTTTTGTTGTTCTTTAGTTCTTCTTGAATTTCTGTGTTTCTGATGATGTAAGATTTCTTCTTCCTGGAGAAATCCACTTAGTGATTCTTTTAGTATGGGCCTTCTCCTGATAAATTCTGTCATTTATGTCTTTCTGGAAATGTCTTTATTTCACCTTCATTTTGAAGGAAATTTTTGCTGGGTGAGGAATTCTAGGTTGGTGTATTAGTCAACTATTTTCTCATAGTTACAGAGGCCAGAAGACCAAGATCAAGGTGCCCCCAGGTTAGTTTCTGGTGAGGAATTTCTTCCTGGCTTGCAGATTGTTGCTTTCCTTCTGTGTACTCTTGTGGCCCTATTTATGTGTGTGTGTGTGTAGAGAGAGAGAACTCTCTGATGTCTCTTCCTTTGCTTCTTAGGACACTAGTGCTATTAGATTAAGGTCCCCCATAGGACTTCATTTGACCTTAATTACCTCCATAATGGCCATTTCTCCAAATACAGTCACACTGGGGGTTAGGACTTCAACATATGATTGGGGGGGGGCACTTCAGTCCATAACAGTTGGCAATTATTTACTTTCAACACTTAACAGTAGTCATTCCATTGTCTTCTGACTTCCATTATTTCTGCAGGAAAGACAATTGTTTCTCTGAAGATAATGTCTGTTTTTGCTCACTGAAATAAGAATATGATTTTCTCTTTGTTTCTTGTTTGCAGAGATTTACTATGATGTCCCCAGGTATGCTATTCTTTGTATTTATCCTACCTGGAATCATAGTTGACATCTTTTTTCAGTTTTAGAAAATTCTTGATCATAATCTTTTCAAACACTATTTCTTCCCCATTCTGTTTCTCTCCTCTCTGGTACACCAGTTACAGATATAGTAGATGTTTTCACTCTATCTCATACATATCTTAAGGCCTTTTCTGTATTTTCCATTATCTTTCTAGTCTGAATATTTTCACTAACTTATTTTCCCAATCACAAATCCCTCTCTTTAGCTATATCTAATCTTGTGATAAACCTATTCAGGGCATTACTAATTTTATTTGTTTTATTATTAAGTTCCATAAATTGCATTTGATTATTTGACATAGATGTCAGTTCTCTAGTAAAATTTTCCATCTTGGCATTTGTTTTCCAAAACATATTAATCACAATTATTTTAAAGTCTGTGTCTGACTGTAATTGCTGGATAGTGCCTTGTATAACTATCTGCAGTCTGTTCCCCCCACTAGATTCTAAGTGTAATGAATCTCTCTCTCTTTTTTTACTGCAATTTTCCAGTGTCTGGCATGTAGATCTTGGTCAATAAATGTTTGTTAAATATTAAAAAAAGTGTCTGTGTCTGACAATTCTAATACCTGGATTATCTGTGGGTTTGTTTCTGTTTTAAATTTTAAAATTTTGATCCTTACTCTTGGTATTAAAAATCATAGAGTTTCTGAATGATTTCCAGAGGGGATTTTCTTCAGCTTCTGGTAGATATATAGAGTAGGAGCAGATCACTTGGACTATACTAATATTACTATGTTATTGTGATGATTAAGGTTTGGATTGCAGTCTTTGTAGGTCAGGTGATTTCCATTTTATCCTTACTTCTAAGGTGGAATTTTATAGGAGTTCCAGCTGAAAATCTGGTATCTTTACTAAGGTCTTTTCTCTTAGGCAAACCATGAACTCAAGTTTTCATTTCCCCAGTCCTGTGAGACTACTAAAAACTCTTCTTAGCATCTCAGAATCTTTGAAACCGTATTCTTTTCTGCTCTTCTGCCTCTTGACCTGTGCCATTTATGAACTGGTGAATGCCTTGGGAAGAAAAATGTCTTAAACTATTGGTCTCATGTCTCTGAGCGTCCTTTCTTTCTGAGACATCATTCCTTTAAGTTCTGACTGCCTTTGTAGTTCTGAACCCTAATTTATATCTCCCCAGCTCCTTGAGGCTGCAAAAACCTCTGCTCATCCTTACCTTCTCTTCCACGTAGTTGCTTTCTTCTGCTAGGTTTGTCAACTTCATTGTCTGTGTTGACCATGAATTCTGGCAGAAGATATGTGATTCCTGGGTCAAAGACAAGGAATGGTTTATTACTTACAGAAATAGCAATAGCTAGAGTATCATCATTTTCTTGTGCCAGTTCCCCAAGCCTCAGTTCCCACAGGGCAATATGACAAGTAGTCAGGTAACACCTGCACACACAGTGGGTTGTATTACAGTAGAGGGATCCTAAGCTTTGGGAATCCAGTCTTTTATAGTGGGTTATGAACAAATTTGTCCTTTGTCCCAAAGGGAGACATGATCTTTATGATAATGGTCAGTAAACAAAGTTGTCCTTTGCTATGGAGGGAGAAAATCTCTCTGCCTTCCAAGACACCTGTCTTCTAGGTGACTTTCTTCTTAAATTTCTATATTGTCCTTTCTACTTAGCCTTAATTCAGGTATAGCAGGTTGTATTAATGATTGCACAGACTCTACTTAGGGCTGCAAGGAGGAAGTCTAGGACAATTTTATCACCCATAATAACCTTGGCTAATGAATCGAACCTGATCTGAATACAGAGCCAAGATGATATCACTTGAGCTAAAGTCAAGAATAGCTTTCTAACTGGGAGACTTCCATTATAGAAAAACTGCTTGTCAGGTGAATATAAATAATGAGCCAGTTATCCCTTTGGAAGATCCTCAGAGCAACCAAGGGCAGTCTCATTTTGGCGAGATATTTTCAGTCATCTGGGGACTACATTGACCTATTAGTTATATTTCTTTAAATACTTGAAAGTCTTTTTGCACCTTTAGGTACAAGTCCCTGTGTGAGAGGCAAGTTAATGTTTGTCTTCCACACAAGAAGTTGCAATTGGAAAACAGTCCTGGGTACACACATGGTACTCTTGGAAAAAAAGGTGTTGTTTACAATTGTTGCTTCAGGTGGCAGAGTGGAGATAAAATTTCCCCCAGAGGGATAGCTAGCACTTTTTCATGTATAGCTGAGATGCAGCTAAGGCTAGGCCAGCAATAGGCTTCTGTGTACCATTTCCATTTGACATGTAAGGCTCGTTTGGCCTTTTGTACCATGTTAGTCGTTAGGTCTGAGTTTACCCAACCTCAGAATGAGAATACCAGGCCAGAGAGTCACAAGACCTCCATGGGTCAGAAGTTAAACTTTGACAAGGTCCTAATGGCAAGTTAATAGTTGCTTTTCAGAAGGAATATATCTGGTATCTGTGTTAGGGAAGCAAGGAGTCCAAAACCCCCGAGGCACCTATGAGTGTAGGCTGCCTCCCTTTGCTTGGGCTCCAGTAGGCCAAATCATTAGTCACAGACCCTCGTAGCTCAGTAGGTTCATTAGGGTGGAAGAGCTCCAAATGTAGAGGATGTGCCACAGCTGTTTTATTCCTTAGTCTCAGTTTCTATGTTGAATGGAGAGGCAGAGTAAGGATATTTTCCTTTTTCTAGAGGCCTCAGGCCAAGTGATAAGATACAGAGGGCCAAGACAAAAATAAGACCTTAGACAAGGGCATGATACTGGAAGCTTAGGTCACTTCTGGCTTAGGTCTTAATTTAAAGGTGAAAAATAAATCATTGAGTTTACTTCAAGTCCAGGCCTTCAGGGTTGAGGAAAATATGTGCATGGGGGCCCAATGCTCCAGCCGGGAAGTAGTAAGGTGGTGTCATTTGCCTGAAGTGTCTCTTATACCTCTCTTTCCTGGTGAGGTTAGAGTGTGACTTCTTTAGAGTGTGACTTTATGTAATAATGTTTTTTAAATTGTAAAAATATCTTTGATATATAAATACACATGCACATACACACACACATTTCCAGCAGAGAAGGAACATTCTACAGATTGCATTTTGGAAATGCATTAGTGAGCTTCTCACTCATGCTAGACCTTCTAATTTCTTTTAAATGGTACTACAGCTATAAAAGTGCTTTCATCCTTCTTCCTTTGAATTTTTCAGAAGTTTTGTATGGTTTAAATGAATTTCAAAAAATATTTTTGGATTATCAACTTTCCCCCCAGCCAAACAAGTACACACAGCCAATTTCTGGACAAGCAATGTTATTGCCAACTATCTCCCATGTCACTCACTTCAGAGAGGATCCAGTTTCACCACCAGTCTCCTTGTCCCAGCTTCACTTATCTCCTTTTTACTGATGTCTGGTGAATCTGTATCATCAGTTCATGGTTCTCTCTTGAGATTCAGACCATTATATCCAACAACTTACCAGACATCTACATCAGGATATGTATCTCTAAAGTGGCATCAAAAAAATAAAAAATTCATTTCTCCACCTCATCCACCTCCAAATCTACTCCCCCTTCATTTTTCCTTCTCATAGGCATCACCCACTTCATTAGCCACATCAGAAGTTGGGTGGTAAAAGTACTTTCCATGTCCAAATTGGTCACTGATTCTTGCCAGTCCTGCCTTCTGATAATCTCTCACATCTATCTTCTCCTTGGCATTCCCATGGCCCTTCCTTAATTCACACTCCCATCTGAACTATCTAATAATTGCCATGATTGCTGGGAATTGTCCATTTCATTATCCACCCTGCAACCCAGGTGATTTTTCTAAATATAAGGTTGATCATTTTACTTCCCTACCTAAAATTCCTTAATGATTTTAAATCAATGGGTAGATTAGACTTCAACTCCTGGCTTGGAGCTACTGGCCCTTGTTTACCTTTTTTGACTTATATGCTACTATGGTGCCTAATGCTGAATTTTTTCCTATTAACCCAGTATTCCTATTAACCAATATGTGTGAAATGGAGTTTGATATGTGAGAATAGAACACTAATTTATATTTCCACATTTAAAATGGAGAAAATAGAGGTAATTCATAGATCTTTTGAAATGACTCAGAAGTCTGGTAAAAGGAAACTGTGATAAAAATGACTGTATTTTTAGAACTGAATAGAGGACATATATTTTGAAAAAGAATTTTTCCCTGTTTTATGTATACATTTTTATAAAAAGTATTGCTAAGATATAACATTATTGTTTGAAGCAAATATATTTTATTAAAATGGCAAGAAATTGGGATTAACCCTCTGAGGAAATTTAAGATTGATGATTATCAAACCCTGAGGAAAGTTTAATGATTTAAGGTGATTGTGTTGTTGGAAGTATAAAAAATGATTTGATAAGGATTTGTAAAAAGGATATATCAAAAGAAATGTATAAAATTCAGATGTGTTCTAGGATTCCTTAAGTAGGACTTAACTAATTTAGATGTTCCTTATAGCCTAATAAAATCTGTAATTCCGAAGATCATGTGGAATTTTACATGGTTCAAAATTTCAAGATATAATACAGATTTCAATTTAAGAAATAATTTATTCTTTTAAAATGTATTTTAATGTGTGATACACTCACATATTTCAAAATAAAAATATATAAAAACCTATACAGTGAAGTCTTTCTCTACCCTGGGTTTCATCTGCTCAGTCCCCTTTTCCCAGCCTCACAGTCAGGAAACCATGAATATTAGTTTCTTATGCATCTTTCCAGAGTTCCCTTATGTATATACCAGTACATACAAATATGTATTTTCATTTTTATCCACTTCTAATGCAAATGGTAGTATAATGTATACATGGTGTCCTACACCCTGTGTTGACATGTTTTCTGCACAGAAAACTCAGGAACTGATTTATAAATGCAGGAATTCATGGAAATATTAAAGATTTCTGGGATATGTGTTCTTAATATATACTTACCTGCTTAAGGATTACCTGAGGCAAATATTAAGTCTGAGGTTGAACTCCCCCAGCCCCTGAGAAGGCTTCTGAGACTTCTCCCTTCCCACCAACTTGCTTACATTTCTTGAATAGAGATTAAGTCTAATGTTAAGCTACAGAAACAAAATTGAAAAGGTAAAGTTACAATTAAGAACAGCAAATGATACCATAAATTTCTGGCATTAAATATGAATGATATTTATATTATCTGTAACACAGATAATATAAATATCATTCATATTTAATGAATGATATGTGCAGCTGTGGACATAATTAAGCATGTTCACATTCTAATCACGTCAGGGTGAGTTTTACAAAAGTAGGCCATAATCACTCCCACCCCTGCCACCCACCCCTAATCTGTGCTGCTGTTGAGGACTTTCATGTGCAGGGGCCATGCTCATCCAGAGGCCCCAGGTACCCTCCCAGTCATGTGTCCTGAGGCAAGGACCCAGAGTAGGTCATATGAATCAGTGCAGGTTGGAAAGAGGGCTGTGGATTTGGAGCTTAAAGTGTGGGTTCTAATCCCGGCTCTGCCTCTTACTAGATAGGTAATCTTGTCAATTCATATAGTTTTTAAAAAGTTTTGTGGGACCCAATATTTCCATCTGTAAACGAGGCTGATAATTTCTATCCTACCTTCCCTGGTAGGTAGTGGGTAATACCAAACATGAAGTGTTAACACGCCTCATGACCAGCACAGTGCCGTGTGAATGTTGTTGCCACCCTGACTTCATTGGGATTTCTGAGGAGGAGCAGGTTTTCCTAGTAACACTGTAAATGCTTGTGCCCAGCAGTGGGAGAATAGGGAATTTTCAGGAAAATTAACCTGAGGGTTTGCCAATAGAGTTTTATTAGGTTTGTAATATTTGGTTAGTTGTTTTTGTCCTTTAGTTTTTCTCTTAGACGTATCCTGTTCACTCTTTAACAATATTTTGGTTGTATTTTGGTGGCAAATTTACCTCTTTTTGTGGGTTTTGACTTAGAATAGCCTTTTGGCAGTTACTCAAAAATGTTTAGGTTGTTTCCAAAGGCCACTCTCCCTTTAAGATACGATGCAAAACTCCCGGCATGCCAATGGGACCTGATATTTACTTCACTGGGATCCTCCCCCCTCTACTTGACTAACGCTATCATCTAGGTCAGAGCCTCTCAAACGTGAGTGCATTACTATCACCTGGCGGGCTGTTAAAACACTGATTGACAGGCCCCATCTCACTATTTCTGTTTCACTGTCTGGGGTGGAAGTCCAAGAATTTGTTCCTAGGTGATGCTGTTGCTAATACTACTGGTTCAGGAGACACACTTTAAGAACCACTGATCTAAAACCTAGGGCAGGGTTTCTTTAAGTAGGTTTTAAAAGGACCACTTTGTTCAGTAACACCTGGAGCTTGGTAAGAAGGCAGATCCTTCGTTCCAACCACAACTCTGAGGAAGCAGATTCTCTGGGTTTTGGGAGCTCCAGATTCCACCTCACGCATTTTAATGTCTGAGAACCACTGATTTGCACATAACAGTTCTCAACCCTGGATGCACATTAGAATTATGTGGAGAGTTAAAAAGCTACCAATACCCCTCCTTCCACACCCCTAGGAACTCTGTTTCAAGTGGTTTGGGGTGGGACCCAAGCACCAGTATTTTTAGAAAAGCACCCTAGTGATTCTAATGTGCAACCAGGGCTGTGGACTGATGAGAGGACAGGTTGATCTTATTGTTCTGTGTCTTGGGGTGTTAAGAATCTGTGGGAACTGGCCTGGGTCTTCCTGGTGTTCAACGTTGTTTGGGAATGCAGCCCAAAGTGATGGTAAACTTCATTTAAGGTTAAGACTGCTAGTGAACAAGTACCATAGGAAAAGTTGAAAACAACTTTGAAGAGAGTGCTTTATTTATCTGTAACTATATGTTTATAATTGATATTGCAAGCTATAAATCTAATGTTACTTTGCTAACTATGTTTTGCTTAGTCTGAGATTTAATTAAGTGTATTTGTCTTATTCTATATTAACTGGTAATGTGTCTGGTAGCTCTGTTAGGTATTTTAGGGACTGTCCTGTGAAGACACTTAAATTTATTCCCTACAGCAGGGAAGAGATAGGTGGTCAGATTTCAGTTTAAGATAACAGAGGAGATCTGTGGAGGGAGTTTTAAACAGAGACTGAATGATTAAGGATGGGAAGAGATGCTGGAGAAGTAAAAGCAAATATAGGAAGTGGTCATGTTTAACCTTTAGAGACAGGGTTCTAAGTCCATGGGAATGTAGGGAGCAATGAGGGGTCAGGATAGCTCTGACTGAATTCTCCTGAACTTTCCGGGACATTTAGAACTTGCTCTTAAAGACACTTTGTACTTCTAGCTGCTTCTTTAGCCTTGGAGACCTGGAGCACTTCCAGAGGGTCTTGGGACATGAAGCAAACAGTGCCCAGCCGGGTACCTGGAGTTGAAGCTTCTCAGGACAGTGTCTTGTAACCAAAGTGGAATCTTGTCCCTGCCGGGATTTCACTAGGGTGCTAAGTGAAGCTCTGAAGCAGCAATTGTAGACGTAGGGCGTTAATGAAGTTCTCTGGCCTATTTATTTTGGAGGTGGCAGTCAGACAGTTCAAGTTATCTTACCTGGGGAAGTCACACTGCAAGCTCAGTGACCTTGTCTTGCAAACATACCACCGAGTCACAGGCTGTCTGAGGCTGATGAGATTGTGGATGTGAAGAGCTCATGTAAACATGGGGTGCTCCTCAAGGATGGATGTTCCTGTCCCTAACAAATGGTATTCTGGGGCTGTATTTATGCGTGAGCAGTGTTCAGGGCCATTCACAGGGGACAGTAGGCTCTGTGTCCATCACTTCCTTATAGCATCAGTGCAGCAATACATAATGTTTATTTCTCTTCAGCCTGCGGGGATTTTTTTCAGCATAGATTTTACACATCTGGTCCTGAGAGAATCCACACTGTTGCTACTCACCCGGCAGCCCTGACCAAAACATTTGCAGTGTTTTTGGAATTCTAACAGACGAAATCAACTTTTTTCAACAGACATTTTTCCATCTGCTTTGCATATTGGCTCTAGCTGCACCCCATTCTCACTTGACAGATGCTGCTTTCTCTGCATCACTGGACTTTTCCAGGCCTCTTCTCTTCACACTGACCCTTTAAGCAGACATTTAAAGCAATTGTTCTGTTCAGTTTCATTACTCTGCTCTCACAGCTATTGTTCACTTGAAAGAGAGCCTGGTTGCATTGAATTTTGTGTCTGCTTCCTAGTTCCTGGAGTGACACCTCCACCCCCTCTCATCTCTGCTCCTACTACTATTTACCTGAGCTGTCTTTCTGTTGCAGGAAAGCAAATGGAGCACCCAAGGCCAGGTTTGCCAGGTAGAGTCAGTCTGTTCAGTATGATAATTTTTCGATTAGTGGTCTACTATTTTTAAATATCATTGAAAAAAAATATCATTGAGACCATTCATTTTCTCTAAAACATCTTTTGTGTTCCAACAAACATTTTCCATTTCTTAGTACTTTATAATTCTGATTGATTTTTTTTTTTTTTTGCGGTACGCGGGCCTCCCACCGTTGTGGCCTCTCCCATTGCGGAGCACAGGCTCCGGACGCGCAGGCTGAGTGGCCATGGCTCACGGGCCCAGCCGCTCCGCGGCATGTGGGATCTTCCCGGACCGGCGCACGAACCCGCGTCCCCTGCATCGGCAGGCGGACTCTCAACCACTGCACCACCAGGGAAGCCCCTGATTGATTTTGATTACCTATTTGTAGAAGTTTTTTTCTTTTTCCCCCTGAAGAGACATAAAAAGCCCTTAAACATTTTCTTCTTTCTTCTTTTTCATTCAGGGAGTCTCTGAGGTAGTCACACTCACACATAATGAATGAATAACTGAGAATGATTGTCCCAGATGGGAGACTACTAGAATTTTCTTGCTCTTCCAACTGCCTCTACTTGGTAGTGTCCTTCCCATCTACCACTGTAGACCCCAAAGCTTCTTGTGGACTTTCCCCACCTTGTGGAAGGCCAGCTTTTGCTTCCTGATCTAACTATAATGCAATCCAGGGCAAGGTTTGGTGGGAGGGTGCGGGGGGGGGGGGGGGGAGGTGGTGGAAGCGTGGTCAGCCTGAGAGTAGCAAGAAAAAAGGGAAGAGGAAGCACCTGGGCTTACCTGCTCCTTTGGTCCCAGGACAGTCTTATTCTGGCCTCTCCTTCCACAAAGTCCTCTTCCTGGAATCCCCTACTCCAGCACTTGCCATAACAAGGGACAGCTGGTGCTTTGTGGACTCCCTTGGCAATGTAGAAACTCTTACTCCATTCATGGTATCCCACATGGCCTACTGATGACACCTAAGTAGTCTATATATCCTTGTGGGTTTAAGTCTCCATGCATGGTCCTCTGGAAGTCCACAGACCCACTAAAACTATATATAAGAATTTGTTTAAATGTGTATACATATATACATTCCTGTGAATATATGTTTTCCTGGGGAGAGAGTCCATAGCTTTTTATCAGATTCTCAGTGAGTAATATGACCCAAAGATATTTTAAAAGGTCAAGGAATAACCACTGATGTGGCAGTGGATGGCCTGGAGGCAGTGTTTAGTTCAACAAAAAAATATTTATTATTGAGTACCTATAAAGTGCCAGGTACTGTTCTAGGCTCTTGATACATCAATGAACAAAAAAACTCCCCCAAATCCTTACCTCATGAAATTGACATTTCAGCTGGGGGAGACAGACAGCAGGCAGTACGCATGACACATTCTAAAATATCTTGGAGGGTGTAAAGTGCCATGGGAAAATAAAGCAGAGTAAGAGAGGTCAGGGATGTGGCAGGGGGAGAAGGGTTGCTATGATTTCAGGGTGGGCCTCGTTGAGAAAGTGATATCTTAGGGAAGTCTTGAAGAGGGCAGGAATCATGTGGTTACTGAGGGAAGAGTTTGCCAGGCATAGGGAACAGCTAGTGAGTGACTCTAGGATGGGGGTAAACGTGGTGTGCTCAGAGTGGTGGAGTGGAGCAGGTGAGGGAGAGTGGCAGTGAGTCAAAGGGTAATGGGTGTGTGTGTGTGTGTGTGCATTTTTTGGATGGGTTGGGAATGCATTATTATTTTTTTCATTTAAGACAATGAAATATGGTCTACTACCATTTGATTGTTAGTTACTTATGATTCTTTCAGCAGTGGCTAGGTTTTGGATAATAAGGGATGCCGGAATTAGGAATTCAACAATTGAGGGAGGAGTGAGTTTGAATTATTTGGGTTATAAGGATACATCCTGTTTCCTTGATTCAAAGACCCTCACTCTCAGCCATTTAATGTTTCTGAGATTAGGGTGTGTTTTATAACCAATATATACATTTAATATGATAATATTATTAGGGTTTTTGATACATTTCAATAAATGGTGCCCCTCTTCTTTATCCCTATTCAAAACCAATTGAAAAGTAAGACAATAGAATATGCAGATGGAGAGGAAATCTATCAGTTTTATTGGTGATAGGCTGGAGGACATAGCTTACTTTTGAATATTCTAAGCAGTAACATTTTCCTAGGTTGATATCTCCCACTGAGCTGGCTAGAGAAAAAAGGAGACTGAGATCCAGTGCCCACTGCCTGGGGCTTTGGCTTAAATTAGCTTCACTAAACGGAGAAATATTGTCCAATTTCTCTGGTCCTCCAAGTGACTAACTCACCCAACCTCTAGGGTGAGATGTGAGGGGGTCATGATCCAAAATTTTCCTCTCTAGCATTGTGGGTGCCAGAGTCACTCTGAGTGTCCTTAAGAGAATAGGACAGAAACTCCTTTTTTTTTTTTTTTTTTTGCGGTACGCGGGCCTCTCACCGCTGTGGCCTCTCCCGTTGCAGAGCACAGGCTCCGGACGCGCAGGCTGAGTGGCCATGGCTCACGGGCCCAGCTGCTCTGCAGCATGTGGGATCTTCCTGGACCGGGGCACGAACCCATGTCCCCTGCATTGGCAGGCGGACTCTCAACCACTGCACCACCAGGGAAGCCCAGAAACTCCCTTTTGATGGGAAAATGATTCAGTGCCTCCTGGAGGCCCTAAGGTTAGTCAATTTCTGGCAGAAGGGTTAGTTAGAGGCCCTTATTATCCAGGAAAAGAGATGTAATTCCTAACTTTTATGTTGTGAGTATCTAAAAGGTGATATTATCTAAGGAGGCTTTGGGAGAGAAGGTGGGAATAGGTGAGTATCTGATTGTCCTTGCTGCCTTTTTGAAAACTAGTCTCAGTGCCAGAATGTATTTATTAGAAAATCGTAGGCTCCTGTGTATGTGCATGTTTGGGGAGGGGTTGGTGATTGAAGGGAGAGATAGGGAGATTTTTAATTTAAAATGAAATTCTATATAAGTGTGGCTTTAATTATTTTTAATTCATTTTAAAATAGGAAATAAACACACATTACAAAAGAGAATAAAAATAAGTTCTCCCTACTTTTCTCTCAAAGTTCCCCTCTCAGAGGTAACCAACATTGCCAGGTTTTTGTGAATCCTTCCAGAGATATTTATGCATAATAAATATTCTGTTTGTTTTGCATAAATGATTAATGTTAAAGATGCTTCCAGAGAAATACATTGGTTAGTTTTAATTAACCTTAGAGACATTTGTGATATATAACCTCAATATGTGATACCTGACTATAAAGAAAAACCCTTTTTATTAGGCATACAGTTACATACAATTGATGACTTAAAATCTGTTAAAGAGAAAAGAATCCAAGTATAATGGTTATTGAAAGGGGAATCATTTGTACCTAAGTGTTTCAAAGTGTATATTTTAGATTTGTTTTTCCTGCAGTGTCTGTGATATATGCTTCCATGGTTGCCAGGTAATAGACATAATGGGAATAAAAATGTATAGAGAACTGAAATGGAATTATTATAGCAGATTTCCTCCACAGAGGACATTCATTGTCACCACTGTTTCCTTTGGGCAATTTGGAAACTTACAGGCCCTGGAAATAAAAGGTAGACATATATTTATTGGGTAGCTGGTACTTTTCTCTAAGTATGTCTTTACTTAGGAATTACATTATATTTTCTCTAAAAGCTGAATTTGCAGTAAGCAGTGGAGTTAACTTCTAAGTAAATACGTTTATTGTATCTCCAAAAGTATAAATTCAGGCAGAAGTGCTGTAAGAATGAGATACAAAGGTCGTCACACAAAAAAATTTTAGATTCTGTGCTTAAAAGCAAATCGAGACAAAAGTTGCACACCTTCCTACTTTCAATATTCTGAGGATTAAAAAAAAAGATTTCCCAACCATAATAACTGAAAGCAGGTAAGGTGGGGAAGTAGCTTTTTTTTTTTTTTTTTTTTTTTTTTTTTTTGCGGTACGTGGGCCTCTCACTGCTGTGGCCTCTCCCGTTGCGGAGCACAGGCTCCAGACGCGCAGGCTCAGCGGCCATGGCTCACGGGCACAGCCGCTCCGCGGCATGTGGGATCTTCCCGGACCGGGGCACGCACCCGTGTCCCCTGCATCGGCAGGCGGACTCTCAACCACTGCGCCACCAGGAAAGCCCGGGGAAGTAGCTTCGAGAAATGGAAAATGCTCTGCCCTAGAAATAGTTGTGTTATTTTCCCAGCTTTGCTGCCACATGTATTACCTTAATCTTGACCAGATATTCAGCCACTCCTGGTGTCAAGTTTTCCATCTGTCAGACTGAGTAAGTAATCTCTCATGTTTCTTCCAAATCCAACATTGTATCCTGTTAGGAAATGACTTCAAATATTCCACCCTCTCAATTCTACATTGAGATTTTTGTCTGATAATTTAAATTACTGCATCTCAAAATACTTAACAGCTGGGTAGTCCTGCTAGTAGTAGGTCTTACCTAGTTATTCCTCAGCAACACAATTAGATAATCACAACTAGTAGCAACTGAAAGTTTTTGGTTAGCTGCTGAAATCATGACGGCAATTGTATGAATTTCTCATGTATTATATATTTTCTTTATCTTTTTTACTTACTGCTTCCCTCATAAGCCACAGACGGAGATTAAACTGAGACTTTAGTAATTAGTTTAGGAATTTATTATTGTTGCTGAGTACCTTTTAAAAAATTATTCAAGTACATTAAAAATTTATTAAACTATAACACAATATAGAAAAAAGCACAAATCAAGAATTTAGAGCCCAATGAATTATCATTAGGTGACCATGGCCATGTAATCACTACCCAGGTCAAGGGCTAGAACACTGCCAGTGCCCCAAAAACTTTCCTCATGCCCCCTCTATACCCTTTGATCTTTTAAACAAGACTAAACTCTCTTAGGAGGACTAAACCCATAGAGTAGTCTTGCCTGTTTTTGAAATTTATAAGTGAAGTCATATACTATGTATCTTGTATCTAACTTCTTTCAGTCAACATTATGAGATTGTTCATGCTGTTGCATGTATTTGTAGTTCTTTCATTTTAATAGTTGGCATTCTGTTGTATGTCACAACAATTTATACATTGATTCTACTGTCAATAGACATTAGGGTTTGTTTTAGTTTGGTAATATTAAGTATAGTGCTTCTGTGAACATTTTTGGGCATGTATTTGGGGCACATGTGCAGTTTTATACTGAGCATATACCTAAGTATGAGGTTGCTGGATCATAGTATACATGTATGTTCAAATTTAGTAGAATGTCGATCAGTTTTCCAAAGTGGTTGTTTTAGTCGGTTTGGGCTGCTATAACAAAGTACCATAGACTGGGTGGCTTATAAACAACGGAAATTTATTTCTCACAGTTCTGGAGGCTGGCAGTCTGGGATTAGGTTGCCAGCATGGTTAGGCTCTGGTGAGGTTCCTCTTCTGGCTTACAGACTGCCACTGTCTGCTATACCCTTATGTGGCAGAAAGAGCAAAGGAGCTCTTTAGAGTCCCTTTTATAAAGGCACTAATCCCATCATGAGGGCTCCAGCATCATGACCTAATTACCTCCCATAGGCCCCACCTTCTAATACCACCTCACTGGGGGTTAGGATTCAACATATGAATTTGGGAGGGGACGCAAATGTTCAGTCCATTGTAGTGATTTTGCTAATTTACATAATTATAGATGGTATATGGGAATTTTCATTGCTCCAAATTCTTGATGACATTTAGGATCGATAGTCTTACATTTTAGGTGTTCCCATGAATGTGTAGATCTTGTGGTTTTAATTTGCATTTCCCGGATTGCTGGCAAGGTTAATGTACTAGTCAGGGTTCTCTAGAGAAACAGAACCAGTAGGGCATACATAATAAGATTTATATTTATATATTTTTATTTTATAATATATTTATTAATATACACTTATTTATTTATTATGAAGAACTGGCTCATGCGATTATGAAGGCTAAGATGTCCCATGATCTGCCATCTATAAACTGGAGACTTGGAAAATCCGATGGCATAATTCAGTCTAACTTGAAGGCCTGAAAACCATGGGAGTTAACTGTGTAAATCCAGTCTTACGGCCAGAGAAGAAATGAAATGTCCCAGCTGAAGTGGTGAGGCAGGAAAAAGGGGACAAATTCCTCCTTCCTCCACCACTTCTATTCAAACCAGAAAGGGATTGGATGATGCCCACCCACACTGGGGAGAGCAATCTACTGAGCCCACCAATTCAAATGCTAATATCATCCGGAAACACCCTCACAGTCATACCCAGAAATAATATTTAATCTGGTTTTAGTGTGACCAGTCAAGTTGATGCATAAAATTAATCATTACACTTAAGTTGATTTTCAGAAGTTTATGGGCCATTTATTTTGAATTAAATTTCTTTATAATCTGATGACATAAACATCAGGTTCTGTGATACTTGCATTTAATATACCGATATTAGGTCTAAATAGTATTCTGTAAATGCTTAAATTGGTATTAGCCATATTCATTCTAACATCTATGATAAATACTAAGTAAATAAGGTCATATATTTTAAAAAATTATTGGCCACTTAGATATCAATTTTTGTGAAGAACTTGGTCAAATTTCTTCCTATTTTTCATTTTCCTTTTGTCAGTTTTATGTTTTACAGATATCCTTTCCCATAACTTGACTTTTTACTCTTGTGTGTGTTTCGATGAGTAGAAATTCTTAATTTTAATGTGGTCCAATTTTTGAAATTTCCTTTTATTGTTAGTGCTTTTTGTAACCTGTATAAGAAACCTTTCTCTACCCAAAGCTCAGGAATATACAACTAATCTATTGCTTCTAATAGTTTCATTGTTTACTTTTCATATTTAGGTCTTTAAACTACCCAAAACTGAATTTTTCTGTCAAGTGTGAAGAAGGGTCAAATTTCTTTTTTTTTCTATATGGATAGCCAGTTGATCCTGCATAAGTTTTTGTTTTTACATCTTTATTGGAGTATAATTGCTTTACAATGGTGTGTTAGTTTCTGCTTTATAACAAAGTAAATTAGTTATACATATACATATATTCCCATCTCTTCCCTCTTGCGTCTCCCTCCCTCCCACCCTCCTTATCCCAAGGAGGGGACGATGTTGGCTGTGGGTTTGTCATATATGGCCTTTATTATGTTGAGGAAAGTTCCCTCTATGCCTACTTTCTGGAGGGTTTTTATCATAAATGGGTGTTGAATTTTATCGAAAGCTTTCTCTGCATCTATTGAGATGATCATATGGTTTTTCTCCTTCAATTTGTTAATATGGTGTATCACGTTGATTGATTTGCATATACTGAAGAATCCTTGCATTCCTGGAATAAACCCCACTTGATCATGGTGTATGATCCTTTTAATGTGCTCTTGGATTCTGTTTGCTAGTATTTTGTTGAGGAGTTTTGCATCTATGTTCATCAGTGATATTGGCCTG
Organism: Tursiops truncatus; assembly: GCF_011762595.2. Taxonomy (NCBI): domain Eukaryota; kingdom Metazoa; phylum Chordata; class Mammalia; order Artiodactyla; family Delphinidae; genus Tursiops; species Tursiops truncatus. The sequence continues at coordinate 58,082,015 of NC_047037.1, forward strand.
TAGTTTTCTTTCTTTGTGACATCCTTGTCTGGTTTTGGTATCAGGGTGATGGTGGCCTCGTAGAATGAGTTTCGGAGTGTTCCTCCCTCTGCTATATTTTGAAAGAGTTTGAGAAGGATAGGTGTTAGCTCTTCTCTAAATGTTTGATGGAATTCGTCTGTGAAGCCATCTGGTCCTGGACTTTTGTTTTTTGGAAGATTTTTAATCACAGTTTCAATTTCAGTGATTGTGTTTGGTCTGTTCATATTTTCTGTTTCTTCCTGATTCAGTCTTGGCAGGTTGTGCATTTCTAAGAATTTGTCCATTTCTTCCAGGTTGTCCATTTTATTGGCATAGAGTTGCTTGTACTACTCTCTTATGATCTTTTTTATTTCTGCAGTGTCAGTTGTTACTTCTCCTTTATCATTTCTAATTCTATTGATTTGAGTCTTCTCCCTTTTTTTCTTGATGAGTCGGGCTAATGGTTTATCAATTTTGTTTATCTTCTCAAAGAACCAGCTTTTAGTTTTATTGATCTTTGCTATCGTTTCCTTCATTTTTTTTTTCATTTATTTCTGATCTGATCTTTATGATTTCTTTCCTTCTGCTAAATTTGGGGGTTTTTTGTTCTTCTTTCTCTAATTGCTTTAGGTGCAACGTTAAGTTGTTTATTCGAGATGTTTCCTGTTTCTTAAGGTAGGATTGTATTGCTATAAACTTCCCTCTTAAAACTGCTTCTGCTGCATCCCATAGGTTTTGGGTCGTCGTGTCTCCATTGTCATTTGTTTCTAGTTATTTTTTGATTTCCTCTTTGATTTCTTCAGTGATCACTTCATTATTAAGTAGTGTATTGTTTAGCCTCCATGTGTGTGTATTTTTTACAGATCTTTTCCTGTAATTGATATCTAGCCTCATCGCGTTGTGGTCTGAAAAGATACTTGATACAATTTCAATTTTCTTAAATTTACCAAGGCTTGACTTGTGACCCAGGATATGATCTATCCTGGAGAATGTTCCATGAGCACTTGAGAAAAATGTGTATTCTGTTGTTTTTGGATGGAATGTCCTATAAATATCAATTAAGTCCATCTTGTTTAATGTATCATTTAAAGCTTGTGTTTCCTTACTTATTTTCATTTTGGATGATCTGTCCATTGGTGAAAGTGGGGTGCTAAAGTCCCCTACTGTGAATGTGTTGCTGTCGATTTCCCCTTTTATGGCTGTTAGTATTTGCCGTATGTATTGAGGTGCTCCTATGTTGGGTGCATAAATATTTACAATTGTTATATCTTCTTCTTGGATCGATCCCTTGATCATTATGTAGTGTCCTTCTTGGTCTCTTCTAATAGTCTTTATTTTAAAGTCTATTTTGTCTGATATGAGAATCGCTACTCCAGCTTTCTTTTGGTTTCCGTTTGCATGGAATATCTTTTTCCATACCCTTATTTTCAGTCTGTATGTGTCTCTAGGTCTGAAGTGGGTCTCTTGTAGACAGCATATAAATGGGTCTTGTTTTTGTATCCATTCAGCCAGTCTGTGTCTTTTGGTGGGAGCATTTACTCCATTAACATTTAAGGTAATTATCGATATGTATGTTCCTATTCCCATTTTCTTAATTGTTTTGGGTTTGTTATTATAGGTCATTTCCTTCTCTTGCGTTTCTTGCCTAGAGAAGATCCTTTAGCATTTGTTGAAAGCTGCTTTGGTGGTGCTGAACTCTCTCAGCTTTTGCTTCTCTGTAAAGGTTTCAATTCCTCCATCAAATCTGAATGAGATCCTTGCTGGGTAGAGTAATGTTGGTTGTAGGTTTTTCTCCTTCATCACTTTAAATATGTCCTGCCAGTCCCTTCTGGCTTGCAGAGTTTCTGCTGAAAGATCAGCTGTTAACCTTATGGGGATTCCCTTGTGTGTTATTTTTCCCTTGCTGCTTTTAATATGTTTTCTTTGTATTTAATTTTTGACAGTTTGATTAATATGTGTCTTGGTGTGTTTCTCCTTGGATTTATCCTGTATGGGACACTGTGCTTTCTGGACTTGATTAACTATTTCCTGTCCCATTTTAGGGAAGTTTTCAACTATAATCTCTTCAAATATTTTTTCAGTCCCTTTCTTTTTCTCTTCTTTTTCTGGAACCCCTATAATTCGAATGTTGGTGTGTTTAATGTTGTCCCAGAGGTCTCTGAGCCTGTCCTCAGTTCTTTTCATTCTTTATTCTGCTCTGCAGTAGTTATTTCCACTATTTTATCTTCCAGGTCACTTATCCGTTCTTCTGCCTCAGTTATTCTGCTATTGATCCCATCTAGAGTATTTTTAATTTCATTTATTGTGTTGTTCATCGTTGCTTGTTTCATCTGTAGTTCTTCTAGGTCCTTGTTAAATGTTTCTTGAATTTTGTCTATTCTATTTCCAAGACTTTGGATCATCTTTACTATCATTATTCTGAATTCTTTTTAAGGTAGACTGCCTATTTCCTCTTCATTTGTTAGGTCTGGTGGGTTTTTATCTTGCTCCTTCATCTGCTGTGTGTTTTTCTGTCTTCCCATTTTGCTTATCTTACTGTGTTTGGGGTCTCCTTTTTGCAGGCTTCAGGTTCGTAGTTCCCATTGTTTTTGGTGTCTGTCCCCAGTGGCTAAAGTTGGTTCAGTGGGTTGTGTAGGCTTCCTGGTGGAGGGGACTAGTGCCTGTGTTCTGGTGGATGAGGCTGGATCTTGTCTTTCTTGTGGGCAGGTCCACGTCTGGTGGTGTGTTTTGGGGTGTCTGTGGACTTATTATGATTTTAGGCAGCCTCTCTGCTAATGGGTGGGGTTGTGTTCCTGTCTTGCTTGTTGTTTGACACAGGGTGTCCAGCACTGTAGCTTGCCAGTCGTTGAGTGAAGCTGGGTGTTGGTGTTGAGATGGAGATCTCTGGGAGATTTTTGCCATTTGATATTACATGGAGCTGGGAGGTCTCTTGTGGACCACTGTCCTGAAGTTGGCTCTCCCACCTCAGAGACACAGCACTGATCCTGGTTGCAGCACCAAGAGCCTTTCATCCACACGGCTCAGAATAAAAGGGAGAAAAAGTAGAAAGAAAGGAAGAAAGAAAGAAAGAAAGAGAGAGAGAGAGAGAGAGGGATAGGGAGGGAGGGAGAAAGGAAGGAAGGAAAGAAAGCAAGAAAGAAAGAAGATAAAATAAGATAAAATAAAGTTTTTAAAATAAAAAATAATTATTAAGAAAAGCAATTTTTTTAAAAAAGAAAAAACAAAACCAAACAAACAATCAAAACAAAAAATGGACGGATAGAACCCTAGGACAAATGGTGGAAGCAAAGCTATACAGACAAAATATCACACAGACGCATACACATACACACTCACAAAAAGAGGAAAAGGGGAAAAAATAATAAATCTTGCTCTCAAAGTCCACCTCCTCAATTTGGGATGATTCGTTGTCTATTCATGTATTCCACAGATGTGGGGTACATCAAGTTGATTGTGGAGCTTTAATCTGCTGCTCCTGAGGCTGCTGGGAGAGATTTCCCTTTCTCTTCTTTGTTCTCACAGCTCCCTGGGCTCAACTTTGGATTTGGCCCCGCCTCTGCCTGTAGGTTGCCGGAGGGCGTCTGTTCTTCGCTCAGACAGGACGGGGTTAAAGGAGCAGCTGCTTCGGGGTCTCTGGCTCACTCAGGCCGGGGGGGAGGGAGGGGCAAGGAGTGCGGGGCAAGCCTGCGGTGGCAGAGGCCGACATGACGTTGCACCAGCCTTGGGTGCGCCGTGCGTTCTCCCGGGGAAGTTGTCCCTGGATCCCGGCATTGGCCGGCTGCACAGCCTCCCCGGAAGAGGGGTGTGGACAGTGACCTGCGCCCGCACACAGGCCCCTTGGTGGCGGCAGCAGCAGCCTTAGCGTCTCATGCCCGTCTCTGGGGTCTGCGCTTTTAGCCGTGGCTCGTGCCCGTCTCTGGAGCTCCTTTAAGCAGCGCTCTTAATCCCCTCTCCTCGCGCACCAGGAAACAAAGAGGGAAGAAAAAGTCTCTTGCCTCTTCGGCAGGTCCAGACTTTTCCCCAGACTCCCTCCTGCCTAGCCGTGGTGCACTACCGCCCTGCAGGCTGTGTTCACACCACCAACCCCAGTCTTCTCCCTGCGCTCCGACGAAGCCTGAGCCTCAGCTCCCAGCCCCGCCCACCCCGGCGGGTGAGCAGACAAGCCTCTCGTGCTGGTGTTTGCTGGTCGGCACCAATCCTCTGTGCGGGAATCTCTCCGCTTTGCCCTCCGCACCCCTGTTGCTGTGCTCTCCGCTGCCGCTCCGAAGCTTCCCCCTCCGCCCCCCGTAGTCTCCGCCCGCGAAGGGCCTTCCTAGTGCGTGGAAACCTTTCCTCCTTCACAGCTCCCTCCCACTGGTGCAGGTCCCGTCCCTATCCTTTTGGTCTGTTTATTCTTTTTTCTTTTGCCCTACGTAGGTACTTGGGGAGTTTCTTGCCTTTTGGGAGGTCTGAGGTCTTCTGCCATTGTTCAGTAGGTGTTCTGTAGGAGTTGTTCCACGTGTAGATGTATTTCTGGTGTATCTGTGGGGAGGAAGGTGATCTCTGCGTCTTACTCTTCCGCCATCTTCCCCTCATCCCACCCTGCATAATTTTTTGAAAAGTTGATCATTTTTCCACTGCTCTGAGTATTGTATTTGATATCATTCAAGTATTCACATGTATATGGATCTGTTTTCTATTCTGTTACTTTGGTGTGTATGTCTATGCTTATACCAGTTCTACCCTGTCCTAGTCAACATAGCTTTACAATAAGCTATGTATGTCATCTGGTAGAGTAAGGTCTCCCACATAAAGAATTTCTTGGTTATTTTGATTATTTTTATTTTCATGTGATTTTAAGGTCAACTTGTCAGTTTCCATACAATAAACTGTCAGGATTTTACTGAACCTATGGATGAATTATGGGAGAAATGTCATTCTAACGATATGGAATCTTCCAATTATGAACATAGTATATAAATCAATTTATTTAGAGTTTAAAAAATTTCTCCCAATAAAATTTAGATTTTGTTTACAGATATCTTTTGTTAAGTTGATTCCTAGGTATTTGATTCTTTTTTATATAATTGCAAATAGTGTCTTTTAAAAATTTTCACATACTACTTGTAGCTAATATATATAAAACAATTTTCATATATTTACTTTATATCTGGCAATCTTATTTATTCTGATTCTAATAATTTATCTGTAAATTTATTTATATTTTCTGTCTATAACTATATTGTTTGTAAATAATTTTTTTTATTTCTTCTTTTAGAATACTATGTCTTATTTCTTTTGCTTGCTTTTTCGTTCCATGTGTACTTGAAAAAATGTGTATTCTTTCAATTTTGCATTCATTATTAAAAATACTAATTAGGTCAAAAAATATATATGTAAAATATACAGTTGACCCCTGAACAATATGGGAGTTGAGGTTCTGACCCTCTCTCTGTGCAGTTGAAAATCTGAGTATAACTTATGTTCAACCCTCCATATACGTGGTTCCTCAGTAGCCATGATTCTTCTTTATCCACGATACTACATCCATGGATTCAACCAACCATGGATTGTGTAGTACTGTAGAGTTTACTGTTTTTAAAAATCTACATATAAGTGGACCCACTCAGTTCAAACCTGTGTTATTCAAGGGGCAACTGCATATGATAGGTGTATATATATATATATATATATATATATATATATATGCTAGGCTTATTTTTATATATTAATATCATATATATAATCTCTAGTAATAATATTTGCATTAAGGACTAGTTTATTGGCTCATTTACTCATATAATAATATATAAACTTTATAAATTTTCTTTTGGCTAGTGTTTGCATGGTAGGTATATTTCCACCCCTTTACTTTCATTGTTTCTATATTCTTATGTATAAGATATGTCTTTTGTAACAAAAAATATTTGTGTTTTCCAGAAGTCTAGAGTGATATTTTTTGTCTTTCAGTTGAATGATTTAGTGCTTTTACATTATTGTAATCAATGATATAAAAGTGTTTAAATCTACTGTCTTAATATGTATTTTCTATTTGTACCATTTGTGCTAAGTTCCTTTTAACTCTTTTCTGTGCTTCCTTTTGTATTACTTTTTATTACTTTATTTTTCCCTATTATCTTAGTAGTTCTATAACTCTTTTTTTAAGCTTGATAGTTTAAATCATTTTTTAATTTGCATATAGTAAAAAAATTATACTTTGGGTGTACAATTCTATGAGTTTAGACAAATATATAATCATAAAATCACAACTGTGATCAAAATAGAGAATATTTCCATCATCCAAAAAAATTCCCTCATGTAATCATTTTAAATAAACTGCTCCTCCCACCACCAACCCCAGGAAACCACTGATCTGTTTTCTATTCCTATAATTTTACCTGTTCCAGAATGGAACCATACATTTAGTAGTTATATATTCTTTTACTCTTCTTTTACTGATAAATATAGGTATTATAACATGAATCTTTGATTTAAATTCTAATTTAAATTTATGCCATTACCACTTCCTGGACAATTCAAAGATCTTAGTATACTTTAACACCATTAGTCCTCCTCTCAATTTACCCATTTATTTACCCCTTTCAGTGTTATGTCTGAACCTCTGCTCATCCATCTAAGATTTTTCTCTCTAAAGAATACCTTTTAGCATTTCTTTAAAAAAAAGTTTGCTGGTGATAACTCAGTTTTTATTTGTCTGTTAATATCTATATTTCACTTTCATTCTTTTTTTTTTTTCATTTTTCTTTTTTGTGGTATGTGGGCCTCTCACTGTTGTGGCCTCTCCCATTGCGGAGCACAGGCTCCGGATGCACAGGCCCAGTGGCCATGGCTCACGGGCCCAGCTGCTCCACGGCATATGGGATCCTCCTGGACCGGGGCACGAACTCGTGTTCCCTGCATTGGCAGGCGGACTCTCAACCACTGCACCACCAGGGAAGCCCCACTTTCATTCTTAAAGGATATTTTACTAGCTATAGACTTTTTGGTTGGTGTTTAATTTTCTCAATTTTCACAAAGTTTGGGACAAAAGGTATTTGTTTAAGTTGTAATGGAGAGGTTAAGGAAAGATGTTTGATTAAAAAAAATTATTGATCATGATGTAGCATGTCTTACAGTATATTCTGCAGACTGCTAATTCCATGGGCTTCCCTAACAATAAAAAAGGACTTCATGACCTCAGAATTTTGTGAAAACACTTATCCTTTATCACTTTTATTGAAACTCACAGTGCATTTTTAGATCCTGAAGAGGCTGCTGTGATAAAGTCCATTAACTTTGTTAATTCAATATTACCCAAAAATATTTGATCAGGAAACCATTGTTCTTGGTGATCTCTAATAAACATTTCAAGTACTTGGTGATATGAAGCCTCCATTTTGGGAGAGCCTCTTTAAGGGCTCCCTAGGCCTGGGATACAAATAAAACATTTCTGTGTGAGATTCTGATTTTTTAAGATTAGAATATTCTGTGCCTTGAAATACTCTTAAAATCTGTTGTTCCAATTTCTGGCTGTGGGCAAAGGCTACCATGCAACTCGGCTTCATAACTGTAGTCACAGCATAGTGTGACATAGTAAATAGAAGGAGTTCTGGTGCACGTGCATAAAGCCCCTATAAACTGAGATTTGTACTGGGTTAGAGATATCCATAATCTGTGCAGAGAGGGGCATTCTGATAACCCTTATGTTACACTTTTTGTAAAATAAGGAAACAGGCAGATATTCATTGCACTCTGAGGACTTCAGAAATTCAGGAAGGGCGTGCAGGAAGCAGTAAGTCAATCTTATCTAGAGATCTGGTGAGATTTATTTATAGAGCAGTATATTGTGTCTCTTTTTTTCCCCCCAAGGACCTGTGACCCTTTCATTTAAGTCTCTGTGCAGAACAGGACATTTTTTCTATCATCTTCAAGCCCAACTGGCATTAAGATCTGATACTAGAAATTACCAATAAAAACACCCCAAAGTTGATATATCCATAGATTCCACAGAGGAAGCAGAGGCTGTCACACTGGGTGTACATGGACAATGTCGTTGGTGACCTTGCGTGATTAGAGGACCAAGGGAATGGCTTCCAGCAACTCAGTCAACAAAAGAGCTGCTTCATGTGTCATCATGTATCTGTATGGCAGCCACCAGCTTCCATGCTCTCTGCTTTCCTTGTAAATTTTCAAGGAACTCAAGAAGCAAACCCTTGTTGCAATCCCCTTCTTATCTTTGATGCTGCACACATGCAGCTCTGACACGCATTATATTATTAGTTCCTACTTTCTCAATTTTAATTAAAAAAAGAAATGAATTATTTTAATCTACCATTTTTGAGAGTCAGCATTATTGCATGTGATTATCCACTGAAATGGGGTTGGCACAGAAAATTAATGATATTTAAAATATTATCTCTACTATTTTAGTTTGCTCTTCCAGCAAATCTTAATTTAGTGCAAAAATCTTCTCTTTACACATGATCCTAAGTAAATAGGCATTTATCCAGTGGATTGAGAATCCAAATGTTAACCTTTCAAGTGTTATTTGAACTGTCTTCTGTCATTAAAAACCTCAGAATCTTTTGGCATGTGTAACTGTACAGTATATTAAAAAAATCTTAAATACAAACTATATAGTTAAAAAATAATCCAGTAATTCTTCTATGAGTAAAGTGACCATTAGGTCCTCTGTTTTGCCCAGGACAGTTCAGGTTTACCCTTATTGTCCTAGGTCAATCACAAATAGTAACTAACTCCTTTCACTTTCAAAAGTGTTGTGGCTTGGAGAATGAATTATATGGTCACTTATCATAAGCCAATTTAATCCAATATAGAAATTATTAGGAGTTTATTCATTTTGATATTTAAGGAAAATTGAAGTTTTTGATTGATCAATAAATATCCTCTGGTAAGTTAGTAGTTCTGATTGCATATCAGAATCACATTTAAATCACCCATAAAGTATTTAAATAAAAGTCTCTGGAGGTTGAGCACAGGTATTAGAATGTTTAAAATCTTCACAGATAACTTTAACATGAGGTCAAGATTGAGAACCACTGGATTATACAGATGGTGCATTTAAAATTGATTCCCCTTTCAGTATTATTCAAAGATGTTTTAAATAATTTTTTTAGCCAGCATGCCTAGCTAGTGTTCTAATTCTTTCAGTTTGAAACTTGTTAAGTATATACAATAGACCACATCAGTGAATGCTTTTTGAACCAACCACCATAAGCAAATGATCAGGTAACTCACTGGCCAATTCAATCATGCAGATAACTCTAATAATTGGGTCAATTTTTGGTCTCTCGTTCTTTCTTCTAACTTAAGAATTAGATAAATTTTTGAGTGGTGAAAGTGTAGCTTGGAACTTAGCTTATAAATAGCTGGTGCAGTTGATCTTATATAGAGAGATAAAAGGCAATTCTTGAGGTGAATATTATCTTGGGAATTACTGGAGTCATTCATAAGGAATTCAGGGATACCTGGTGGTTTAGAAGATTACTTAGAGAAATATACAGTCATATACTCTGGAAATGCACCTGAATATTCATAATAGCATGAGAATTGTTATCTCATAGGAATGAGATCTACAAAATTACAAAGGGTTTGGGGGTTTCTGACTCTTGGGAACAAAAAAATAGCATGATGACTTTCATCCAGATATTTCCTATAAGATACCAAGTTCAGAGCTCCCCTCAGGAGAGACCCTGCAATGAGTTGGGACAGGGGTAATTCTGTGCTTCTGTTTGGTTTCCCTCCATAAAAACTTGTTAAATACTTCAGAAGAAAAGTTAGAGTCTTCAATATTAACAAAATACTTAAATAAGTTTTTATTCTTTAAAGCTGATTTTATTGAATTTATGATTACTTTACAGCCCTGTACTATTTTTATTCTGGGTATCTTTAACATATTACTGCTTCATCTTATTTTGATTTAAAGATAGAAATCTTCTAACAGTACCCGATTATTATACTTTGAAGGAACTGACACCTTTCATGAAGTTCGCCACAAAGAAGCCACAGTCAATTTGTTCTACAATTTTTTAGAATAGTTGATGTTCTATTATAAAATATCTTCTGAGTCTTTAAGGTGAAAATATTTAGCTGTATTAAGATTACATGACTTCAAAAAGATACAGAATAAGCATTTGAAAGATCTCACAACTCAAGATAATGTACCGTATGTTAGAAAGAATTTATCTCAATTCAAATATGCTTTAAAAAAAGACAGAAATGAACTTCTTTGAAGACTTTATTTTAGCAAAAAATACTTTTGGATGATCAGTTTTACCTAAAGCATTTTTGGGAATAAACTGACTTTAGCCTCTTTCACATGTGACCTGCTATACATATAATCAAATACGTAGGCCTAAGGATGACTTACTGGACTCTGAGATTCTGAAAATGAATGTGTGTTGAAAATGAATATTCTAGAGCAGAGGTTCTCAGAGTGTGGTCCCTGGGCCAGCAGCATCAGGATTACCTGGAACTTATTACAAATGCAAATTCTTGATTCCCACCCAAGACCTACTGGATCAGATCTCTGAAATGACACCCAGCAATCTGTGTTTTATCAAGCCCTCCAGGTGATTCAGATGCACCCTAAAGTTTGAGATTTCTAGGGATTAAAGTATGAAGTCAGTGAGGTAAGGTTGAAATTGATTTGGCATAGCTAGATGATATGGAAACCTGGCTAGTTTTACTGTGTTCCTTTAAGAATTCATTAGTGCAGTGCATTTTAAATATTGTATGTACCTGTGGTTGATTATAATTCCTTGTTGTTATAGAATAGGGTAATTTTTGTGAGCAAATTTATATGTAACTTGTGTGCACCTGCTTCCTCTTGCTTAATTTCTTTTTTTATTTCAATGAATAAATACAATTCACATTTTAACCATAAATATATAGCTAAGAACTGATCCTTTGAACATCTCTTTTCCTTCTACTTAAGTAATATAGATATTTATGTTTTTTTTAAATATAAAGATTTATTGAATAGTTCATGTTTCTTAGATGAACTTTCACAAGACTGGGCTGTAGATTTTCTGTGATTTTTTTCCATCTTTAATATCAGTTTTTCTTAGATATAATAATACATAATAAATGAAAAATAGACAGTCTAGCACATAGGAAGCATACCATCAAACAAAATAGACAAGGATTCTTGCCCTTGTAGACCTACTTTTTAGCAAGTATCATATAATGTAAATCCAATTTAAAAACAACATTCATAGGAAATACTTGAATTGATGGCCTTTATTCTATTGATATTATGATAGTTCCTTTTAGAATGAAAAGGTTTCCATGTGTCAGCCTGGGGTTATTTTTAGAGATGACAATATTGTCAATGCTCTGTCTTTGATTTGAGAATCTGAGTCTTTCAGCTCAGAGTTCCTATCTTTAGTCATTGGCCTCATGTATCCAGTAGATGTCTCTGGCTTCTTTGGTCAGTACCCTTAACTAGGAGCTCAGTAGTGGTCTAGTCAAAAGCAATCAAATGTTTTACAATAGAATTGTCACCTGAGACCAGCCATTTTTGATCAGAGTTTCTCTGGGATGCAAGTGTCAGGACCAGGGAGGAAGACAGTCAATAAATATGCAGATGTGCTCCATACTGTGAGATGAAGGGAGGATCTACAGCTCTTGGTAACTTCATTTTCTCAAGGATGGACCCTTTGTCCATTCTGGAATTGTGATTTTTATGGCCTTTAAAATTCCTGCTTTCATATTATGAAAATGATCATGTGGTTTTACCTTCATAGACTATTTGTTGCCCATCCTGGAGTTCCCTGTGATCGTTTGTGTATGGTAGGTCCAGTGAGGACCTTATAATCTTTATAGGTCCGGGAGGCCCCAACCCATTGGTTTTCAGCGCCTCCTGACTATTCTTCCAGAGGCAGTCTAGCACTGATTTCTGGATATGGAGGAATTCTTCCCTTTTTACTGAATTTGAGATCATTATTTCAGTCAATTCTGGATACTTTGGTTACACCCTCTCTCCCCTACAATCCTAGCATTATGAATATTTATTGCGTACACTGTTTTTGATCAGTATATTTATGTTACATAGTTGTCTTCAGAGAAGTTGAACAGAGAACTGTGTGGGTGAGAGCTGTACAGAGAGATTGTAGAACTGGGTGAAGGGCCCTCCTGACAAAAAAAAGTGCCTGAGCAGGCCTTTGTGGAGGATGGTGGATGGAAGGAATTTCCTTAACTGGAATGTCCCCAAGTAAAGGGAAATGTTTTCCAGAAATACAGCTCACATGGAAGGGAAAATTGGGTTAGCCTGTCCAGGTCAATCCCGTAGACAACCTCAAGCATCTGGGACATGCAGGAGGCTAGTGCTAGACAGTGCCTCAACCAGGCAGACAGGAGAAGCTTTGCCCACAGGTTTCCAGTGAAGTAACCCAACAAAGAGGAATGCAAGAACCACAGGAGTTAAGGACTCAATTCATTTTCCAGCTGAGTGTGCACATGTGGGGGAAAGAGGCTCTCAATGATTTAGTGAACGTGGTGAGACCACATTTTACACGAACTCTCTTAAATGGTCTTTTGGGTGTTGAATTTGGATAAGCATCATCTGAGTCCTCACAGGATGGAACTTCCTTTCAGTAGCAGTGTCCTTAAACTTGTAGGTACTTGGAGTTGGCTCCTTCGCATGGCAACTGCATTCCAGGGTAGGGGACTACTTCTAGGCAGACCCATTTCCCACTCCTGCTCCAGGCTCCCATGTATCCTTGGAAAAGGAAGTGGTAAGGATGGGCGGTGAGGACAATATTGAGTTAATAATTCAGGGGGGTCCTAATGTCTGCCCCTGGGGAGGCACAGGAGAAGGAATGCCTCCCTCAGCTCCGTTAGTCCCTTGGGATAACATGGTGTTGGCTTGTGGGCCTTTTGCTGACAGCTTCTTTCTGCCATATCTATGTTCTACTCCATCCCTCTTCCAAGATTTTCACCTGCCTGCAAGAACCATGATTAGGGATTTTATAATATTTTGTAGTTATAAGGGGTTAGAATCCTTTACAACATGTCTATTGTTTGATTTTTCAGAGATTCAACTTTTAAACATTTTCCTAGGAATATATGTACAAACCTATATGACTGCCTATATAATAAATATCAGACATTCAAACATGAAACAAGATAGCTTTGAGAAGGACCAAAATTCATTTTATATTAATACAATTAATAGGAGGACTATTTTCTAATTACTTGCCTAATAGAAAAAAGAATCTGTAAATAAGGAGTGATGCATTGGAGAAAATAATTTTATTTTGTGCCCTGACACTGTAGACAATATTGAATTATAAAGTAGTTCCTGTGAGTTGTGTGCAGTTGTGACAGAGATTCTAAGTATTGCAGAATTGTAGGGTATTTTGAGACCTAGATGTAAACTCAGAGGTCTCCTAAGCCAATCATCTCATCTTTCATATTAGGAATCTTAGCTGTGATTTATAGGTTTCTAAATACTGGTAAGAAAATGACTCAAAAAAGAACATATAGCTTATCAGTTCAATTGTACACCTACTCTCAAAATATTCATCTGGTAACTTTTTCTCAAATTCTTCCTGAACAAGCCAAGTTTTATTATCCTCATTTTACAGACCAATCTTTGAGCCATACTTGTTTTCTTTGGAAGCAACTTACTCTTTTTTAATGATGTACCAAATTGGAATTATATGTAGTCCCTACATAAAAGGGTCATAATTCAAAACTATTTGAATTCAGATTGCCATTCCTTAAAGGAACAATGTTAAAAGTGGCAATTAAATTCTTGGTTTAGCCTACAGAATTCCAAATTCTCCCATCTGAGTCCTAGCTGCAGTCATGCTCATTTACAATGAGAAAGCAACCTGCTGCCATTCTAGTACTTAGAGATTTTTTGTTTTACGGTTTGGTACTTGAGTTAATTGAGTAAATTAGGAGATGAAGAGGCAGTAGAAGGAAATGTCTGGTGAAACTTCTGTTAAGACTGTTTCTCCATGTCTTCCATCTCATGGCTTTTCTTTGATACTGATACTTGGATATATAACTAGTATTCTCTTATGTTTATTTGCCATGATTAGGTTAGTGTGCTTATTTATTTATTTTTCTGACAAATTGAACAGAGAACAGAGAAGGTAGGAAGAGGAACATATTAGATAACAGGGCAAAAATTGGAAAAGAGGAAGGCAAGGGAAGTGTAAAAATGTTGCTACCTGAGATAGATAACTTGAAGAGACGTGGCCTTTAACAGATTTGTAAACTAGCCACCAGGTGGCGCCATCATCTAAGGACAGCTTAGTTGCTTTTCAGGAATTACTGAAAGCTTGCTCTGGGAGCAAGTTATCACAGGGTGAAAAGAATAAGGTAGGGACCCTACAGCTTTCTGTTCATATGTAAGATGTGAGAATCTTACAAAGAGAAGCTTAGTGAATATTTATTAAATTAATAAGTGATGACTTATCAGCAAGTACCTTTATTTCACAAACTTCAAGTCGTTTTTTATGCTTCTTCCCTTTGAAAGGGGCTTCACTGTTTTAATCATCAATATATGAGTAAGATTAAAAATTGATAGCTTAAATGTCTGTAATTCTTTTAATTGGATTGTTATTTTTATGTGACTTTATGCCCAGCTTTTAAAAGTAAAGTAGCTTCATATCTAGAGAATAATTTTGTGAAAGTCTGGGACACCATGCAAAAAGGGGTAGGCAAAAAGAGCAAGAAAGAAAACTAGGTAAAGATTAGAGATCACAAGAAGAAGATACAATTCTTGAAACGCAGTCAGTTGGAAAACCTGTAGAGAGTTTTAGGGATGAGAGGATGTATTATAGTTAAGACATAATTGTTGGTGGTACCATTTGTGCTTAAAGCTACTTAGACTTGGGAAAGACACTAGAAGATGTTTGCAAACTATTAAAGTGGCAAACAGTAATTTTTCTAATGTGAAAAAGGAGACTGGATAGATCTTGACTCTGGTTTGGAAGGAAAATATAAGTACCTCTTTGTTAGTCTGTAACTCTTTTTGCATGTCAGAATGTTTAAAATGTGTGTAAGTTTATTTTCACTGTAATTGTTGTGAGACGTGAACATTTAATGTAGATATAAAACTATTTTTGTTCAGAATTTTGTGATGCAGAGTTTAAATTAGGAGAATTTAACTTCTAGCATTAGTCCAACACTGAATCCTGTTTTTCAAGTCAGTGAGTAAATAGCAATTATAATTAGAAAATGATGACAAAGAAAATAAAAGCCTTCATTAGCATAAAGAACTAAGTTTACAGCTACTTGCCCAAAGGATAAGCCCTCATTTAGGTTTCCGTTGATGGCAGAGTAGACCATCAATAAAAGAAGGCCTTCTAAGACAAAATAATTCAACAGCCGGAAGAATATAATTTTATGCCTCTAACCTCAAACTTCTTCCACGTTAGTGGCAGTTCTTTAAAATACCATGAAGTATTCTCATTGCCTTCAAAAATGTATTTTTTAAGAGTATTGTGAGGAAGGAAAATGCCACTGTAGATATGAGAAAGCTATGTGTCTAAACATGACCTTTCTCTTGGGTCTTGGGCTCATATATGCTTCTGTCTACTAGACGTCCCCACTTAAATGTTGTATGTGCATTTCAAACTTATGTCTGAGACACTTTTCAACACTAAGGAGTTTTCCACTGAAAATTCTGGTTACATTGTTTTATTTTTCAGTTCCTTGCTTGGAATATGTTTTCTCTCTTCTTGTGACTCTGTACACTCCCTCCTCTCTGAATTATCACCCCCCTCCAGCCCCCTGCCCTGCCCACCCCGGGGCTTCCATTTTCTAGGTTTATAGTACCCTGTATTTCTGCCTTTAGAGCTCTTATAGCACCATTCACTTGTCAATATCACCCAAAGCTCTGTGATGGGAGGCCAAATTTACTTTATCCACTACTATATCATCAGCAACTCCCTGTGCCTGCCATATGTTAAATCAATAATATTTGTTGAATGAAAGAGAACTCAAGTTTCATAGCTATTGCAAAAAATCAGCATAAACAGCACAGCAGATACAAAAGGCAGGTTGGATTAACCTGCTGCACCACCAGCCCCTCATTACTGAGGGAGAAGTGGAGTAGGGTGGGTGGACACAGATGAGTGAGAGGCAGGTGGTGATGGTGGTGTAGAGACAATTGACATAGAAAACCAGCTTCCTCCTGGTGGGTGTTGGAGCTCTCTCCAGCTGCTGCCCCCCTCCATTCTCTCTAGTTCTAATTATCACCAGCTGGAGCCACTTAATCCTAGCAGTTTACATATTACTAAAGCATCTGTGAGAATGCAGTGTGTAAGCTTCAGATAGCACCGAAGCAAACAATTCTTTTTCTTTATTTCTCTTGCTATACCTTTACATTTTAGAACTGATTACTCTGAAGGATGGGAAGAATGACACAGATCAGATTATTTATTAGGATGTAAGAATCTACCTCCTTGTTTCACATGCTAGGAACTGACCACTTCTGGACTCATCCTGAATTGCATTTGTTATAGCATCATTACTTAATTTACGGATTTAAATTCCAAAAACTTAAGGACAAAAATATACGTATATATGCATAAGATATCTATGTATCTTCCTGGAGGAAACCCAAAGGGGGGTTTATGAGGACCTAATTCATGCTGAAAAACATTTTTATGAGTTAGAGAAATAGTGTCCACCTTACAGCTTTGGATATTGGATATTTAAAATTTTAGAATATATTAGAAATTAGTTGATTTGCCCATTGTCTTTGAAAGTATTGATCTGCTTTTTTGTCTACTCAGCCCTTTCTCTTGGTAAAGGGATGCCCTGGAGTGCCTCCCCATGTCCTTTGCATGGGTAACTTCTGTGTGGCCTGTAAGGCTTACCTCAGCCATCAACTGATTCTCTCTAGAGAAACCATTCCTGCTCTCTCTAGACATTTGTTTAGCATTGTGTCTACCACTATTCCCCTTGCTTTGTTTTCATGGTATTGTATGAATCCTCAACCAACTGTCTTCAGAGACTCTTGACTTTTTCAGAAAACAGCCCCCAAATTCTGCTCTACTGGAAAAGTCAGGCAGTGTTCACCCTTCCACAGAAAATGTCATTTATGTCCAGAAAGACTAGAGCCTGGTCTACTTCCTTCTGGTCTGTCCGCTCTAGATACCTTCTAAATGTTACTCCATCCCCATCCCACTTGAGTATTGACATGTTGTATACTGAGCACTGCCTGTCACAGGGAGTGAGTTTATGGTATTTCCTTTGGAGAGAGGAACATGGAAGCTGATAAGTACTGAATGTTTGTGCCCCCCAGTTTCATAGGTTGAAGCCTTAACCCCCAATGCAGTGGCATTCAGAAGTGGATCTTTGGGAGGTAATTACGTTTAGATGAGGTCATGAGGGTGGGGTCTCCATGATAGAATTAGTGTCCTTGTAAGAAGATGAAGATTCTGGAACTTGCTATCTCTCCGCCATTTGGAGAATAGCAAGAAGGTGACTATCTATCTGCAAACCAGGAAGAGACCCTTACAAGACACCAGATCTGCCGGCAACTTGTTCTGTGCTTCCCAGTCTCCAGAAATGTGAGAAATAAATGTTGTTTAAGTCACCCAGTCTATGGTATTTTGTTATAGCATCTTGAGCTGACTAAGACATAAGCCAAAGCTCACTTTTAGTGTCATGGTAGCACTGCCTCAAGGGCCAGGATAGCCTAGGTTAGAATGCCAGTGCCTCTAGTTACTAGCTGTGAGACCTTGGGCAAATTTCCTAACTTTTATGTGTCTCAGTTTCCTCATCTGTAAAATGGGATTTATAATAGTGTCTACTTATAGGGTTTTCATGAGGAGTAAATTAATTAATGCATGTAAAGCACTCAAAACGGTACCTAGTACATACAGTTCAACCCATGTCAGCTGTCATTATACATGTCCTACAGCTGAACATGGAACACTAATTCCGATGAATGTGACTGGTGCTGCCCGTGGTTCCTGTACTATGTCTGGCACAAACCTGTCTGTCCTTCCCACTGGGAGGTGGTAGAGAGTCCCTGCGTGGCTGGCGTTCCTGCACCCTGGGACACAGAATACAGCCTCAACATAAACCTTACAAACCTGTTGTACCGTGGAGTAGCTGCTGCAGCACAGCTCCGGACACAGTCTACTCTCTCTCCAGCCCATGTCTCTCTGCACGCTTCTTTCCTTAGCATCCTCACACAGGTCCCCAACCTAAAAATTCTTATTTCTCCCAATACAGGAAAAAATGGTTGATAGTACGCAGGTCCCAGTTATTGTTCTAAAATACACATCTGAGAGTGCTAATCACCTTGTTTGAAAAACATTGCATAATTCCATATCTCCCATGGGATAAAATGCAAACGTCCTAGAATGACTTTCATAGTTCTTTACTTATCCTATGTTCCTGACATCTCACCTTTCCTTCCTATTGCCCTTCATTCTCATACCTGCATACTCCATGCCTTCTTTCATACCTCTATGTCTTGTGCACCTCTCTACCAAGAAAGTGTTTTTTTGGCTTGGTGAACTCCTACCAGCCTTGAAGACTTAGCTCAAATGTCTCCTTTTATGCTTTCTTGACTCTGTGGGCAAAGCTAGCTATTCTCTTTTCTGATACAGTCTTTTTTTTTTTTAAACATCTTTATTGGAGTATAATTGCTTTACAATGGTGTGTTAGTTTCTGCTGTATAACAAAGTGAATTTAAAAAAAGAAAAAGAAAAAAAATGAAAGGAACGAAAGAAGAGAGCAACCAAACCAAAAAACAAAGCCACCAGTGATAACAAGGGCTAAAAACCATACAAAGAAAAAAAAAAAAAAAAAACGGACAGACAGAACCCTAGGACAAATGGTAAAAGCAAAGCTATACAGACAAAACCACACAAAGAAGCATATACATACACACTCACAAAAAGAGAAAAAGGAAAAATATATATATATACAAAAAAGAGAGCAACCAAATCAATAAACAAATATACCTGTGATAATAAGCTCTAAATACTAAACTAAGATAAACATAAAACCAGAAACAAATTAGATGCAGAAAGCAAACTCCAAGCCTACAGTTGCTCCCAAAGTCCACCACCTCAATTTTGGGATGATGCGTTGTCTATTCAGGTATTCCACAGATGCAGGGTACATCAAGTTGATTGTGGAGATTTAATCCGCTGCTCCTGAGGCTGCTTGGAGAAATTTCCCTTTCTCTTCTTTGTTCACACAGCTCCTGGGGTTCAGCTTTGGATTTGGACCCGCCTTTTGCATGTAGGTTGCCTGAGGG
Source organism: Tursiops truncatus (assembly GCF_011762595.2). Taxonomy (NCBI): domain Eukaryota; kingdom Metazoa; phylum Chordata; class Mammalia; order Artiodactyla; family Delphinidae; genus Tursiops; species Tursiops truncatus. The sequence goes on from NC_047037.1 coordinate 58,101,258, forward strand.
CATCTGCTAGTGTTGGAGGGTCTCCTGCGGAGGTGTGGGGGGGTGGCTGTGGCTCACCACAGGGACAAGGACACTGGCAGCAGAAGTTCTAGGAAGTACTCCTTGGCATGAGCCCTCCCGGAGTCCGTCACTTTTGAACTGGTCTTTTTGCAACTACTTTGATCTTCGTCCAGAAAAATTTCTACTCAGCAACCAAAGAGAATTTTTTCTATAGGCAAATGAGATCATGTCTTTCAAACTTAAAATGCTTGAATACATTCCCATCACCCTTAGGGTAAGACCAAATTCTTAACATAGCCCACAAGTTCCTTTGCACTGTGGCCCTACTACCTTTCCAGCTGTGTTCAGCTTTTACTCCTAATCTTTCTTTGGATTTCCGCTGGGTCTCCGTTTCTTCAGGCAAGTCTTTCTTGCCTTTCTGCCCATTCCTCTTCTATTGCACCATGTGTCTTGGTTTTGTAGCTTTTACCATAGTTGAAAAGGTGCATTTGTTTATTTTGTTTGGTTATTAACACTTGTCTTTTCCACGGATTGTGAACTCTATAAGGGTAGAGTCTATCTTAGTTAGCTCAGGCTGCTATAACAAAAATGCTATAGATGGGGTGGCTTAAACAACAGATGTTTATTTCTCACAGTTCTGGAAGGTGAGGAGTCCAAGATCAAGGTGTGGGCAGATTTGTGTCTGATGAGGATCCACTAACCTCCTGGGTTATAGATGGCTACCTTCTTGCTGTGTCCTCAGATGGCCTTTCCTTGGTGCATGCGCATGAAGAGAGAGGTCTCATGCCTCTTTCTCGTCTTATAAGGGTATAAATCCCTTCAGGAGGGCACCACTCTCATTACCTTATCTAAATATAATTACCTCCCAAAGGCCCCATCTCCTCAGAGCCATCACATTGGGGGGAAGGGCTTCAGCCTGTGAATTTTGAGAGTATACAAACATTCAGCCCACACAGAGTCTGTTCAATATTGAATTTCCGGTGGTTAGCACAGCAACCAGTGGCCAGTTAACGAAAGATTATTAATTATATGTATGTATATGTATGTAAATATATATCCATGCCACCACCAGACTATATATATAAAATATGTATGTGTGTATATTTATTATATTCACACACACATTATATAATACACACACACACACACACACACACACACACACACACACACACACATAGTCTGGTGAAAGCATGGAGCCTGAACAGGTAAACAGTTTTATGAGGAGTTGGAGACTACTAGAATGTTCCAATCATGAAGTAACAAGATCCTGAACTGCCTCTGTGACAATGACAAGAAAAATCTTAGATGTATGATGTATTATGAGGAAGGAGTTGATGAGAGAGGCAAGAACAGTACAGTGAACCCAATTTTCTGAATATAGAGATAATTTCTGGACATCTGCAAGAGAATTAATGTGGTATAGATGATGGCCACCATCCCTCTTCTGCAGACTCAGGGAAACCTCCAGCATGTGGGTGTTCAGGTGGGACTGAGAAAACTGATGTGGAAACAGGCACATCCACACAGCTTATATTAAGACTGCCCTTTGATTTGCAGCTGTGGCATATATTTGCAGAGTTTGACTAATTTTTCATTTTAGGTTCATGTTCTTCCCATTGTTTTAGCTAAGAAATAAGCAGCATGCTCAGAGTCATCAGTGAGAAAGGGGCTGAAAATCCCACTTTCAGTCCTTTTGAACTGACTACAGTCAGGGCTCATCCTCATGGATTTACTGCTGAAAGATATCAATTACACAAAATGCAAAGCACACCTTGATTGCTCTGCAATACAGAGGCCCCGATCCAGTTCTTGTGAAGGACACAAGGGATATCCTTGGAAATTAACTAAACAGATATTCTCCCTTTTAAAAATCATAAAAACAAAAAAAAAAATACAAATCATTTGTATATTTTTATTTTGCATATTTTCTTCTAGTCTTTGAGCTTCCACATCTATGTCTCACAGTTATACTCATGCTTCCAATTTTACTTGCTATTTTTCATTTAATATATGTAATATTTCCCCATGTTTCTGTATATTCTTTCTAAATATCCTTTTTCGCAAATACATATCTCATAGATTTAGGTACCTTGCTTTATTTTATTATTCTTCTATTTGAATATTTTAGATTTATTTTCAAATTTTCACTCTTAGAAGATGTTGCAGTGAATATGCCTTTTTCCCCGGTTAATTTATTTACCCAGTATAAATTCCTCAAGATGGGAGTAGTAAGTTAAACAGTAAGAACCTTTTGAACTCTCAATACATATCACTAAATTGCTTTCCTAAGTGGTTATAGCAATTATATAACAAAAATATGTGAATGCAAACATAGTTGCATACTTACCATGTACAATGTCCTGTTTAGGTATTGTTGAAGCAAGTGATATCTTTGGAAGTGAAAGAAATGGCACTATAAGGTTATGACTTAGAATTATGCTGTGGTTGGAAAAACAGAAACGCAAACAGGAAACAAGTCTTAGGAGGATATAAAATTGTAGTGTGAGAAATGTAGGAAGCCCAGGGCATATTGAGAGAATGTCAGGCATATTAAAGATGAAAAACTGGAGTTCTTAAACAGAGGTGAGGTTGAGTGAGAGAGCTGCAGGAGAAGGAGGAAGTGCTTTAGGATGAGCCCTGTATTAATTTCCTGGGGCTACAGTAACAAAATTCCACAAACTGTGTAGCTTATACAACAGAAATTTATTGTCTCACAGTTTTGGAGGCTGGAAGTTCGAGATGAAGATGTTGGCAAAGTTTGTTCCTTCTGAGGGAGAATCTGTTTCATTTCCCTCTCCTAGTTTCTGGTAGCCTCCCTCTGGCATTCCTTGGCTTGTAGGTGACATTCTCCCTGTGTCTTGCTTCACATTGTCTTCCCTCTATATTTCTGTGTCCAAATTTCCCCTTTTTCATAAGGATACAATTATATTGGATTAGGGCCCACCCTAAAAGCCTCATCTTAACTTGATCATGTGCAAAGACCCTATTTCCAAACAAGGATACGTTCACAGGTACTTGGGGACTACGGATTCCAGCATCCTTCTGGGAGACTCAATTCAACCCATAACAAGCTGCAAATGCAAATTTATGAGCAGATAAGGATGGATTAAGTGCAGTACAAAGCATGAGCTTTGAAGTCAGGCAGGGCTCAAACCCCAAATTGGGTTTGACTCCCAGTTTGGCTGCTTATTGCCTCTGTAATGTTGAATAAGTTATTTATGTCTCTGAGCCTCTAGTTGCCTCATCTTAAAATTAAATGAATTATACTTATTTTGCTATGTTATGATTAGGATTGGAGCTAATGAAAGCTAAATATCATAGCACAGCACCTAACACTGCATAACTTTAATAAATGATAGCTTAAAAAATGTCCCTCTTTGGGCTTCCCTGGTGGCGCAGTGGTTGGGAGTCCGCCTGCCGATGCAGGGGACACGGGTTCGTGCCCCGGTCCGGGAAGATCCCACATGCCGCGGAGCAGCTGGGCCCGTGAGCCATGGCCACTGAGCCTGCGCGTCTGGAACCTGTGCTCCGCAACGGGAGAGGCCACAGCAGGGAGAGGGCCGCGTACCGCAAAAAAAAGAAAAAAAACATGTCCATCTTCAGAGGTGGTGGGTCTTCCCCAAAACTAATGGGCCAGGGAATCCTTTCTGAATGGAGATCTGAACACCATAGTTAATCTCTGTTTAAGAAAGATTTTTCCCAATGAAGCTTTAGGATCCCAAGTAGTGGACATAGGACACCTGACCTGGATAGACTCAGACTGGGTTGGGAACAATCACTGAAGCCTTTTTCTTTCTTTTATTATAATTTCCTTTGGCTGCTTCCATTTTCAGATATACAGATACTTCAAAGTTTATGACTAAAAATGACATGGCAGGTCAAGGTGGTAAGCCAAGGTGGAGTTTTACAATTCGGTGATGTTTTGGTTTTGATACTAATTTTCCTGTTGTGGAACTGATATTATTCAGCATTCCTAATAGTCCTCAAAAGGTTGTTTAAAAAAGGTCAAGCCAGGGGGCTTCCCTGGTGGCGCAGTGGTTGAGAGTCCGCCTGCCGATGCAGGAGACACGGGTTCGTGCCCCAGTCCGGGAAGATCCCACATGTCGCGGAGCTGCTGGGCCCGTGAGCCATGGCCGCTGAGCCTGCGCGTCCGGAGCCTGTGCTCCGCAACGGGAGAGGCCACGGCAGTGAGAGGCCCGCGTAAAAAGGTCAAGCCAGGGATTAGGCACCCTTTTCTACATTAACCTGAGGTTGAGGAAAAACTCAACCGAGGAGGTGTCAGATCACTGTCTAGTTTGATTGAAAGCCCTGCTCCAATCTAATGGATCACATTCCAATTAGGGGGTCAAGAAGAACTCAGCATTTGATCAGAATCATGAATAATCTTTCTTCTGCTGAATTGAGCTGAATAGGACAAAAATTGAGGAGGAGACATTACATATAAGTATTTAATCTTTTGGTTTTAATCTGTAGACACAAGGAACAGCCAATATAGTCTGAAGTGATTATGGAAGAGAATATGTTTTATTTGGCAGGTGGAATAGGGATAATTTTAGCATTTTCTAAATGAAGATAAGGTAACTGGAGTGATAAATGAACTACTTTTGGCATACCCAAATAGGAATAGGTCTTTATTCAGGGAGAAAGTGGGGCCACTTATTCTGCTCGCTGAACCTGGGCTTTGAAATCATTTAATTGTCACTTGAATTCACTTGGTTCAGATATGTGTCTTTTTAAAATGATTTTTACTTGGGACTTTTAAAATAAAGATACTAGAAAGAAATCATTGAGAATGGTTGAAATGATGCAATGAAAAAACTGTGTAAGGTTTATTATAAAGTTGTAATAAGCAACAAACTACTCCTAAGATTCTAAATGCCTTTTTCTACTTTGGGAGTTACTAAAATCCTTAGATTGGTGTAGATATGGGGATATGTCTGCCTGATCTAGAGTGCATTTCCTTTGTACTTGTGTACAAAGTGTAGTTGTAGCTGTGCATTGTCTAGTCATCCTCATTTGCAGTCCATGCTGCTTCACATTTCCTGTATCTTCTGTACTGGTCTAGTCCTTGGCTTGAATCAGAGTCTAAATACTCCTTGCCTAGAGCTCTTAGCCTTACTAATTGCTCCAAGTTATAACCTTAGGAACAAAATTTTGGCATGTGGAATGAAGCTCTTGGAACTTGTGCTGTTTTCTATGTGTTGCATCTAGAGGAATGGAGAGGCAGTTTCTGGTTTGATAGGATACTCAGAGTGTAAGTAGGACAGGCCATGTTCTGAAGTTAGCAGGTATACTATAGGAGATATCCAAGAAATTTTTTTCTGTATATTGATTTTTCTCAGAAGCCCTGTGAGTTTTATCACTATCCTGATTGTTCTAGGAGTCCAGTAGTCCACTGTAGGTTTTAATTGCACTCTGGAGACTTGAGCTTAGCCTCCTGGGGATTAAGTAACTAGGCCCTCATCTGAATTGTGGGTCTACTGGAAGGTCTAACGTTTCAGCAATAGCAGTAAGTCATCTGTTGTCCCACTGTAATTCTCTAATGGTCAAAAAACCATAAAAAACACTTAGAAACCCTGGGCTTTTAAAGCAAGGGTGTAGGCAAGGAAGCAACGCTTGTCTTCCCCCTCCCAGCCCTGGATCTCATGGAAAGATACTCTCAAAGTCTTGGCATCCTTTTGTAAGACGTATATGGTTGGCATCAGAAACTGGAGGGCAGGATCTTCCTGAACCATAGTTCCTGTTTGAAAAGCGTAAGGGGAAGGGGTGAGGCTTAGGGTGTATAGAATAGTATAGGTGAAGAAAGCTAGTACTGGCAGTCTGAGCCTGAGGCCAAGCCTCAGTGTTTTCTTTTTTTTTTAAATATTTATTTATTCATTTATTTATTATTTGGTTGCGCCAGGTCTTAGTTGCGGCAGGCAGACTCCTTAGTTGCAGCTCGCCGGCTCCTTAGTTGTGGCATGCTAACTCTCAGTTGCGGCATGCATGTGGGATCTAGTTCCCTGGCCAGGGATCGAACCCAGGCCCCTTGCACTGGGAATGCAGAGTCTCATCCACTGAGCCACCAGGGAAGTCCCAAGGCTCAGTGTTTTCATTGCACTTCTCAGGTTACCTATCTTGGCCCAAGTGGGGATCTGTCTCTTGCACAGAACTTCCCAAGAATTAGTCCATTAGAATGAGGGGTTCCCTTTAAGTAGCTCAGTTGCTTTATCTTGTTTATAAAAGAAAAGTTTAATGCCACTGAAAACTATAACATTTTTGTGATAAAAATCAACTAAAAATATAAAGTTTTTTTTCTTATTTATTCACTCAAATGATGCATTACAAACTAAAACCTGCTTAAGGTAGAAACAAACATAATCAGTGTGACCATTGCTTTTTCTTTACACAAGTCAGGAAAATCATGACAATGGTATTTTTTCAAATGTATTATTTGTTTACTTATTATTTTTTTATTGAAGTACAGTTGACTTACATATTACATTAGTTTCAGATGTACAACATACTGATTTAATATTTTTATAGATTATGCACCATGCAAAGTTATTATAACATTATTGACTACATTCCCTGGGTTGTACATTACATCCCTATGACTTATTTATTTTATGATTGGTAGTTTGTGCCTCTTAATCCCATTCACCTATTTGGTCCATCTCTCTACCACGCTCCCCCTCTAGCAACCACTAATTTGTATCTATGAGTCTGTTTCTGTTTTGTTATATTTGTTCATTTGTTTTGCTTTTTAGATTCCGCATATAAATGAACACTTACAGTATTTGTCTTTCTCTGTCTGACTTAGTTCACTTAGCATAATACCTGCCAGATTTACCCATGTCATCTCAAATAGTAAGATTTCATTCTTTTTATAGCTGAGTAATATTTCTATGTGTGTATATCTTCTTTATACATTCATCTCTTGATGGACACTCAGGTTGCTTCCATATCTTGGCTATTATAAATGATGCTGCAGTGAACACTGGGGTGCATATGTCTCTTTGAATTAGTGTTTTCATTTTCTTTGGATAAATATTCAGAAGTGGAATTGCTGGGTCTTATGGTGGATCTATTTTAAATTTTTTGAAGAACCCCTATACCATTTTCCATAGCAACTGTACCAATTTACATTCCCATCAACAGTACACAAGTGTTCCCTTTTTTCCTCATCCTCGCCAACACTTCTTATTTATTGTCTTTTTGATAACAACCATTTTGACAGATGTGAGGTGATATCTCATTGTGGTTTTGATTTGTACTTCCCTGATGATTTGTGATGTTGAGCATCTTTTCATGTATCTGTTGGCCATCTGTATGTCTTCTTTGGAAAAATATCTATTCATATCTTCTGCCAATTTTAATTGGATTGTTCTTTGATGTTGAGTTGTATGATTTTTAAAGATATACTTTGGATATTAACCCCATATCAGACATATCATTTGCAAATATGTTCTCACATTCAGTAGGTTACCTAAGCGTTTTGGTTTGATATGGTCTCATATGTTTATTTTTGCTTTTGGTGCCCTTGCCAGATAAGACGTATACAAAAATATTGCCTAACGCTGGTTTCAAAGAGCATACTGCCTATGCTTTCTGCCAGGAGTTTTATGGTTGGAAGTTTTATATTTAACTTCTTAATCAATTTTGAGTTTATTTTTGCGTAATGGTATGAGGAAACGGTCTAGTTTCAATTTTTTACACGTAACTGTTCAGTTTTCCCAATACCACATATTGAAGAGACTGTCTAGTCCCCATTGTATATTCTTGCCTCCTTTGTCATAGATTAATTGACCCTGTGTGTGTGAATTTATGTTTGGGCTCTCTATTCTGTCCCTATGATCAAGGTGTAGGTTTTGTGCCAGTACCACACTGTTTTGATTACTACAGCATTGTAGTATAGTTTGAAGTCAGGCTGTGTGATAGCTCTACATTTGCTCTTTCTCAAGATTTCTTTGGCTATTCAAGGTCTTTTGTAGTTCCATACAAATTTAAAAATTATTTGTTCTAGTTCTGTGAAAAATGCCATTGGTATTTTGATAGGGATTGCATTAAATTTGTAGACTGCTTTGGATAATATGGACATTTTAACAATTGTAATTCTTCAATCCATGAGCACATAATACCTTTCCATTTATTTATGTTGTCTTCAATTTCTTTTATCAATTTATTATAGTTTTCAGAGTACAGGTCTTTTACCTCCTTGGCTAAACTAAAAGTGAGTTTTACTTCTTTCCTTCCAATTTGGATGTCTTTTATTTCTTTTTCTTGTCAGATTGCCATGGCTAGGACTTCCAATACTACCTTGAAAAAGTGGTGAGAGTGGGCATCCTTATCTTTTTCCTGATCTTAGATAAAAAGCTTTTAGTTTTTCACCATTAAGTATGATATTAACTGTGGGTTTTTCATAAATGTCATTTATTATGTTCAGGTATGTTTCCTCTAAACCCACTTTCTTAAGAGTTTTTATCATGAATAGATGTTGAATTTTGTCAAATGCTTTTCCTGCATCTGTTGAGAAGATCGTATGACCTCTTTCCTTCATTTTGTGTTGTGATGTATTACATTGATTGATTTGCTGATATTGAATGATCCTTGAATCCCTGGAATAAATTGTGCTTGATAATTATGTATGATCATTTTAATGTATTATTGACTTCAGTTGTTAATATTTTGTTGAGGATATTTGTATGTATGTTCATCAGGGATACTGGCCTGTAATTTTTCTTTTTGTAGTCTTTTTCTGGTTTTGGTGTCAGGGTAATGGTAGCCTCATAGAAGGAGTTTGAGAGAGTTTCCTCCTCTTCAGTTTTTTTGAATAATTTGCAAAGAATAAGTATCAACTCTTCTTTAAATGTTTGGTAGAATTCTCCTGTGAAGCCATCTGGTCCTGAGATTTTGTTTGGTTGGAGTTTTTTGATTACTAATTCATTGCTAGTAATCAGTCTGTTCAGATTCTCTATTTCTTCCTGATTCAGTCTTAGAAGGTTGTATTTTTCTAAAAATTTATCCATTTCTTCTAGGTTCTCCAATTTGTTGGCATGTAATTGTTTCTAGTATTATTTTTTGATTGTTTATATTTCTGTGATATTGGTTGTAACTTCTCTTTTGTTTCTGCTGTAACTTCTTTTTCACTTCTGACTTTATTTTGGCTCTTTTTTTTCTTGATGAATCTGGCTAAAGGTTTATCAATTCTGCTTATCTTTTCAAAAACAAGCTGTTAGTTTCAATGACGTTTTTTCTTTTATTTGGTTTCTATTTCATTTATTTCCACTGTGATCTTTATTGTTCCTTCCTTCTACTAATTTTAGGCTTTGTTTGTTCTTCTTTTCCTACATCCTTTGGATGTAAAGTTAGTTTATTTGAGATTCTTCTTGTTTCTTGATGTATGCCTGTATTACTGTAAACTTCCCTCTTAGAATTGCTTTGCTGAGTCCCATAGATTTTGGAAAGTTGTGTTTCTATTTTCATTTGCATTGAGGTATTCTTTATTTCCACTTTGATTTCTTCATTGACCCATTTGTATTTTAGTAGCATGTTGTTTAATTTCCACATGTTTGTGTTTTTCCAGTTTTCTTCTCATAAATGATTTCTAGTTCCATATGGTTGTCATTGTAAAAGATGTTTGATATTATTTTAATCTTCTTAAATTTATTGAAACTTGTTTTGTGGCCAACATATGCTTTATCCTGGAGAATGTTCCATGTACACTTGAAAATAATGTGTATTCTACTGGTTTTGGATGGAGTTGTCTGTTCCATCCAAAATTATCTATTATTATTATTATTTATTTAACTTTGACTTTTTTTTTTTTTTTGCGGTACGCGGGCCTCTCACTGCTGTGGTCTCTCCCATTGTGGAGCACAGGCTCTGGACACGCAGGCTCAGTGGCCATGGTTCACGGGCCTAGCTGCTCCATGGCATGTGGGATCTTCCCAGACCGGGGCACAAACCCATGTCCCCTATATCGGCAGGCGGACTCTCAACCACTGCGCCACCAGGGAAGCCCAACTTTGACTTTTTTTTAAACATCTTTATTGGAGTATAATTGCTTTACATTGTTGTGTTAGTTGCTGCTGTATAACAAAGTGAATGAGCTATTTGTATACATATAACCCCATATCCCCTCCCTCTGTGTCTCCCTCCAACCCTCCCTATCCCACCCTTCTAGGGGGCCACAAAGCATGAGCTAATCTCCCTGTGCTGTGTGGCTGCTTCCCACTAGCTATTTTATATTTGATAGTGTATGTATGTCCATACCACTCTCTCACTTTGTCTCAGCTCACCCTTCCCCCTCCCCATGTCCTCAAGTCCATTCTCTATGTCTTTGGTTTATTCCTGTCCTGCCCTTAGATTCTTCAGAACCACTTTTTTTTTTTTTTTTAGATTCCATATATATGTGTTATCATATGGTATTTGTTTTTCTCTTTCTGGCTTACCTCACTCTGTATGACAGACTTTAGGTCCACCCACTTCACTACAAATAACTCAATTTTGTTTCTTTTTATGGCTGAGTAATATTGCATTGTATATATGTACCACATCTTCTTTATCCATTCATCTGTTGATGGACACTTAGGTTGCTTCCATGTCCTGGCTGTTGTAAATAGTGTGGCAATGAACATTGTGGTACATGACTCTTTTTGTTTTCTTTTTTTTTTTAACGTTTTTATTGGAGTATAATTGCTTCACAATGGTGTGTTAGTTTCTGCTTTGTAACGAAGTGAATCAGTTATACATATACATATATCCACATATCTCTTCTCTCTTGTGTCTCCCTCCCTCCCACCCTCCCTATCCCACCCTTCTAGCTGGTCACAAAGCACCCAGCTGATCTCCCTGTGCTATGCAACTGCTCCCCACTAGCTATCTATTTTACATTTGGTAGTGTATATGTGTCCATATATACACTGCCACTCTCTCACTTTGTACATGACTCTTTTTGAATTATTTTTCAGGGTGTATACCCAGTAGTGGGATTGCTGGGTCATATGGTAGTTCTGTTTTCAGCTTTTTAAGGAACCTCCATACTATTCTCCATAGTGGCTGTATCAATTTACATTCCCACCAACAGTGCAAGAGGGTTCCACACCCTCTCCAGCATTTATTGTTTCTAGATATTTTGATGATGGCCATTCTGACTGGTATACGGTGATACCTCACTGTAGTATTGATTTGCATTTCTCTAATGATCTGTGATGTTGAGCATCCTTTCATGTGCTTGTTGGCAATCTGTATATCTTCTTTGGAGAAATGTCTATTTAGGTCTTCTGCCCATTTTTGGATTGGGTTGTTTGTTTTTTTTATTGAGCTGCATGAGCTGCTTGTCTATTTTGCATATTAACCCTTTGTCAGTCGCTTCATTTGCAAGTATTTTCTCCCATTATAAGGGTTGTCTTTTCGGCTTGTTCATGGTTTCCTTTATTGTGCAAAAACTTTTAAGTTTCATTAAGTCACATTTGTTTATTTTTGTTTTTATTTCCATTTCTCTAGGAGGTGGATCAAAAAGGATATTGCTGGGATTTATGTCAAAGAGTGTCCTGCCTATGTTTTCCTCTAAGAGTTTTATAATGTCTGGCCTTTAATCCATTTTAGGTCTTTAATCCATTTTGAGTTTATTTTTGTGTATGGTGTTATGGAGTGTTCTAATTTCATTCTTTTACATGTAGCTGTCCAGTTTTCCCAGCACCACTTATTGAAGAGGCTGTCTTTTCTCCATTGTATATTCTTGCCTCCTTTATCAAAGATAAGGTGACCATATGTGCGTGGGTTTATCTCTGGGATTCCTGTACTTTTCCATTGATCTATATTTCTGTTTTTGTGCCAGTACCATACTGTCTTGATTACTGTAGCTTGTAGTATAGTCTGAAGTCAGGGAGCCTGATTCCTCCAGCTCCATTTTTCGTTCTCAAGATTGCTTTGGCTATTCGGGGTCTTTTGTGTTTCCATACAAATTGTGAAATTTTTTGTTCTAGTTCTGTGAAAAATGCCATTGGTAGTTTGATAGAGATTGCATTGAATCTGTAGATTGCTTTGGGTAGTAGAGTCATTTTCAAAATGTTGATTCTTCTAATCCAAGAACATGGTATATCTCTCCATTTGTCTGTATCATCTGTAATTTCTTTCATCAGTGTCTTATAGTTTTCTGCATACGCATCTTTTGTTTCCTTAGGTAGGTTTATTCCTATTTATTCTTTTTGTTGCAATGGTAAATGGGAGTGTTTCCTTAAATTCTCTGTCAGATTTTTCATCATTAGTGTATAGGAATGCAAGAGATTTCTGTGCATTAATTTTGTATCCTGCTACTTTACCAAATTCATGGATTAACTCTAGTAGTTTTCTGGTAGCATTTTTAGGATTCTATATGTATAGTGTCATCTCATGTGCAAACAGTGACAGTTTTAATTCTTTTTTTCCGATTTGGATTCCTTTTATTTCTCTTTCTTCTCTGATTGCCATGGCTAGGACTTCCAAAACTTCCAAAACGATGTTGAATAATAGTGGTGAGAGTGGACATCCTTGTCTTGTTCCTGATCTTAGGGGAAATGCTTTCAGTTTTTCACCATTGAGAATTATGTTTGCTGTAAGTTTGTCCTATATGGCCTTTATTATGTTGAGGTAGGATCCCTCTGCCCACTTTCTGGAGAGTTTTTATCATAAATAGGTGCTGAATTTTCTCAAAAGCTTCTTCTGCATCTATTGAGATGATCATATGATTTTTCTTCTTCAGTTTGTTAATATGGTGTATCACATTGATTGATTTGTGTATATTGAAGCATCCTGGTATCCTTGGGGTAAATCCCCCTTGATCATGGTGTATGATCCTTTTAATGTGTTGTTGGATTCTGTTTGCTAGTATTTTGTTGAGGATTTTTTCATCTATATTCATCAGTGATATTGGTTTGTAATTTTCTTTTTTTCTAGTATCTTTCTCTGGTTTTGGTATCAGGGTGATGGTGGCCTCATAGAATGAGTTTGGGAGTGTTCTTTCCTCCACAATTTTTTGGAAGAGTTTGAGAAGGATGGGTATTAGCTCTTCTTTAAATGTTTGATAGAATTCACTTCAGAAGCCATCTGGTCCTGGACTTTTGTTTGTTGGAAGGCTTTTAATCACAGTTTCAATTTCATCACTTGTGATTGGTCTTTTCATGTTTTCTATTTCTTCCTGGTTGAGTCTTGGAAGGTTATATCTTTCTAAGAATCTGTCCATTTCTTCTAGGTTGTCCATTTTATTGGCATAGAGTTGCTTGTAGTAGTCGCTTAGGATGCTTTGTATTTCTTCGGTGTCTGTTGTAACTTCTCTTTTTTCATTTTTAACTTTACTGATTTGAGTCCTCTGTCTCTTTTTCTTCATGGGTCTGGCTAATGGTTTATTAATTTTGTTTATCTTCTCAAAGAACCAGCTTTAGTTTTATTGATCTTTGCTATTGTTTTCTTTGTTTCTATTTCATTTATTTCTGCTCTGATCTTTATGATTTCTTTCCTTCTGCTAACTTTGGGTTTTGTTTGTTCTTCTTTTTCTAGTTCCTTTAGGTGTAAGGTTAGGTTGTTTATTTGAGATTTTTCTTGATTCTTGAGGTAGGCTTGTATTGCTATAAATTTCCCTCCTGGAACTGCTTTTGCTGCATGCCATAAGTTTTGGATCATTGTATTTTCATTGTCATTTTTCTCTAGGTATTTTTTGATTTCCTCTTTGATTTCTTCAGTACTCTCTTGGCTATTTAGTAACATATTATTTAGCCTCCATGTGTTTGTGTTTTTTACTTTTTTCCCCTGTAATTCATTTCTAATCTCATAATGTTGTGGTCAGATAAGATGCTTGATATGATTTCAATTTTCTTAAATTTTCTGAAGCTTGATTTGTACCCAAGATATGATCTATCCTGGAGAATGTTCCTTGTGCACTTGAGAAGAAAGTGTAATCTGCTGGTTTTGGATGGATTATCCTAGAAATATCCATTAAATCTATCTGGTCTATTGTGTCACTTAAAGCTTCTGTTTCCTTATTTATTTTCATTTTGGATAATCTGTCCATTGGTGTAAGTGAGGTGTTAAAGTTCCCCACTATTATTGTGTTACTGTTGATTTCCTCTTTTGTAGCTGTTAGCAGTTGCCTTATGTATTGAGGCGCTCCTATGTTGGGTGACTATATATTTATAATTGTTATATCTTCTTCTTGGATTAATCTCTTCATCATTATGTAGTGTCCTTATTTGTCTCTTGTAACGTTCTTTATTTTAAAGTCTATTTTATATGATATGAGGATTGCTACTCCAGCTTTCTTTTGATTTCCACTTGTAGGGAATATCTTTTTCCATACCCTCACTTTCAGTCTGTATGTGTCCCTAGGTCTCTTGTAGACAGCATGTATATGGGTCTTCTCTTTGTATCCATTCAGCAAGCCTGTGTCTTTTGGTTGGAGCATTTAATCCATTCACGTTTAAGGTAATTGTCGATATGTATGTTCCTATGACCATTTTCTTAATTGTTTTGGACTTGTTTTTGTAGTTCCTTTTCTTCTCTTGTATTTCCTACTTAGAAAAGTTCCTTTAGCATTTGTTGTAAAGCTGGTTTGGTGGTGCTGTATTCTCTTAGCTTTTCTTGTCTGTAAAGCTTTTGATTTCTCCATAGAATCTGAATGCGATCCTTGCCGGGTAGAGTAATCTTGGTTGTAGGTTCTTCCCTTTCATCACTTTAAGTATATCATGCCACTCCCTTCTGGCTTGTAGAGTTTATGCTGAGAAATCAGCTGTTAACCTTATGGGAGTTCCCTTGTATGTTATTTGTTGTTTTTCCCTTGATGCTTTCAATAATTTTTCTCTGTCTTTAATTTTTGCCAATTTGATTATTATGTGTCCCAGCATGTTTCTCTTTGGGTTTATCCTGTATGGGACTCGCTGCGCTTCCTGGACTTGGGTGGCTATTTCCTTTCCCATGTTAGGGAAGTTTTTGACTAAAATCTCTTCAAATATTTTCTCAGGTTTTTTCTCTCTCTCTTCTCCTTCTGGGACCCATATAATACAAATGTTGTTGTGTTTAATGTTGTCCCAGAGGTCTCTTAGGCTGTCTTCATTTCTTTTCATTCTTTTTTCTTTATTCTGTTCATCAGCAGTGAATTCCACCATTCTGTCTTCCAGGTCACTTATCCATTCTTCTGCCTCAGTTATTCTGCTATTGATTCCTTCTAGTGTATTTTCCATTTCAGTTATTGTATTGTTCATCTCTCTTTGTTTGTTCTTTAATTCTTCTATGTCTTTATTAAACATTTCTTGCATCCTCTCGATCTTTGCCTCCATTCTTTTTCCGAGGTCCTGGATCATCTTCAGTATCATTATTCTGAATACCTTTTCTGAAGGGTTGCCTATCTCCACTTCATTTAGTTGTTTTTCTGGGGTTTTATCTTTTTCCTTCATCTGGTACATAGCCCTCTGCCTTTTCATGTTGTCTATCTTTCTATGAATGTGGTTTTTGTTCCGCAGGCTGCAGTATTGTACTTCTTCTTCTTGTAGGAAGATTTTTAATCAAAGTTTCCATTTCAGTGCTTGTGCTTTGCCTGTTTATATTTTCTATTTCTTCCTGCTTCAGTCTCAGAAGGTTGTGCTTTTCTAAGAATTTGTCCATTTCTTCCTGGTTGTATATTTTATTGCCATATAGTTGCTTGTAGTAATCTCTCATGGTCCTTTGTATTTCTGCAGTGTCAGTCATTACTTCCCATTTTTCATTTCTAATTCTGTTGATTTGAGTCTTCTCCCTTTTTTTCTTGATGAGTCTGGCTAGTGGTTTATCAATTTTGTTTATCTTCTCAAAGAACCAGCTTTTAGCTTTATTGATCTTTGCTGTCATTTCTTTTTCATTTATTTCTGATCTGATCTTTATGATTTCCTTCCTTCTGCTAACTTTGGGGTTTTTTGTTCTTTCTCTATTTGCTTTAGGTGTAAAGTTAGGTTGTTTATTTGAGATGTTTTTCGTTTCTTGAGGTAAGATTGTATTGATATAAACTTCCCCCTTAGAACTGCTTTTGCTCTCCCAAAGATTTTGGATTGTCGTGTTTTCATTGTCATTTGTTTCTAGGTATTTTTTGATTTCCTCTTTGGTTTCTTCAGTGAACTCTTGGTTATTTAGTAGTGTATTGTTTAGCATCCATGTGTTTTCTTTTTTTTTTTTTTTACAGTTTTTTTCCTGTAACTGATATCTAGTCTCATAGCGTTGTGGTCAGCAAATATACTTGATACGAGTTCAATTTTCTTAAATTTACCAAGGCTTGATTTGTGACCCAAGATGTGACCTATCCTGGAGAATGTTCCCTGAGCACTTGAGAAGAAAGTGTATTCTGTTGTTTTTGGATGGAATGTCCTATAAATATCAATTAAGTCTGTCTTGTTTAATGTACCATTTAAAGCTTGTGTTTCCTTATTTATTTTTTTGGATGATCTGTCCATTGGTGAAAGTGGGCTGTTAAAGTCCCATACTCTGATTGTGTTACCCTCAATATCCCCTTTTATGGCTGTTAGCATTTGCCTTATGTATTGAGGTGCTCCTATGTTGGGTGCATAAGTATTTACAATTGTTATATCTTCTTATTGGATTGACCCCTTTATCATTATGTAGTGTCCTTCTTTGTCCTTGTAATAGTCTTTATTTTAAACTCTATTTTATCTAATATGAGAATTGCTACTCCAGCTTTCTTTTGGTTTCCATTTGCATGGAATATCTTTTTCCATCCCCTCACTTTCAGTCTGTATGTGTCCCTGGGTCTGAAGTGGGTCTCTTGTAGACAGCATATATACGGGTCTTGATTTTGTATTCATTCAGCCATTCTGTTTCTTTTGTTTGGAGCATTTAATCCATTTACATTTAAGGTAATTATCGATATGTATGTATGTTCCTATTACCATTTTCTTAATTGTTTTGGGTTTGTTATTGTAGGTCTTTTCCTTCTCTTGTGTTTTCTGCCTGGAGAAGTTCCTTTAGCATTTGTTGTAAAGCTAGTTTGGTGGTGCTGAATTCTCTCAGCTTTTGCTTGTCTGTAAAGGTTTTAATGTCTCCATTGAATCTGAATGAGATCGTTGCTGGGTAGAATAATCTTGTTTGTAGGTTTTTCCCTTTCCTCACTTCAAATATGTTGTGTCACTCCCTTCTGGCTTTCAGAGTTTCTGCTGAAAGATCAGCTGTTAGCCTTATGCGGATTCCTTTGTATGTTATTTGTTACTTTTTCCTTGTCACTTTCAAAATTTTTTTTTGTATTTAATTTTTGATAGTTTGATTAATATGTGTTGTGGTGTGTTTCTCCTTGGATTTATCCTGTATTGGATTCTCTGTGCTTCCTGGAGTTGATTGACTATTTCCTGTCCCATATTAGGGAAGTTTTCAACTATAATCTCTTTAAATATTTTCTCAGTTCCTTTCTTTTTCTCTTCTTCTTCTGACACCCCTATAATTTGAATGTTGGTGTATTTAATGTTGTCCCAGAGGTCTATGAGAGTGTCCTCAATTCTTTTCATTCTTTTTTCTTTATTCTGTTCTACAGTAGTTATTTCCACTGTTGTATCTTCCAGGTCACTTATCCGTTTTTCTGCCTCAGTTATTCTGCTACTGATTCCTTCTAGAGAATTTTTAATTTCATTTATTGTGTTGTCCATCATTGTTCATTTGCTCTTTAGTTCTTCTAGGCCCTTGTTAAATGTTTCTTGTATTTTCTCCATTCTATTTCCAAGATTTTGGATCATCTTTATTATCATTACTCTGAATTCTTTTTCAGGTAGACTGCCTATTTCCTTCTCATTTGTTAGGTCTGGTGTGCTCCTTCATCTGCTGTGCATTTCTCTGTCTTCTCATTTGCTTATCTCACTGTGTTTGGGGTCTCGTTTTCACAGGCTGCATGTTCATAGTTCCCATTGTTTTTGGTGTCTGCCCACTGTGGCTATGGTTCGTTCAGTGTGTTGTGTAGGTTTCCTGGTGGAGGGGACTGGTACCTGTGTTCTGGTGGATGAGGCTGGATCTTGTTTTTCTGGTGGGCAGGACTGCGTCCGGTGATGTGTTTTGGGGTGTCTGTGAACTTAGTATGATTTTAGGCAGCCTCTCTGTTAATCGGTGGGGTTGTGTTCCTGTCTTGCTAGTTGTTTGGAATGGGGTGTGCAGCACTGGTACTTGTTGGTCATTGAATGGAGCTGGGTCTTAGCGTTGAGATGGAGATCTCTGGGAGAACTGCCGCAAATTGATATTATCTGGGGCCAGGAGGTCTCTGGTGGTCCAATGTCCTGAACTTGGCTCTCCCACCTCAGAGTCTCAGGACTGACACCTGGCTGGAGCATCAAGACCTTGTCAGCCACATGACTCAACTTGGTACGAGCGCTGCTTGCCAGTGAATTAAGTTGCGAAACAGACACAAGGCATAAAAACCAAAGTGTTGCATGCGGTGCCAACTCTGTGGTTCCTGTAGACATCTATTAAGCCAGTCTTGTCTATTGTGTCATTTAAGGCTAACGGTTTCTTGATTTTCAATCAGGATGATCTATTCATTGATGTAAGTGTGTTATTAAAGTGCCTTAGTATTATTATATGACTTTACTTCTGTTAATATTTGCTTTATATATTTTGGTGCTCCTATGTTAGGTGCATTTATTTTTACAAATGTTATATTCTTTTCTAGGATTGACCTTTTCATCATTATGCAATACTCTTCTTTGTCTTTTGTTGTAGTCTGTGTTTTAAAATCTATTTTGTCTGATACGAATATTGCTACCCCAGCTTTATTTTCATTTTTATTTACATGGCATATCTTTTTCCGTTTCTTCATTTTAAGTCTGTGTGTGTCTTTTTTTTTTTTTCCTTTCTGCACTTTATTATGTGTTTCAAGGATTTCCCTTTAAAATATGACACAGCTATTTCTTGCCCACGGAGTAGCTACCATAGATTTTCCTAATACTAGATGAATGAATGAATGAATACTAGATGAATGAACTTCATCTAGTATCATGAATACATGATACTAGGTGAAGTTAATTTTAATGAGTCTATTTCAGTCTGCTTGACTCCTCTACTCTTTGCAGGAGTAATTCACTTCTGTCTTTACATATATCCCTGCTGACACTTTATTTGTTTATTTATCTATTTAACATCTTTATTGGAGTATAATTGCTCTATAATGGTGTGTTACTTTCTGCTTTATAACAAAGTGAATCAGCCATACATATATATATATCCCCATATCTCCTCCCTCTTGCGTCTCCTTCCCACCCTCCCTATCCCACCCCTCTAGGTAGTCACAAAGCACCGAACTGATCTCCCTGTGCTATGCGGCTGCTTCCCACTAGCTATCTATTTTACATTTGGTAGTGTATATATGTCCATGCCCCTCTCTCTCTTTGTCCCAGCCTACCCTTCCCCCTCCCCATGTCGTCAAGTCCATTCTCCACATCTGCATCTTTATTTGTGTCCTGCTGCTATGTTCTTCAGAACCTTTTTTTTTTTTTTAATTCCATATATATGTGTTAGGATACAGTATTTGTTTTTCTCTTTCTGACTTATTTCACTCTGTATGACAGACTCTAGGTCCATCCACCTCACTATAAATAACTCAATTTCATTTCTTTGTATGGCTGAGTAGTCTTTAGCTCTTAAGTGAGTCTCTTGTAGGCAGCGTATAGATGAGCTTTCTTTCATCCATTCACCCAAACTATGTCTTTTGATTGGTGCATTTAGCCCATTTACATTTAAAGTAATTTTGATGGGTATGTACTTAGTGTCATTTTGTTACTTGTTTTCTGGTTGTTTTTGTAGTTATTCTCTGTTCTTCTTTTACTTTCTTCCCTTATGGTTTGATACTTTTCTTCAGTGGCATATTTTGCTTCCTTTCTCTTTATTTTTTGTGTGTATCTCTTGTAGGTATTTGGTTTGTCATAAACATGAGGTAGGTCTATCTATCTATCTATTTATTTAAACTGATAGTCATTTAAGTTCAAACATGTTTTAAAGGCTCTACATTTTTTACTCTCCCTGCCCATTTTTTATGGTTTTGATGTCATATAATTTTACATCTTTTTGTGTATTCATTACCTACTTATTGTAGTTATAGTTGATTTACAGCTTTTGTTGTTTCACCTTTATACTAGCTTTTTAAGTGGCCTTTAGTGTATCCTTGCCTTTACTAGTGAGATTTTTTTCCCTCATATATTTTCTTATTCTTATTATGGCCTTTTCTTTTTCACTTAAAGAAGATCCTTTAGCATTTCTTGCAAGCATGGTTTAGTACTGATGAGTTCTTTTCGTTTTTTGTTTGTCTGGGAAACGTTTTATGTCTTCTTCAATTCTGAATGATACCTTGCTGGGTTGCATATCCTTGGTTGTAATGTTTTTCCTTTCAACACCTAAGTATATCTTGCCACTCCTTTCTGGCCTTCAAAGTTTCTGCTGAAAAATCAGCTGATAGCCTTATAGGTGTTTGCTTGTATGTGACTCTCTGTTTTTTTCTCTTGCTGCCTTTAAAATTCCTTCTTTATCTGTAACTTTTGCCATTTTAATTGTGATATGTCTTGGTGTGGATCTCTTTGGGTTCATCTTGTTTGGGACTCTCTGTGCTTCCTTGGCTTGGATATCTGTTTCCTTCCCCAGGTATGGAAAATTTTCAGCTATTATTCTATCAAATATGTTTTCTGCACTTTTCTTTCTCTCTTCTTCTGGGACCCCATAATGCAAATGTTAGTACACTTGATGATCCCAGAGATCCCTTAGACTATCTTCACTTATTCTTTTCATCTTTTGGTTGGGTGATTTCCATTATTCTGTCTTCCAGGTTGCTTATGTGTTCTTTACATCACCTAATCTGCAGTTGATTCCTGCTAGTATATTTTTCATTTCAATTATTGTATTCTTCAGCTCTGATTTTTTTTTAATGTTTCCTAATTCTTTGTTGAAATTCTCACTGTACTCCACTATTCTTCTCCTGTGTTTGGTGAACATTTTTATGACAGTTGTTTTGAAAGCTTTATCAGATAAGTTACTTGTATGAATTTCACTAGGGTTTTTCCCTGGGGTTTTATCTTGTTCTTTCATTTGGAGCATATATTTATCTCTTCTCATTTTCTTTTCCTTTCTGTGTTTATCTCTATGAATTAGGCAAAACAGTTACCTCTTCAAGTACTGAAGGCTTGTCCTTGTGTAGGAGCATCCCTATGAAGATTACATTGCCTGGTGGCTCTGGCAGGAAGGCTAGACTGAAACAAGTGTGGGCTCTGGCTTTTCCAGGGTGTACTGGGACTGCCATCTTGGTAGGGGGGTTGGAGCTGGAGTCTGATACAGGCTGGGGTTCCCTTGGAGTGTGTTGGAAGGCACTGCCTGGGGGGGATTGGGGTGGGGCTTGAGCCAAAACCCATTACAGGCCAGGGCTTCTCCTAGGATGTGCTGGAGGCTGCTGCCTTGGCAGGGTAGGGTTGGAGCTGGAGCTGGGTGTGGGCTGGGGTGTGCTGGTGTGTACATGGCAGGTGGGCTAGAGTACCAGGAATCTACCTCTGCTCTGGGACTCAGAGCAAGTAAGTTTGTATATACAGCCTTTAAGAGCAGACTCTTGGTTTCCTACAGCTTGATGACTCTCCTGGTGCTAAGTGTTGCTGGTTTTCAAAACCATTTGAAGGGATTTTTCTTTTAGTTGCTGGTCCCCAGAGCTGGGGCTCCCCTCACTCCTTAGGGAGAACCTCCGAATTTATGATATCCCTTTCCTCTTTTGGATTGCCTGCTAGGGGTGTGGGTCTTGACTAGATCACTTCTATTCCCTTCTTACCCATTTCAGTGTGGTTTTTTCTTTATATCCTTCATTGTAAGAAAGCTCTTCTGTTAGTCTTCATGTTGTTCTCAGAGAAAGTTGTTTTATATGTAGTTGCAGTTTTGGTGTGTCTGGGGGAGCAGATGTGCTCAGGGTCTTCCTACTCTGCCATCTTGATCCTGTCTCTAATCTAACAATGTTCTCAAAAACTTCCCCCATATAATTATGTTAATATTATGTAATGAGGGATCCATCATTTCCTCACAGATTTGAGATGCCACCTTTATTATATTATGTTCACATATGTACCTGATTTTGTTTCTGGGCTCTCTTCTTTGCACTGACTTATTTTTCAGTTCCTGTACCAGGACCACATTGTTTTCAATATAACTTTAAGACATATTTTGAATGGGTAGGGCTAGGCTCCAATATTTGTTTTTCATGAATTTCTTTATAGTTATGCATTTATTCTTTTGGAAAATCTTTTTATTTAAAACAAATATGTTAATATCAATGAGATTTGGGTTGGACTTAGATTGAATTTATAGAGGCACTGAAGGATTGATATACTTACAATATTGAATCCTTCCATCCAGGAATGTGATATATTTCTCCACTTAGGAGGTTTTCTTTTCTCTCAGCAAAGTTTTATGATTTTTTTTATGCAGAGTATACTTGATATTTTTGGCTAAAATTTTTCTTAATCAAATTTTATGTTATAAAATTATGAAATTTTTGTATCTTTGTTTTGCAAATTAGATTTTGTTTTGTTTTGTTTTGTTTTGTTTTTGTTTTTTTGCGGTACGTGAGCCTCTCACTGCTGTGGCCTCTCCCATTGCGGAGCACAGGCTCCGGACGCGCAGGTTCAGCGGCCATGGCTCACGGGCCCAGCCGCTCTGCGGCATGTGGGATCTTCCCGGACCGGGGCACGAACCCGTGTCCCCTGCATTGGCAGGCAGACTCTCAACCGCTGCGCCACCAGGGAAGCCCCAGCAAATTAGATTTTTTAAAATTATATGATTCTTCTGTTATTGCAATTATATAAAAATTATTGATTATGGTAAATTTACCTTATATCCAAAATCCTAATAGAACTATTTTAGTACTTCTACTATTTTGTCAGTTGATTTTTTTTTAAATTTTTGAATTGTCTTGGGTAGATAATCATATAGTTTTGTCTCTGTCTGATATTTGTGCTCTTGATTTCTTTTTCCTTATTAATTTTATTGTCTAGAACCACCAGAATAATAGTTGTGGGTAGTGGGTATCCTTGTTTTATCTCCAGATTTAATGAGAATACTTTGTATTTTATGTTCTTTTGGTTTCCAACTGTATTGAGTTTGAGGAATTTAAATTAATTTGGACTTAGTTTTTGAATTTTTGATAGAACTTTCATATAAAAATACTGGGGCCTGGTATATATTAGGGGAATAAATCTCTGGCTATGTTTTCCATTTCTTCTATGGTTACTGGTTTGAATTTTCAGACTTTCTGTCACTTTTTGTCCCTTGGTAATTTAAATTTTTTTATATAATAATCTCTAGTTTCAATTTTATTGGTTAAGGAATTGAACACAGTATTCTCTTATAAAAAGAATCTCCATCTTATGATTGTTTATCTTTCTTTACCTTTTTATTATTTATATCTTCTCTCTTTCTTGGTTAGACTTGTTATACATATTTCTACTTCAGTAGTCTCTTCAAAGACTTTTAATTTCTTAGGGCTGCCATTTTCTCTCTTATTCATGAATTTTTGTTTATTAATAATTTTTCATTTAAAATTACCTTTTGATTTATTTCATTGTCTTTTTTGTAGCTCCCTAGTTGAATACTTGGTTTATTTTCAG
The DNA here is from genome assembly GCF_011762595.2 of Tursiops truncatus. Classification (NCBI taxonomy): domain Eukaryota; kingdom Metazoa; phylum Chordata; class Mammalia; order Artiodactyla; family Delphinidae; genus Tursiops; species Tursiops truncatus. The sequence continues at coordinate 58,124,858 of NC_047037.1, forward strand.
TTGTTTTCAAATAAATATATTTAAGATTATGCATTTTCTTCTAAGTATTACCTTGTTTGCATCGATAGGTTTAATTAATTAATTAATTAATTAATTTTTGGCTGCATTGGGTCTTCGTTGCTGCATGCAGGCTTTCTCTAGTTGCAGTAAGTGGGGGCTACTTTTCATTGCAGTCCACAGGCTTCTCATTGTGGTGGCTTCTCTTGTTGCAAAGCACAGGCTCTAGGCACACGGGCTCAGTAGTTGTGGTGCATGGGCTTAGTTGCTCCATGGTATGTGGGATCTTCCCGGACAAGAGATCAAACCCGTGTCCCCTGCATTGGCAGGCAGATTCTTAACCACTGTGCCACCAGGGAAGTCCCTGCAACCAATAGGTTTTAATATATTGTATTCTCATAGTTGTTTATTTATAAGTAGATTAATAGTCTACTTTTGTTGTTAATTTATAGTATTGAATCGTGACTAGATAATGTGGCCTGTAAATTTCAACTTTGAAGAATTCATTGATGATTTTATTGTGCCTTTACACAGGGCTAACTTTTTGGTAGTATTTCCAAGTTCTTTGAAAAGAAAGATATTCTTTGTATATTTGATGTTCATTCTATATACATTAATAAAATAAATCTAGTAATAGAGTTATCCAAATTCTCTGTAAACTTCTTTATTTCTTGCTTACTTATCCTGTCCTTTTTCTGAGAGAGGTAGGTTAAGGTTTTCTATTATAATTTTGACTTTGTGGACAAATCCATATTTTTTTCTGATAGTTTTTGCTTTATATTTTGATGGTATTCTATTTAGTCCTGATGGTTCATGACTGTAGTTATCTCCTTGGGGGAATTACAGCTTATTTCACTATAAATCCCTCCTTGTCCCGTTTCATGCTTTTTTGACTTGAAGTCTACTTTTTTATGCTAATAATGGCACACATGCTTTCTTTTATTGTGATTTACCTGACAAATACTTATCCATGCTTTATTTTTAACCTTTTTCTATTGTAAGTAGCATATTGCTAGAAATGAAATCTTTAACTTTAATTTACTTTTATTGATATGTTTGGTCTTATTTTCACCATTTATTTTGTGTTTGCATTTTATCATACTTTATTTTTATGTACATATATACATATGTATGTATGTGTGTATATATATATATATATATATATATATATATATATATATATATATATATATCTTATCCTGATTTTTCCCCCAGATGAAATTATTTCTCTGTTCCTTTCCCCCTTTTAAAGGTTTGAAAAATTTTTTACTTGTTCTTTGAACATACTGAAGTATTTTTCTATGTTAAAAATTAATGGTTAACTATATGCTAGTTTCACACATCTCCATCTTTCCTTTCTTATAACCAGGATTTTTTGTAATCATACAGATTTTGTTTCCAAAGTGTTATTTATTTATTAATGTTTACATTTTTTATTGAAGTATAGTTGATTTACAATATTGTGTTAGCTTCAGGTGTACAACAAAGTGATTCTGTTATACATACATATATATATTAGATTATTTTCCATTATAGATTATTTACAAGATATTGAATATAATTCCCTGTGTTACACAGTAAATCCTTATTGCTTATCTATTTTATGATTTACAATATTGTGTTAGTTTCAGGTATACAGCAAAATGATTCAGTTATATATGTGTATATTTTCAGATTATTTTCCATTATAGATTATTATAAGATACTGAATGTAGTTCCCTGTGCTATACAGTAAATCCTTGTTGCTTATCTATTTTATGTATAGTAGTTTGTATCTGTTAATCCCATATTCCTAATTTATCCTTCTCCCCTCCCTTTGCCCTTTGGTAATCATAAGTTTGTTTTCTATGTCTGTGAGTCTGTTCCTATTTTGTATATAGATTCATTTGTATTATTTTTTTATAAATTCCATGTTTAAGTGATATCATGTAATATTTGTCTTTCTCTGTTTGACTTACTTCACTTAGTATTATATTCTCTAGCTCCATCATGTTGCTGAAAATGGCAATATTTCATTCTTTTTTATGGCTTGGCTACTGTAAATAATACTGCTATGAACATGGAGTGTATGTATCTTTTCGAATTAGAGTTTTCTCTGGATATATGCCCAGGAGTGAGATTGCTGTATCATATGGTAATTCTATTTTTAGTTTTTTAAAGGAACCTTCATACTGTTTTCCATAAAGGCTGCACCAATTTACATTCCCACCAGCAATGTAGGAGGGTCCCTTTTTCTCCACATCCTCTCCAGTGTTTATTATTTGTAGACATGTTGATGATGACCATTCTGACTGGTGTGAGGTGACACCTCAGAATAAATATTTTATATTCCTTTATTTCTTATTGAAATCTGGTACGTTTTTTATACTCATAAGACATTTCAATTTCGACTGGCCATTTTTCAAGTACTAAACAGCCTTATGAGTCTGGTGACTTCTATATTGGACAACACAGCTCCAGAGTGATCATTCTAAAATGCAAACCTGGTTTTGTCACTTCCCCAGTCAAAAATGATCATAACCTCCCCATCACCTATTAGATAATGTCTCCACTCCATATTAGGACACAGAAGACTCTTTGTGATCTGTCCCCTGGCTAGCAGTGTGGCTTCATCTCCCTGCTCCAGGTTTAGACTCTGGCCAAACTGAGTACCTTGTAGTTCCAGAACATTCTACCCATTGCCTTGAATACCTTTACATGAGCTCCCTGCTCGAATGTTCTCCCTTGATTATCTAGCTGGCACGAAGCTACTGATCTTCCTGGTATCAAATAAGCATTACCTCCTCTATGAAATCTTCCCTGACTCCCCAGGTGAAAGTAGAACTTTAATTATAAATTGTTTGCTGGCTTCAGTAATCATATTTGTACTGAAATTGTTTCATGTCTGCTTTCACCAAACCAAAAGCTCCCACAAAGGAGGGCATCCTTTCATGTTTGTATTATCAGTATCTATGCTGGGTTTTTGATACCTAGGAGGTGTTAAATAAATGCTAGTTGGATGAACAATTGAATAAAGAAATGAAAATCTCCAAGGTTTTGAGTTTGGGTAGATAGGGAGGAAGAAGAACATGACTATGTATTAGGAAGATAAGCTGGTGTGAGAAAGGAAACTTTGCTTTGGTGGAGGTGATAAATTAAAGAACAATATCAAGACGTCACCAAAATCATTTAGCTTTAAAAATGTATTTGCCATTTTTAGTCTTGAATTAAGAACAGAACTGTTTTAGAAACTGAGATGTAACCTGATCCTAAGAGACTCTGTGAAAGTATGAAAAGTACCAGAATTCCCAGTGCTCTCTTTGATTGATTCCTTATCAACAAGAGAGAGTCATGCTTGCAAAATAAATTGATTTAAAACATGCTTATGGCTCTTTTAGAAAATCATAACAAACACAGAAAAGTATAGGCAAAAGAATAAAAGTCATACTCAATCCCACAACCAGAGATAACCACTGTTAAGAAATATTTTGTTACATTTGCCTTTTAAAGTATGTTTTGTTTTACCTGGTTGAAATCATATTATATTCAATTTTGCAGCTTCCTTTTGTTTACTTAAAATTTTATCATAAGCATTTTCTCGTGTCATTAAATATCTCTATAAACATTTTAATTGCTGCATGTTATTCCATCTTATGGATATACCATAATAGATAATTTTCCATGTAAATTATACAACCGTATTAAAAAATGCAGACAAAAAATCTAGGAGAGATTGTGAGAATACTTTCTAGAGAGAAAATTCACATGGAGTTTATGTGCACAAATATAACACTGTCTCAATTCAAGTCAGATGGGGTTTTTGAAGTCATGCTGTGTGGGTGTGACATATACAGCACACATCTTAATGCTACAGTGAAAGAGGTAAACGTTAGTGTGTGCAAAGGGCATCCAGAGATGCCATAAGCAACCCCAGGTGGCTTTAGGAGAGTGCCATAGACTGAATGTTTGTGTCCCTCCAACCCCCCCCCCCGCCCCATTCTTATATTGAAACTTAATCCCTAATGTAATGGTATTTGGAAGTGGGGCCTTTGGGAGGTGATTATGTCATGAGGGTGGAGCTGTCATAAATGGCATTAGAGCCCTTATAAAAGAGACTGCAGAGAGCCTGGTAGCCTTTCCCCTGTGTGAGGATACAGCAAAGAAAGACGGCCAATTATGAACCAGGAAGTGGGCTCTCACCAGATACCAAATCAGCTGACACCAAATCTTGAGCGTTACACAGCCTCCAGTACTGTGAGAAATAAATTCTTGTAGTTTATAAAGACACCCAGTCTATGGTATTTTGTTATAGGAGCCTGAGTGGACTAAGACAAGGAATCTGTATGATTGGTGGGAGTAAAGTTGTCTGATCCATTAAGTAATTCATTAAAGAGCTCTTTCTTAATCAGGTATGTGGTATCCCCCATGCACCTCCTTTAGGCAGTGTAAACACAGGGGACTGCATACAGGCATCAGGAAGGATCTATGGATTTAGGTACATGGCACTTAATTTTGATTATTTCTTCCTATGCAAAATATTGGGGAAGCCCTGTTTCCCTGTTTGCATGTCAATCCATTCACAAACACTGAGGGTCAATAATATGCCAAGGACTGTGTGAATTAAATGAAACATGAGATAGTTTCCAGCCGTTGAAAAGCTGAGGATTTGAGGAAAACAATAAGTAAACAGAGAAATTGCAATGAAAAGTTGTAAATGATATATAGAGATAAATATGAGAAAAAAAAATAGAGAAGAGGGTAACTGCCTGGGAAGGTAACTTTTGAGCTGGATCTTATAGGTTGAGAGGGCATCTAGAAGATGAATAAAGGGTATGATTGTGCAGGTTATTCTTCATATGCCCCTCTAAATCCATTCTTTACCTAGCTCTGCCCTGTTACGTACCCTTGGGGGATATCCCTTAGAGTCTGCATCGCCCAGGATCCCTTCTGGTTTCCATTTGGATTCAGCCAATTGGAGATAATAGCAGGAGGTCAGAGGGTAGGAGGAGAGAGACGTTGGGTATTTCTTTTCCTGCTCCCTCTCAGCTTTGCCGCATCATTCTGCCAGTGGCTGGTCTCTCGGTGTCTACATCTAGAATGATAAATTGGTGGCTGACGTGACCATCACTATGTTTTGGGAAATGGCAGATGGCAGTGCTAAGCACAGAGTGCAGTGGGAAGAAACAGGATCAGGAAGGCTAAAGAGTAGTAACTAGCATAGTAGTTCCCACAAGAGATGAGGAAGGTCTGTATTAAGGCCTTGAGTGTGGGCTAGAGACACTGGGGCACATTTTAGAGACATCTCTGAAGTAGCTACTATGAGATTTAGAAATCAGTTAGTACAAGGATGAGAGAGGAGGTGAATGTGACAAGGGGTTTTTTCACTTGGGAAGCTTTTTCATAAGGGAGTCGGTGGCAGGAATATAGGAAGGTGGGGATGTGGGGGAGAAAGGGGAGAAGATAAGGAGTTTGGAATACAGTTTTTATCAGACTTAGGTCTTCGTTGACAGAAACACATTGGGTTATACCTACATACCTCCTCGCATTTATCAAGGAATTTTAAATTAATATGAGTATTTAAAAACCTTCTGTGTATAGCACACTTAATTACCATGCAGGGATTATGAAATGGAAGTTTTTAGCCATGGAAGAGTTCATTTGTGACTCTCAAATAAGTTATTGATAATAGGATAAAGGAAACTTGGAGCCAATGCTTTAAAAATATTAAATCATAAGTGAAAATATTTTTGGTGAATATGGAAGTGTGGAGAAGATTTGAGGCACTTGAGAATGCATGCAAAAATAAGTAGGTTCTCTTGTCTATACACGTTTTTCTTTTTAAATTTGGTATTATTCCTGGCAAAATTTATTTTTTAAAGGGTAACTTTATAAACCATTATTGAAGTCAATTTCCAAGGTTAAAGTATGAAGGATGATTTTCCTGTCATTTGTCACCCAGGAGCCTACACTTTCAGTGCTGTGATTATTTCAAGGTGAAAGGTGAGAAGAAATGCTCCTTATGGTTTATTCAGCTGGGATGTCAGTAATGGTAATCTCAGTCGCTATGGTATTTGAGCCTGTTGGCTCTGAAAGGATTTACTCTTTTGCACAAAGAGAGAGCAGAATGGCAGTGTCAAAGATAAAAAGAAATGAGATTTTGAAAAAGTGGATTTCTGTGTCCACAAAATAGGTTTTTATTCAGGGAAGCTTTAATAGGAATTAGTAGTATTGTTTTACATAAAGGGCTAGATTAATGCAGTACAATGAAAGGTAGATGTATTTATAGTTAAAAAATGTATACTTCTCTGTGACATAATTCGGTGAATTAAAAAATCAGGGATGCATATAAGGCTATTTCTTGTGTTATTATTAAAACACTTCTATTTTACATTTATAAACACATACATAGATTTAGTTTAAATATTATATCTAGAAAGACCCTTTTATGTATCTGAGATGGTGGAAGAGAGCAGGCCAACCTAGGCACTGGGAAACTAGAAGGACCTTGCTTTCTGTAATTTCAATCAAGGGCCAAATCTCCTTGTTTGACTATAATTTCTACGAGTGGTGGCATTAGACGAACTTTTGAGGGAATCAATTTATATGTGCTGGAAAGGTTACAATGAACAAGAAGATACAATATTATCTCTCTAAGAGTTTATAGACTTAGAGAAAATCTGTGACCTTAGAAATAAATAGACCTTATTTTTATTTTAATTGCTTAAGCAATTATATAAGGTCTTGGACATGGAGGAAACTTAAATGCGTACTACCAAGTAAAATAAACCAATCTGAAAAGACTACATAGTGTGGAATTCTAACTATCTGACATTCTGGAAAAGGTAGAACTATGGAAACAGTAAAATGATTAGTAGTTGCTAGGGGTTAGCAGAGAGGGAGGGATGAATAGAGCACAGAGGATTTTTAAGGAAGTGAAACTATTCTTTGTGATACCACAATGGTGGATACATGTCATTATACATTTCTCAATGTACAACATGGAATGTACAACACCAAGAGTGAGCTTTGAGTGATAATGATGTGTCAATTTAGGTTCATTGATTGTAATAGATGTCCCACTCCGGTGAGCGTTGTTGACAGTGGCGGAGGTTGTACATGCATGGTGGAGGTTGTGCATGCATGGGGACAGGGTGTATATGGGAACTCACTACACTTTTGTTCAATTTTGCTGTGAGCCTAAATAAAACTGCTCTAAAAAAAATAAAGTTTATTAATTAAAATAAATAAATAAAATAAAATTTAAAAAGTCTTGGAGATGGGATTTTAGAGATCCTATCCAACCCATTCATTTATTTTACAGATGAGAAAACAGGCTTGGAGTTGTTAAGTAAGCTGCCAAAGGTCTCATAGCTAGTCTGTGGCAAAGCTAAGACAATTTACTTTAAGCCCAGTCCGTGTTCTGGGGTACAACACAGCTCACGTTGAGCACATCAGAGGAAAAGTGAAGAAAATGGGGAGAAGAAGTATGTTAGTAGGGTCACTCTTTGGCACTCGAGTTTTGGGGCTTTCAATAGTTAATGCTCATATTTTCTCAATGCAGAGTTCCCTATTTCATTGTGGAGGTTAAAGTCAGAAAATCAGATGAGTGGGGTGAGAAGGGAATAGAAGTGATGTATGTGTCAGAAGTTTGGTTTTACTTTGACCTTCACTGACTGTGGGATTTTAGGCAGTCACAGCTTCTCTGGGCTTCTCAGTTTCCTTAGCTAACACTTGCTTTTTGATATTACTGTGATGGACATTTCTTGGCCTCCCAATATCCATTGGGCTGGCTAAATGCAGATGTTGGGGCCCCATCTCTGATTCAGTTGGTCTAGGGAAGGTTCAAGAATCTGCATTTCTAACAATGCTGCTAATCTGGGGATCATGCTTTGAGAACTGTTTATCTAGGATAATAATTTAAGTAATGAATTAACATAATTTAATAATGTTAATAACATACTTTATATAATTCTTATATTTTGGGGTATACGACCTTGAGATGAGGGTGGGGATTAAATTAGGGTTGTAACTGCAGGGGTGTAAAGAGAAAGAAAACATTAATAGCTATTACCAAAAGAGAATTTTCAAGCATGCAAGGTGACAGACTTGAAAGTGAGAGTAGGTTGATAAAGAAAAGGATTTTGTAAACTCCTTCATCTCCTCCTTTAATAGATGAAGAGGCAAGCCAGTAAACCAGATCACGAAATTTTTGGTTTTGTTTTGTTTTGCTTTTTTGATTATAGAGTTTTAAATATGGAAGGTCTTAGCAAAACAGGAAGAAGAAAAAAGGAAAAGCTGTTCTTTTTCACCCTCCTAGACTAAGAGTAGGAAAAACAATAATGAGATGTGTGTCTCTTTAGGCTGAAGTCTTAGAGAGGGGAAGTCATAGGTACAGGGACTCCTGCCCTAGTTCCTATTACAGTCTGGAAGCAGGTAACTTCAGCAGCCTGCATGGCCATATCCAAGTTACTTTGGCTCAGCACAGTTGAAGAGAGGATCTGAGTTTATTAGGTGTTCTGAGTCTCCCTTAGATCCCATGTAGTGTGGAAAGAACCCAGAAGTTCACTGGTGCCCTATGGGAAAGGTAGCTGATGGTGGGCTTATCTAAAGGGTCTTTCCTTGTGATGAGGACCAAGTCCATAGCCAAGGACTGTAGTGTAGAAGCCTGAACTAGAGACAAACTGGGAGTCCAAGTCTACCTTAGGGAAGACCTTAGCCCTGGTAAGAGCTGGGGTGGGGCCCAGTTCAACAAAGAGGTGATCAGTGCCCATTGAGAGCATTGCCCCAGCCAAGAGAACACCTGTAGCCTTCAGCAACAACAGATTCCTACAGAATGATCAGGGATGGGTCTGGTCATACCTAACTGGTCAGCAATCTGTGGAGCAGCCAGAACAGCCACTGTGCTGTAGAGATCAACGTGAGTCCCAGGAACAATCTGTGGATGAGAGAATCTCATTTCTCCTCCAAAGCCCCCAGGCTATTTTTCTCTTTTACAGACCTATATACTTTGTTAAAGAGTTGTGGTAAGTCTCAGAACTTTGAAACACTGTGTTTTACTTAAGTCTTTTAAGAAGAGACTGAGTTAAATTACTGGTTTTCACTGAGGTTACCAGATAGGACTTGTGTTTTCTTTACCCTACCTCCCCACCTGGTACTACACAATTACAGAGAAATAAAGATGCTTTCTTTGTACAACTGAGGGTGGAATTGTTAGCCCATATATTGGGAAAATCCAAGAGTATCAGGCATTGTTGCATATAGGGTTTCAAAGAACGTCTGCAGGATTCTCTTTCTATCCCTCAGGTCTGTTTTATTTTGTTTTGACTTTACTTTCAGGCAGGATTTAACAAGTGGTGGTAAAGAAGGTCACCAGCAGCTCATTATGCTTAGTGATATTCTAGCATCCTGATCAACCCACCCAAACGGACTCTGGCCCTGATGGGTCACATGCTATCCCACTTGGTGGGAGACGTGGGGCTATGTAATTGACATCCTCACCTGGTTGGGGAGGAGTCTTTTCTTAAAAAAAAATACTGGACTAACACGTAAGAGTTATTTTCTGGAACATGGTGCCCCACTATGGTGATCATGATTCCTGGGAGGAAATAGCCTATGGGAAATTATGAAGTGCCCCAGTGTCATCTGCATACGTACTCTTGGAATTTGGAACCTGTGAGAGGCTTAGTAAAGGAGTTTGAGGAACCGGTATCCTCCACATATGTGACATTACATAAGTTTTAGTGCAAAGGAAATTTCCTGTGTTAGGAAAATAGTTGAGACAAGATGCCATTAGCTCAACTTGAATGTCTGCTAGGTCCTCCACCCTCTTCTTCATCTGGTTAATTAATTCATCCTTTATGACTTACCTCAGGCAGCATTTCCTCCAGGAAGCCCTCCCAGTGTTGGAGAAATTACCTTTCCATGGGTCCCATAATATTCCTATGAATATGAGCACATAATTTATTGTCTAAACTGGAACACATTTAAGATCAAAATTATTAGTAGTAATTTTTAAAATTATGCTAAAATAACAGGTATAAACTGGAATTGTCTCAGGCAGTGGGAAGTGTGGTCCTCCTAACTACAGATGTCCTGCTATGGTAATTACCTACTTGTTTGTCTTCCCAACTAACTGGTGAGCCATTTGATGATGGAGATTATCACACATTTATCAAGCACACAGTGCTTGATAAATGCTTTTGAATGTTGAACAAAGAAGGTCCCCTAGTCCTTGATGTCTGGCAGATTTACTTAGCATCCCTAGATCTAGAGGGGTTAATATAAGCTTCATGTACATTTGTTCATTTCCCTTTCCTTGTTTATTCTTGAATATTGGCACAGATACATATATTTTAAAGGTCTTCCTTCCATGCCTCTCCAATGTGGATGAGGCTAGTTACATGATTCTACTTTATAAAATCTGAACCACCAACAAAAGGGAATCAGGCTGCTTCTACTAGTGTTTAGATTCAGTAACTAACCCCTTCCTTTAGCTTTATTTGAAAATTCTAATTTTATATATATCACACTCTAAACCAACGAACTAAACATAGTAATAGCTTAATTTATTTTGCTTTTTTACGGTAGGTTTGTATATAAATGCATTTCAAAATATAATCTTCTAAACTCTCAGATATTCACAATCATTTAAAAATGATGAAAAAAGTTGTCAAATACTTGTAATTATAGAAATTGTCACTCAAATTACAGGAAGCTTAGAAAAGCTTTACTGCTGTTTAGTTTTGTTTGAATGCTCCTGAGTGTATTATTGAGAGCTTTGATAAATCGAGAGGGGTGAGAGAAGGAAATGGTCATAGTGTTTAAGTTATGTTACACTTAAATCCATTTAATTAACTATTTTCACAAATATGGTGTTCTTTTGTAAGAAACATTTAAAAAATCATTTTCTTCTGTGTTTTCCTCTACAGAACCAAAAAAAAAAAAAATTATCCCTGCATGCTTTTGTATTTCTCATTCTTTGGTTTTCTTCCAATGCATGTATATAATTATATGTTCATGTTGTCATGGTTACTTAGGGCCTGAATTGTGAGACTGTTGTAATCACTTGCCTAAGCCTGAAACCTGCTGTCCAGCCCAGCTAAATCAGCAATGTAATGATAGATGGTCAACGTATTCTTTGCTGTGAATTAATCTGTTGTTGGAATATTCTTAAAAATATTTACTTAAATGTCAGAATTTATTCAGTGTATAGTACCAGTTTGTAGTACAGAATTTAAAAATGTATTTCTTCAGCTTCTTACACTTAAATTTCATTATGATCATCATTTTTTTCAAAATCATATTGTTAATGGCACCTTTCTTCCTAGCTGTTTTTTCTTCTCCTAAACATATAGTTTCTTCCAAAAAGGAATATATATATTTTTAAATTTATAAAAGTAAAACATGGGCATTTAAAATATTAAAAAATCCATAAATCCATAAAATAAAATTCTCTATTTTAACCCCTCCCCCAACTTAATAATACCACAAGATACCCTTCTAACTTTTCTCTTTTTACCACAAACTGGATGACAATTTACACAGTTTGTGTACACACCTGACTTTTCTCACTCAGTATTGCACTGATATTTTTTAATGTCAGTGCATATTTATTTACTTTATCCTTTTTAACATCTGGATAGTATTCTATTATATAGATGCAATATAATATCTTTGATAAGTCCCTTAGTGCCTGACCTTTATATTGATTCTTACCTTTCCAATTACAAATTATAATACCACGGATGGATATTAGATACATATGGCTTTTTGGACTTCTATGTGTGTTTTTGTGGGAAACGTTCTTACTCATCTTTACCTCCAAGTTCAATCGTATCAATACACCTGAGTGTGCGTATCGTGGGTTGAAGAGACATGTCCACCTAGAACCTCAGAATGTGACCTTATCTGGAATAAGAGTCTTTGCAAGAAGAATTAAGCTAAGGATCTCAAGATGAGATCATCCTGGATTTAGGGTAGACCAATGACTGGTGTCCTTCTAAGAGAAAGGAAAGGGGGATTTAATACACAGACACAGAGGATAGAAGGCCATGTGAAGACAGAGGTGGAAACTGGAGGGACGTGTCTACATTCCAAGAACACCAAGTATTGCTGGCAGTCACCAGAAGCTAGGAGAGAAACAGGGAACAGATTCTCCCTCAGAGCCTCCAGAAGGAACTCTTCCTGATGACACTGAACACGTGGCCTCCAGAACTGTGAGAGAATAAATTTTTGTTGTTTTAAGCTACCAAATCAATAAAAACTACTGACTGTTACATAAGAAAAGTGGAGTGTAGCATTTTAACCTGGGCTACTGTCATTCTCAGCCCCATCAGCATAGTAGCTCTATCAGAGTGTGGCACACTATGAGACTCAGAAGCTCTAACGCTGGAAGAGGCTGACTTCATTTGCTACGGTGTGCAGAGAAACCCCATGGTACTAGGCATTGTCAGAAGCAGTAGTGATCTCAGTGGCAAATGATCAGGGAAGGCCAACATCACGGAAAACCAGAAATTATAATCATTGTTTGGGCAAGCAACAGACTGCAGACTAAACAGGAATTTACCAGGGACATTCAGGGAATGACACAGCCATGGTTGACCTTAATAAGCAAACCTATATTCCTGGTGCAATGGAAGTCTACAGGTATGCACAAGCCTGAGCACACGCTCAAGAAAGACTAGAGATGATCTTAGTTATCCATTTATCTCTAGCTAAATGTGATGTGTTATGCAAGCACAGAGGAGAAAAGATGGCTCAGTGGAAAGTAAAGCTGGTGAAGAATTGTAAACTGTGTGAACTTAAATGCCTTCCCTAAATCCCATTGCATTCCCACAGATCCATTGGCAAAAAGTGGAAGCCTTACTGGCTCAAGGTGTTTGAGCACAACCTCCAACCAATCATTGGCTGACCACTAAATTATGTTTACACAAGGCAGCCCATAGGAAGCCAGACTTAAAAATGAAAATAAGACTAAAAACAAAAACAAAAACTGAGTAGAGACAACAGGGGCCTTACACCATAGAGAAAACAAAAGTAGCCCAGGTGAGTCACCAAACAAAAAAACAAAACCCAGCAAGAACAACAATGACCCCTGGGAGGAGGGATAAAAATCTAAAGTTGCTATAATGTTTAGTTTTTCAAAAAATTATTATGAGATATGAAAATAAACAGAGAAGTGTGAGCCAAATACAAGAACAAAAGTAGTCATTAGACATTTTCTCTTAGAGGGCCCAGATGTTGAACTTAGCACAGAAAACAGTTATTACATTTATATATTTAGGGAATTAAAAGAAAGTATGATGATACTCATGCTTTCACTATTCACACTTTCAATAACTCATTAAATAGAGAATATCAATAAAAACACAGAAATGAGAAAAAAAGAACTAAATGGGAATATGTCATTGAATAGTAAAATAACTGAAATGAAAGAGTCATTGGAGATGAATAAACAGAAGATCTGAGCTGGCAGAAGAAAGATTCAGCAGACATGAATATAGATCAATAGAAATTATCCAAACTGAAGAATGAAGAAAAAAGAATCAAGGAAGACAAGCAGAATCTCAGAGATCTGTGGGTTCAGGCATACCCGTGTATGTGTAATGGGAGTCTCAGAAAGAAAGGAAAGAGTTAAGGGGAAGAAGAAATATTTGAAGAAATAATGGACAAATTTTTTTCCTAAATTTGAAGAAAAATATTAATTTGCTTATCAAAGTTCAGTGAACTGCAATTAGGATAAACAGAATGATAGCCACACCTAGACGCATAACCAAGCTGTTGAAAGTCAAAGACAAAGCAAGAATTTTGAAATTAGTAAGAGAAAAACAACTCATTATGTACAGGAAAATGACAATATGATTAACAACTGACTTCTCAGGAACAATGGAGGCCAGAACAGTGGTATGACATATTTAAAGTGCTGGGAGAAAAAAAAAAATCTGTCAAGTAAGAATTCTATTACTTCAGTCAAACCCTCCTTCAAAAATAAAGTGGAAATAAAAACCTTCTCAGATAAACAAAGAGAATTCATTGCTAGCAGACCTGTCTTATAGGATATACTAAAGGAAGTACTTCAGGTTGAAAAGAAATGACACCAGGTAGTAACTTGAATATAAACAAATAGTACACCAAAGGTAAATATATAGGGAAATATAACAGACTATATATATTTTTTTTTTCTCTTTTCTTAACTGATTTAAAAGACAAAAGATTGCTTAAAATAATAACAATGGTAATGCTCTGTTGTTAGGCTTATAACATATAAAGACATAATACATATGACAATAATAGCACAAGGAGGGGAGATGAAATGGATCTATATGGGGAAATTGTTTTGTATTTTACTGGAATTAAGTTAGTATTAATCTAAAGTCAATTTTGATAACTTGATATGCATATTGTAATCACCAGAATAGCCATTAATAAAATAACTAAAAAAATTTGGTTTAAAAAAGCAACAAAGGGACTTCCAGTTTCTGGACCAGCATGAAAGGAACTTAGAAGTTTTCACTACATCCTAACAGGTAAAACGCTGAAGAAACTGAAAAAAAAAGTCAACACTTCTTAGATCTGCCAGAGAAGTGAGGTCACAGGTCACTGCCTCCAAAACTGGAGAAGTAGACAGGTGGATACATAGAATTAAAACTTACCAGAGCAGAAACCCGTAAGCAGAAACCTCTGCAGAAACCAGTGCTGGGATAAGAAAACCTAAACTGTAATTAAATTACCAAGGCTCAGTGTTTACAGCTCTGAGAGTTAAAAATTCCAGGGGGACCCAATCATATGGGGGCTCCCATATTTTTGTGAGTTTTACCTCCAGGAGTTCTACCAGGTTCTCACAGAGAATATCAAAGAAAAATCCCCTGGTGCTTCTGGCAGGGGGAGGGGAAAAGGAACCATTTTGAAATACACCCAAGAATTCTGTTCTTAACAAGTCCTATCATTAGGAGAAACCATTTTACCAGAGCCTACACTGCTGGGATTTTATCAGAGCCTAACCTACCTGAAGGAAGGGAAATATCCAACTTCACCTCCCTCTAGACTTCCACAAAGGGGAAAGTAAATACCCAACTCCAGCCTTCTCTAGCCTACCATGTGGGAGAAAGGAAATATAAAACTCCAGCACCTTTCAGCCATCCTATCTCACCTATTGGGGGTAAGAACTGAGAAGCACTGGTAAAGTTCACAGTCCAGGGACATAGGCTCACAAGAAACTTAAAACCTAATCATAGGACTAAAGAGTGCTTCCTTTCCCCCACACTTTACCACTACATTACTAAAGGTCTACTTATCACAGTTCCTTCTACCATTATATCATGTCTACCTTTTAACAAAAAATTACAAGGCATACTAAAAGGCAAAAACCATAGTTTGAAGAGACAACAAATATCAGAACTAGTGTCAGATATGGAAAAAATTTTGGAATTATCAGACCAGGAATTTTTTAAAAACTATGATTAATATGCCAAGGGCTTTAATGGAAAAATTAGACAATATGCAAGAATAGATAGATAATATAAGTGGAGAGATAGAAATTTTAATGAATAAAAAAGAAATACTGGGGATCAAAAACGTTGTAACAGAAATGAAGAATACCTTTGAAGGGTTCATTAGTAGACTGGGCATGGCTAAGGAAAGAATCTGTGCATTTGAGGATATAACAGTAGGCTCTTCCACAACTGAAAAGCAAAGAAAGAAAGATTGAAAAGAAAACAGAACAGAATATCCAAGAACTGTGGGACAACTACAAAGGCATACTATATGTGTAATGGAAGAAGAAAGAGAGAAAAGAACAGAAGCAGTATTTTAAGCAATAATGACTGAGAAATTCCCATAATTGTCAGACACCAAACCACAGATCCAGGAAACTCAGAGAACCCAAGCAGGATAAATCCAAAAAAACAAAACAAAACAAACGCCAAAAACAAACAGAAAAATAAAAACTACACCTAGACATGTATTCAAACTACAGAGGATAAAAGATAAAGAAAGAGCACTGAAGCAAACAAGCGGACAGTGGAGTGAATATTTAAAGTATTGAGACAAAAATTTACCAACATAGAGTTCTGAAACATGAAAAATTATCATTCAATAGTGAAGGAGAAATAGATTTTATCAGGCAAACAGTCCTGCCTTGTAAGAAATGTTAAAAGAAGTTCTTTAGAGCAAGGAAAATGATAGTTCAGAAACTTGGATCTTCATAAAGAAAGGAAGAGTTTCAAAGAATACATAAATGAAGGTAAAATAAAAATGTTTGTTTTTATTATTCTTAATTGATTTAACAGACAACAGTTTGTTTGAAATAATAATGGCATGTATTTGATCATATATATGAGTTATATGTATGAATACTTATGAATGACTATATATAAGTGAAATGAATGACAGCAATGATACAAGGGAGAGGATGGAGGAATTAGGAATATTTTGTTATTATAAGGTACCTGCACTGTCTGTGAAGTGACATAATGTTATTTGAAAATGGACTTGGAATAGTTTTAAATGTATATCCCAAACTTTGGGGCAACCACAGAAAAAGTAAAATATGTTCAATTGATATCCTAAGAAAGAAGAGAAAATGGAGTCAAATAAAATACTCAAAATCACAAAAGGCAGAAAAAGTGTGGAATACAAAAATAGGAACAAAGAACAAGGTAACAAAAAGAAAACAGTAACAAATATGGTAGAAACTAATCCAGTCATATCAATAATCACCTTATACATCAAAGGTCTAAATACACCAATTGAAAGATAGAGATTGTCACAGTGGATTTAAAAACAAGACCCAACAGTATTGCCTACAAGAAACCCATTTTAAATATAAAGACCCATATAGATTAAAAGTAAAGGTGTGGAGAATGATATACCATGCTAACAGTAATCAAATGAGTCGGAGTAGGTATATTAATTTCAGACAGCAAGATTCAAAGTAAGGAAAGTTATCAAGGAAAAAGAGTGGCATTACATATTGATAGAGGGGTCAATACACCAAAAAGACATAACTCTCCTTAATGTGTATGTGCTTAACAGTAGAGTGTCAAATTATGAGGCAAAACTTGATAGAACTGCAAGGAGAAAGAGATGAATCCACTGTTAGTTGGAGACTTTAACACTCCTCTGTTACTAATGGACAGATGCAGCAGGCAGAAAATCAGTAAGGAAATAATTGAACTCAACAACACCAACAATCAACTGGATATAATAGACATCTACAGGTTATTTCACCTAAGAACTGCAGAATACACATTCTTCTCAAGCTCACATGGACTTCACTAAGACCACATTCTGGGTCATAAAATACACCTAAACAAAGTTAAAAGTATAGAAATCATACAATGTCAGCTTTCAGACCATAATAGAATTAAACTAGAAATCAATTACAGAGAGATAGCTGAAAAATCCCCAAGGTTAAACAGCACACTTCTAAATAGTACATGGGTCAAAGAAGAAATATCAAGAGAAATCAAAAAGAAATATTTAGAGCTAAATGAAAATAAAAACACAACTTATCAGAATTTGTGGGATGCAGCAAAATCAGTGCTTTGAGGAAATTTTATAGCACTGAATGCATATAGTAGACAAGAAGAAAGATCTAAATGCAATCATCTAACCATCCCTTTTATGAAACTAGCAGAAGAAGAGCAAATTAAATCCAAAGTAAGCAGAAGAAAAGAAATAATAAGCTATTAGGACAGAAACCAATGGAATTGAAAACAGAAAATTACTAGAGAAAATCAATGAAACCAAAGCTAGTTCTTTGAAAAGATCAATAAAATTGATTAGCCTCTAGTCAGGCTACGAAAAAAAGAGAGGAACACAAATTACTAATAACAGAAATGAAAGAGAGGTTATCACTACAGATCCCATGGACATTAAAAGGATAACAAAGGAATCCTATGAACAACTCTATGCCCACAGATTTGATAACCTAGATTAAATGGGCCAATTCCTTGAAAGACAGTCTGCCAAAACTCACATAAGGAGAAATAGACAATCTGAATAGGCCTATACCCATTAAAGAAATTGAATCAGTAATTAATAACCTTCCAAAACAGAAAGCATAAGGCCCAGAGGGATTCACTGGCGAATTCTACCAAATACTTAAGAAAGAAGTTACATCAATTCTCTACACTCTCTCAGAAGATAGAAGCAGAGTGAGTACTTCTTAACTCATTCTGTGAGGTTGGCGTTACCCTAATACCAAAACCAGATAAAAATATTACCAGAAAAGAAAACCACAGACCAATATCTCTCATAGATGCAAAAACTCCTCAATAAAATATTAGCAAATCCATTTTAGCAATGTATAAAAATATTCGTACACCACAACCAAGTGGGATTTATCCCAGGTACACAAGGCTGGTTCCACATTCAAAAATCAATTAATATACTTCACCACAGCAATAGTCTAGGGAAGAAAAATTACATGATTATGTTAGTAGATGGAGAAAAAGCACCTGACAAAATCCAACATCCATTAATGATAAAAACTCTCAGAAAACTAGGGATAAAGGGAGATTTCCTCAACTTGATAAAGAACATTTACACAAAACCTACAGCTAACATCATACTTAATGGTGAGAAACTTAAAACTCTCACTTAATTTAGGAAAAAGACAAGAATGTCCCCTCTCACTATTTCTTTTCCACATCATACTTAAAGTCTTAGCTAATGCAATATGACAAGAAAAGTAACAAAAATTATTGTGATTGGGAAGGAAGAAATAGAACTTTGTTCACAGGTGACATCATCATGTATGTAGAAGTCTGAAACAATCAACAAAAAACTCTTGGAACTAATATGCAAATGTAGGAGGATACAAGGTTAATATACAAAAGTCAATCACTTTTCTATATACCAGCAACAACCAATGGCAAATTTGAAATTAAAAATGCATTACCATTTACATTAGCACTCAAAGAAATGAAATACTTAGGTGTAAATTTAACAAAATATGTACAATATCTATGTGATGAAAACTTTAAAAAATGATGAAAGGAATCAAAGAACTAAATAAATGGAGAGGTATTTCATGTTCATGGATAGGGAGACTCAATATTCTCAAAATTAGTTTTTCCCAACTTAATCTATACATTCTATGCAATCTTAATCAAATTCCCAGCAAATTATTTTATGGATATCAAAAAACTAATTACAAAGTTTATATGGAGAGGCAAAAGACTCAGAATAGCCAACTGAGCACTGAAGGAGAAGAACTAAGCCAGGGGACTGATACTACCTGACTTCAAGACTTACTATAAAGCTACAGTAATCCAGACTGTATTTTTGGTATTGGTGAAAGAACAGACAAACAGATCAATAGAACAGAATAGAAAGCCCAGAAAAAGTCCCACATAAATATAATCAGCTGATCTCTGGTAAAGGAGCAAAGACAATAAAATGGAGCAGAGATAGTCTTTTTAACAAATGGTGCTAGAACAACTGGACATCCATTCATATGCAAAAAATTGCATCTATACATGAATCTTACACTCTTCACAAAAATTAATTCAAAATGGATCATCAACCTAAACTCCTAGACTGTAAAACTCTAAGAAGATAACATAGGAGAAAACGTATATGATATCGGGTATGGTGATGACTTTTTAGATATACCACCAAAAGCACAATCCATGAAAGAAATAATAAGCTGGATTTCATTAAAATTAAAAACTTATGCTCTGCAAAAGAGAATGTCAAGAGAATGAGAAGTCAAGCCACAGACCTGAAGAAAATGTCTGCAAAAGACCCATCTAATAAAGGACTTTTATCCAAAATATATAAAGTACACAAAACTCTGCAATAGGAAAATGAATAACTCCCTTAAAAAAGTAAGCAAAAGACATGAACAGACATTTCACTGAAGATATATGTATAAGTAAGCATTTGAAAAGATGTTCAACATTATATGTCATTTGGGAATTTCAAATTAAAACAACTGAGATACCATTACACACCTATTAGAATGGCCAAAATAAAAAGCACTGACAACACCAAATGCTGGTGAGGATGTGGAGCAATAGGAACTCTCATTTATCGTTGATGGGAATTCAAAATGGTACAACCATTTAGGAAGACAGTTTGAAGTTTTTGCAAAACTAAATGTACTCTCACCATACAATTCAGCAATCATGCTCTTTGGTATTTACCCAAATGAACTGATAATTTATGTCTATCCAAAAACTTGCACATATATAATTATAGCATCTTTATTCATAATTGCTGAAACTTGGAAGCAACTCAGGTGTCCTTAAGTAGGTGAGTAGATAAATGAACTGTGGTACATCTAAACAATGGAATATTCTTCAGCACTAAAAGGAAATGAGCTATCAAGCCATGAAAAGACACAGAGGAAACTTAAATGCATATTAGTAACAAAGAAGCCATTCTAAAAATGCTACATACTGTATGATTCCAACTATAAGGCATTCTGGAAAAGGCAAAACTATGGAGACAATGTAAAGATCAGTGGTTGTTAGTGGTTGGAGGCAGGGAGGGATAAATAGGCAGATCACAAATGATTTTTAGGGCAGTGAAACTTTTCTATATGATACTATCATGGTGGATACACATCATCTTAGATTTGTCAAAATCATGGAATGTACAACACCAAGATTGAACCCTAATGTGAGCTATGGTCTTCGGGTGATAATGATGTCTCAATGTAGGTTCATCACTGTAACAATGTTACAGTCTGATGTGGGATGTTGATAGTCAGGGGGATTGTGCATTTGTGGGGACAGGGAGTACATTGGAACTCTCTGTCCTTTCTTCTCAATTTTTCTGTGAGTCTAAAACTACCCTAAAATAAAGTTCATTAATTGAAAAAAAAGCAATAGAGACATTAAAGTGGTATACTAGTAAAGATCTTTTTAACAGAAAAGAAACTAAAGGAGGGACAGAGGTGCAAAAAGACATGAGATATATAGAAAACAAAACAGCAGACCCAACCATATCCATGATTATGCTAAATGAGGACAGGTTAAACACTCCAATTAGAAAGCAGAGATTATCAGGCAGGTTTTTAAAAAAAACCCCAAGATCCAACTATATACTATTTATTAAGAGACATACTTAAGGGCTTCCCTGGTGGCGCAGTGGTTGAGAGTCTGCCTGCCGATGCAGGGGACACGGGTTCGTGCCCCGGTCCGGGAAGATCCCACATGCCGCGGAGCAGCTGGGCCCGTGAGCCATGGCCGCTGAGCCTGCGCGTCCGGAGCCTGTGCTCCGCAACGGGAGAGGCCACAACAGTGAGAGGCCCGTGTACCGCAAAAAAAAAAAAAAAAAAAAAAAAAAAGAGACATACTTAAGATTCAAAGATGCAAATAGTTTAAAATTAAAGGCATGGAAAAAATACATCATGCAAACAGTAATCATAAGAGTGCTGGAGTGGCTATACTAATATCAGGCAATACAGACTTTAAAATAAAAATGTTAATAGTGACAAGAAAGGTCATTTCACATAATAAAGGGTCATTCATCAGGAAGATACATATAAAATAAATGAAGCAAAAACTGACAGAACTGTAGGTGAAACAGACAGTGCAACAATAATAGTTGGAGCTTCAATATGTTGCTCTCAATAACACAGAACAACTAGACAGAAAATCAGCAGGGATATAAGGGACTTTAGCATCAATATCAACCAACTTGACCAGACTGACATCCATAGAACACGCCACCCAACAGAAGCAAAATATACATTCTTTTCCAGCTTTGTGGAACATTCTCCAGGATAGACCTTACACTAGTCTGTAAAAGAAGTCTCAATATACTTAAAAGGATTAAAGTTATACAAGCTGTGTTCTTTAACCACAACAGAATTAAATTAAAAATAAACAATGGAAAGAAATTTGGAAAATCTCCCAATTTTGGAAATTTAAAAATATGTTTCTGAATACCCCATGGATCATAGAAAAAAATCACAAGGGAAAATATTTTGAACTGAATGAAAACAAAACACAACATATCAAAATTTAAGGTATATAGTAAAGCAGTGTTTAGAGGGAAATTTACATCAGTTAAAGCCTTTACTAAAAAAGAAGAAAAAAATCTAAATTAACATTAGATTCTGCCTTAAACTAGAAAAAATTAACCAAAAACCAAAGAAAGGAGAAAGAAAGAAATAATGAAGGTTAGAGCATAAATCAATTAAATTGAAAACAGGAAAATAGAGAAAATCAGTGAAACCAAAAGTTGCTTTTTTGAAAAGAGCAGCAAAATTGACAAACCATTAGCTAGACTGAATCTCTCCTCCCCTGACAAAAAATTGAGAAGACAAAAATTACCAAAATCAGGAATGAAAGAGGAGACACCATTATTGACCCTACAAAAATTAAAAACCAATTTTATGCCAACAAATTAGACAACATGGATTAAATGGAAAAATTCCCTAAAAGAAACAAATTACTAAAGTTGACTAAAAAAAAGAAAATTTAAATAGACCTATAACAAATATAGAAATTGAATTAGTAATTTAAAATCTGTCCACAAAGGAAAGCCCAGTCCCAGATAGATTCATTGGTATATTCTATCAAATATTTAAAGAAGAAATTATATCAGTATTTCAGAAGCTCTTCCAGAAAATAGAGGAAAAGGGAACATTTCTCAGCTCATTCTATGAGGTCAGTGTTATTACTCTGATACCAAATACAGAGCTATATCCTCCATAAATATATATACAAAAATCTACAACAAAATATTAGCAAACCATATCCAGAAACCTATAAAAAGGTTATACCCTGTGATCAAGTGGAATTTATCCCAAGAAAGCAAGATTTATTTAATATGTGAAAATTAATTAATGTAAGACACCATCTTAATAGAATAAAGGGGAAAAAAATCACATGGTCATTTCATTTCTCTCTTTTTTTTATGATTCCATTTATATGAAATATCTAAAATAGGTAAATCCATAGAGACAGAAAGCAAGTTAGTCGGTGTCAGGGGCTGGAGGGAGGGGGCAATGGGGAGTGACTGCTCAATGGGTATGGGTGTTTTGTCTGGGGTGATGAAAAAGTTCTGGAACTACATAGTCGTGATGGTTGCACAACACTGCAAATGCATCCAGTGCTACTGGATTGTACAATTTTAAATGGTTAATTTTATGTTTATTTTACTACAATTCTTAAAAAATGTAATTTGAGGCTCAGAGAATTTAAGTGACTTACTTAAGGTTACTTTACAGCTGGTAGGTTGTAGAGCTGTGTTTTAATCCCAGTCATCTGGCTCTATGCCTCATGACTTTAAAAAAAATTCCAGTGAAAAACTTTATTTTGGGCCATTTAGGAAGTTTAGATACATTGGACTAAGCTGAAAATATCAGTAGCATTGGATACCATTGATTAAGCCCATGCTGGTGACAAACAGTATATTCTATGTAGTCTTCACAGTGACCTTGAAAAGTTAATATTATTGTTTAGTTTGTGTGTGTGTGTGTGGTAAAATATACATGACATAAAATTTACCATTTTAACCATTTTTAAGTGTACAATTCAAGGCATTCACTGCATTTACACTGTTACCCATCTCCAGAACTTTTTCCTCTTCCCAAACTGAAACTCTGTACAGTACTGATTAAACATATAACTCCCCATTCCCCCTGTCCCCCAGCCCCTGACAACCCCCATTCTGTGGCTCATGGTCTCCAGGTCCAGGGCTATTGACTGGGGTTGCACATAAAAATAAGACATGGCCACTTTCAAGGTCTGTCTAGCCTGTGTACCTGCCCTCTAGTGACCTTGACAGTGTGTCTTTTTCCACCAAGTTAGAGAAATCCGGTTGCAGGATGACAATGTCGTTGAAGTGTGCAGAGGATCCTCTGTGGCCTGTGGCTGGGGAGAGGGAGAAGGAAGCCAAGCGATGGAATATGGTTGGGATGAAAGGCAGGGATGAAGGGATTGCAACAGGAAGTTCTGTTAGGAAGGGTGAAGATGAGAATTGGGAAGATACTGCTTGTCTTCTTTCTTCTCGGATTGTTCGGAGGAGTACGTGAGAATTTGCATGAGGATGTGCTTTGAAGAGACTGGGGTGCTCTGCACACTTCATTAGGACTCACATCACGACTGAAGTGGACTTGTTTTAAGGGCATAACTTAGCAGAGCAGTTTCAATGGGGGACGCAGATGACAAGATGTTTAGTGGATACAAGCTCCTCCTTCAAGACATTGGGCCACAAGGGGAGGGAAGAAATAGTACAGTGCTTGAGACTGAACCCCAGTAAAGTCTCATAGATATGCTTTTGTGTTTTATTATATCTTATTTTTTTTAAGTTTAAGGCGTACAGCATAATGATTTGACTTACATACATCAAGGAATGATTACTGCAGTAGGTTTAGTGAACATCCATCATCTCATATAGACACAACATTAAACAAATAGAAATTTTTTTTATTTTTTTCTATTTAATATCTGATTTATTTAATATGTGAAAATTAATTAATGTAATAAACCATCTTAATAGAATAAAGGGAAAACAATCACATGGTCATTTCATTTCAATAGATGCAAAGAAAGGGCATTTGACAGAATCCAACACCCATTCCTAATAAAACTCTTAACAAGCTAGGAATAGAAAGGAACATCCTCAACCTGATAAACCACGTCTATATTTTTAAAAACACTTACAGCTAAAATCGTACTTCATAGTGAAAGACTGAATGTTTTTCTCCATAAGTTTGGGAATAAGGCAAGGATGTTTACTCTCACCACTTCTAGTCAACATTGTTCTGGAAGTTTTTGCCATAGCAATAAGGAAAGAAAAGAAAGAGAAAGAAAGAGAGAGAGAGAGAAAGAAAAGAAGGAAGGGAGGAAGGAAGGAAGGAAGGAAGAGAGAAAGAAAAATAAAAGAAGGAAGGAAATGAGGAAGGTAGGGAGGCAGGGAGATAGGAAGGAAAAAGAAAGGAGGATAGGAAGGAAAGGAAAGGAAGGAAGGAAAAGAAAGGTGAGGGAGAGACAGAGAAAGAAAGAAAGGGAAGAAAGGAATAATAAAAGCCAAATTGGAAAGGAAAAAGTAAGAAATAGTTTGTATTTGTAAAAGATATAAAACCTTAAGGAATTCACACACCAAAAATTACTGTAACTAATAAACATGCAATGTTGTAAAATGTAAGACCAATATACAAAAATCTATTGTATTTCTCTGTAAGCTAATCTGTAGATTCAATATGACCCCTATCAAAATCCCAAGAGGCCTATTTTTGCAGAAATTTGACATGGAAATGCAAAGGACACCAAATAGCCACAATAATTTTGAAACAGAAGAGCAAAGTTAACGTAGGACTTAAACTTCTTGCTTTCAAAATTTACTATAATGCTATAATAATCAAGACAGTGTGACACTGGCAAAAGTATAGACCTATAGATTGATGGGACAGAATTGAGAGTTTTTTTTTAAAAAAAAACTTATATTTATGGTCAGTTGATTTTGGACAAACGTACCAAACCAGTTCAATGGAGGAAAGGATTGTCTTTTTATCAACTGTTGCTGGGGAAATTGGATATCCATATACACAAAATTTAAAAGACTGTATCTTAAATGTAAAAGCCAAAATTCTATATCTTCTAGCAGAAAATATTTGTGACCTTGGGTCAAGCAAATAGCTTAGATACAATACCAAAATCATGAGCAATAAAATAATAAATTGATAAATTAGACTTCCTCAACATTAAAGCAAACATTAAGGAAATGAAAAGACAAGCCACAGAATGGAGAAATATTTTCAAATTGTATATCTGATAAAGGATTTATATCTAGAATGTATAATATAAAGAACTCTCAAAACTCAATAAGATAAAGTAACCTAATTAAAACAAAAGATTTGAATAAATATTTCACCAAAGAAGATACGCAAATGTCTAAACATGAAGAAGATACTCAACATCATGAGCCACTAGGGAAATGAAAACTGAAACTACAATGAGAGATCTCATTACACTGGCTAGAAAGGCTATAATAATAAAAATTTTTAAAACACCATAATAAGTGTTGAAAAGGATGAAGGAACTGATAAGAATATGGACTTGTAAAGCCTCTTTGGGAAACAGTATGGTACTTTCTTAAAAAGTTAAACAGAAACTTACCATATAACCGAAACAATTTTATTCCATGGAAGCTACCCAATGAAAACATATGTCCACATAAAGATGTGTACAAAAATGTTCATAGCAGTATTAATAGCCAAACACTGGAACAATCCAAACATCTAACAACTGATGAATGGATAAACATAATGTGGTGTATCCACACAATGGAATATTATTTGGCCATAAAAGGGAACGAGATACTGACATACGCTGCAACATAGGTGAACCTGAAAAAAAAATAATGCTCAGTAAAAGCAGCCAGGCACAAAAGATCATGTAGTGTATGATTCCATTTATATAAACATTTCAGGAAAGGCTAATTTGTAGAAACAGCAAATCAATGGTTGTCTGGGGCTGAGAGTGGGAGTGAGAGCTTACTGCAAAATGGTATGAGTGAACTCTTTGGGGATAATGGAAATGTTTGTAGTGATGGTTGCATAATTCTATAAACTTACTAAAAATCATTGAATTGACACTTAAAATTTTATGGTATATAAAGTATGCCCCAATAATGCTGTTTAAAATATTGCTAAGGACTTGAAGCCTACAGGGGCAGTTTTTTCAAGATCCTAGAACCTCTTAATTAAAATTAAACTGGAAGTCTGTATGTTTATGGTTTGAGGGCAGGTGGCAATGTTAAAAAATGCATTGTAGGTGTGATCTGCATTCTGGGTTGTGGGTATATTATGAAAGCAAAGAAGGTGTGGTAATTTTGCTCTCTGAAAGTAAAATCAAGTTAAAGTAAATGGGCAAAAAACTGGGGGGAAAAAGTACACACTTATCATTATTTTTAAATTGGCTATTTAGTTTCAGTCTCTCGCTGGACAAGGAACATATTAATAGTCTTGTCTGGTTGTCTTAAAAAACCACACTTTTGTTGTTAAGGCTTGCTTGTGCTTGGTGTGTGCTACAAGATGATGGGCAGAGAAGGGGAGTGATTATGGAGTTGAGAAAGATAGGACACAAATTTACCATAACCTCGATTAGAAATGTACCTAAAACTAATGTTTTGTTTTGAAAATAGACTTTATTTTTAGAGCAGTTTTAGGTTCATAACAAAACTGAACAGCAAGTACAGAGAGTTCCCATACCCCCTACCCCCCTACACGCAGCTTCCCCACTGTCAACATCCCACACCACGTGGTACATTTGTTACAAC
Source organism: Tursiops truncatus (assembly GCF_011762595.2). Lineage (NCBI taxonomy): Eukaryota > Metazoa > Chordata > Mammalia > Artiodactyla > Delphinidae > Tursiops > Tursiops truncatus. The sequence goes on from NC_047037.1 coordinate 58,152,077, forward strand.
CAATGAACCTACACTGACACATCATTATTACCCAAAGTCCATAATTTACATTAGGGTTCACTCTTGATGTACGTTCTATGGGTTTTAACAAATTATGATAACACGTATCTACCATTGTAGCATCATACGGAACGGTTTCACTGCCCTAAAAATCCTCGGTGCTCCACCTATTCAACCCCCCCTCCCCTCTAACCTCTACAACCATTGATATTTTTACTGTTTCCATAGTTTTGCCTTTTTCAGAATGTCATATAGTTGGAATCATACAGTATGTAGCCTCTTTAGATTGGATTCTTTCACTTAGTAATATGCATTTAAGGTTTCTCCATGTCTTTTCATGACTTGATAGCACATTTCTTTTTAGCGATGAATAATATTCCATGTTATGGACGTCCCACCGTTTATTTATCCACTCACCTACTGAATGACATCTTGGTTGCTTCAGTTTGGGCAATTATGAATAACATCTGTGTACAGGGTTTTGTGCAGATCTAAGTTTTCAACTCATTTGGGTGAATAACAAGGAGTGCAATCGTTAGCTTGTACGAACAAATGTCTTCTGGTCCAGGAGGGATTTCTTTTCTTGTGCTAAGTTCTGCTGTGAGTTCTACAGTGTTCCTGTTGCCTCAGTAGTCTATAAAAATATGCATGATTAAATGGATTTTGATTGTTCCTTAATCAACTCCAGCCATCGGCATTTTTAAATGAAAAATTTATTAACTTTTTTTTCATTAAAGTAGTATTACACACCCACTTAGAAAGGTAAGCTAAAAAGTGATGCCTTCCCTAGTCCTCTTCCCTAGACGTAATTATTGGCAGTTTGTCTATCCTCGCTGACATTTTAATGCAGAAACAGAGGTATGTGTAATGTATATGTATATTTAATGTAATCAGAGTTTATAGTTTATATGCTGTTATGCCATTTTCTCTTTTTACTTAATGTCGCACAACTTTTCATGTCAGTATGTAAGCTTCACGTCATTTAAAAATGCTCAGCAATAGCCACAAGAGTGCAAAGAGAGATAAAGTCTTCATTCTAAGCTTCAATAGCTGAAGTCAAAAATTGTTAACAGTGGACTTAATTATTTGTTTTTAAAATTATCTATTGTCTATTTCCCCTGCTAGAACTGAAACTCTATGGGAGCCGGAGCTTTGTTTATTTTGCTTGATGCTGTATCTTTAGCATCTAAAATGGTCATAACCATAGCACTTAACACTTATTGAATGCTTACTCTGTGCATTTCATACATTTTCTCTCATTAAATGCTTAGAACACCTTTATGAAGTGGATACTATTGGCATCTCCATTTTACAGACTAGGAGACTGAGACACAGTGAGGTTGGGTAACTTGCCCCAAACCACACAATGTTGAGGTGGAGCCATGATTTGAGCCCAGGTAGCCTGATTGGACCTGGGCTTTTAACCACTGGGCTAGACACTTAAAGGGTGCAAGGTTAAGAAGAGACATGCCTTGATCCAATGAAGAGAAGTCCACGACATCTTCAGAACTTCTGGCTAGATTCAGGAACAGACACAACTTTGGATTGTTTTCCTTGTGGGAGGAGTGAGTGCCTTCCTCTTCTGTATGTATGTATGTGTGCATGTGGGATAGTTGTATTAGAAGAGTCGTGTGTCGACTGGCATAGAGTGCAGTGGACTTCTGTGGTTTTTATCTGCCCAGAACACCTTCCTCTCTTCTTTAGGTATTAGCCTCCCCTTTGCTTTGAAGAGTCTTCCTCCTGTCTCCAATCAGAACAAGCTGTCCCTCCTGCTTATGTCTATCAGAGCATTTCCCTGGGATTCTTACATACTAGACTAGAAAGAGAAGACCTTCTATTTTTTTCTCCTATATAAGTGTATTTGGATTAGCATTTGAATTTAGAATTCCATAAAGACAGCAAAGAATTTTTCAATATTGGCTGAACTTACGTTATGGAATAAAACTGCATATAATTCACAGTAGAATTAAGTTAAGCAAGTTTTTTTTTGCATTAAACCACAGTAATTATGCTGGCTTTAATTTCCAATGATCTCATTAAATCATTAGGAAAAACAATTGAGTATGATTTGTCTTCTGGTCCAGGAGGGATTCCTTTTCTTGTACTAAGTTCTGCTGGTCTTCTGTGAGTTCTACAGTGTTCCTGTGTCTCACTAGTCTATGCTAGGGTTAATTACTTCCTTTTATCAGAGCACTTTGTACTTGTAGTAAGCTGAAATATGATCCCCCCCAAAGATATCAGGTCTTAATCTCTGGAATCTGTAAATGTTACCTTATTTGGAAAAAAGATCTTTGCAGTTATGATTAAGTTAAGACTCAAGATAGGGAGATTATCCTGGTTTATCCAGGTGGATCCTAAATGCCATCATGGGTATCTTTATTAGAGGGAAGCAGAGGAAGATTTTGTACAGAGGAGAAGGTGATGTGAGGACAGGGCAGAGGGAAACTTGAAGATACTGGCCTTGAAGATTGGAGTGATGTGGCCACAAGTCAAGAAATGTTGGAAGCTACAGGAAGTTGGAAGAGACAAGGAATGGATTCTCCACTAGAATCTCTGGAGCGAATGCAGCTATGTCAACACCTTGTTTTCGGTCCAGTGATACTGATTTCAGACTTCTGGGCTTTAGAACTGTTGAGAACGAATTTCTGCTGTTTCCAGGCACCAAGTTTGTGGTAATTTGTTACAGCAGCCACAAGAAACTAATACAGTACTATTTCCTGATATTTCCTATTTATCCCCAAATCCTTTGAATTCAAATCTTTGTCAGTAGTATTATCAAGGTGGTTTTCATTTTCTCCAAAAATATTTTGCAAAATGTTGGCTGCCTGCTCTATTTATTGACTCACATAGCAGTACAAGCCTTTCCTTCTCTCTCACCTTCCCTCTTTTCCTCATTCCTATCCAAGTACTCTTTGTTCTGTCTATATGATATTTTAGTTTTGTCTCTTTCTGTGTTGTTTGCCCTCTGGGATATATCAGGAGAGTCATATTCTCATCTTTCTGGTAAAAAAAACCCTTTATTATTAGGAGCCAAACCGTTACGGATTTCTCCAATGAGAAGAAATGTGAACATCCCTTATGGCTGCAAAGACCTGGCAGTTACTGTTAACATCATTTTATGCTCAATACTATGTAAGGTACTTTTCTTCTTGGGATGTCTTAAAACATTTTTATATACTTAGTAATGTCAAAAGAGAATTCAGAGAGCTTTACTCAATGTGGATATTTTATTGAGTGAGAAACAAACTGCTAACAGGGAGATTTCAAATGGAAAGTAGTTAGAGCTTGGCTTTCAGTAGTTACAGTTTGATTTATAAAGGATGAATGAGTAAGCACTTGTTTTCTCTTGTGATTGGTTACCAGGAACATATTCCTTTTCATTGCATAAACTTACTTGTTTGTAACTGGTAAGCTAGGAAGCTGGAAAGTCATGCTGTAAGGACATGAAGAAAGCTTAAGTTTTGCTTAAGGTCAGCGTTTCTGGTAAATCAGGACAGTTAAGTTTTGGTTATGACTGAGTTTTTGATCTAGTGGTATATTCAAATAGTGACCTCTATTTTGTTTTTTCTTTAACAGAAATAAATGTGGGCATCTGGGGTCTAAGTACCTAGGATTAAATCTCAGCTCTAGCAGTTCTTGATTGTATAACGTTTTGTAAACTGCTTTTCTACCCTGTTTAAGCCTTGGAATTTCTCATCTGTAAAGTGTGTAAAGTATGGATAGTAGTAAGGTTATTCTAAGGATTAAATGAGTTAATATGTGCAAAGCACTGAGACACAGACAGTGTCTGACACATAGCAAATGCTTGACAAATGCTGCTCTTTTCACCATCATCATCATCAAGATCATTGTCATTGTCTAGGGTGAAGATGGTGCCATCTTATCTGTGTTTCTGTCAGAGCAGGAACAGTTTCCATCTCATAACCTTACCATCCCTGTAACCTGGCTCTCCTGCTGTAAGTGACAGACCTCAGGCAGGACATACCTTTCCATTCACACTTGACCAGGAGGAATTAACAAAAGCCTTTCCTTTTGAGATGGGTCTTATTTTTATGAGCCATTATTGTCTGTCAGAACCAATAATTTGGTTGAATTACTTAAAAGAATATTTAAATTTCTCAATTTCACTTTGTAGTATATGGGTAATTTACTACAGGCAAAATTTTCATATATATACACATTTATGCAAAATTTTTAACCACCTTTGAAATTGAGGAATGACTATGGTTTTGTTATATTCATTCATTCAGCAAATATATATTGAATTCCTACTGAGTGCCCAGCTTCTGTGTTAAGTCCTGGGAGCCTAGCAGTGAACGAGACAGACATGGTTCCTTCCCCATGGATTTTACAATCTAGTGAAGACAGACTAGAAAAATAAGCTAATAAAATAAGAGCAAATTGAGTCAGGTACTGTGAGGGCCACAAACAAGATTCTGAAATGGAGATAGAGAGCAGCAAGGTTACATGGGGCAGGATGGGTGGCAAGGAAGGCTCTCTGAGGAGTGGACATTCAGGAGAAATTCGTAGGATGAGAATGAGTCTAACATAAGAGGGGCTGCACAAAGAACATTCTAGTTAGAGACTATAGCGTATGTTAATGTGTTAGAAGATGACAAAAAATACCAGGGTGTCAATAGGGAAGAGGGCAAGGCTAGGAGCTATAGGAGATGGTTTTATAGGGATAGGCAGGTGCTAGATCATGCAGGAAATGACAGGTCCTTGGAAGGAGTTTGGATTTCATCCTAAATGCAGTGGGAAGCCTTTGAATTGTTTTAAACAGTGGAGTTTTAAGAGGGTGACTCTTAATGGCTGTGAGAGGACTGAGGGAAGTGGGCCTTGGTGGTTGGAGGAAGGGAGTGAGAGAGTTCAGTTGGTTTGCCCTTGGCATCAGTTCAGACAGAGATAATGTTTTATGGACTAGGGCCCCAGAAGCCTATAAGAGACAGATCAGCCATGTTTTTAGAAGGTAAAATCAAAAAGACCTGTTGATTGATTGGATCTGGGGTCTGAGGAAAAGGGAGGGATCAGGAATTATGTCAATGTTTTAAAGTAATAATAAAAGAAATGTAACTCATGAGATCAGTCATGGTTCTTCTTGTTAGCAAATAATTTTTATCTAGGATGTATGCAGGTAGGATTAGTATATGTAGCCATAATATCATATAGCTATCTGTGTTTCTAAATCAATTTGATTTTGCTGTAAGACCAAAGTTGTTTCATTGCTTAAAAAGCTCTGCCTTGATTAGTGCCTTTAATAGCCATTAATGTAAATAGAAGTGTTTTAAATTTTGATTAGGACAGTTAAACTTTGCTAAATCAGACTGATTGCAAAATTGACTTAAATGGTTTGAGTTATGTAACATATTCAAGGAAATCAGTTTTATTACTTTGAAATTCATAGAGCATCTCAAACTAGACTAAGAAACTACTGCCAAGTAGAAGAGATCCCATAGGACCCATGTTAGTGGTTGATAAGATGGTTTTAATTAGCATTGCAAGTATTTGTAATTGAATGTTTCTATAATTGTTGAAATTTTTATTCTATGGTAAACACATCCATATCAGTTTTATTTACATTATTTCCTTGATAAGATCCTTTTAAAAGTAAACACTACAGACATTATTCTATGTTCAAATTACTCCGATTTGTTATTAATAGAGTACCAGCAACAGAGCTTTACAGTTTTATAACACCTCAGTCAATATTTAAATGTCTTCAAGGTATACAACATGAAATAAGTCTGCTTAAAAATTCAAGTTGAGCAGAACTGCAAAGCATCTGTGAGCTTGCTTATTGCTCTGTGTTATTATCCTGAGTAGACATTTCTTATTTAACATCCATCCATGCAACCGAGGGAGACTAACTTCTCTTCCAAGTAGGCTCCTCACAGCTCTTGGCAGACATTTTGATGGACATCTTGATAGACAAGGAACAATACTTGTGTTCCCTTTATAACCTTCAACCCCAATGGTAGTTCATCCTGTCTGATCATTGTAAGAGTTAGGGAGCAACCCCTAAATGAGCTCATTTTATTTAGGGATCATGTTAAATCAGATACTTTTTAATGTTGATATGAAATTTCTCTCTGTAGCTTTTCCTCATTAATTTTAGTTTGACTTATGGAGCTACACAGGACACGTCTACTGCCCTTCTCCACAAGAGAATGTGTGCATTTGCCTCTACACCCACATTTATATCAACATCTACCTCTGCATCTACCTCCACAATTGCATCACCATCCATGTCTATGTCTATGTATCTGTCTCTCTACATTTTTAGAGTTCTCTGGGATCTCCTTTAGTCCAGGATAAATATCTCTGTTTCCTTCAGTGGTTCCTCAGCTTAGTTTTGAGTCCCTTTTCTGAAGACATTTTGTCTTGTCTATCTTTGTGTGGCATTAACTTAAATATGAAGCAAAATTTTTCTTTTCTGAAAGGGTTTTGATTGACTTTCTCTAGTTTCCAAAGCTTTTTTTCACTCACGCTAATAAGCCTCAGGGGAAAAAACTGTGCAGTTTTGGTTGTCCTCTGTGGGACAGATAACATTTCCTTGAGTCAGTTCTGGGGCTATTGCCATCTGAAGTTTTGCCACCTTAGGTGTGTTACGTTCATGACTCTGCCATTCTTAGAAATGAAAACTCCCTCTTTATGCTCAGTTTGGGGAATCTGAACTTATGGAAGTGAGGCCGCTTCTCCTCCTCAACCATGGAACTCCACAGCCTTTGTGTTTTCCCTTCCTAAACACTCTAGCTTGATATCCGTAGGCTTAGAGTTTTGAAAACAAAGGCCTATTTAGGGTTGGCTTGGGAGTGGTCCACCCCATCTGGCTCTTCTCTTTTTTACCAGAAAAGACTCTTAACTCCCCCTTAGGCCAAGGCAAGTCCAGATCTGAAGTACATAAAGGCTTAGCCAATATTCCATTTATTCAACAAATAATTGTTTAGTGCATATTCTCCCTACTCTCTGTCAGGTACTATTTTAGGTGTTTGGTGAATAACGGTAACCAAACAGACAGTATTTCTGCCTTCATGCAGCTTATATTCTGGTGAAGGGGACAGATGCTAACTAATAAACATGATATACAACTAAGGATTATATAATAGTTAAAGGTGATCTGCGCTACAGAGAAAGAAAGTAAAACACTCTCCTGTGGGGAGTGGGGAGTCCAATTTTTACTCCCCAGTTAAAATAAGAAATTAGGTTTTTCATTGTTATTCTGTTATATTAAAAATCCCAATAAATTGCCCAGCTATAATCATCACTGCTATCCCTGAGTGCCTGTGGTGTGGCAGGTGTGTGGTAGATATTATCACATTTAATTCTTATACCAGTACAAATATTACAGAGCACTTACTATATTCTAGGTATGTTCTAGATATATACATTCTAGATAATGTGTTAAGCACTTTATGCAATGCTATCTCACCTATCTTACCACTTGGGAAATTAAATATAATATCGTCATTTTTCAGAGGAGAAAGTTGAGAATTTATGAGGTTAGGTAAGTTGTTCCAGGTGACACAGTCCTAAGGGACAAAGTAGGGATTCAAAATTGAAGTCAGTCTAGCTGAAGCCCAGAGCCTTCCCTCAGATCCTGGACCACCTCCCAAAGGTATGACTGTGTTCCTCTGTTGCCCCCTGCCTGCCTCAACACCAGCATCTACTGATCTTTTCTTCAAAAACAGTGGGACATATGTCATTAATGCCATCATTCATTTATTCATTCAATAAGTATTGATTGTGCTAGGATTCGGATTTTCAGAGATGGAGAAGTAATAGCCACCACCCTGAACAGACTCATGGTATGATGAGGAAGTAGATATATGCAAAAATTTATTTTCATAAAATCTAGTCAATTTTTTTTTTTTTTTTTGCGGTACGCGGGCCTCTCACTGTTGTGGCCTCTCCCGTTGCGGAGCACAGGTTCCGGACGCGCAGGCTCAGCGGCCATGGCTCACGGGCCCAGCCGCTCCGCGGCATGTGGGATCTTCCCGTTCCGGGTCACAAACCCGCGTCCCCTGCATCGGCAGACGGACTCTCAACCACTGCGCCACCAGGGAAGCCCGGAAATGTAAATTTTAAATACCATTCATAAGAAAAGGGAACCCTCCTATACTGATGGTGGGAATGTAAATTTGTGCAGTCACTATGGAGAGCAGTACAGAGGTCCCTTAAAAAACTAAAAATAGAGTTGCCATATGATCCAGAAATCCTACTCCTGGGCATATATCCGGAGAAAACTCTAATTCGAAAAGATACATGCACCCCAATGTTCATAGCAGCACTACTTACAATAGCCAAGACATGGAAGCAACCTACATGTCCATTGACAGATGAATGGATATAGAAGATGTGGTATATATATATACAATGGAATATTACTCAGCCATAAAAAGAATGAAATAATGCCATTTGCAGCAACATGGATGGACCTAGAGACCATCATACTAAGCGAAGTCACAAAAAGACAAATATCATAGGATATCACTTATATGTGGACTCTAAAAAAATGATACAAATGAACTTATTTACAAAACAGAAACAGACTCACAGACTTCAAAAAACGAACTTGTGGTTACCAAAGGGGAAAGGCAGGGAATTTGGAATGAACAGATACACACTGCTATATATAAAATAGATAAACAGTAAGGTCCCACTGTATAGCACAGTAAGTATTCAAAATCTTGTAATATCCTATAATGGAAAAGAATCTGAAAAAGAATACATATATATATTTACAATGTTACTATATACATATATATATACACATAACTGAATCACTTTGCTGTACACCTGAAACGTTGTAAATCAACTATACTTCAATAAAAAATAAATAAATACCATACACAGTATGTAATTTTAAGAGTTGGGTTCCCTGTAGTTCTGAAAAGAACACATGTTTTAGACCTTGAGTCAATTTATCTTGTCTCTTTTAGGGAAGTCTACTTATATATCACATATTATTACTCCAATTGTGTATCACTAGAATGGTGCTGTTACCTCATATGCTTCAGTGAGGGGTGGTTGTGTTGACAGCAGGGAAGACCACGTGAAGAAGACAATGATGAACTTGAAACTCCCAAACAGAAGGTTTTCCCAGGGACTTGGTGGCCAATTCATTTACAAAGAGCACATAACCAACATTACCATTCAATTGAAATAATCATTCTTAATCTGTCCACATATCAGCCTGGCTCCCTTTCAAGGCAGGTTGACACATATAGTGCCTTTCTGCAAATGAATAAAAGATGTTCCCTCTGGGCGGATGAGTTACCAAATGGCACCGCTTCTCCCAGCTATTGAAGTCCAGCCCCGGGGCATACCACTTGGTCAGCATAACTCCTGGCTAGATTTTGCCCCCCATTTGCCCCTTCCGGCATCTGGGTGAAATGTACAAATTGCACAACTGACTGACCATAGCCGTCCCCTTCCTCTTTTTTTTTGTTTCATTTGTTTCATTTCATTTCCTTTCTATTAGCTGATAGTAAAAGAATTGAGGAGATATTTTCAGGGAGCAACATTTTCATATTCTTTTTAAGAAAATTGTGGTAAAATATACATAACAAAATTTACCATTTTAACCATTTTTTAAGTGTAAAGTTCAGTGTCATTAAGTACAATTCACACTGCTGTGCAACCATCACGATCATCCATCTCCAGGACTCTTTATTTTGCATAACTGAAATCCTGTACTCACCAGACAGTAACTCCAAATTACCCCTTCCACACAGCCCCTGGAAACTACTCTGTCTCCATGAATTTGACTACTCTAAGTATCTCATATAAGTGGAATCATACAGTATTGTGTGTGTGTGTGTGTGTGTGTGTGTGTGTGTGTGTGTCTGGCTTATTTCACTTAGCATAATATATTCAAGCTTTGTCCACATCGTAGCATGTATCAGAACTTCCTTTTTAATGCAGAATAATATTCTATTATATGTGTATACCAGGTTTTATTTATCCATGCATCTGTTGATGGACATTTGGGTTGCTTCCATCTTTTTGGCTATTGTGAATAATGCAGCTATGAATATGAATGTACAAATATCTGTTCCAGTCCCTGCTTTAAATTCTTTTGGATATATACCCAGAGGTGGAATTGCTGGATCATATGTTACTTCCATATTCTAGAAGTTTGCTGTTTATTAACTGAAGTTTTCTTGAAAAGTCTAGCACTTCAATTGCCATTTTTTCTTGCAACAAAGGCATAAAACATATGTAACTCGTATACTGAGTAATCTGTATTCAGTTCTCTTTTCTGCACCTTCAGAAATGCTCTGTTATGTTCCTGGCTGTTTATAATATCTTGGGATAGTCCATAACTTTCCAGTCACTTTTAGTTGCTAAAGACTAGTACACCCAGTTAAAGACTCTAGGCTCCCCACTTTCACCACCCTTCCCCCCTCCCCTTAGTTCAAGCTTGACTGAGGGATTAGCAGGGGTAGGGGGTAAGATCTGCTCTTTTTTTTTTTTACATCTTTATTGGAGTATAATTGCTTTACAATGGTGTGTTAGCTTCTGCTTTATAACAAAGTGAATCAGTTATACATATACATATGTTCCCATATCTCTTCCCTCGTGCGTCTCCCTCCCTCCCACCCTCCCCACCCCACCCCTCTAGGGGGTCACAAAGCACGGAGCTGATCTCCCTGTGCTATGCAGCTGCTTCCCACTAGCTATCTATTTTACGTTTGGTAGTGTGTATATGTCCATGCCACTCTCTCGCTTTGTCACAGCTTACCCTTCCCCCTCCCCATATCCTCAAGTCCATTCTCTAGTAGGTCTGTGTCTATATTCCTGCCTTACCCCTAGGTTTTTCATGACATTTTTTTTTCTTAAATTCCTTATATATGTGTTAGCATATGGTATTTGTCTTTCTCTTTCTGACTTACTTCACTCTGTATGACAGACTCTAGGTCCATCCACCTCATTACAAATAGCTCAATTTCGTTTCTTTTTATGGCTGAGTAATATTCCATTGTATATATGTGCCACATCTTCTTTATCCATTCATCCGATGATGGACACTTAGTTTGTTTCCATCTCCGGGCTATTGTAAATAGAGCTGCAATGAACATTTTGGTACATGATTCTTTTTGAATTTTGGTTTTCTCAGGGTATATGCCCAGTAGTGGGATTGCTGGGTCATATGGTAGTTCTATTTGTAGTTTTTTAAGGAACCTCCATACTGTTCCCCATAGTGGCTGTACCAATTCACATTCCCACCAGCAGTGCAAGAGTGTTCACTTTTCTCTACACCCTCTCCAGCATTTATTGTTTCTAGATTTTTTGATGATGGCCATTCTGACTGGGGTGAGATGATATCTCATTGTAGTTTTCATATGCATTTCTCTAATGATTAATGATGTTGAGCATTCTTTCATGTGTTTGTTGGCAGTCTGTATATCTTCTTTGGAGAAATGTCTATTTAGGTCTTCTGCCCATTTTTGGATGGGGTTGTTTGTTTTTTTATTGAGCTGCATGAGCTGCTTATAAATTTTGGAGATTAATCCTTTGTCAGTTGCTTCATTTGCAAATATTTTCTCCCATTCTGAGGGTTGTCTTTCGGTCTTGTTTATGGTTTCCTTTGCTGTGCAAGAGCTTTTAAGTTTCATTAGGTCCCATTTGTTTATTTTGTTTTTATTTCCATTTCTCTAGGAGGTGGGTCAAAAAGGATCTTGCTGTGATTTATGTCATAAAGTGTTCTGCCTATGTTTTCCTCTAAGAGTTTGATAGTTTCTAGCCTTACATTTAGGTCTTTAATCCATTTTGAGCTTATTTTTGTGTATGGTGTTAGGGAGTGATCTAATCTCATACTTTTACATGTACCTGTCCAGTTTTCACAGCATCACTTATTGAAGAGGCTGTCCTTTCTCCACTGTACATTCCTGCCTCCTTTATCAAAGATAAGGTGACCATATGTGCGTGGGTATATCTCTGGGCTTTCTATCCTGTTCCATTGATCTATCTTTCTGTTTTTGTGCCAGTACCGTACTCTCTTGATTACTGTAGCTTTGTAATATAGTCTGAAGTCAGGGAGCCTCATTCCTCCAGCTCCGTTTTTTGTTCTCAAGATTGCTTTGGCTATTTGGGGTCTTTTGTGTTTCCATACAAATTGTGAAATTTTTTGTTCTAGTTCTGTGAAAAATGCCAGTGGTAGTTTGATAGGGATTGCATTGAATCTGTAGATTGCTTTGGGTAGTAGAGTCATTTTCACAATGTTGATTCTTCCAATCCAAGAACATGGTATATCTCTCCATCTATTTGTATCATCTTTAATTTCTTTCATCAGTGTCTTATAATTTTCTGCATACAGGTCTTTTGTCTCCTTAGGTAGGTTTATTCCTAGATATTTTATTCTTTTTGTTGCAATGGTAAATGGGAGTGTTTTCTTGATTTCACTTTCAGATTTTTCATCATTAGTGTATAGGAATGCCAGAGATTTCTGTGCATTAATTTTGTATCCTGCTACTTTACCAAATTCATTGATTAGTTCTAGTAGTTTTCTGGTAGCATCTTTAGGATTCTCTCTGTATAGTATCATGTCATCTGCAAACAGTGACAGCTTTACTTCTTCTTTTCCAATTTGAATTCCTTTTATTTCCTTTTCTTGTCTGATTGCTGTGGCTAAAACTTCCAAAACTATACTGACTAAGAGTGGTGAGAGTGGGCAAACTTGTCTTGTTCCTGATCTTAGTGGAAATGCTTTCAGCTTTTCACCATTGGGGACGATGTTGGCTGTGGGTTTGTCATATATGGCCTTTATTATGTTGAGGAAATTTCCCTCTATGCATACTTTATGGAGGGTTTTTATCATAAATGGGTGTTGAATTTTGTTGAAAGCTTTCTCTGCATCTATTGAGATGATCGTATGGTTTTTCTCCTTCAATTTGTTAATATGGTGTATCACGCTGATTGATTTGCATATACTGAAGAATCCTTGCATTCCTGGAATAAACCCCACTTGATCATGGTGTATGATCCTTTTAATGTGCTCTTGGATTCTGTTTGCTAGTATTTTCTTGAGGATTTTTGCATCTATGTTCATCAGTGATATTGGCCTGTAGTTTTCTTTCGTTGTGACATCCTTGTCTGGTTTTGGTATCAGGGTGATGGTGGCCTCATAGAATGAGTTTGGGTGTGTTCCTCCCTCTGCTATATTTTGGAAGAGTCTAAGAAGGATAGGTGTTAGCTCTTCTCTAAATATTTGAAAGAATTCTCCTGTGAAGCCATCTGGTCCTGGAATTTTGTTTGTTGGAAGATTTTTAATCACAGTTTCAATTTCAGTGCTTGTGTTTGGTCTGTTCATATTTTCTATTTCTTCCTGATTCAGTCTTGGCAGGTTGTGCATTTCTAAGAATTTGTCCAATTCTTCCACGTTGTACATTTTATTGGCATAGAGTTGCTTGTAGTAACCTCTCATGATCTTTTGTATTTCTGCAGTGTCAGTTGTTACTTCTCCTTTTTCATTTCTAATTCTATTGATTTGAGTCTTCTCCCTTTTTTTCTTCATAAGTTGGGCTAATGGTTTATCAATTTTGTTTATCTTCTCAAGTAACCAGCTTTTAGTTTTATTGATCTTTGCTATCGTTTCCTTCATTTCTTTTTCATTTATTTCTGATCTGATCTTTATGATTTCTTTCCTTCTGCTAACTTTGGGGTTCTTTTGTTCTTCGTTCTCTAATTGCTTTAGGTGCAATGCTAGGTTGTTTATTTGAGATGTTTCCTATTTCTTAAGATAGGATTGTATTGCTATAAATTCCCCTCTTAGAACTGCTTTTGCTGCATCCCATAGGTTTTGGGTCGTCGTGTCTCCATTGTCATTTGTTGCTAGGTATATTTTTATTTCCTCTTTGATTTCTTCAGGGATCACTTCGTTATTAAGTAGTGTATTGTTTAGCCCCCATGTGTGTGTATTTTTTACAGATCTTTTCCTGTAATTGATATCTAGTCTCATAGTGTTGTGGTCTGAAAAGATACTTGATACAATTTCAATTTTCTTAATTTACCAAGGCTTGATTTGTGACCCAAGATATGATCTATCCTGGAGAATGTTCCATGAGCACTTGAGAAAAATGTGTATTCTGTTGTTTTTGGATGGAATGTCTTATAAATATCAATTAAGTCCATCTTGTTTAATGTATCATTTAAAGCTTGTGTTTCTTTATTTATTTTCATTTTGGATGATCTGTCCATTGGTGAAAGTGGGGTGTTAAAGTCCCCTACTATGAATGTGTTCCTGTCGATTTCCCCTTTTATGGCTGTTAATATTTGCCTATTTATTGAGGTGCTTCTATGTTGGGTGCATAAATATTTACAATTGTTATATCTTCTTCTTGGTTGATCCCTTGATCATTATGTAGTGTCCTTCTTTGTCTCTTGTGATAGTCTTTATTTTAAAGTCTATTTTGTCTGATATGAGAATTGCTACTCCAGCTTTCTTTTGGTTTCCATTTGCATGGAATATCTTTTTCCATCCCCTCACTTTCAGTCTTTATGTGTCTCTAGGTCTGAAGTGGGTCTCTTGTAGACAGCATATAAATGGGTCTTATTTTTGTATCCATTCAGCCAGTCTGTGTCTTTTGGTGGGAGCATTTAATCCATTTACATTTAAGGTAATTATCGATATGTATGTTCCTATTCCCATTTTCTTAATTGTTTTGGGTTTGTTATTATAGGTCTTTTCCTTCTCTTGTGTTTCTTGCCTAGAGAAGATCTTTTAGCATTTGTTTTAAAGCTGGTTTGGTGATGCTGAACTCTCTCAGCTTTTGCTTGTTTGTAAAGTTTTCAATTTCTCCATCAAATCTGAATGAGATCCTTGCTGGGTAGAGTAATGTTGGTTGTAGGTTTTTCTCCTTCATCACTTTAAATATGTCCTGCCAGTCCCTTCAGGCTTGCAGAGTTTCTGCTGAAAGATCAGCTGTTAACCTTATGGGGATTCCCTTGTGTGTTATTTGTTGTTTTTCCCTTGGTGCTTTTAATATGTTTTCTTTGTATTTAATTTTTGACAGTTTGATTAATATGCGTCTTGGCATGTTTCTCCTTGGATTTATCCTGTATGGGACTGTCTGTGCTTCCTGGACTTGATTAACTATTTCCTTTCCCATATTAGGGAAGTTTTCAACTATAATTTCTTCAAATATTTTCTCAGTCCCTTTCTTTTTCTCTTCTTCTTCTGGAACCCCTATAATTCAAATGTTGGTGCGTTTAATGTTGTCCCAAAGGTCTCTGAGACTGTTCTCAGTTCTTTTCATTCTTTTTTCTTTATTCTGCTCTGCAGTAGTTACTTCCACTAGTTTATCTTCCAGGTCAGTTATCCGTTCTTCTCCCTCAGTTATTCTGCTATTGATCCCTTCTAGAGTATTTTTAATTTCATTTATTGTGTTGTTCATCATTGCTTGTTTCATCTTTAATTCTTCTAGGCCCTTGTTAAATGTTTCTTGCATTTTCTCTATTCTATTTCCAAGATTTTGGATCATCTTTACTATCATTATTCTGAATTCTTTTTCAGGTACACTGCCTATTTCATCTTCATTTGTTAGGTCTGGTGCGTTTTTATCTTGCTCCTTCATCTGCTGTGTGTTTTTCTGTCTTCTCATTTTGCTTATCTTACTGTGTTTGGGGTCTCCTTTTTGCAGGCTGCAGGTTCGTCTGATTGTGTGTTTTGGGGTGCCTGTGGACTTATTATGATTTTAGGCAGCCTCTCTGCTAATGGGTGGGGTTGTGTTCCTGTCTTGCTTGTTGTTTGGCATAGGGTGTCCAGCACTGTAGCTTGCTGGTCGTTGAGTGAAGCTGGGTGTTGGTGTTGAGATGGAGATCTCTGGGAGATTTTCGCCATTTGATATTACATGGAGCTGGGAGGTCTCTTGTGGACCAGTGTCCTGAAGTTGGCTCTCCCGCCTCAGAGGCACAGCACTGACTCCTGGCTGCAGCACTAAGAGCCTTTCATCCACACGGCTCAGAATAAAAGGGAGAAAAAGTTGAAAGAAAGAAAGAAAGAGGATAAAATAAAATAAAATAAAGGTAAAATACAATAAAGTTATTAAAATAAGAAAATAATTATTAAGAAAAAAAGAAAAACGGACATATAGAACCCTAGGACAAATGGTGGAAGCAAAGCTATACAGACGAAATCTCACACAGAAGCATACACATAGACACTCACAAAAAGAGGAAAAGGGGAAAAAGTAATAAATTTTGCTCTCAAAGTCCACCTCCTCAATTTGGGATGATTGGTTGTCTATTCAGATATTCCACAGATGCAAGGTACATCAAGTTGATTGTGGAGATTTAATCCGCTGCTCCTGAGGCTGCTGAGAGAGATTTCCTTTTCTCTTCTTTGTTCGCAGAGCTCCCAGGGTTCAGCTTTGGATTTGGCCCCGCCTCTGCGTGTAGGTCTCCGGAGGGCGTCTGTTCTTCGTTCAGACAGGACGGGGTTAAAGGAGCCGCTGATTCGGTGGCTCTGGCTCTCTCGGGCCGGGGAGGGAGGGGAGGGGGAGGGAGGGGCATGGAGTGAGGGGCGGGCCTGTGGCGGCAGAGGCCGGCGTGACGTTGCAACAACCTGAGGCGCGCCCGTGCGTTCTTCCGGGGAAGTCGTCCCTGGATCCTGGGACCCTGGCAGTGGCGGGCTGGACAGGCTCCCTGGAAGGGAGGTGTGGATAGTGACCTGCGCTCGCACACAGGCTTCTTGGTGGCGGCATCAGCAGCCTTAGCGTCTCATGCCTGTCTCTGGGGTCCTTAATTGTTAGCCGCGGCTCGCGCCCGTTTCTGGAGCTCTTTTAAGCAGCGCTCTTAATCCCCTCTCCTTGCGCACGAGGAAACAAAGAGAGAAGAAAAAGTCTCTTGCCTCTTCGGCAGGTCCAGACTTTTCCCCGGACTCCCTCCCGGCCAGCCGTGGCGCACTAACCCCTTCAGGCTGTGTTCACGCTGCCAGTTCTCTCCCTGCGCTGCGACCGAAGCTCAAGCCTCAGCTCCCAGCCCCACCCAACCCGGCGGGTGAGCAGACAAGCCTCTCGTGCTGGTGAGTGCCGGTCGGCCCTGATACTCTGTGCGGGAATCTCTCCGCTTTGCCCTCCGCAGCCCTGTTGCTGCGCTTTCCTCTGCGGCTTCGAAGCTCCCGCCCTCCAACACCCGCTGTCTCCACCCGCGAAGGGGCTTCTAGCGTGTGGAATCCTTTCCTCCTTCACGGCTTCCTCCCACTGGTGCAGGTCCCGTCCCTATTCTTTTGCCTCTGTTTTTTCTTTTGCCCTACCCAGGTACGTGGGGAGTTTCTTGCCTTTTGGGAGGTCTGAGGTCTTCTGCCAGCGTTCAGTAAGTGTTCTGTAGGAGTTGTTCCACGTGTAGATGTATTTCTGATGTATCTGTGGGGAGGAAGGTGATCTCCGCGTCTTACTCTTCCGCCATCTTCCCCGTCTCCCCCAAGGTCTACTCTTCCATGCACCTCCCTTCCTGTCCTTAGGTTATGGTTCCCCATGGGTATGAGGAGTGAAAGGGAAAAGAGCCTACCTCTTGGCCTTTACTCTTCTTTTCTAGACATTCCCATAGTCATTTCCTTGGCTGCAACCTGCAAGTTTCTATGTTTAGCCCCACCTGCAATCGATTAAGTTACTATTGGGCCCTGTTGAAACTTCTTAGGATTCTTTGGCTTTGTCCTCCGCCCCTAACTGATGGGATCCAAAACTATCTGTGTTACACATAACCCGTGTATGTTGGTACGTGCGTATCTTCCCCAGTTCATCCCTGAGTCATTTTGCTGGATTCCCCCTGTTGTCAGATGCCTTTGGTAACCCATGTACTGACAGCCTCTTGGGGCAGGAATTTTTGTGGATCCATTATGTTTGGATTTTACTTGTTTACACTTTAGAGTTTAAGCTTAGTGATTCCCAGTTGTGAAAGCACATCTTATTTCCAGATCTTAGTGCTAAGCACTGAAGTGAACTTTGGCATAGACTCTGACTTTCCCCTTAGCCCGGCCTGCCGGTGTTTGATAAATACTGCGTGCTGCTTGGTGCTCCTCCTAGTTATCCTTCTTCATAAACTAACTCATAAAAATAAGGGTTTAAATTTTTTTTAATTTCTGTAAAAAATTTAAAAATTAAAAAATATAAAAAGAAAAATATCACTTGAAATTACATTATCTGAGAATAAATACTATTGCTACTTTTAATGTACATATATATGTTATATATTTATATATAAAACAATATATATTTATATATATCAAATATATATATTGCGATCACATAATAAATGGAGTTTTATATCCTTAATTTTTCACTTAGTATGAATATTTTCCCATGTCAGTAAGAAATATCGCTAATAGGCATATTACATTCTATTGTATTTATCGCAATTTAGTTGATAATTTTCCAGATTTGAAGCATTTATAATAATAATATCTAATATTTACTTAGTACTTACTTTGTGCTAGCCATACCTTTGATGCTTTACATATATTAACTCATTTAATTTTCATAACATACTTTTGAGATCCCCAGTTTACAGGTGAGAAAACTGAGGCATAGAGAGGTTAATAATGAAAGTCATAAGGTTGTCATTGGAAGCTGGTGAAGTTATAATTGGAATGCAGCTAGTCTGGCTCTAGAACTTGAAGTCCTAACCATTATCCGATTATTGTCTGACTCATTGTATAAATATCTTTGTGGAAAAAAAATCTTTATCTGCATTTCTGATAGTTTCCACTAGGAAGATTCCTAGAGGTGGATTAACTGGGTTAAGAGTTATGAAGTCTTTCAAACTCTTGAAGAATGCTGTACAGTTACCCTTTGAAAAATTCTTACCAATTTGCGTTTACACCAATAGTGGGAAGAGCTTCCAGGCACACTGACTTCTACCAGTGTAATTTAATTCCTCTTTTATTACCTTGAATTTGGGATCTCTCTGAATGGTTAAAATAGTTGAAGGATCAGGGATCCCCTAAAAACAAAGGAAGTACAATTTTATACAAATGAGTCATTTGTATATATACCTCAGATAATACTATAACCTTGTTTTATTGATTTGTACATAAATGACTTTATGTCATCACTACTATATGTGTGATTGTGTACTCTGACTGCTTGTGCCCAAGATTTGGGGGTCATTACACCTGTCAAGGGTACCTTTCAAAATGTAGCCTTATTTTGACAACTGCTGTCACAGGTGATATTTAGGATACTTTCTCAAGCTTTTAGGCAGTTGGAAGTCATATTACGTTAATGATCTTATACTGCTCTTTGGCTTAAAAAAATAACACAGTAAAAAAATATCCTGCTCAAATGTATTTTTACTTTGCATTTGCTTTATGTGATGTGCAGAAAGTGTTACATGTATCTGCATTTCCAGGTAATAATAACCTTTGTTAACCTAGGTTTTATCTCTGGAACAAAAATTCTCTACTACCATCCAGAATTCAAGGAACACTAAGACTAGCAGGCAGAAATCCCAATTATTTTTTAAAGAAAAGTTGAAAATTCCATGTACATATAACAGGGAAGAAAATTTTAGCAATTTCTGCAGTGATCTGGACAACTTCAATTGGGAGTCTAAATTATTCCTTGTGATGGGATGAAAATCAATCACCTATCCTTCACTAGTTCTTTGGGTTAGTATTTTATCATCACTATTTTCTGAATCTTCATCGAATCACGTGTCTCAGGCTTCATTAAGATTCTGTGTCTTTTAGTGACAGGTACAGCTTAGATTTTAAATGATTTAAAATCTAAGAAGTAAGTGCGCACGGAGGGGCATGCAAGAGGCTGGTAACTTGGAGCAAAATAACAAACACGCATTCTACTGTGTAATATCTTGAAGCCTGTGTTGCTTGTGATTCTTTATAGTTTTTATTTTTAAGTGTGACTCTTGGTTGAAGCTTTGTCTTGAACAAAATGCTGTTGTTAATAGCGAATGAAATGACTGGAGCTGTGCTGAGGAAAAAAAGAAGTCAGCTGAAGGATTTAAAGCAGACCACTGCAAACCAAACGTTGCAATTATCTGCAGCTGAAAACAAGTAGCTTTTAATGTGTCCATTTGGCCAAGAAGAGAGAGGAGAATTATAGACCATTGCTCTTTCCTCTCTCACATACTCTGTCTTCTTCTTTATATAGTTTATCATCCATAATTTCAGGATGTATTTTGCTTCTTTAAGCTGTTTTATCTGTAGGCTTATGAGGTCACTCATGTGTGAATTCCTTTGTTAGTCATCTCACCTTTTGCCTTGATGATAGAAAATTGATCAGGCCTAAAGTACAAGTTCAATAGACAACCCCCTTAGTCCTTTGTCTAGGAGAATAGCTACCATTGAAGGCCATGAGCAGGTTGCTATTAATATGACAGCCTGCTCTATCTCCCACTGTAATTTATAATGAAATACCTAATCTCCATTATTTTGATCCAAGCAGGCGATCCCATGAAAAAGTCTTTTCATCCAGTTCCCAATGGCTGTTACATGAGAAATGGCAAACCAATAATTTTTGTCAAGTTTTTTAAGCCAACAGAAATGCTTTTCCACTGCTACAGTTTCAAAAGGCACAGATAAAGCTCATTCACTGAGATGAATGAAAAAGCCATCTGGGGTTTTTCTTTTTGACTTCCTTTCCTTTTCTCCATCCTTGTAATCAAATTTGAGCAAAATCAAATGGGGCTTTCTATGAAAGTACCTTTTGTTGATCTGAACGAGCTGGTAATTTACAAAATACCCTTCCTTTGTGAGGAAGGCTAAAGAAAAAAGAATCAGTAGCTTTTAAAGCTGGGCCTTAGTGGGACTCTAAATGCAATGAAAGCAGTCTGTGTTGAGAGATTGAAATGCATTTCAAAGCCAGGCCTGACTTGGGTACAAGGAAGAACAGACCTATGTGCATTTTGTAGGAAGAAAAATGTGAATGGAAAAGG
Source organism: Tursiops truncatus (assembly GCF_011762595.2). Taxonomy (NCBI): domain Eukaryota; kingdom Metazoa; phylum Chordata; class Mammalia; order Artiodactyla; family Delphinidae; genus Tursiops; species Tursiops truncatus. The sequence continues at coordinate 58,172,969 of NC_047037.1, forward strand.
GAGAAAGGGAGAGAGACAGGGGGAAATCTGGATAATACATTAAAGTAACCATAATTTTGGAGATGCATTCGTCTTGTTGAAGTTGTGTTTGTAACCAGTGATACCGAAGTCGGATATTTGCTCAATCAGGATGCTCAACATTTAGCCTTTAAAGTTTGGAACTGCCTGGGTTTGTGGAGAAAGCCGGCTCGTGAAGTGTGTGATGTTTTTCTCCAACTTTTTCTTTTTCTTCTTTGCTTTGGGATCCTGTGGGGAGTACCTCAAGAAAATCTGAAGATGCTAATTTTCAGACAACTAATATTTGCTATTTTTTCCCTCTTTTTGCCTATTAGATTTCCTCGTGGCAGTGATTCTTCTTCACCCCTTTGAATTCAGAAGGATGGCATAGATACCTTGAAAACAGTAAGTAATGTGTGATATTTTCTTCAATTACTGTTAATAGTTAATCATAGTAAAGCTGAAATTTGGTTATTGGAGGATTTTGGAATCATGATGCATGCCTAGAAGGAAAATAGGTTTTGTGCAGCATTTGCATTATTTGATGTGAATTACTTTTGGTTTGATTTAACTGTTTATCAACAATATTGTGCTAATGAGCATCTTTTTCACTACTGCTTTACCCAGTATATTCTGTGATAGCTACGTATTGTGTGGCATGTAGTGTATGCATTCTTAGCATAACAGTTCAAGAAACAATGCAAAAAATTGCAGGAAACTATCTTTGGAGATGTTATGTCTTGTTTCATGTACCACACAGTCTTCCTCACACATTTATAGTTTTGATTCCTATCAATCATGCTTTCTAAGGGACCTTTCTACTTGTGCTTGAAGTAAAATTCTTGTATAAATTACATGAGCTTATTTCTTCAAAATAAATATCCAGAGAGAGAAGCAAGAGTTGTTTTGATGTTATAAATTAATCAATTTTAAGGTGCTTTAAGTTACATTTCCTGTAATTTAATCGGACATTATAACCAAATAACAAAGCTTTGTTTAGAGATATTATCCCTTTTTAAGAAAAGTGAAAAGTCCATTTTCAGCTTCCTAAAAATAAGACAGACTTGTGTTATCTAAAGACATGATACTTTGGACATGATACTTAGAGTACACGTCACAAGTATTTTTTAAACGTAAGTGCAGCATTGGCATTTTTAAGTAACTATGGTGCATCTTTTAAATATGTAAATACCTTAATCAGAATGAAGCAATATGGGGCAGAATCAGTTCTAATGTCTCCTTGATGGTTTGAACAGTATCTTCATTAGTGTGGGCACTGCCAAATCGAGTGTGACCTGAGAATTCCACGTAGGCAATCATGAGACTTTTCTTTCTGGAGCCAGGAAACAAGTTTTAATGAAACCAAGACCTATGTTGTTTAATCCTTAAGGTAACCATCAGAGATTTTAGAGATGCTGAAATGGGAAATAGGATCCAGATGGTTTCACAGAGGTCTCTATGAGGGCCAAACACTTTCCCCTTCTAACTATTCGTTATAGCAAATCTAAAGTCCTGGAAGTTTGTATTTAAGATGAAGTCTGTCTTCTACGCTTTTGCTGCTTTAGGTCTCTTTTCCAACTTCCTACAAATTTATCTTTGCCTGTGGTTTTGAGCCATTTGCTGCCTCCTAATGCCTAATTTTAAAATAGCACACATGGCGAACTGCCAAAAAGGTGGCAGTGGGGTATTGGTTTGTGCTGGTATTGAAGTTCCAAGGTTGTTGTTACCCATAATTTACAACAGTTGCTACAAAACAGATGATTAAAACCTGAGGAGTGGCGGGGAGGGAGAAGAGTAAAATTAATTGGTGCGCTTCTTCATGGACCTAAGTGTGGTTTCTTCCTGTGAAAATAAGTTGGATTGTTGTGTTGTCTACGTGGCCACAACAGTCTGTACTGTGCCATTGCAGTCACTGCCTACAGTCTTAGATTGATAGAGAAGCACAATATTAAAGAACTTTTGTTTGAAAGATGTACTTAATTTTACCATTTATACAGATTTTTTTCTCATAGTATTGATTTCATTCCTCTTTTTATAAAAATTAAGCTTGTTGTTAGGTTAAGATTGTTGCTATTTTTTTTAGTTCTTAAAAGAAAAAGCTTATTATTTAGGCATGTCATTGTTGTTTTATTGCTAAGCCAAATTAGTACCTGAGCAATAATACTTTGTCTTTTACTTACTAATTTCATGTCTAGTCAATCTTGTAAGCATTTTGCAAAGTTTCTCTTCTGTGTTATCTTTAAGTACTTTTGGTAAGAGCTAGAGGTAATTTGTTTTGGAGTAGTTGTAAAGAATGACTGTCAAGACATGTTAAGGAATGGATAATCAGGCTTGGAGATCAGCTAGGGTCCCTGCTTGCTTGGTTTATCAAGGACTGCCTGCTTTAGAGCTCTTGTTAGTGGAGAAATGAATGTTTCCTCTTTCTGTCAACATAGGTATGAACATTGTTCCGTAAGCACCTGCATTTGGGGGAACTGGAGAGCTAGGTATTTCCCAGCTAACCGTTGGGGCAAGGGAAGCTTCTCAACTCTTTTGCTTACAGCCCTTCTATTCCTGGGTATAACAACTCATGTGCCATACACTGTACTATTTGCTAAGCCAAAACAAAAACAAAGACAAACAAACAAACAAAAACCCACTTCTGGAAAGTTTAGAAATCTGGATCTTTGTGGTATCTTCAGAAGTTATCAGAGGAAAGGAAAAGGTCACACGTTTGTCAAAACTCTGAAGCATCTGAGATTTATTTTAAATTTGTTTAAAGATTTATTTTAGATTTGTTTTCCTTTGTGTAAAAATAAAATTTCCTTGGGTTTTGCATCAGGAACTGGGTGCTAACTTTCCATTACAATGATGGTATTGAGGTTTCAGTGCATTCATGGACTAGCAATAAAATCCAAAGGGGGAGATGAAGCTTGTATAGCCCTAATCCTTCCAGGGTAGGGGCCTGCGTAAGCTCTGTCAGTAGAAGCTGTTATCTTCAGCAGGATGAGATAAGTGTGTCCATGATTTGATGTACTGACAAGCTGTGGATTGCCTGACTAAACAGGGTGTGTTAAGTAGTCGCATTCTCTAGTGTTCAGAATGCAGGAAATTGATTGGCCTGGTTTTAATTACAGTTTTGTATTGATGATGGGCTGATCACTGGCATCTTTGGGTCTTACTTCCCTCAGGTGTCAAATGGAATGTTATCTGTTGTTTGTTTCTTTTCTTGCCTCCTATGGATGGGGCAGACATTTTGGCGTGCATGTGATGGTTGGGTCTGGTCAACTTATTTGGTAATGACGTGATGACAAAGAAAAGACCAAGTTTCTACAAATGATGCCTCATTGCTAATCCCAGTTGGGAGCCAACATTAGATGACAAAGGGGACAAGACAAGAGGGTTTGGGGCAGGTTTTAATCAATGTCAAGGTCATTCCAATTATTGATCAAACAACTCTATGAAACTATAAGCATGACACCAGCATTTAAAGTGGAAGAGAATGCACCAATTTCCATTGTGTCCTAAAATTCACTATGGGGAAACTGGGAGCATAATAGACAGAAAATCTCTATGTAACACCACTTTTTACAAGGGCTTTGATGCAGATTGTAAGATGACAAGATAGATATAAATAATGACTAAATAATTATGCGTAGGGAAAATAAAATTTAGTTTAAGACAGGAAAAAAAGTGCAACACATCTGAAGGCTATATATTTCAATTTTTTTTTTTGAGTCACAGACTTGGCTCAGGGATTTTAGCAGCTATAGCAACAATGGAAAAAAAAACCCATCATTAAAAGAGTAACTTCCATATAGTGAGCATTTTGTATGTTTTAGCCCTAATCCTCATGAGAACCCCAAATCTTGCTATCATTACCCTCATTTTATAGTGGAGATAATGCAGGATCAGAAAGATTCAGTGACTGGCCTCTGGTTACACAGGCAGCATGTGACTATGTGGATTAAATCCTGGGCTCTCTGATTCTTATAGCCTGGGCCTTCCTGGGGTAACACAGATGTCAGCTGTCCCTGCAGTCTCTGACACATGCATAACCTCTTTCTGTTTTTGTCCAGGAAAGCTTTCAGTGAGTCTTTTGCTTGCACACCAGTGTATTTTCTGCATAGGTTTTCTTTTAAGTTGCTCAGGTCTTTGCTTCTGCTTTTTGGCTTAAGCAGTTGACGTTACACGGTTCTTGGAGCCTTGAACTTGATTGTCAGCAGTGTATCTCTTTTAGGAGAGGATGCCCAATCTGTCAGCCATTCAAAATTGCCTATGTTATCGTAGTCTAATGAGTATGTTCTTCAAAGAGTGAATTGGAGGCTAAAAAAAAAAAAGCCTTTTGATGTTCATAGACTCCTTATAAAGTGCTCTAAAACCAAGAAAGATTGTAGTTTTTTTTCCCCACTAAGAGAGTTACAAGAACAGATTTAATAATGTATAATACCCTTCCTCAGAAGGGCAAGCTCTTTTAACATATATAAGCTAGCTCAGTGGGGGTAAAAATACATGGGTAAAGTGAGTAAAATACGTGGGTAAAAGTGTGCTGTGAAAAAGCTACCCCAAAGTTATTTTCAATTTCTTTCATAAACTGAAGGAAGAGCAAAGTACTTTATCCTATAGTTTAGCATTCTAACAGTTCAAAGATAGGGGCAAGTAGGACACGTGTGCAGAAGGAATGTTAAGGCTTCCCCTCCAGCTTCTGCTATGCAGAAAATTTGAATTCAGCTATGGTTTATGCATGAATTCAGATTTTCTGTTGTTTGTTGGGGAAGCCAGATCTGGAAATAATGCCCTTTAAACACAGAGCAGACCTCTCTTCTCAACCTTGCTTGGATGACTTACCCAAAGCAACTTGGAAAATTTTTCTTTTTTGGACGTCTAGGTATGACCAAGGAAATGGTCACTTGTATTTCTTCATAGAAAATTCCAAAATGGACAAGTTACTTTTCTGGCCTTCAAAAAAAAAAAAACAAAAAAAGTCCAGATGCCCACAGGGATAGCACAGTCCATGATCAATACAGTGTGAAAATAAGAAAAAAGAGAGGGGGAGGGGCTAGAAGGATGACGGGAGGTAGAGGACAGAGGATGAGGGAGAGAAAAGGAAAATTCCAGGGGATCAAAAATGTTTAAAGACTTTATATCCTAAAGCCACACAATTTTAGAGCTGCACTCTGCCTTAAAGAGTTTCTAACACTGGGGTTATCAACTGGGAGGATGAGCAGTAGGAGGGGAAGGGTGACCCCCAACCTGCTATGGGCAGCAGGACCTTCAGGTTGCTGTATATTGTTTCAGAAAGCATATGAACACATTTAATATTATAGTATAATTTTATATTTGGAAAATTCAACAAATATTGTTATGTTAATAATTTAAACGTCAGAAACTAATGCTTCACAGGATCATCTTGGTCTGATGGCTGATGGAAATGTACAGAGGGTCAGTCATTCTCAGTCTGCAGAAACCTCTGGGTGAAAGGTGGGTAGCTGTATCAGAAGGTGTTTGGTACTGAGGGGGCATTAGATTTTACATTTTAATAAAATTGAGGGTATAGGATAAAACAGGTTAAGAAGCACTTATCTAGACCAAGAAGAGCAGGCTTGGGAGGTATTCGTCATTCAACAAATATTATTGAGCACTCTACTGGGTTTGACACTCAGTTGAGGATACGTTTGCAGAGAACTGGATATATAAATATGGAGCTCAGGTGAGTTCTGGACTCAAGATAGAAACCTGGGACCGTCTTGGAACAGAAATGTCAAGTAAGTTAAGGACCGAGAAGGGCACACTGTATCTAGCAACAAAGAGATTGTGATTGACTTTGCAAGGGCATTTTGGGTAGAGGGATGATGTGGAAACCAGATTTTTGTGGGCTAAGAAGTGAGTGGGAGGAATGAGAGAGGAGATTGCATCTATGGACAATTATTTCAGTCAGCCTCACTGGGGAAGGATTTGGATCAAAGCTAGAGCAGAGCTTGGGCATTAAGGGAGAGTTTTTTTAGATAGGAGATAATTAAGTGCAAAGTATTTTAATACATATAAGATAGTTAAACAACTATTAATTCACTGAATGTTCATCGAAAATGCATTGTGAGGTGTAATGTCAGATGAAGAATGCATAGTGCTTGCTCTCAGAAAGTTTGCCAGCTAGGTTACTCAATAAGGCCAATCACTAATCACAATAATAGCCTGGAAATATGGCTCATCAAAGTAGTATAAACAGTGCTATGTGGATTAAAATATCAAAGATCAAAAGTTATTCACCTAGGGACTCCCCTGGTGGTGCAGTGGTTACGAATCCGCCTGCCAATTCAGGGGACATGGATTTGAGCCCTGGTCCAGGAAGATCCCACATGCCATGGAGCAACTAAGCCCGAGCACCACAACTACTGAAACCCGCTTGCCTAGAGCCCGTGCTTCACAACAAGAGAAGCCACTGCAATGAGAAGCCCGTGCATCACAACGAAGAGTAGCCCCCGCTCACTGCAGCTAGAGAAAGCCTGCATGGAGCAACGAAGACCCAACACAACCAAATAAATAAATAAACTTATTTTAAAAAAAAGTTATTCACTCATGTGGGATCAAGAAAGGTATTATGGAGAAAGCAGACCTTGAAAGGATGAAAGATTACAACAGAAGGAGCTTGCGAACCAAAGCACAAAGATTTTGGGGGTTTGGGTTATCATACAACGGTCTAAAAGATCATGGAGGGCACGTTGGACTTTTACTGTGGGGGCTTTGAATTCCGAATTCATAGGTTTGGTTCAATTCTGTGAGCAAGTGGAAGGTTTTTGTATAAGATAAGGACGTGGTCCACAGATCTACGTTAGGAAAATGAACTTGGTTACCACACCTGGAAATGTCTGGAGTAGGTTGAAAGTAAGGAAGCTGGTTAAGAAACCTATGAAATAGACCAGGTGAGAGGGAACCAGAGGCTCAATCAGAGTAGTGACAGTAGGAATGGAATGAAAGAGAATTAATTCACTCATTAATTCAACAGAAATTTACTTAGTGCTTACTATGTGTTAGGCTGACGTAGCGTCTCTAATCTCAAGGAGCTCCCAGCCAAATGTGTGATGTGAATAAGTTCCATAATAGAGGGATGAACTCAATGGAAAGAGATCACACAGGAGAGAGGGGTATGTGTGTGGAAGAAACCAGAAACCAAGGGAGTAGACTTTCAAGAAGGAAAGAGAGAGTGCTATTACCAAAGGGATAGAGTAAAAGGAGTCCTGAAATGATTCTGTTGGGTTTTTCAACATGGAGGATGTTAATGATGTTAGCAGCAGCAATTTCACTGAAGCAGAACTGTTATGGATCGAAGATTGATTGGGAGGTAAGGAATTGAGGACAGGGAGACAGGAGAAATATTTTAGAGATAAACATATGGTAGCTGCTGAGGTCAAGGTAGTGGAGAGTAAGAGATAAAATATGATTCTATGATTTTAAGTCTCAGGGAATGATGGCATCCCTTGGCAAAATAGAGAAGTCAGGAGAAAGACTTAATATTAAGGGAGCTTTGGTTTTGCCCTTGATTAAGTTTGAAATATGAATAGACATTTAGTCCATGGTTTGAAAAAAGGATAAAAAAAATTTAAAGTACTGTTAGGGCTACACACAGCTAGTTTTGATTTGTATAATAAGGTAGCTGAAGCCAAAGTCATAGAAAGTACAGTTGACCCTTGAACACTGTGGGTTTGAACTACACAAGTCCACTTACATGCAGTTATTTTTCAATAGTAAATATTACAGACTACATGGTCGTTTGTTGAATCTGCAGATGTGGAGAACCATGGATATGGAGGGCCAACTATAAATTATACATGAATTAACCACCCCACCACCACCAGTTGTTCAAGGGTCAACTGTAAAACTGTAGAGGGGGAAGAAGAGTACAGAGGACAGGAGAAAAGAATGAGAAAGACGATTAGAAGCCAGTGAAGCTGACTAAAAAGAAGTGGTCAGAAAAGCAAAAGAAACCACCAGGGTGAGTTATGGCCGCCAAGGAGAATTTTGTTTTCATGGTAGTTTACTCTTTGGTGGTTAGAATGTTATTTACTTTAAAGCAGAATAAGTACCAAGAAAATGCCAGCTCTTCGAGAGCTAAGAATTTTTGGTGTTCTTGGGAACCATTTGTTCCCAATTGGGAACAGCCATTTTAGTGGATTGATCAAAAAAATAGAAACCGACTTGGAAGGGGTTAGGGTGTGAGTAGGACTTCTTTTTTATTGTTGCAGGGAAGATGAGCGAAGATGAGATTGTGGCAAGGCCGAGAGGAAGACTGAGCACGTTTATATGTATAACTATATGAGAAACAGGGTCATCGGGGTGAGAACTGAAAGAAAAAGTGGATAATTGATGAAGAAAATTTGGGTAGACAGTATGATTCAGCTTCTATCTTGGTGTTTCTGTCAGAACTCAATGAGATAATGAATATGAAGTATCTGACACATTAGTTGGTTTTTAATAAATGTGACCTATTATTAGTAATTCAGAGTCAGGTGGAATAAAGAAAGCATTATTGATTACCTGCTCTATGCCAAGCCCGTGTTGTTTTACTTCACTTTCACAACAGCCCTCTGAGCTAGGCATTGTCAGTCAGTTTTATACACAATAAAACCTAGAGGTTGAGGCCTTGCCTAGAGTCGCAACAAAGTAAATACAGAGCTGGGATTTGAACACAAGCCCATACTAAAGATACCATTAGGCCTTGTGATTTTTTTGAATAGTTTCGGTCTCACATGGGGTAAAGGAAGTAAGAGAAGTAGCTTGAAGGAATCCTTATTGATGTTCTTTGTAAAATGAGAGGTTAGGTATCTGCCGAGAATGAGGAGGTCCATATAGAGAGAAGGGAATGAGATAAGTGAAAGACTTGAAACAGCAACTCCAGGGTGTTAGTGCATCATTAAGAGATGAAGAAGAGAGGTGAAGTTTAGGTAGCATGTAAGCTTGTTACATAAGGATATCTTAAGGTGAGGTCTCTGATACTGCAGCAGTATCTTCTAAGTCAGGAATAAGCAAATTTTTTCTGTAAAGTGACAGACTGTAAATATTTTAGACTTTGTGGGTCATGTGGTCTCTGTTGTAGCTACTCAGCTTAGTTGTTGTATCATGAAAGCAGCCATAGGTAATGCATAAACAGATGAGTGTAGCTGGGTTCTAACAGAACTTTATTAATGTTGGGCAGTGAAAATATCTCATATGGTGTCATAGTGGATAATGTCATTGTATATTATACATTTGTCCAAACACACAGAATGAACAACACCAAGAATGAACCCTAATGTAAACTGTAGACTTTGGGTGATAATGATGTGTCAGTGTTAAGTTTATCAACTGTAACAAATGTCCCACTCTGATGAGGGATGTTGATAATGGGGAGGCTGTGCATGCATAGGGTCAGGGGCTGCGTGGGAAAGCTCTGCATCTCCCTCTCAATTTTGTTATGAACCTAAAATTGTACTAGGAGAATAAAGTCCTTAAAAAAAGAAAAAATAATGGACACTGAAATGTTAATATTTACATGTCATGAAATATTCTTCTTTTGATGTTTCTTTAATCACTTAAAAATGTAAGACCATTCTTAGCTTGAGGGTAGTACAAAAATAAGCAGTGAGCCACATTTGGCCTATAGGCAGTAGTTTGCCCACTCCTGTTTTGGGTACTTCTTAGAATATAGATTCCTGGGTTTTACACTAGACCAACACAATCAGAATAATTGGGGAGTGGGGTCCAGGAATCTGCATTTTAAGTGTGTGCGTGTGTGTGTGTGTGAATATACCATTCTGAGACTACTGCTTAAGGACAGAACTAGTAAACAGAGAGTGGCTGGGCATGGTTGCCTGGAAAATACAGAGTCTCCAGGTCTCAAATCACAAAGCAACGCTCAGCAGCACAGGACTTGGAGCCAAGGAGGGTCCATAGTGGTTTGGTGATTGGCATGGAAGCAATGGAGGAAAATACAGGGGCAGGGAATTCTAGGCTTGTGGTTAGTGCTTCACTGAATGACCATCCAGGGGACCCAGACTTGGCAGGAAGGCAAAGAAAGATAGAAGGAAGCTGATGAACTCAAAATATCAGGAGGACTGGAGGGATTAGGCTCATGAGAGTAGGACACAGACTTGGAAGTCAGGGGTTAAAGGGGGATGAACAGATGTCTGTGGTTAGAGAGGACTTTCAGAAGAGCTGTGAACCATGTTGAAGTGTGAGGTAGGGCTGCATCAGGAACCGACCAGTGTTGTAGAGATGGGTGTCACTGGAGGTGAGAGGTCAAGGACTTGTGAGGTCAGGGGCCTAAGGAAAGTTAATTCAACACAGTTGGACAATACAACTAGATTGAGTGTCCAGGATGAAAATGCAGATGACCAGAGGAGTGAGAGAAGAGCCTTGTCAGCATGGGCTAGCCTGGCCAAGGAGGCCTGGAGAAGGGTATATAATGTTTAGACAGGTAGAGAGCAAGGGGAGGAGGAGAGAAGAGATGTTCACTGATCATCTACTCTGTGCCTCTTTAGCGGGCCCTTATGCATATCAACTCATTTGACCTTTGCAACAAACTGCTGAAGGGAGCATTATTCCCATTTCAGAGGTGAAGAATCTAAAGTTCATAGAGGTCAGAGTCCAAAGTTGGGACTTCCCTGGTGGTCCAGTGGTTGGGACTCCATGCTTCCACTGCAGGGGCGCAGGTTCGATCCCTGGTTGAGGAACTGGGATCCTGCATGCTGTGTGGTGTAGTCAAAAATAAAAAAAAAAAAAAAAATTAGAAAAAAAAAAGTCCAAAGTCACACAGAGAATAAAATGAGAAATTGGTCTTTATGGCTGGGAAGCCCATTATCTTTTTCTTTTTCTGTTTTATTTTGTTTATCAACTTCAGTAGGTTTGTCAGTAGTAGCTTCCTAAAGCACTGTGTTCAGAAGGATTCTGAGGTAGAAACTAAGGTCAGAAAGAGTTGTCATTAATGAGTAAATTTTCCTTGGGCACAGGAGGGGAGAGCTGTAGCTTCCAGTCCTCGTATTTGCCATTCCCTATGCATGTAACTGCCTAACCAGGGGGAAAGATATTCCAATTTCAGCGGGCTGAGGTTTAGTGAGCAAAGAATAAGAGTTGAGAAGGAGCATACTATCTTTAATAGACTATGGCAGGACCAACTTGGTTGGTTGGAGGACTCAGATAGAGGCACGGAGGGACTAAGCCTGTGAATAGGATGACAAGTTCCAGGTTGTGAGTTTGACTTGATCCTGGGAACAACAGAAGGGTCTTGTTTGTTTGTTTAAAGCAGGAAAACGATATAAAAATGATGGTGTAGGAAGTTTAGTCTGGTGGTTGAGAAAGGGATTCAACAGAAAGGCTGTTATCAAGCTGTGAAATGTTAGAAGCTTAGATCAGGGTAGTTATTAGTGTATGAATAGCAGGAATGGAAAGCAAAGAGATATTCCAAAAGAATTATTAGTATTTGATAACTACTTAGATATAGGAAATAACATAAAAGAAGGTAGAGTCAAGGATGACTAAGATAAGATTTTGTTATGTGTATTTCAGTGAAGCTGGTCTATTCTGAGAGAACCTTCTAGAAAGACTCCCGTAACCAAATATATTTGCAAACAGTATTTGCTCAATACTCATTTTCGAGACTCACAAAACACATTAGCATATATAAGGCTCTGAGAAGTCCTGCCAAAAAGAAACCTTTTAAACTGTATTTAACTCATCTGTTTTTCAAATTAACTGAACAAAATATCTCTTTCTTACATGAAGGTGTGGCTATACAACACATACTCCGGAAAATGCTGGAAAAAATTGTGATGCCATGATCAAAAAATAAGGAAGCTCTTTTGAAGTGAACAGAATGAATTTCGTTTAGGGCTATGTTGAATTTGAAAGCAGGTATCTTTCGGGGGAGACATTCTAGAGCTTGGTGAGGAGATTAGGGCTAAAGGTGTAGATTGCAGAGTAATAAGCATAGAGGGGATTGTCGCAGTTAAGAGTGTCTAACAGAAGCTGTTTGCTGGGGCAGAGGGGTAAGTGCTTGTCAGTTCTCTAAGTTAGGGAATGGGAGATGGCAGATGAGGCAGCTAAAGGACGCGAGGGACCAATGGACAGGCAAGTATGAAGGATAGGGTAGTGCCACAAAAAATAAGGGAAGAAATGATTTCAGAAGGGGTCTGTTGTGTCAGATACTGTAGAGTGTGAGGCAAAGCCACTGTGTTTGGCAAGAAGGAGGTTACTGGTTACCCAGCAGTCAGTTCATGTTGGTGCTAAGCACTCATTCCACAAAAGGGTATTGAACATCTTCTCAAAAAAAAAAAAAAAAAAAACCACAACGTGGCTCCTGCTGTTCAGCAGCTCAGTTAGGTCTCCTGAGGAGACATTTGTCACATATAAGTGACAAATGTGCTAACAACAGAGATGTCAACTGTTACTGAGGCATGGGGGAGGGAAAGACTATTCCTGCTCTCAAAAGCTTTAAATACCTTGTTAACAGAGGTGGTGGTTGGTGACATTGTGAAGTTGGGGACGTGTGTGTCTGTGTTGGTTCCTGAGTCCAAAGTCTCTGACCTGTTTGTTGGTGCCTCTTCTCCACTTGCTTGAGCTTCCCCAGGGTCCTCTTGCTCTTAGGCAAGAATCTAAACCCTTGAAGCCATCAGTGATGGGAAGTTTGATGTGCTTCTCTTTAGGTGCTATTACATTATAAAAAGTGAACAAAGCCAGAAAGAGAATGTCTGAACTTCTGAAAAGGTGGGGTTTTTTTCCTAAACACAAATGTTTAAATGACATTTTAGCATACTGATAGCATGTAAGAAAGTGGTTAAAATATTATATATTTTATATATAATAATAAACATATACATAGTGTATATAGCACATATCGTATATGTATGCTAATATATATCTTAAATGTATATTTATATATTTAATGTTTTTTGAAAACAAGCTTTGACTTATACTCACCAGACGTTAGAAGCCTGTCATCAAAGTAGGTGGTGCGATATATTCAATGTTTAATCAGTTTTAATACTTTCAAGGCATAATATATGAAAATATTTTATTTATATGAAAATAAAATCATTAATAACATTTTTATAGTTTATTGGAAAACTGTGGTGAGAACAAAGAAAGAAATGAATAGCCTAACTTTAATATAAAGGAGACCTGATTTTACACTATCAATAACATTAATATTAAACTTTGGAAAGAAGAGTGTTCCAAAAAATAAGCCGTATCTGTTTCTACAAAATGACTAATATTATGTTGGCTTCAGGAAAGGTTAACAATTTTGTGGAGTGACCCAGAGCAAGACAACTTACAGCTAGGTGAGGTTCTCATGCCTCAGACATGTAAATAACAGTAATAATTGTAATTTAGGAGTACCTACTCTGTGCCAAGCAATTTGTAAATTATTCTTTGTACACTGTCTCATTTACAACAACTGGGAAGTAAATATTACAGCAACCAAGGAGGTAAATATTATTATCCCAAATTTATAGATGATGAAACTGAGGCTCAGAGAGGACAGGAAACTTGCACAGCATCATAAAGCTGGGATTTGAATTCCGTCTGTGCAAAACCTGTATTCTTTCCACCTCTCAACCTGTGAAGTCCTAGTACTGTGATGAAATGTCTTTTAAGTTGGGGTAAGCATCTTCACAAAATGACAAAAGGAAGTGGTAGACTGTCAGAAGCTTATGATAAAAGTAGATCGGGCTGTCTAGGTATTAGGGAAGTGCTTCAAGACATTCCTTCATCACTTAAACTCTCAGGTCTTGAATTATGGAACATTTTGAAAATCCTTGGAGGTAGTATTAAAATTTAACAGGTATAAACCAGAAGGGTGAGTAGATGCTAATGGCAGTGGAAAGGAAATTGCCTGTCAACTTTGTTCATCCTGGAGATATATGGTGAGTTTGTATATAAACATGAAATTACACACCATCATGGGAAGTAGTGTACATGAATATTGTGCCCTATGTTTCAAGCTATTTTAACTTACAGGAAAGAAGAGTCTTACAGGTCATGGCTAAATTCCCTCTTGTTTGGGAATGATTTTACCCAAGGTAAGTTGAACTCAATAACTGTATGTTTCAGGGAAATTTAATACTTGTTTCTCTCTGCCCAGAATGTGCTCTCCTGTTCCCTTGATCCCTTATGTCTCTGCTCACCACATAAAGAGTTCTACTTTTCTTACCCGAACTTTCTTGTTTTTTTGTCTTTATGTTTGCTTTATCCACTCCTGGCTTTGGATTGTCATCATTTCATCCTCCTATTTTCATTTTGTTTTGCCCTTTGGGGTAGGGTTGGTGGTAGTGGTATATTCTCTGGACGAAAACCTTCAGTAAAAGTTTATTCTTTGCTCTTGCAACTTTTGTTGTAATCTTGTACAACAGCACATCCCTATTCCATTTGTTTCCTTTAACTTTAGCCCAAGACCTTTTACAGTTTCCTCCAACTGTCTCTCAAAATTTTATAGTTTTTATTCTTACTTTTTTTTTGAGGTGCTCATTTAAGACATTATTGTCTAACTTCTCCAGAATAGTCTCTCTTCGTCCTACCCTTCTCTGTTTTTCTTTATTCCTTTATGCTGCCTTCATTTTCTGTCTTACTTCTTTCTATATTTCCTCTCGTTTGTGCCATCATATTCCTCCTTTTCTCTTTTCTAGAACTTTGGGCTGAATAAACTTCTCCCTATGGTATTCTTTTCCCATAACTTTTCTCTGAAACTCTCCTTTATCTTTTAACTTTAATTCCCTTTTACTCTTATTAAACTCAGCCCCCCAAAATCCATTAACTTTTCTTCATTCTTCAACTAAAAACCTTTCCTTCAGTCTATTCCAGACCCATCAGATGCTTGAATCACTTCCTCACCTCTGACCTTCTTCTTGACCTTCTCTCAGCTACTTTATCACTATCCTCTGAACTGAAATTGTACTTACCAAAGAAGTTCTAATGACTTCCTCCTGGACAAATTGAATGTCCTTTCATCTGTGATCCTCATCTTTACTGGCAATGACTCTACCCGTAGGTTAGTAGATCATCTTTACTTTTGAAGCAAGTTGGGCTTCTTTTTTTTTTTTTTTTTTGGAACTAACAAAATATCTTCCAGAGTGTGCATCATTTTGTTTATTTTGCTTATGAGAGTCAGAGATAACTTTCTGTTTGCATTTCTAATAACCGTCTTTAAAAGCGTCTTGACATTTTTCGATTGTTTTTAAATGGTCAGTGAATGGTTTTCTGAATTTGGGTAGGGTTCTCTTCCCTGAAGGACAGACTTCTAAGTCAGTGTTATTCCCCCGCCTACCACAACAAACACACTGAATTTCCCCAAATCTAATTTGCAGGTTATCACCACAGTCAGGAAATCTAAATAAATGACTTTTGGGAAATAATTTCTTTGCTCATTTTGAAGGTCATTCCCTTCAAACCTCCCCAGACTCAAATTCAGTTGAAAATAAGAACTTTAAATATTTCTGAATGAAACTTGAAAGAATAAAAACACCCTTCCACAATTCTAATTAACGATGAAAAATATATTAGCCTTTACTTGGCTCCATAAATGTGTTTTTTACTGTGGTGACTATTTTTGCACTTGATAAATTTTAACCTTCATATGAACAACAAGAGTAAAAAGCTCCAGTGATAAGGGAAAAAATGATTTAGAAAGTATATAGATTGCTGCTCTGTAACAAAAGCTTTAGAATTCCAAGTTCAGGCTGCTACTGTCTATTTTTCCTTGCTAAGTGCAAGGGGGTGTAGCCTTAGACTTCTGTGATTCCTTTGGGCAGGTTTATGTCACTCCTATTAACATTGTTTAAATATAGCTTTCTTAAATCCTGAGAATGGTGCTGAAAATAGTGTTTTGACTAGTAAAATGGAGAAGACAAAGAACCAAAGACAAAAGCAAGATATGCACTGACTGATTTATGTCATTTTAATAACTTAATTACTTGATAAGCACTTATATGATTTAGTTACTGATCTTCAGTCTTTCAGTGCTAGGGAATGAATTGCTGATGTACCACACCCAGGTACTGTCAAAAATTCAGAGCAATGCTGTATTCTGTGGTATTTTAGGAGGCATATTCCTGAGTTGTATCATTAAGTAGCTCATCATATAAAATAGGTCAGTTTTGAGAAAGTATTTCATAGCAGAACCAGATTGTTTTCTGAATTGGTGCTCTCCTTAATTTCTCCAGGCTGGATGGATTTTAAAGTAGGGAAAAGAATAATGTACAATCTTTTTTTCTGATTTATGAATAACGGAAAAAATTCAGAATTGTGATCTAGTCAACATTCCACCAGGATTATGCAAGTGATGGCATCAAGGCTAGGCACTGTCTCTGCCTTGAACTTGGACTCATCCCAAAGAAGTGTGTCTTTCATAGACCTGAAGAGGAAATACTAATGATATTTCCTAGGAGTAAACATTCTAGTTAGTATGCCTACAGTGAAATCCTGTGCTTAGAGCAAACAAACCAATATGACCTTGTCCAACTTCTCTTACAGCAGTGAAGTCAGGTTTCAATGATCATTATGGGCAGTCGCAAGGAGATAAATGTCAACATCCATTTATTCATCAACTTATTCTTAATTGAGTGCTTATTTGATGCAGATACTCTTTTAGGTGCTAGGGATTAAACAGAGAGTAAGAAATTGTTCTTAACTCATTAGGGGAGAAAGGTGATTAAAATTACAAGTAATTCCTGGTTTTATGGATAATTATAATATAGTAGGATAAGTACTACAATAGTTTTAATCCAGTGGTGTAACAAGAACACACGGGAAGGTCATTCAGCCAGGTCTGGAGGTGCGTTGGGATGGTTTAGGGGAGATGTCCTGGAAGAAGTAGGGGTCAAGCTGATATTTGAATAATGAACAGTGTTGGAAAGGTGAAGATTTGGCAGGGTAAGGAGAATATTTCAGGAAGCAGGAACAGCGTGTGCAAAGTCCCAAAGGTGAAAACGTGTGACTCACTCAGGGAGTGTTGTACAGTGAGAGGAGAGGAGTGGGGAGAAATAAAGATGGAGAGAAAAGTAAAGCTCAAATCGTGACCAGCTTGTATATCTTGCTAAGGAGTATAGTATTTATTCTAAGCATAATAGGGAGGTATGGAAGTATTTTGAACAGAAGAGTGGCATAGACGTATTTGTGTTTTAGTAGATTACTTTAGTTACATCATGATAGGCAGGTGAAGTGGGAGCAGGGATAGAAATGGAAAGCAGGATCTGGTCGGGAGGGTTTACAGTCATTTAGGAAGAGCTTATGGTGCCTGAAATGAGGAAGTGGATAGATTTGAGGGAGAGGTAGGAGATAGAATCGATAGAATATGGTGATTGGATATTGGGAATGAGAAAGAAGGAAGAGAGCTGAAGGACTTGAGTCTGTTCTAGGCAATTTGAAAAAAAACATCTGCTGTTTAATGAGGGAGAACAGGAAAGGAGTGGTGTGTTTGGGGGTAGAAAGTTGAGTTCAATTTTGGATATGCTGACTTTGAATGAGTATATAAGAGAGGATGGGGCAATCCCACTCTTGCTTTGGGGGTTGTTAGAGGAAGTTTTTCATGAGCCGATTATAGAAATAGTATTGAGAAGTTTTCTCAGCATTACTTTTATATTTTAGAACTATTTCCCAAAGAAAAGCCAATTACTCACAAAAATAGAGTTGAAGCTTGAGCAGACTTGTTCTTATCTCTTTTCGCAAGATTGGAAATGAGGGGGTGCATGGGTGAACAGGCTTCGTGGACAATAGAGTTTCACTTCCATGAATTGCCAATGGACCACTTGATCCATCTTGAAGGAACAGGCAGGTTGCATGCTGCAGAGTCCAGGCAGGCTAAGGGAATGTCTAATCGTGGAGCAATAGTCAGAAATGTAATCAAGGTAGAAAACAAAGAGGCAATGTATTCAAGGTAAAAATTGAAGTTACGGGTGTATTGTGGGGGTGGGGAGAAAGGCAATCAAGAGAGGAGAGTATGATGTGTTACAAAATGAAAGGTATATAAATATATGAGCTGGATTACCAAGCAAGCCACATGGAGATTCAGAGGCCTAACAGAGTAATGAGTTGGGTTTGTAAGCAAATGAGCTGCTGTGGGACTGTGCCAGAGGCTGAGCCTGATGCTGGAGGCTGCCTTTTCGATATTCTCTGGGTCATGGTGCTGGCTGTATTCATGAGGTCAGCAATAAGGCAGTTACCCATGTTGCCATACTTGGGTTCCCTTTTCTTGTAGGCCTGGAACCTCTTCGATTTTGGGGGCAGTTTCAGTGTTAGAACTTCAGGTCTGAATGCTGCTCCTGGGGGAGAATTACTTGCTTGGGATTTTGTGATAGGGAAGGATAGGTGGAGTGCGGGACCTATGGGATATGTAGGCAAAGCTGGTGGCCAGACTCTGAGGAGGAGTGTAGTGTGGGTATTCTAAAAAATTTCAGGGATGTGGGAATCCTTTAAGGAGTGGTTGAGAGTAAAGAGTTGATCTGGACAGAAGGTGATAGTTAACAGCAGCTTCTTTGTGTGGCCCCATGTGCAGTTCCAAGGAGCCAGTCTCTTAGGTCACTGGCCCTATCAGGAGACCTTATTAGCATTTTCCTTGTATGGAGGTTGACTAGGTAGGAAACTGAGCTTCTGGGATGGGGCTTTGGGATGATTGATTTTATGTGTCGTCTTGACTGGGACACGGGGTGCTCAGATTAAACATTATTTCTGGGTGTGTCTGTGAGAATGTTTCTAGACGAGATTGGCATTTGAATCAGTGGGTTGGGTAAAACAGATTACCTTACCAATGTGGGTGGGCATCAATCTGTTGAGGGCCTGAAAAAAATTAAAAGGTGGAAAAGGGGGAACTTTCTCTGCCTGACTGATTGAACATTGGTCTTCCCTGCCCTTGACCGGGACTTACATGATCCACCTCTGGTTCTCGGAACTACTCCACGGGATTTCTTGGGTCTTCAGCTTTCAAACTGCAGATCATGGAACCTCTCAGCCTCCATAATCACTCAAGCCAATTCCTTATAATAAATTATATATACACACATTCATACACACATCCTATTGCTTCAGTTGCTCTGGAAAACCCAGACTAACACAGGCTTAAAATGAAAAGCTCACATTTGCCTCTCATTCTATTCCGACTTGGACGTGGAGGCAGGTACCTGGTACCAGCAAAAGGACACAGGGTGCCTCTGCTGATGTCAGAGGGCTACATTGCCATGGAGACAAAAGGCAAGTCCCAATGGTGATGAGTGTGGAGCTTTGTGAACTGGGACCATGATGAGTGGTCAGACCATTAGAGCACAAGCAAATCTGGCTTTCTGTCCACACATCAGTTGTGTAGACACCATAGAAGGGCAGGTTTGGATGAGCATCCACATGAGCTCTTGTTTCTCCTTGCTACCCGGCCCAGGGTACTCATAGTTGAGAAGAGGTGTGGGGATGGCCCCAGTATGCTCCTAGCGTTACACACAGGTTGTTGCATTCAGAGAGGTCATAGGGGCTCGTCATTCTGGTAAGTCATCATGCAGTTTCCTTCGTTGGAATTGAGCCCTAATGATGTACTGTCCTTAGTAAAGTCTTTAAATCATGGTATTATATACATTTTGGGATTTTTGCCTGTCAAACATCTATCACAGGGCAGTAAGAAAACCAGGGGATTTCCTGTGCAGGGGACAGAGGATTCATACATCCTACTATTGAGCATTTCTAGATAAACATGAAATAAGGACTGGCTCTTACTTGAATTTCCAGAGGACTATTAGTTCTACATTTCTCTAAAAAGCAGCACCTGCAACAAGAAGCAGCATAGACTGGTAGAATCCCCTCCAAAAACTCAGGAGGAATGACTGTGGGTGACACACACAGAGCTCTGACTAACAACATTTGTGAGCATGAATTCAAACCCCATGGAGCTGACCTTAGTTGGTATAAACAATTCCTTTTCCTCTGAGCGTTGTTTCCCTGAACCAGTTCCCAGCCATCTGGTCACCTCAGCATCCTGGCTTGGGGCATTCCCTGTAAAGGGTCCCAAGGCACACTCATTCTGCACAAGATGGTCTTGATCACATTTAGGCAGAAATCCTAAAAGACATTTAATGAGCTTTCTTTCATGTCTAGGAACCTATTGGTTTGGCTTTTGTGGGAATCTACTTCGGAGGCAATTCTGAATCTGCTGTTTTCGTAAGATTGTGGTCTCTTGTCCTAGTGATTTAGGAGCTTTGACAGAGGGTGGGGGTGATTCATGGTGGCAGGAATGGACTAGATATGTTTGGATGGTGTCAATGCACACTTAACAGGCCAAATAGATTTTTGGCTTATAGTTTTTAAAAACCCTCACATGCAAGGCTGATATACTTACTATGAAAAAGTTCCAAAGGGATAAAATCCCATCTAACCATTATTCATCCATTTCAGTGTCTAACAGCTTTTAAATATGCTCAGACGTTTTTTGTTACATAGGCAGGGAGCCATGTTTAAAGCATAGAATTAAT
Source organism: Tursiops truncatus (assembly GCF_011762595.2). Lineage (NCBI taxonomy): Eukaryota > Metazoa > Chordata > Mammalia > Artiodactyla > Delphinidae > Tursiops > Tursiops truncatus. The sequence continues at coordinate 58,193,416 of NC_047037.1, forward strand.
TAGGATTACAAGGATGATGGAAATTATAGTTTATTAGTTTCATACTGTTCTGGGGGATGGAAATGAAGGTCTGAGCAGGGAGAGCTGTAGGCCCTTATTCTTGTCCTCATCACCTATATGTAGTAGCTTCACTTGCATCTGAACTCTCAGGTAAGATTCCTTTGTACAGTGCATTTCTTGGTAAAAAAAAAAAAAAGTTTAAAAACCATTAGTATACTTTATTTTCTTATTTGTAGATATAGAACCTGGTCCTCAGAGCAGTAAGTTGACCTGCTGAAGAGGCCATAGGCATTGAATCATGGCAGAATTTTACTCTCCTTACTCCAGTCTGGTTCCTTGCTAGTTGTCTCCTAAATTCTCAGTGTGGTTCCAGAGATAACCAATGGCCTGAGTGATCTGGTCTTAAAGTGCAATAGAGATACACTAGTTCCATGCAAATTTATTAGAGATTTATGAACAGAAAAATGTACTAATGTTAAACAAACTTGGGAAATCCTAACCAAAGTTCTACAGTTTTATCTAGTTTAGTTCTCCCCATAATAATAAAATATACTAATGTGAACATCAAACCTTTAACAAGGAGAAACAATATGTACAGTCTCTCAGATTTATTTAAGGAATCTTCTTTTCATGGAGTAAGCTAAGGGGCCAATTTTCCATGATACACACTTTGGGAAGCACTCTATTCAAATATAGAGTTATCACTGAAGATCTTGAATCATTGATAATCTAAAAATATTTTGGATATAGAATGTCTTAAGCAAAATGTGCTCATGCTGAATTGCATGTGTGATGTCTGACCAATTGGAAGTTGAGAGGGAAGTTACCCAAGTAACTGGACAACTTCAATTGTTGAAAATATCCTTTAGGGAAATGTAAATCTGCCCATGGTACTGATGATATGGATGTTGTGGTGATATGGGGGATGGGGGGTGGGGGAGGGACCACAATCCCTTTTCTAATTCCAAGTGGCTTCAGCACATCTTAAGTTTCCACCATTATACGCATCCTCTGGGTTATTGTACCATTATAATTACCAATACAAAAGCACTAATTAATATGCCACTCTAAAATATTCTATCATTTTACTAGCTTGTTTAATAGTCAGAAGAGATAATACTGCACATAAGTTAATAACACAGGCTCCAACAGCAAATTTCCCAGATTTGTGTCCCTGCTTTGCCATTTACTGGCTCTGTGATCTTTAGTAAGGTACCTAACTCCTCTGTGTCTCAACTTCTTCATCTGTAAAATGGGGATGCTATTTTTGGAATGCAGTTTTGAATTTTATCATGAAGGTTTTTGATTCTTTGGAAAGAGGTAGTACCAAAGGGAAGAAACACTTCTTCAAAAATGAAAACTGTGGTATTTTGCAGTTTTTTCCTGTGTTCCTCTCAGTCCCACTGTGTGACTTGCTCAAAGTCCTTCTAGTCTTTATCTTACATGTACTGGTTAAAAAGAAAATCTCTTATGAAATTCTTATCTATTCCTCATAATTCTTTATTAGCATTCTTGATATTTACATACACAGCATTCTCTTCATTTTTGAGATCACTTTCCTTTTGGCACAGTGGAAAGTGTGTGATGATATGAAAACCAAAATTGCCTCACTACCAGGGTAGTAGATGACCATTTGGGGAAAAATCTAAAATACTTAGATTGGACCAAAGTGTGCAGCAGCAGAATTAAGGCCCAAGACAAATAATTCTTCCCCTTGACCTCCTGTGAGTTCTTTAAGCTCTTTTAGGGAAGGAAGTGTAAGGTTAAGAAATAGTAAAAGGTACTGAAGATACGCTATAAGATTGAACTGGACTTTCCCACAGCCAAGACTATTTGTTAATTCCTAAAGAGGACTGGAAAAGTTATGGTTGCTACCTGAAGTATTTACAATGGAGAGGGGAGATTTGACAAAGCAGGCGTGAAATGCCATGCAGGGAGGACAACAAAGTTGGTATTGTCTCTCACCCTTAGGAACCCAACTCATCTAATGACTGATTGTATCTATTTACTTGTCTGGACAATGGACTTCTGAATGGCAGGAAACATACATCTTAATTTCTCATTCAGCTTTGTCTTCTTAGCAATTGGCATGCTGTGGCTTATGTTTTTACTGGGTGTTAAAAATAAATAGTAAGCAAAAAACAAACAAACAAAAATAAATAAATAAATCTTAGGTTTGGGTTGGATGGATTTTCTCAAGAAAAACGATGTAATCGTTATCTTAAAAGAATATGAAAGAAAGTGAAGGCAGTGGCTTCTAGATTACATCTAGTTGATCAGGCTCAAAGTTCAGAATATTATTTTCTGGTTTAAAAGTTGTAGAAGTCCACCAAGTAGAATGATAAAGTAGTTGGGAAGATTGATACCACTTTGTAGATGCAAGGTAAAAAATATTCTAACTCTTATAAATAATAGGAAATGCTTTGTAGTCCAATTATTGCTTCCATCCAAAATAACCCCACATGATAATCTTATAAAGAGCCTTCTTCTTTTTTTAAAAAAATATATTTTATTTACTTGGTTGTGCCAGGTCTTTGTTGTGGCAGGCAGTCTCCTTAGTTGCAGCCCTTGGGCTCTTTAGTTGCAGCAGGTGGGCTCCTTAGTTGTGGCTTGAGGGCTCCTTAGTTGTGGCTCACGGGCTCCTTAGTTGAGGCATGTGAACTTTCAGTTGCGGTATGCACGTGGGATCTAATACCCTGACCAGGGATCAAACCCAGGCCGCATGCACTAGGAGCACGGAGTCTTCACCACTGCACCACCAGGGAAGTCCTGAGCCGCCTTCTTCTTTTTTTTTTTAACATCTTTATTAGAGTATAATTGCTTTACAATGGTGTGTCAGTCTCTGCTTTATAACAAAGTGAATCAGTTATACATATACATATGTCCCCATATCTCTTCACTCTTGCATCTCCCTCCCTCCCACCCTCCCTATCCCACCCCTCTAGGTGGTCACAAAGCACTGAGCTGATCTCCTGGTGCTATGTGGCTGCTTCCCACTAGCTATCTATTTTACGTTTGGTAGTATATATATGTCCATGCCACTCTCTCACTTTGTCCCAGCTTACCCTTCCCTCTCCCTGTATCCTCAAGTCCATTCTCTAGTAGGTCTGCATCTTTATTCCCATCTTGCCCCTAGGTTCTTCTGACTATTTTCTTTTTTTTTTAAGATTCCATATATATGTGTTAGCATACGGTATTTATTTTTCTCTTTCTGACTTACTTCACTCTGTATGACAGTCTCTAGGTCGATCCACCTCACTACAAATAACTCAGTTTCATTCCCTTTTATGGCTGAGTAACATTCCATTGTATATATGTGCCACATCTTCTTTATCCATTCATCTATTGATGGACACTTACGTTGCTTCCATGTCCTGGCTATTGTAAATAGAGCTGCAATGAACATTTTGGTACATGACTCTTTTTGAATTTTGGTTTTCTCAGGGTATATGCCCAGTAGTGGGATTGCTTGGTCATATGGTAGTTCTACTTTTAGCTTTTTAAGGAACCTCCATATTGTTCTCCATAATGGCTGTATCAATTTACATGCCCACCAGCAGTGCAAGAGGATTGCCTCTTCTCCAAACCCTCTCCAGCATTTACTGTTTCTAGATTTTTTGATGATGGCCATTCTGACCACTGTTAGATGATATCTCGTTGTAGTTTTGATTTGCATTTCTCTAATGATTAATGATGTTGAGCATTCTTTCATGTGTCTGCTGGCAATCTGTATATCTTCTTTGGAGAAATGTCTATTTAGGTCTTCTGCCCATTTTTGGATTGGGTTGTTTGTCTTTTTGATATTGAGCTGCATGAGTTGCTTATATGTTTTGGAGATTAATCCTTTGTCAGTTGCTTCATTTGCAACTATTTTCTCCCATTCTGAGGGTTGTCTTTTGGTCTTGTTTATGGTTTCCTTTGCTGTGCAAAAGATTTTAAGTTTCATTAGGTCCCATTTGTTTATTTTTGTTTTTATTTCCATTTCTCTAGAAGGTGGGTCAAAAAGGATCTTGCTGTGATTTATGTCATAGAGTGTTTTGCCTATGTTTTCCTCTAAGAGTTTGATGGTGTCTGGACTTACATTTAGATCTTGAATCCATTTTGAGTTTATTTTTGTGTATGGTGTTAGGGAGTGTTCTAATTTCATTCTTTTACATGTAGCTGTCCAGTTTTCCCAGCACCACTTATTGAAGGGACTGTCTTTTCTCCATTCTATATTCTTGCCTCCTTTATCAAAGATAAGGTGACCATATGTGTGTGGGTTTATCTCTGGGCTTTCTATCCTGTTCCATTGATCTATATTTCTGGTTTTGTGCCAGTACCATACTGTCTTGATTACTGTAGCTTTGTAGTATAGTCTGAAGTCAGGGAGCCTCATTCCTCCAGCTCCGTTTTTCTTTCTCAAGATTGCTTTGGCTATTTGGGGTCTTTTGTGTTTCCATACAAATTGTGAAATTTTTTGTTCTAGTTCTGTGAAAAATGCCAGTGGTAGTTTTATAGGGATTGCATTGAATCTGTAGATTGCTTTGGGTAGTAGAGTCATTTTCACAATGTTGATTCTTCCAATCCAAGAACATGGTATATCTTTCCATCTATCTGAGCCTTATTCTTTTTTTTTTTTTTTTTTTTTTGCGGTACGCGGGCCTCTCATTGTTGTGGCCTCTCCCGTTGCGGAGCACAGGCTCTGGACGCACAGGCTCAGCGGCCATGGCTCACGGGCCCAGCTGCTTCGCGGGATGTGGGATCTTCCTGGACCAGGGCAGGAACCCGCGTCCCCTGCATCGGCAGGCGGACTCTCAACCACTGCGCCACCAGGGAAGCCCGAGCCTTATTCTTAAATGTCTCAATAAGTGAAGTTTTATAAACTCCCTGGGAAATTTAAATTTTTATTCATAATTTTTATCTTCTTTATTTCCCCCAAATAATTTGAAACTTCTCTTAGTTAATTTTACTTTTAATTAATGAAGTTCATCTTCATTTGGGACCTGGATCTTTCTTCATTTCCTTCAAATACCTTCACAGTGATGTTATATTGTCTAAATTTAGTTTGGAATTTACAAAAGAATAAAGAGTTCTGACTGTTTTCCTTATAATCCAGATTAGATTTATGCATTCTCCTAAGGATTTAATTGCTGTTGAGTAAAGTAGTAGTATAATTTTCCAGTTCTTTTATTCAATATTGTATATTGAAATGGGGCCTCAAATGTAGAGGTGTCTGGTTTTCTTCCTGAGCCAGATTCACATGCTGCTTTGACTATCAGTGGCAGAGATAAATCATGACCAACCAAGCTTGGGCAGCAGTTCCAGACCTCCTGATATGGTCTGCAGATCAGTTAACAGTAAACACATGGCTAAATAATTCAGTAATACTGTTAGTTAATTAAGAGTCCCAGAAGAAAACTTTTCTATTCCCCAACTGCTGAATTATAATAATTGTTATAGTTATAATGATTGTTAAAATATTTTATTGTATTTTGTTTCACAAGTACTTTGCAATTATAGTATTTTAATTAGCTCTTCATTGCAAGAAACATTTCTGGATGTTTATCATTGTTCTCATTTTGTAGATGAGAAAACCTGTAAGGACTTGGTTTATGACTTTTGTGAATTTAAGGGGTTATTTCTACATTTTGTTATCTATTCTATTAACTAAAGGCATTTGTGGAATTTGAAAGGGAAATTAAAAAGTGTATTTTACTTAAACACTGATATATTTGGTAGTAATTAACTCCTGTTAATCTTAGAGAGATGTTCATGTCAAATTCCTGGGTGTATTTTGTTTTAGACCCTTAACATTTAGGCATGTTCAGTGAGCTGGCAGGGAGTATAATTAGGGGAGTGGTATATTCTCCTGTTCATCATTTCATTTGGGGTTTGTTATTTGTTAAACAGAGTGTAGAATACATAGTATATATACATCCAACTTTTTAAAATATGAAAGCCACAATTATCTGAGACATTCCTTGTGTCATTGATGTAATTAAACAAATAACGAGGAAAAAATAGAATTCTGACTCTGATGTTAAACATTCAAAATAAGGTAATAGTAGAGATTGAGATTTCATGTCAGTACCCCAGAGCTTTTGTCCAAATATCTTCTCTTATGCTATTGTTCAGTGTTGCTGTATTTCTCTTCCTTTTATATTTCTTTAATAGAAAATCAGAGCAAAATAAACAGAACTCAGTCAGTCACCAATCTTTATGGAACAACTACGGGGGCCAGAACATGGTTCTCAATGCTTTGCGGAATTGTGAAGTAGCTAAGTCCCAGTCCTTAGGGAAAAAACCTTCTATCTAATGGACAATGGGGATACATAAAAAAATAGCAATCATTAGACCCTTCTGTCTCTCTAGAAGGCCTGAGATGAGATTATTCCATAAAACTAGGACAGAGAAGGCTCAGGAAGCAGCAGATTTAAACCATGGAAGTAGAAGCAGGCAAACTGTGAGTCAAGGATGTGTATTAGTCTGACACAAGCTCTCTTCTAATATGAAACTAACATCAGAGTCTTGGCTTTTTAAATGTGTGGGTACTTATGAAGAGACACAGGCTCACAGAGTATGTATAAGCATAGCTGCTAACTCCATATTTCCAAGATAAAGGAAGGTTCTCTAACTACAGAAGCTCAATGGGTTATAGTTTCTACACACTCCAGACAGTGTTTTGTGCCCACCAGAGGGGAAGAGAGTGGGTGGAATTGTTCTAACAGTTGAAAGATTCTTTTTCTAATTAATTAATTAACTAATTAATTAATTGTTTTGGCCGCTCCACGTGGCTTGCGAGATCTTAGTTCCCTGACCAGGGATTGAATGCACGCCCTCAGCAGTAAAAGCGCGGAGTCCTAACCACTGGACTGCCAGGGAATTCCCAACAGTTGAAAGATTCTTGGGGAAATGGGCCCTTTCTTGTCCAGTCAGAGGAGGGATAGCCCTTCTGTCAGCCTCTTGTGAGTAGATAAGCAGTGGTGTGGGCTGACCATGTGTCCTTTTGAAGACTGCTTTGTGGAGGAGGCCCTCAGTGTCTTCTCTTATAAGGTCAGTAGATGTAGTCCTCATCCTTATCTAAGTGACCAGATAGGCAGTGGCTGGAATGCCCAGATGAAAATGACCTCTTAATACCTTTAAAATGTGTAGTTACATACCAGTCACACACATATTTCAAATATTACTTTGGGCTCAAATGCAGACTCCTGTAGTATAATAAGGCTTCATCATCCTGCAAGGACTATAACTTTAGGGGACAGTCTGTTGACCAAAGAAAGAAACCTTCATTATAAAGCATCAGTTTCTTGGGAGCCTGACAGACAATATGGTGAGGTGAGTAGTTTTCTTGCTGGGAGCATAGAGTACTACCCAATAATGTTGTAAGAATTAAAAACAGAGAAGTTGCCATATGATCCAGCAATCCCACTCCTGGGCATATATCCAGAAAAGACGAAAACTCTAATTCAAAAAGATACATGCACCCCAATGTTCATAGCAGAACTATTTACAACTGCCAAGACTTGGAAGCAACCTAAATGTCCATTGACAGATGAATACATAAAGAAGATGTGGCCTAATGGAATATTACTCAGCCATAAAAAGAATGAAATATTGCCCTTTGCAGCAACATGGATAGACCAAGAGATTACCATACTAAGTGAAGTAAGCCAGAAAGAGAAAGACAAATACCATACGATATCACTTACATGTGGAATCTAAAATATGATACAAATGAACTTACTTACAAAACAAAACAGACTCACAGACATAGAAAACAAACTTATTTTTACCAAAGGAAAAAGAGGGTGAGATAGGGGTAAATTAGGAATTTGGGATTAGCAGATATGAACTACTGTATATAAAATAGATAAACAACAAGGTCCTACTGTATAGCACATGGAACTATATTCAATATCCTGTAATAAACCATAATGGAAAAGAATATGAAAATGAATATATATAAAATTGAATTACTTTGCTGTACACCAGAAACTAACACAACATTGAAAATCAAGTATACTTCAATAAAAATAAATAAATAAAATAAAATATAAGAAAAAAAGAACAGTTGGAGAAAAGGGGGGACTAATTGGCAGAGAACAGTCCTGTCCTTAGTTTTGAATTTTGAGTAAATGTTAGGAGAAATTTGGAGTTTTTGTTCTGGAAAGAGTTCATACAGTGGAACTTGATAAAAAGTTTTGCTGGCATTTAGAAAGAGAATAGCAAAAGGAAAGTAATATGGAGGCTGCTTATTCAGATATTAAGTTTTTTGGGATAGAAGGGAAACATAATACTCTGCTCACTTTACAGATGAGAAAAACTAAAGCTCAAACAGGTTAATTATTTTTCCTGAGGTTATATGGTTAATTAGCATGGGTCTGGGGCTTGAAACAAGGTGTTTCTGACTCCAAAATCCATGCTTTTATTCTTTTTTTTTTTGCGGTACGCGGGCCTCTCACTGTTGTGGCCTCTCCCGTCGCGGAGCACAGGCTCCGGACGCGCCGGCTCAGCGGCCGTGGCTCACAGGCCCAGCCGCTCCGCGGCATGTGGGATCTTCCCGGACTGGGGCACGAACCCGTGTCCCCTGCATCGGCAGGCGGACTCTCAACCACTGCTCCACCAGGGAATTCCCATGCTTTTATTCTTAAGATAATAAGGTAGATATAAGGAATATATTCTAATAGGTGAAGCAATTATAGAACCTAACAGTGGATTCAGAGACAGGGAAACAAATTTGATTGAGGAAATTGGAAGATAGTGGAACATTTTCCTGTGGGTCCTCACTAATATTGCTAGATGTTGACTTAGTTTATATCAAGATGCTTTAAAGCATCCATGTCCTGGCTATGTAAATAGTGCTGCAATGAACATTGGGGGTGCATGTATCGTTTTGAATTATGGTTTTCTCTGGGTATATGCCCACGAGTGGGATTGCTGGGTTATATGGTAGTTCTGTTTTTAGTTTTTCAAGGAATCTCCATACTGTTCATAGTGACTGTACCAATTTACATTCCCACCAACTATTTCCTCAACTTTATTGTGGTTGTTTGTATGAATATTTTAAAGAATCAGACATACTAGTGTTTCACTCGTAAATTTTCCATTATGTATCTCCAACAATAAGGGCTTTAAAACATATAACAATGATAATATTATCACCCTTGATAAAATTAATAGTAACTTACTAGTATCCTCTAATACCCCTCCATTTTCCTGATTGCTTCAAAAATATCTTATATTTAATTTGTTCAAATTAGGATCCAAACAGTGTACTCACATTGCATCTGGTTGTTTTGTCTCTTTTTAAGTCTCAGTTATTTTATAACATTTCCTCCTGATCCTTCCTCTCCCCACCACCCTCATCTTGCATGCCGTGAAATAGTTGGAGACACTGGGCCATTTGCTCAGTAGAATTTCCTACATTTTGCATTTGGCTGATTGTATCTTTATGCTGTTATGTTCTTGATATTGTTCCTAAGTCCATTGTATTAATTATAAACTGGTGGTTAAATTTAGCAGTGTAATTAAATTCAAGTTCAGTTTGTTTTTGAAGAAAAAATATTTTTTTTCCTTCCTATTGTCTTCCACCATGAATCACATTATATTTGGTTGTCCTACTTTTAGTTTGTGCAGTGGTTGTGGTGGTATATTGGCCGGATCCCTCCATGATAAATGTTCCCACCAATATTTTCTTAATGGTTTAGCAGACATTAATATTCATTGTCTAGGTCAATTATTCTATTAAGAGTTAGAAAATGGTGATTTTGTAATATTACCATTCCTTTTGCATTAGCTGGAATTCTTCTGTAAATAATTTTCCTTCACTAGCCCTGAACTACAGTTTGCATAGGTAGGGCAAGATACATGTTTGATTCCTTCATCTACTTTATCAGTTTTCATGGTAATGGGTTGGTACTCTAGCAACCTCCAATGGTGACCAATGAAATGTTTTTTAGTATCATTATGAACTTAGGTGTGTGTGTTTGTGTGTGTGTGTGTGTGTGTGTAAAATTAACTCAGGCACAATCATTATTCTTTTTGATGCTAAACTGACCCATTTAAGGCCAATGAGAGCCCTTTAAGTTAACTTCTTTATTCCTCCAACATGACCACATTAGTCTTCGATAAATTTCTGCTTTTTCGTCACAATAGATACTGAAGCTCATCTTATACATTTCCTACTCCACTTAGAATCAGCCATTTTTCCAAGTATCCCTGGTTCCTTTTTTGGAAATGGTATTTAGGGATGATAATACAAGAATTAGAGAAAAAAATGAAAGTGTTCATGCTAATGTTATGATTGATGTGGAAAACTTTGGATTTTTGCTGAATTTTTATATTTTATGCTTGTATTTTTTTCTCTTCCACTAAAAATCTTGTCTCGTCACAATATTAGAATAATTACTTATTTCCTTTATGCTACAATATACCTATAATAACTACACTAATAATAATAACACTAATATTAGTGCTAACAGTAAGACTAATGAATATCTTTTAAGATATCTTTGAGGTTTTTTGTCCGTACAATATATTCCATGAGAGATTTAAAGTCAATATTCTGTTTTGAAGTTACTTGAAGTATTTCTGTTCTCTGTGTAGTTATGCTGCCAACCTGATGTACAGTTCAGTTCATTTTTTTCATTTATTTTAATTTTTAAGAAATGCTCTTTCCCTTTTTGATTTTTAGTTATGTAAAACATTTACATGGTTCCAAATTCAAAGCTATATAAAAAGATACATGAAACAAATGTTTTTATCCCTGACCCCTACACATTCCCCCCTTTCTTCCCCATAGAAACCAGTTTTTATTAGTTTTTGGTTTATCCTTATATTATTTCTTCTTAAAAACATAAGCAAAACTATATACACATTAATATTTCCCTTCACCTTCCTTAAAAGAGAACATACCACAAACATTACTCTGTACCTTGCTTTTTTTTTTTTTTTTTTTTTTTTTGCTGCATTGGGTCTTCATTGCTGCACGTGGGCTTTCTCTAGTTGCAGCGAGCAGGGGCTACTCTTCATTGCAGTGTGCGGGCTTCTCATTGTGGTGGCTTCTCTTGTTGCAGAGCACAGGGTCTAGGCATGCAGGCTTCAGTAGTTGCAGCACGCAGGCTCAGTAGTTGTAGCACACAGGTTCTAGGGCATGTGGGCCTCAGTAGTTGTGGCTTGTGGGCTCTAGAGCACAGGTTCAGTAGTTGTGGCGCACGGGCTTAGTTGCTCCGCAGCATGTGGGATCTTCCCGGACCAGGGATGGAACCTGTGTCCCCTGCATTGGCAGGGGGATTCTTAGCCACTGCCACCAGGGAGGTCCCTGTACCTTGCTTTTTAAAAAACTTAACAATATATCTTGGAGATCACTCCTTATTAGTATGTAGAGATTCTGCTTATTCCTTTTTACAGTTGCATTGTACTCTACTGTGTGGTAATACCATAGCATATTCAGCCAGTACCCTGTTCATAGACATTTGGTCTCTTTCCAGTATTTTGCTGTTACAAATAGTGCCATGATAAACACCTTTGTGTATAGAAATTTTATATTCTGCTTGTTTATCTTTGATGTAGATTCCGAAAAGTAGATCTGGGATAGATCTCAAAGGTTAAAGGCACAAGGAAATTACCCTCTGTATGTAAATGAACCATTTGCATTCCTGCCAGCAATATATGAGAGTGCTTGTTTCTCCTAGACTCACCCATAGAGTATGTTCTCAAGCTTGATTTCAGGACAGACTGCTTTTAAAGGGAGAAAATTATTGTAGACTCCCAATGTTGACTTAAATGATTTATATTATTATATTACTTAAATATGAGAAAACATAAAACTATATACATAAATTCCTTATGCTTATAGTTTTTATAAAACTGTAAAACAAAAGCAGATATGCATATTAGATATAAATAAACTACAAACCCAATACAATTTGTATTAACAAAATTAATTTAATATAATGAATGATATAATTTTTCTGAAATGAAATGGCCACTTAAGAGTGTGAATATGGTATCAACTCTTGCTACACTTAGCTTCTTTTACATTGTGTATGGATGTGCTATTGTGTGCCAGATATATTGGTCAAGACCCTTTTGGTTACAGGGACAGAAACCCAACTAAAACTAACTTAAGCAAGATAATAGCAAAAAATAATTTTGGGGAATATATTGGATCACATACACATAATTGGGAAGATGAAACCAGTATTTAAAAAATGGGTAGACCCAGGGGTTTCAAGTCTTTCATTTAAACTCTGTCTCTACCTCTGCTCCTGGTTTCTTCCATGACAGCTTCATTCACAGACTTTATCTCTCTCCAACTGTCTAATAGCAAAGTTGGCCCATAGGCAGCTCCAAGCCAAAGTCATCTTTACAAATCAAGAACGTCCCTAAAAAAAAAAGATCCTCTGGTTCCCTCACAATATCCATAACCACCAACCAAAAAGGACTTTGATTGGCTTGTTTGGATCACATGTTCTTCTTTGAACCAATCACTGAATCTTCTGATCAGCCAGCCTGGATCATATGCCCAACTCTAGGGAAAGAGGATGATAGCTCTCTTGACTTTTAGCCTTACCAAAAATACCAAAAGGAAGACCTACAAGACAGAAAAAACCTTATATCCACACCATTGTGGAAAGACTCAAATTTCCCACTACTTTTCTCTAAAGGAACTATTGAAAAATCTTAGTTTGGACAGTGATTACCATTATATGACTTGTTCTACACATGATACAAATTTCTCATTTACACATTAAGTCTGCCCTTGATCTTTTTTTCAGTTAGCCTATGACACTGAAAGTAGACTTACTTGAAAGAAGCATGGTCACTGAAATGACCTGACAGTTCTCAGTTCTAAGGGGTCATTCAGAAGATACTTATGTGATTTTATTTTGAACTGCAATAACAATGAGAACCTAAGATTAAACTATTCTAAGACAAAACATCCAGGAACCCACTGCCCTCTCAAATCTGTGCAGATGATATTAGAGGACTAACTCTTTAAAGCGTGGATAAACATGGAATAATTAATTTCTTAATATAGTTTTCTAAGGATTTTCTAATGATTTGAGTGTTTTAAAATCTGCTAATAAACTGAATATCAAATTTGGTGTCCAAGCTACAATTTATAAAAGCAAATATTAGCAGAAATATAGAATTAAAACAAATGTAAATATAAGTCTATATGCCAAGTACAACTCTTATGCCGACAAGAGCTCCAGCTTAATTCGGTTTACTTGAATCCAATTTTCTGAATTCTCTCCTCTGTGTGGTAAGAAACCCAAGTCTCTCTGAATAGCTCTTTTGATTCTTGGAACTGAAGGGATTTTCTTTTCTGTACCTTACCTCAGTCTCCCCTCTCCTGTATGTGGATTAATTGGGGATGGAGTTTAAAGATTAGAGAAATCCACTGTAGTGCTTAGAAAGTTTAGTCCCAGGAATTGAGAAAAGTCTATGAGATACTCTTAACTATTTAGAAGGTACGTACATAAAACTTATGTGGGCATTTAGGAAAAAACTATGATTTAAAAAAAAAAAAAAAAAACCTCTGCCTTTTTTTAAAAGATACTTGTAACCACCTCAGGATGCAAGGGGGAGCAATAAAAAGAAGGTTACTGGTTTTGCTTAGCTACAGAAACTGTAGTACAGCACTGAGAATATCTAGCTAATTCAGCAAGATACGTGACCTTATCTTGTATACGTGACCTTAGTCTACCTATATTGGCCAAAGTTTTGTCATATGTTGAATGATAGGTGGGCTATATTGCCTCCACAAATCCTTGGTATCTTTACTAGTTTATAAAGACATGATCTTTAGTGCTGAAGGAATGAAAAACTGGATAAATATAGAGATTAAAGTAAGATATCAGAGGAAATTTGTTTCCCTATGAATTTTGACTTATAAGCAAAGATACCATTTCCTCGCATAAGAACAGATATGGTGAGAAGGCAGGTAACAGAAGCAAGAAGAACGACAATCCTGCAGCCTGTGGAACAGAAACCACATTCACAGAAATATAGATGAAATGAAAAGACAGAGCACTATTACCAGATGAAGGAACAAGATAAAACCCCAGAAAAACAACTAAATGAAATGGAGATAGGCAACCTTCCAAAAAAAGAATTCAGAATAATGATAGTGAAGATGATTCAGGACCTCGAAAAAGGGTGGAGGCAAAGATCAAGAAGATGCAAGAAATGTTTAACAAAGACCTAGAAGAATTAAAGAACAAACACCTAGAAGAATTAAAGAACAAACTTACAGAAATGAATAATACAATAACTGAAATGAAAAATACACTAGAAGGAATCAATAGCAGAATAACTGAGGCAGAAGAATGGATAAGTTATCTGGAAGACAGAATGGTGGAATTCACTGCTGTGGAACAGAATAAAGAAAAAAGGATGAAAAGAAATTAAGACAGCCTAAGAGGCATCTGGGACAACATTAAACACAACATTCACATTATAGGGGTCCCAGAAGTAGAAGAGAGAGAGAAAGTACCCAAGAAAATATTTGAAGAGATTATAGTCGAAAACTTCCCAACATGGGAAAGGAAATAGCCACCAAAGTCCAGAAAGCGCAGAGTCCCAACAGGATAAACCCAAGGAGAAACATGCGGAGACACATAGTAATCAAACTGACAAAAATTAAAGACAAAGAAAAATTATTGAAAGCAACAAGGGAAACATGACAAATAACATACAAGGGAACTCCTATAACGTTAACAGCAGATTTCTCAGCAGAAATTCTACAAGCCAGAAGGGAATGGCATGATATATTTAAAGTGATGAAAGGGAAGAACCTACAACCAAGATTATTCTACCCAGCAAGGATCTCATTCAGATTAGATGGAGAAATCAAAAGCTTTACAGACAAGCAAAAGCGAAGAGAATTCAGCACCACCAAACCAGTTCTACAACAAATGCTAAAGGAACTTCTCTAAGTGGGAAACACAAGAGAAGAAAATGACCTACAAAAACAAAACAAAACAATTAAAAAATGGTAATAGGAACATACATATCAATAATTACCTTAAATGTGAATAGATTAAATGCTCCAACCAAAAGACACAGGCTTGCTGAATGGATATGAAAGCAAGACTCATATATATGCTGTCTAGAAGAGACCCACTTCATACCTAAGGACACATACAGACTGAAAGTGAGGGGATAGAAAAAGATGCTCCATGCAAATGGAAATCAAAAAAAGCTGTAGTAGCACTACTCACATCAGATAAAATAGACTTTAAAATAAAGAATGTTACAAGAGACAAGGAAGGACACCACATAATGCTCAGAGGATCAATCCAAGAAGAAGATACAACAATTATATATGCACCCAACATAGGAGCACCTCTATACTAAGGCAGATGCTAGCAGCTATAAAAGAGGAAATCGACAGTAACACAAAATAGTGGGGGCGTTTAACACCTCACTTACACCAATAGACAGATCATCCAGACAGAAAATTAATAAGGAAACACAAGCTTTAAATGACACAATAGACCAGGTAGATTTAATTGATATTTATAGGACCTTCCATACAAAAACAGCAGATTACACTTTCTTCTCAAGTGCACACAGAACATTCTCCAGGACAGATCACATCTTGGGTCACAAATCAAGCCTAAGTAAATTTAAGAAAATTGAAATCATATCAAGCATCTTTTCCTACCACAATGCTATGAGATTAGAAATAAATTACAGGGAAAAAGAATGTAAAAAACACAAACACATGGAGGCTAAACAATATGTTACTAAATAACCAAGAGATCACTGAAGAACCCAAAGAGGACATCAAAAAATACCTAGAAAAAATGACAACGAAAACACGATGATCCAAAACCTGTGGGATGCAGCAAAAGCAGTTCTAAGAGGGAAGTTTGTAGCAATACAATCCTACCCCAAGAAACAAGAAAAATTTCAAATAAACAATCTAACCTTACACCTAAAGGAACCAGAGAAAGAAAAAACAAAACCCAAAATTAGTAGAAGGAAAGGAATCATAAAGATCAGAGCAGATATAAATGAAAAAGAAACAAAGAAAATGATAGCAAACATCAATAAAACTAAAAGCTGGTTCTTTGAGAAGATAAAATAAATCGATAAATCTTTAGCCAGACTCATCACGAAAAAGAGGTAGAGGACTCAAATCAATAAAATTAGAAATGAAAAAGAAGTTACGACGGACACCACAGAAATACAAAGCATCATAAGAGACTACTACAAGCAACTCTATGCCAACAAAATGGAAACCCTGGAAGATATGGACAAATTCTTAGAAAGGTATAACCTTCTAAGACTGAACCAGGAAGAAATAGAAAATATGACAGACCAATCACAAGTAATGAAATTGATAGTGTGATTAAAAATCTTCCAACAAACAAAAGTCCAGGATCAGATGGCTTCACAGGTGAATTCTATCAAACATTCAGAGAAGAGCTAACACCCATTCTTCTCAAACTCTTCCAAAAAATTGCAGAGGAAAGAACACTCCCAAACTCATTCTATAAGGCCACCATCACCCTGATACCAAAACCAGGCAAAGATAGTACAAAAAAAGAAAATTATAGAGCAGTATCACTGATGAATATAGATGCAAAAATCCTCAACACAATACCAGCAAGCAAAATCCAACCATACATGAAAAGGATCATACACCATGATCAAGTGGGATTTATCCCAGGGATGCAAGGATTCTTCAATATACACAAATCAATCAATGTGATACACCGTATTAACAAACTGAAGAATAAAAACCATATGGTCATCTCAGTAGATGAAGAAAAAGCTTTCGACAAAATTCAACACCAATTTATGATAGAAGCTCTCCAGAAAGTGGGCATAGAGGAAACCTACCTCAACATAATGAAGGCCGTATATGACAAATCCACAGGAAACATCATTCACAATGGTGAAAAATTGAAAGCATTTTCTCTAAGATCAGGAATAAGACAAGGATGTGCACTCTTGCCACTATTATTCAACATAGTTTTGGAAGTCCTAGCCACATCAATCAGAATAAAATAAAAGGAATACAAATTGGAAAAGAAGAAATAAAACTGTCACTGTTTGCAGATGACATACTATACATAGTTAATCCTAAAAATGCCACCAGAAAACTACTAGAACTAATCAATGAATTTGGTAAATTTTGAGGATACAAAATTAATTCACAGAAATCTCTTGCATTTTAATACACTAACAACGAAAGATCAAAAAGAGAAATTAAGGAAACAATCAATGGAACAGAATAGAAAGCCCAGAGATTAACCCACGCACCTATGGTCAACTAATCTATGACAAAGGAGGCAAGGATATACAATGGAGAAAAGACAATCTCTTCAATAAAGGGTGCTGGGAAAACTGGACAGCTACATGTAAAAGAATGTAATTAGAACACTGCCTAACACCATATACAAAAAGAAACTTAAAATGAATTAAAGACCTAAATGTAAGACCAGACACTATAAAACTCTTAGAGGAAAACATAGGCAGAACACTCTATGACATAAATCACAGCAAGATCTTTTTTACCCATCTCCTAGAGTAATGGAAATAAAAACAAAAAAACCCAAATGGAACCTAATGAAACTTCAAAGCTTTTGCACAGCAATGGAAACCATAAACAAGACGAGAAGACAACCCTCAGAATGGGAGAAAATATTTGCAAATGAATCAACGGACAAAGGATTAATCTCCAAAATATATAAACAGCTCATGCAGCTCAATATTAAAGAAACAAACAACCCAATCCAAATATGGGCAGAAGCCCTAAATAGACATTTCTCCAAAGAAGACATACAGATGGCCAAGAAGCACATGAAAAGCTGCTTAACATCACTAATTATCAGAGAAGTGCAAATCAAAACTACAATGAGGTATCACCTCACACCAGTTAGAATGAGCATCATCAGAAAATCTACAAACAACAAATGCTGGAGATGGTGTGGAGAAAAGGGAACCCTCTTTCACTGTTGGTGGGAATGTGGATTATATAGCCACTGTGGAGAACAGTATGGAGTTTCCTTAAAAAACCAAAAATAGAATTACCATATGATCCAGCAATCCCACT
Organism: Tursiops truncatus; assembly: GCF_011762595.2. NCBI lineage: Eukaryota > Metazoa > Chordata > Mammalia > Artiodactyla > Delphinidae > Tursiops > Tursiops truncatus. Next base: position 58,211,474 of record NC_047037.1, read on the forward strand.
ACTGGGCATATACCCAGAGAAAACCATGATTCAAAAAGACACATGCACCCCAATGTTCATTGCAGCACTATTTCCAATAGCCACGTCCTGGAAGCAACGTAAATGCCCATTGACATATGAATGGATAAAGAAGATATGGTACATATATACAATGGAATATTACTCAGCCATAGGAAGGAATGAAATTGGGTCATTTGTAGAGACGTGGTTGGACCTAGAGACTGTCATACAGAGTGAAGTAAGTCAGAAAGAGAAAAACAAATACTGTATATTAACGCATATATGTGGAAACTAGAAAAATGGTACAGATGAACTGGTTTGCAAGGCAGAAATAGAGACACAGATGTAGAGAACAAACGTATGGACACCAAGGGAGCAAAGTGGCGGGGGCGGGGGTGATGGTGGTGGGATGAATTAGGAGATTGGGATTGATATATATACACTAACATGTATAAAATGGATAACTAATAAGAACCTGCTGTATAAAGTGAATTATTTATAAAAAAGAAACCCTTAGAAATTAAAAGGGTTAGAAATGAGTTGATAATTCTCCAAATCACACAGCATGGCTGTATCTGCATTTTAAAGGCATTTCATAATTAAAAAGCTAAAGGATAAAAAAAATTAAAAAAAGAACAGATATGGTAAAATAGAGAACCAACTTTGTGGTTGGCATGAAGCTATCAGAACCTTTGTTTTGAAGTACAAAATCTCTATCTAATGTTAGAGGTAGTTCTTATAGAAATGGAGGTATAGTTGAAAAATGAAATGGAGCCAGTTTTTACAGAAGTTTACTTTACAAAAAGTCCCCACATAGATGCACTAAAAAGGAACTCTGACTTTGATGATAGTTTTTATATTTTGAAAAAAAAATATTAATGGAAGAAATGCCACCAGTGGCACATAGACCATACTGAAATGACTGTGGAAAGAGTGAAGTGACTGGATTCAAGGATTGAGATCTTGCTTTGCTGATGTGTCCCATCTGCAAAGTCAACATCCTGGGCTAAGGTTGACTTTATGAAAGATCCATTTCCATGTAAATGCTTGCACCTTCTTAATGAGCCAGAATTTTTGTGGGTGAATTTTATTAATGGCAATGGGACTTAGGTGTGCACATCCTTCTCTGTGTCATTGGAGATGGGATCCCTTAGTATGTAAAGTCTCTTGAAATCAAAGGTAACGTGCATAAAATCTGAATTGGTGGCTTAATGCATAGTGTGGCTGGCACCTAGTGCATGCTAAAAAGCAACCTGAAAACCTCAAACACAACATGGTTTTGTGCGTTAGTGCTGCTGAGGAAAGTGCTAGCTATTAAATATTTTCACAGTATTAAATATCTGATACTGAGTCTTAAGCAAGATTTTATAAATCACTTATCATCACATTGCAGTTGATATGTAAATTTTTAAAGCAATATTTCAAAAGGAAGCAAAATAATGCAACTAAACTGTTTATAAATGCTTCCATTTTAAAATAGTTTGCATTATGTAAGAGTTAATTCCATCTCTCTCATACTAGTAAAATAATTATTTCATCAAGTGGAATTGAATCTTTGTTTCTCAGTGTGCACAGAAAAAGAAAGTTCAAAAGCAGAATCAGAAATTCAGTTGAAGTGTAAGCAATGTGTTTTTAGTAAAAGAAAAAAAACACATGGCTGATGTTTTCAAAGCTTGGTTTTTATTTTATTTTAAAATTTATTTTCATTTATAGCTTCAACAGGGTTTTCCAGCAGGTGTCACTGTAGGCAAATATAAAATGACAAATACACAGTTCATACAGCTTGCCGCCAGTGGTTCCTTGAGAAAGGAGCAGGTTATGTTCAGACTTCTCAGTTACTATTTTGTATTTTGTTGTTGTTGTTAATATCAGTCTCCTAGTATTATTTTCTCTTCCTGTTTATGCATTTACGATTTAGAAATACTACTCAGCTGAATGAACAGAAGCAGCACAGTGTGTACTATGAAATGATGATGTGACCAATAGCGCCCATTCTGAGGGGTGGAATGTTTACCATTTTGTGGGAGAGAATCTTGAAATCTTGAAAAGTCAAATTAAAGCATAATATTTTAATTCTGAAGCCTTTTGGGGATCTTCTCTAACAGTATGATTAGTAATTTCTGATTTTTATGGTTGCTGTATAAGCTTTGTTACTAAAACTAAATTTTCATCAGGAAGGAAGCACTTTAAAAGTATTCAGCAAAAACACTTATCACTTGTCTGGGATAAGTATGAGAAAGGGAATAATAGTAGTAATATTATTGGTTCCTTGAAATTATGCTTCAATAGTTGGGTTAGAATTGAATTCATATTATTCAGCCTGCAAAGAACATCTCATTAGGCCCTAGAAAAACCATTTCTGAGTAATTCCTCAAAAGGAAACCCAGACAATCCATTATTTCTCTTCCCCCCCTTCTTCTTAGTATGCACAGCACAGCGAAAGGGAAGCAGAGTTATAAGGTACTAGCAGGAGGAAGTTTTCAGGAGGTATTTTTGCTGATTTCAAAGTTTTTCTGTTTCCTGGTGGCTGCGAGCATCTCTACATAGCTTTCGTAGCTTCTAAAGCAGAGTTTGCTCTGCATCTGTAGACTAGATTTGGCTGTTGACAATTTAACGTGTGTATAGAGTTTAAAGAGGAATGCACAACCGAAAGTGGTTTGGTGTACTCTCCTCATCCCACACCCAATAAAAAATGTCCACATGATTGAAAAAATTATGTTTTATACAGTTCATTCTTAGGAGGACAAAGTCATATTACATGCATCCAGGCAGGTAAGTGAAAATATTACTTTGTTCATATTACAGTCAACTCACAAACTCTCAGGGAAATTGCTGGTTCCTGTGACTAGAGTTCTTGAGCCCAAAATAGGATCCACATCTCTTGACTCACTTCTTTCCTTTAGAACATGTCCCCTAAAATAGGAAGGTTTTTTTGTTTTTGAAAACATGTTTTCTTTTTAATAATACTGCTAGGCTTGATTGAGGCCTGCCTCTCTACCTGGACGTGGTAAGTACATCACACACGTTCTCTTAGTAGATTTCTCCTTATTCCTCTTTCCGAGGAGGTGGGTACCGTCATCCCCATTACACTGTCACAGGAACAGATGCAAAGCACTTAATGTGCACAGGATCCTGCAGCCAGAAAGGATGGAGAAGGGGCCTGGATTTGGGTCTTTCCAAGTCTAAAAGCCTTTATTCTTAACCTCTACACTCCCACAGCAAAAGTAGCTGTGGGAGTTATTTAGGAGAATAATGAAACTATCATTGGGAAGTCACACAAAAAATAACAACACCCCTTTCCCTGTATTTTGTGGGCTTTTAGGCTAGAGCCAGCCTCAAGGTGTCTAAGGTGTTCGGCTACAGTCCTGTGGACTGACTGGCTGTTGTTCAGAGTGATGAACCCAGGATCCCTAATGCTGTTTCCCTGATTTTGCTTATTAAGCAGAACTATATATCTATACATTTAAGGCAAGATTCTTAACAAAACCAAAAGCTCTTCTGGAAAAAGAGAAAACTCAGTAACTACGAACTCTGAGCATTACAATCTCATAGCATATCACATTTTAAGAAAGTGTAGTAAAAATAGTAAAAGAACCTCAAAGGACTAAGAACTACCTCTAAGTTCAGTTTGCAACATGTTAGAACATTTTCATTTGAGACCTTTGAGGCATTTAGACTATCTTCTATAACTGTAATGTGATTAAGAGTTTACAGTGGACTAGAATTCAGAATCCTAGATTGAAACCGTGACTCACTTTCCTAAACCTCAATTTTCTCATCTCTAAGATGGCGATAATAGCAAATAACAGCAAAAATGTATCACGTGGTTATTATGTGCTAGGCACTGTACTAAGTGCTTTAGGGCATATCTCACTTTATCCTTCAATAACCCAATGGGATAGGTACTATTATTTTATCACCATTTTACGGAGGAAAGAACTGAGGCGTAAGTCGTTTGCCTGAGACCATGTAGCTAGTAAGTAGTAGAAATGGGACTTCAAAGAAGTTTTGATTCTTAATGGCTCTTAACTACCACAGGAAAATGCCTTATTACATGGTTATTATGAATATTAAGAGAAAAATTTAAATGAGGTGAGGTAATGTACAAGAGGCATTTATGTAGGTGTATAGTAGAAAGGCAATTTTTTGTCTGTTTGTTTTTGAAACTAGAAAGAGGAGTCTGACAAACTGATCCCTAAGGTTATAAGGTAAACTAAGAATCTGTCTTAAGTGAATAAGAATCTATTTTAAGGAATCATTAGTTACTTGGATTTTATTTTCTCATTTTCCTAGTAATGAATTATTTCATGCTTATGATAGAAATAAAATTATGTTCAAGTATGGATGTGTACACCCACAGGAGTTTGCAGTTTAAAATAGAATATACAAGAACATACAATATATTAGAAATCATAAATATTAATTTTAAAGTTTATATAAAATATCAAATTTACTTTTTAAAAGATAATTATTTATGGTGTCAAAGGTAATATATGCTCATCATAGAAAACTTGGAAAATAGAGGGAGTATATATAGAGAGAGAAATCATGGTCCCAGCAAACAGAAATAACTGCAGTTAACATTGTATTCTTTCTTTTTAAATATATTCCTTTACTTAATCCACATGATTTTATATACTTTTAAAATATGCTTTTTCTTTACATTAAAATTTGTCATAGATTTACATTTTTAAAAAGCATTTGAAGTCTCTTGTGATTCATGACGTTGAGACATGGCACACTTGGCAATGGAGAATTCACTGCTGAAAGTGATTTCTTTTCAGTTCAACAAGGTGTTTTTTTTTCAGTGTTTGAATATAGTTATCCAGCTGTCTCTCACAGAGTGTATTAGACATGTCAGGAGGTTCTTGCAGCACCATTGAAGAGAAATGCAGAGGGATGGAGCAGACTGGAGGCTGCGTGGACTGAGGGGAGGTGGTGTGCTGGGCACAGTGTGGTATTCCCACCATAGAGGTCTTGCAGGGTGGGGATAGGGGGCTGATGGTATCGTTACAGACTGCTGGAGGACAAAAAACATGAAGCAGCAAAGCTCTATGAGAGTAACGTCTTAGTCTGATCAGGCTGCTATAACAGAGTACCATAGACTGGGTGGCTTATAAACAATAGAAATCTATTTCTTGTAGTTCTGGAGGCTGGGAAGTACAAGATCAAGGTGCTGGCAGATTTGATGTCTGGTGAGGCCCTGCTTCCTTGTTCATAGGCAGTCATCTTCTCACTGTGTCCTCACATGCAGAAGGTGGCAGAGAGCTCTCTGGAGTCTCTTTAAAAGGCACTAATCCCATTGATGAGGGCTCCACCCTTAGGATCTCATCACCCCCCAAAGGCCCTACTTCCTAATACCATCACATTGGGGGTTAGGATTTTTAACAAATGAATTTTGGAGGGACACAAACATTCAGTCTACTCAATACTCTGTAATGGCCTACATGGGAAGATAATCTAAAAAAGAGAGGATATATATATATATATATATATATATATATATATATATATAAAAAACTGTTTCACTTTGCTGTACCTCTGAAACTAACATAACATTGTAAATCAACTAGACTTCAATTAAAAGAAAAACATTCAGTCTATAGCAGGTAGTTAACACTTTGAAGCAGGAAGATACAATGAGCTCAAACTCAGTAGAGGAGTAAGTTGACAAACTGATGCTTTCTCTCTGATACCTATTAAGAGAGTTTTAATGGCTATAGATGTCAAGACTCTCCAAGACCATGAAACCCCTGGACAAAAACAACAGAAAGATGTGGACATGCCTGGGTCTGTGGTTATTTGATGCTGGAATACAAAGTGTGAGATGTTTAAGGCTTTTACCTCAAAGTAAAATGGAAAGCTGGAATTAGATTAAAATGGTTTAATAATTGTTGAAGTTTAATGGGAAAAAATACGTAATTTAAATTTCTTTCAATTTTGTCCTAAGTTACATATTATGGTCTCCTTCTGCTTTTTGTGCCCTCTAATCACCATTCCATACAGCATACAAAATGATCTTGTAAAGAAATAAATCAAATCCCATCACTTGCCTGCTTAAAACTTTTCCTAAATGTCTTCCTGAATGTGACTACTAGGACTCTTCACTCATAATTCCAATCCCAATGGCCTTTTTTTTTTTAACATCTTTATTAGAGTATAATTGCTTTCCCAATGGCCTTTTGAATCTCTACTGGGACACTCTGACTCCAAGCCTGCCCCTCCTCCCCCATTTACTTGGTGGACGTCAGTTCTCCGTTTGGTGTCCCTGCATCCTGGACAAAGACAGACTTAAGTCCTAAAGAGAATAGAAGCATAGTATTCATTGAAAAAAAGAACAGGTTGTCCCAGATCTTCAGGTACTTGGAGTGATGTATGGCCAGAACATTATTTATGATAATTTATACACACACATATATAGTTGTACACACACACATACACGATATCATTTCCAGGAGCACAGAGACATTGATTTTTAGGACTACTTGAAACAAAAATTAGGTGAGAGTATCTGTGAGGTTGAAGTAGTTTTCGTGATTTGGTGTGAGTGGCTAACTGAGGTTAAATCAAGAGAAAATTTACATAGTTTTAAAATGAGTAGAGGAGATGCTGGTAAAGAAAAAAAAAAGCAGTCATAGATCTGGTGGGGGCACACTTGCTACAAGATTTTAATGTCAATCTAGGTAAGCAAGACTCCTCTGAGTAAAATGCCTGCGGTGATATCTCATTTATCTATTCATTCCCTTCTTTCAACTATGTATCTTCCTTTTTAATCTTCCATAGAAAAAATTTTATGTATCTTTCTACATTTCCCAGGAGGACTGGCTTTAAAGCATAAATTCTTTTATCTGAATAAAAAGTTGGGGAGGATTGAAATTGAGAAATCCTTGTTAACATTCCAAGAGGCCTGTGCTTTGAAGTAGATCCATCCATCTTTATTCACCTTTTCACTCATTCATTCATTCATTCATCCATCTATACATACATACATCACTCACCCAACATTTATTAAATACCAGCTGCATTCCAGATGCTATGCTGAGAATTGGCATTCAAGGACAAATATCCTTCCCTGTCCCTGGGGGATGAGCTTACACTATGAAACAGTCTCAAGTTTTAGGATGATCATTGAATTGAGAATCAGAAGAAATGAGTTTGTCTTTTTCTTTTACCCTTATTTATTTTCCTGTTTTCTTTCCTGAGCCCTGGGTACTCATTTCCTCACCTTGTCTGTGGAAAAATAAAAAGTAGACCTCTGACACTTGAGAGTCATTCGCTTGGCTCTAAATATAGTGCCCAATATGTAGTCAGCTTTTAATAACACTTTATTAAATAAATGAATGAATAAAATTATTATACCCAGAGGCCTTCAGGAATCCGTATTTGGGAATATGATAATAGCAATGTTTCCCTATAAAATCAATCAAAATATAACCAGTTGAAATAACATCTTCAGATGGGAGCAGGTGGTAAATGTCAAGTTGTGAAGCCCTATCATGATGACCTTTCTCTCCAACTTAGACCATTTAACCCTTTCATGCTAAGAGATCATCCAGTGCCACCTCTGAGAGCTTGTGGTGGAGAAAAATATTCATTTGTTTAAAACTATGACTCAATTCAGAATAGCTTTTTGTGTTTTTGCACATTCTCAAGTAATGGATAAAATATATACAACTCCCATCCTGTGATGGTCTGAGAAATTTTTAGAGTTGGAAAAAAGCTCCTAATGCTTGGAAAGGTAGGGAAATCATCCTGCAAAGTATTATCTTGGGGAAGTAGGGTATTACAGGGAGAGCTAGACCAAATTAATGATAGTCAATATTTGCTGAGTGTTCTGGTGCTTTACATGTATTAAATCATTAATTCTCACAGCAACTCCATAGTTGAGCCTTATTATTATTATTAAGATCTGTATTTTACAGCTGAGGAAAGAGGCACAGAGAGACTAAGACCTAAGTTCTTTGCACTGGTAAGTTGTAGAGCCAGGATTTGAACCCAGCCAATCTGATTTTAAGGTTCACATTTTAAACCACTGCTTATTCTGCTTCCAAAATATGTTTTGTTTCCCTCTTCTGTACTACTTTTATTAGGTCACATTAAGCTAAAAGTTGAACAAAAGTGTATAAGGAAGATGGTTACACACCCAAAAAACCCATTGACATCAAACTATTTATATGCATTTTCAGGAATTTTACTTGTATTTACAAACACGATTTTAATTTTGTCATTCTTTATAGGTAATGATAAAATATACATATATATTTCTTCTCATTTTTGGACTTAACAATAATTATGTAATTTCCTTCACTTAAGGTAGAATAAACTGTTAATAAATTGAGTGGTTAGTGCTTAAAGACTGTTAAAAACCACTTCAAATAACATGACAATTTCATCTTTACAGTAATGCCAGGTTGTTAATTAGCTGAACTACCCAAATACAGAGATTATAGTTAAAATGGTTTTGAGTGGGTGGTGGTAATGATGCGCTGCCTGTTTTGCAACATCCTCTATGCCATGCACTTCAACTCCCATTTTTTAAAATAAAAATTTCCAACACTACTTAAAAGCTACTTTTCTTAAATGTGAGATTTCTCTGAAAAATAAAGGTCTTGCTGATTAAATAATTCTTTAAACAAAGCATCTTGTATCAGTGGGGAAATATGTAGGAACAAAATGCTCAAGGCAGGGAATTTTTCTCTACTCTAGGTACAGAAGAGGAAAATGTCATTCCTTTTGAACCTGTTGGAGATGCTAGTTTTAAAAAACTTTAAAATACCTTGACAGCAAATTAAAAATTTTTTTTATTTGAAAAAAGTTATTTTTACTTTTCAGTAGTGGCCACCCTTGTATAATTTTAAGCACGGTAAAGATCTCTCCAGTCTGAACGTCACTGCCCATTTCCAGAGAAGGACCCATGATCTTTTTTGCTGGGGAAGAAGGGCCCATGTTCTTTGATTGTTGCCACATTCCCAGTGGCAGCGTCTCTCATCAGGGCTGTATCTTGAGCACTCATATCACCCCCATTTAATTCTGTAGCCAAACAGCATTTGTTCAATAAACAATTCTTAAGTATTTTCAATGTCCCAGGCCTTGAACAAGAATGGGGGCTACATTCATGAGTAAGAAATGGGCTCTGAATGGACCTGAAGGGAGAGTCTGTCGAAGAGTGTCAGGAAGAGCATTTCAGTCAGAACGAAAGGACTTAAAGACTAAGAGGGGAGCTGAGGAATTGGACAGGCTTGAATTTGAGTTTTGTGCTGTGCAATATGAACAAGTTACTTATCCTCTCAGAATAAAATGGGGATAGTACTGCCCACCTTGCAGAATTGCTGGGAGGATTCATGATAAGGTATATGATGTCCCTGGCCTGGTGCCAAGCACAGATCTTCTCATAGAGGGTTCCTTCCCTTCATTCAGGTCAGTCAGGTCACCCCCTGACCACCCTTTCTAAAGTGACCTCTTACCCCAGCCAGGATCTTTCTTTATTTAATTACATAATGATTACCAACCCCACCTCCCCACCCAGTCCCCAACACATACACTGGAATGTAAGTTCCATGAGGGCAGGGCTTTATCTTGTTCACTGCTGTATCTCCTGCACCTGAATAGTGCCTGGCACATAGTAGGTGCTTAATAAATATTACCAATATTACTAATGTAAACCAGAGCATGAAAGTACTTGGTGATTCATAGACGTTGTATGGCTGTAGCTCAGGCCTCATTGATGGGGTAGAGGAGATGAAGCTAGAGGCACAGTCAAGGTTTTAACTGAAAGTTGCTAAAGGGTCTGGATTTTATCTGGCAGGTATTTCAGCAGATATTTGGACAAGAATCAAATTTCACCTTGTCAGTAGTCATCGGGAGCAGAAAGTCAGCTGATTCTTGGTGTTATGATTTAAGAGATGCTAAAGCCTCACCTACTCTGACTTTGAGAAAATTCTCCCAATTTTTGTTCTGAAGGCACTGAAGTCCTGTGTATTTGGGAGGAGTCACACAGACTTTCTGTTCCAGCCAAACACTGTTCACCTCCATAAAGAAAGTAGAATCTTTATTATTTAGATAAGCAGATTGCTGCAAAGTTGTTTCATATTGGATCAGAGAGAATTGGAACTGAACCCACTTTTAATTTTGTGAGGGAGGAGTGGAGTCTACACAGATGATTGTAGAGCCGCTGGTTCTCCAGTCTATGTTTCTTCTACTCTGCCCCACTGTCTTTCCTTCATGTTTTGTCTGCCTGTCTTCCCCTCCTTTGGCCTTCCAGTGAAGCTGTCATTCGCAGACTCATTGCCCTGGACACAGTGATTGGTTCAGGGATGTGCACTTGACCCAAGCAGGGCAAATTATAGTCATCCTTGGTACAGATGGATTCCTAAAGAATTACTTAGGTGTTTCAAATTAAATGTCACTTATTAAATTAATGGATTGAATAGGCCATATTTATGTTTTGTCAAGTGGGATTGCCATATAGAAGTTCACAAAATAGAAATTTCCCAATTTTATGATATAATACCTTCCTAAAAATCTGTGGTATTGTGGAACAGACTAAACGTGAGCTATTTAGTTATTTCTAGTAAAATATGATTATTTGACAACAGACGAGTAGAGCCAAAAACTGACACACTGCCTATCAAGTTTGTTTCAACTGGACTTATGCTCAATGTTCTCAGTGGCTGCCAAAAAGTTTTATGATTTCATTAAAAAGATAAAATTTTATTATAATTTTGTCTGAAATTGTGACTCAAGGTGCTTTGACAACTTGGATGTGTAACCTTTATAAATATTATGTGGACTTCACTGTGAACAGATAGCTACTCTTCCACCTTAACAACATGTACTTTACAACATGTATTTCACAAACATTTTCTGCCATTAGCTGCTTTAGTACGCATTAGGCTCAAGGAGGTTCTTTTTCTCCCCCTGGGCTGAATGGTCCATTTTTCTGTGGTGCAGTGAGAGTCACTTACACATGTATTGTAGACACATAGTCCTCAGGGCCTTGCCAAGGGCTCTGTGCCAGGTGCTGTATCTAAAAAGATGATTAATACACCATGTCTGCCCTCAAGAAGGTCACAGTCCAGTGACCAGGTTTATTGTCTATCTGGAACTTTAAAGTTCAAGAGCTGAACAAAGAGAGTGGAAAGAAGCTAGAAATAAAGCTGGAATGGTAAGCACAGGATGGATTGTAAAGAATTCTGTTATCTCCCCACCCGCAAATTTAACCTTTTATCCTGGAGGCTGTGTCTTGTCTTTGAAAATACGGAAACACGGAAATGACAAGATTAGATTTGAATTTTAGCAAAAGCACTTTGGTGGGAGTAGAGAGCAGATTAAAAGGATCTATTATGCATTGAACTGTGTCCTCTTTCAAAAAAGATAGTTGATTTTCTAACCCCTAGCCTCTCCGATTGTGACCTTGTTTGGAAATGGGGTCATTGCAGATGTAATTAGTTAAGTTATGGTGAGGTCATACTGCAGTCAAGTGGTTCCCTAACCCAACTGGTGTTCTTATAAAAAGGGAAATTTGGACACAGAAACAGACGTTCCCAGAGGGAAGATGACATGAAGAGACACAGGGAGAGGACGGCTACCTACAAGTCAAGGAGAGAGACCTGGAACAGACTGTTCCCTCATAGCCCTCAGGAGGAACCAGCTCTGCTGACACATTAATTTTTGACGTTTCCCCTCCAGAACTGAGACAATAAATTTCTGTTACTTAAGGCACCCCACTTGTGGTAGATTTTTATGGCAGCCCTATGAAACTAACAAAGAACCCAAAATTGTAGACCAACTAAGAGGACCAATGAGGGCCTAAACTAAGGTGGGGTGGGGTGAAGAGAAAGGATTTGAAAGATATTCAGGAAGTAGAATTGACAGAACTTGGTGACCAATTGGATATGTGGAGTTAACATAGTGATTAATAGTGACCTAGATTTTAGTCCTGTCTCTCTTACTTCTCAGCTGTTTGAACTTGAACAAGCCATTCATCCTCTTTATGCTTCAGTTGCTTATCTGTAGAGTGAGTCATGATTGTTCCTATCTTGTTGGGTTGTTGTGATGGTCAAGAGAGTGCAGGTTAAAATTTATTACAGTGGTATGGTAAATATTTAATATGGTAACATTGGTAAATATAGTAAATACTCAATAAATATTCTTTTAAAAAATATGTGGGTTGTGTGAAAGGGTTTGAGAATGACTCATATTTCTGACTTGGCCATCAGACAGAGCCATGATTATTCAGGGAGAAGAAAAATACTGGAGAAGAATGGGTTTGGGGGGCAGGATGGTAAATTCACTTTTAATTAAATTTAAAACATACAAACAAATTATTGATCTTTAGAAACACACTCCCTTACCTTTTATGTTGACTTTCATAAAGTTCAAATTTATATATATATATATATTTTTTTCAAATTTATATTTTTAACTTAACAAAAGTTTATTTTGTCCATTAGAGATAATCTCACAAGGAAAATGAAATGAGCACCATTGTGGGGTTTTTAATTTATTTTACTGGTTTCTTATTTATTTTTTTAAAATTAAGTTTATTGGAATATAGTTGCTTTACAATGTTGTATTAGTTTCTACTGTACAGCAAGATGAATCAGCTATACATATATCCCCTCTTTTTTGATTTCCTTCCCATTTAAGTCACCACAGTGCATTAAGTGCTATACAGTATGTTCTCATTAGTTATCTATTTATACATATTATCTATAGTGTATATATGTCAATCCCAATACAATTTATATGATTATACCCTAAGAGATAAAATCATATGCTGTTTTAAAAATTATTAGATTCATAGTGACATTTTAAATAAATAGGAGATGAGTTGGGATTAATACTACGTGATTTCAATTTAGGCATTAACTTTATCCATGGGGCCTCTCTTTGCTTTCTTTCATCTCATCTATTCCTATGCCTTTTCAGTTTGACAAGAACCCATCATGGGACCGTTCTGCCTCTGTCTTGAATATTCATAATCAAAGAATGGCACATATGAGAAAACTGGAAAGTTCTGCTTGTAAATCTGGGCATGTGATTTGGTTTGCTGCAGAAATTGTAGTGGTTAGTTTGTGCTTGTTCACTTAAAATGAATCAGATCTTTTGCTACAAAGCATGCTACTTTGACTTTTTAGAATGATTCATCTTTTTACTTCCTGTGACTTACTATAACGCTTGTGAAGTAACCATGAAGAGATGAAAATTATACTTCTCACTTTCCCCAAATATTTGCTTAAGTATTTTAAATGCTAGTTATTCTTCTGAGCCCTTTGGTGCTGGAGGAGAGAGGCTCCTTTCCCCAAAGAGTGCCGAGCTGGGACTTGCCCCGTGAAGATGAGGAAGACACTGAGGCCACTGACTGTGCAGAGACCAGCAGAGCTTCCCAGGTAGACAGAGAGGTGGGTCAGGAAGATGGAGAATGAGTTTTTGCCTATTCCTCCCACTAAGTACAATGGGAAAACTTGGACGTTATATACAAGACAAGCATAGAAGGACTCTGAACCGTGAAGAGAAGGCAGACCAGTTAGGAGCCTCAGGACTCCAGGAATGACAAACATGACAGCTTGGAAGATATACAATAAGTTGAAATCATGGTGCAATCTTCAGCGGTCCTTTTACCGGATTCCAGGCTTAAAGGCATGACCGGAATGGCTCCTGAAAGGAACTTAGCCCAAATGCATACAAAAGTGGGGCAAAAACACTTCAAGCTGTGTTCTTTCAATTACACGAGGCAAAATCAAAGAGCATCTTCATCCTGGGCACAGAAGCATCCATCCTTAAGAGCATTTCGTCTTGAAAATAAACTATTTCTCGATTATATCCTTCCTGAATTAAACTAAATCTATGGAAAAAAGGCTATTATTATTAAAAGCGCCTGAGACAAATTTGAAACATAAATACATTGAGATTCACTCCTAAGGAGAACAAAATATTATAATATCAAGTAGTTCCCAGACCACAAATTTTCTAAGAAATTTATTTATAAAATTCTAACCTATATTCAAAAAAAAGAGACAATATAGGGATTGTGCTCATCATTTTTTCATTGGCCCATGATCACAGGGCTGCTCAGAGCTCTCTTGCCACCTCTGTAGGACACCTGGTTGAAACATGTTTCTTTTTCTTCAGCAAATAGGCACCTCGTTATCCCTTCATTTTTTGTTTTTTACCTCTAAGGGGCTAGGGGGAGGGATAGAGGGATATATTCATTACAAGAACCATAAGACTCTACCCTATAAACATTTGTTACTATCTGGGTTTGGGATAAAGCAGTGCTATAAAGGAAGGTTATAGAACACCAACATACACAGGGAGCTTTGGAAGCATTTAGGAGGAGTACCTAACCAATGCCATGATTCAGAGAAGACTTCTTAGAGGAAGTGACTTCTAAGTTGAGAACGAAAGGATGAGTAGGAGTTGATAGTGAAGAGAATATCCCAGGTGGAGGAAAAAGTACATGCGAAGACCCAAGAGCTGATAGAGATCTACTAATTAGTTGGAGAATTGAAATTAATTTAACTTGCCAAGTAGAGTTCTAGGCCAGATTAAGAAAACTGCAATAAATCATAAAAAAGAGGATTTTATCCTGAGGGCTTTGCTGAAGAATCAGTGGAGGGTTGAATGTTGTGGAGGACATAATAAGATTTCTACTTTTTGAAAGATGTAGAGAATGGACTTGAGGGGGGACAACATGAAAGTCAGGAGAGGTATTATGATGCTTTTCCAGTAATCCAAGTGAGGTGATGGTGACCTGACCAGGAAATTGCCTGCAGGAATGGAGAACAGTGAATAGCTCCAAGAAATATTTAACTGGCAGAATTGACTGAACTTGATGATTGTTGGGTCATGGAGAATGAAATGAGGGAGGTCAGAGGATGATTTCCAAATTTCTGGATTGGGAAATTAGTTGGATAAACGGTGATAGAATAAAAAGTAGAGGAACAGCTGTGTACGTGGAAGAGTTAAGGGTGAGGTAATAATGAGTTCAATTTTAAGCATATTTTAGGCACTTGTGGATACTGAATTATTCAGTCAACAAATATTTATGAATTACCAACTACATGCCAGGTAGTGTGAGTGAAAGTCTTAGGAGTAGAGCAGTGATAAAATATTTTAAAGATTACAGTCTAGTTGGGGAAATGTACAGTACATGAATTAATAAAAATAATAAATGTATACAATAAATATAAGCCCTGCATATAGTGAAGGAAAACACATTTATGAATTGATTAGTTTCTACTTAAAAGTATGATCAGAGACATCAGGTAGACAGAGTACTGCCTGGTAATACCTTGTCAATCTATGGTCCACTTTCTCTTTCCTCAGATTTCCAGCAGCCCCTTTTCTCTTCTCACTTTCAACGCAATTCATAAAAGAGAAGCAACTTATCTTTCTACTACCAAAATCTACCAGCCTAATTTGTAGATTTGTATCCACATACTCTGCCTTCCCATTTATGCACAGGGACAAGGTGTCCTTGTCCTACCCGATGTCAGGTCCTCTGCTTGTACACAGAAGCCAGTCCGCTCTTGTCTACAGCTTACCCTTCCCCCTCCCCATGTCCTCAAGTCCATTCTCTACATCTGTGTCTTTATTCCTGTCCTGCCCCTAAGTTCTTCATAACCTTTTTTTTTTTTAAGATTCCATATATATGTGTTAGCATACGGTATTTGTTTTTCTCTTTCTGACTTACTTCATTCTGTATGACAGACTCTAGGTCCATCCACCTCACTACAAATAACTTAATTTCATTTCTTTTTATGGCTGAGTAATATTCCATTGTATATATGTGCCACACCTTCTTTATCCATTCATCTGTGAGTTGTTGATTCTTTAATGTCAGCTTTATTGAAGTATAATTGACATGTAAAGTTGTAAGATATTTAAAGTGTACATTGTGGTGATTTGATATGCATATACATAGTGAAAGGATTT
The DNA here is from genome assembly GCF_011762595.2 of Tursiops truncatus. Taxonomy (NCBI): domain Eukaryota; kingdom Metazoa; phylum Chordata; class Mammalia; order Artiodactyla; family Delphinidae; genus Tursiops; species Tursiops truncatus. The sequence goes on from NC_047037.1 coordinate 58,227,413, forward strand.
CCTGCCATCTAATTAGCATATCCATCATCTAACATATTTTATTTGGGGGTGTGTGTGTGAAAACATTTAAGTTCTATTTTCTTAACAAATTTAAATGATATATATTTAATGCTAAATTAATTTATAACAAAATAGCCAAGATTATTCAAGAGGGAAAGGATAGTCTCTTCAGTAAATGGTGTTGAGAAGACTGGACAGCCACATGCAACGAGTGGTCTTTTTTTTTTTGACGGCTAGTTATGTTTTATTAATCTTAATAAATACATCGAATGTTGGGTAATTTTTATAGTGGAGATTGCTGAGGAAACTGCAGGGGACATGCTTCATTTCTTGCTCGGCTTTACTGCCGACTTGGTGACCTTGCCTGCAGGATGACTTCTCATCCACAGCCTTGATGACTCCAGTGGCCACTGTTTGTCTCACGTCCCGCACAGCAAAATGGCCTAGAGCTGGGTACTCAGAGAACATCTCCACACACATGGCCTTGCTGGGGACCATCCTTACATCTGCACAATGGCTGTATCGCCTGACTTCAGGGCCTTGGGGTTGTCAAAGGTGACCTCCATCCCAGGTTTCAGGAAGCTGGTCTCCACACAGCCCACAGGCACAGAGCCAATGCTCCCAATCATGTGCACACCTTGTAGAGGCAGCCTCAGGGGCTCGTTGACCAGTTGAGTGGGAGGGAGAATGGAGCCCAGAGCTTCCAGGACACTCATCCCTGTGGCATTTCCCTCCTTTCTCTTGACCTTCCAGCTCCTGGATCAGGCATGTGGATGCTGGGCTATGCTAGCCCAAAATGGCACAAAGACCATGACTGCCAAGTTGTAGCCGATCTTCTTGATGTAGGCTCTCACTCCCTTGATGGAAGCATTGGGTGCTGTGGGTGGGTTTGTTGGAGTCCATCTTGTTGACAGCCGTGATGAGTGGCTTCACACCCAGCATGTAGGCCAGTAGCATATTCTCCACAGGTCTGCCTATTCTTGGAGATGCCTGCTTCAAACATGCCCGTGCTGCTGGCCACGATGAGCGTGGCACAGTCACCTGGGATGGGCCAGTGATGATGTTTTTGATGAAGTCCCTGTGGCATCAATTATGGTGATGTAATATTTGGTTGTCTCAAACTTCCATAAGGAGATGTCATGGTGATGCCACATTTCCTTTCCGCCTTCATTTTGTCTAGCACCCAGGCAAACTTGATGGAGCCCTTGCTCATCTCTGCTGCTTCCTTCTTGAACTTCTCATGGTTCTCTTGTCAGTACCCCCACACTTGTAGATGAGATACCCAGTGGTGGTGGACTTGCCAGAGTCCACATGGCCAATGATGATAATATTGATATGGGTCTTCTTTTTGCCCGTAATGGTAGATTCATTAGAGTCATTGCTGATCCAGATATTAGCAAGAGCTGCTGCAGCAGCTGTGAAGCAGGTATTGTGTATTATTGATGCTTCCCTTTCCTACCTCCCATTCTTTTTTTTTTTTTTTTTTGCGGTACGCGGGCCTCTCACTGTTGTGGCCTCTCCTGTTGCGGAGCACAGGCTCCAGACGTGCAGGCTCAGTGGCCGTGGCTCACGGGCCCAGCCGCTCCGCACCATGTGGGATCCTCCCGGACCGGGGCACGAACCCACGTTCCCTGCATCGGCAGGCGGACTCTCAACCACTGCGCCACCAGGGAAGCCCACATGACTCTTTTTGAATTATGGTTTTCTCAGGGTATATGCCCAGTAGTGGGATTGCTTGGTCATATGGTAGCTCTACTTTTAGCTTTTTAAGGAACCTCCATATTGTTCTCCATAGTGGCTGTATCAATTTACATGCCCACCAGCAGTACAAGAGGGTTCCCTCTTCTCCAAACCCTCTCCAGCATTTACTGTTTGTAGATTTTTTGATGATGGCCATTCTGACCACTGTGAGATGATATGTCATTGTAGTTTTGATTTGCATTTCTCTAATGATTAATGATGTTGAGCATTCTTTCATGTGTCTGCTGGCAATCTGTATATCTTCTTCGGAGAAATGTCTATTTAGGTCTTCTGCCCAGTTTTGGATTGGGTTGTTTGTTTTTTTGATATTGAGCTGCATGAGTTGCTTGTATGTTTTGGAGATTAATCCTTTGTCAGTTGCTTCATTTGCAAATATTATCTCCCATTCTGAGTGTTTTCTTTTGCTCTTGTTTATGGTTTCCTTTGCTGTGCAAAACCTTTGAAGTTTCATTAGGTCCCATTTGTTTATTTTTGTTTTTATTTCCATTTCTCTAAGAGGTGGGTCAAAAAGGATCTTGCTCTGATTTATGTCATAAAGTGTTCTGCTTATTTTTTCCTCTTAAGAGTTTGATGGTGTCTGGCCTTACATTTAGGTATTTAATCCATTTTAGGTTTATTTTTGTGTATGGGGTGAGGGAGTGTTCTAATTTTATTCTTTTACATGTAGCTGTCCAGTTTTGCCAGCACCACTTATTGAAGGGACTGTCTTTTCTCCACTGTATATTCTTGCCCCCTTTATCAAAGATAAGGTGACCATATGTGTGTGGGTTTATCTCTGGGCTTTCTATCCTGTTCCATTGATCTATCTTTCTGGTTTTGTGGCAGTACCATACTGTCTTGATTACTATAGCTTTGTAGTATAGTCTGAAGTCAGGGAGCCCAATTCCTCCAGCTCTGTTTTTCTTTGTCAAGATTGCTTTGGCTATTTGGGGTCTTTTGTGTTTCCATACAAATTGTGAAATTTTTTGTTCTAGTTCTGTGAAAAATGCCATTGGTAGTTTGATAGGGATTACATTGAATCTGTAGATTGCTTTGGGTAGTAGAGCCATTTTCACAATGTTGATCCTTCCAATACAAGAACATGATATATCTCTCCATCTGTTTATGTCATCTTTATTTTATCAGTGTCTTATAATTTTCTGCATACAGGTCCTTTGTCTCCTTAGGTAGGTTTATTCCTAGATACTTTATTCTCTTTGTTGCAGTGGTAAATGGGAGCATTTTCTTAATTTCACTTTCAGATTTTTCATCGTTAGTGTATAGGTATGCAAGAGATTTCTGTGCATTAATTTTGTATCCTGCTACTTTACCAAATTCATTGATTAGCCCTAGTAGTTTTCTGGTAGCATCTTGAGGATTCTCTATGTATAGTATCATGTCATCTGCAAACAGTGAACAGTTTTACTTCTTCTTTTCCAATCTGGATTCCTTTTACTTTTTTCTTCTCTGATTGCTGTGGCTAAAACTTCCAAAACTATGTTGAATAATAGTGGTGAGAGTGGGCAACTTTGTCTTGTTCTTGATCTTAATGGAAATGGTTTCAGTTTTTCACCATTGAGGACGATGTTGGCTGTGGGTTTGTCTTATATGGACATTATTATGTTGAGGAAATTTCCCTCTATGCCTACTTTCTGGCAGGTTTTTATCATAAATGGATGTTGAATTTTGTTGAAAGCTTTCTCTGCATCTATTGAGATGATCATATGGATTTTCTCCTTCAATTTGTTAATATGGTGTATCATGTTGATTGATTTGCATATACTGAAGAATCCTTGCATTCCTGGGATAAACCCCACTTGATCATAGTGTATGATCCTTCTAATGTGCTGTTGGATTCTGTTTGCTAGTATTTTCTTGAGGATTTTTGCATCTGTGTTCATCAGTGATATTAGCCTGTAGTTTTCTTTCTTTGTGAACATCTTTGTCTGGTTTTGGTATCAGAGTGATGGTGGCCTCGTTAAATGAGTTTGGGAGTGTTCCTCCCTCTCCTGTATTTTGGAAGAGTTTGAGAAGGATAGGTGTTAGCTCTTCTCTAAATGTTTGATAGAATTCACCTGTGAAGCCATCTGGTCCTGGGCTTTTGTTTGTTGGAAGATTTTTAATCACAGTTTCAAATTTCAGTGCTTGTGATTGGTCTGTTCATATTTTCTATTTCTTCCTGATTCAGTCTCGGAAGGTTGTGTAGCGTTGTGGTCAGAAAAGATACTTGATACGATTTCAATTTTCTTTAATTTACCAAGGCTTGATTTGTGACCCAAAATATGATCTATCCTGGAGAATGTTCCATGAGCACTTGAGAAGAAAGCGTGTTCTGTTGTTTTTGGATGGAATGTTCTAAAAATATCAATTAAGTCCATCTTGTTTAATGTATCATTTAAAGCTTGTACTTCCTTATTTATTTTCATTTTGGATGATCTGTCCATTGGTGAAAGTGGGGTGTTAAAGTCCCCTACTATGATTGTATGTTTACTGTCGATTTCCCCTTTTATGGCTGTTAGTACTTGCCTTATGTATTGAGGTGCTGCTATGTTGGATGCATAAATATTTACAATTGTTATACCTTCTTCTTGGATTGATCCCTTGATCATTATGTAGTGTCCTTCTTTGTCTCTTCTAATAGTCTTTGATTTAAAGTCTTTTTTGTCTGGTATGAGAATTGCTACTCCAGCTTTCTTTGGATTTCCATGGAATATCTTTTTCCATCCTTTCACTTTCAATCTGTATGTGTCCCTAGGTCTGAAGTAGGTCTCTTGTTGACAGCATATATATGGGTCTTGTTTTTGTATCCATTCAGCCAATCGATGTCTTTTGGTTGGAGCATTTAATCCTTTTACATTTAAGGTAATTATCGATATGTATGTTCTTATTACCAGTTTCTTAATTGTTTTGGGTTTATTATTGTAGGTGTTTTTCTTCTCTTGTGTTTTCTGCCTGGAGAAGTTCCTTTAGCATTTGTTGTAAAGCTGGTTTGGTGGTGCTGAATTCTCTTAGCTTTTGCTTCTCTGTAAATGTTTTAATTTCTCTGTTAAATCTGAATGAGATCCTTGCTGGGTAGAGTAATCTTGATTGTAGGTTTTTCTCCTTCATCACTTTATATGTGTCCTGCCACTCCCTTCTGTCTTGCAGAGTTTCTGTTGAAAGATCAGCTGTTAACCTTATGGGGATTCCCTTATGTGTTGTTTGTTGTTTTTCCCTTGCTGCTTTTAATATGTGTTCTTTGTATTTAATTTTTGATAGTTTGATTAATATGTGTCTTGGCATCTTTCTCCTTGGATTTTTCCTGTATGGGACTCTCTGTGCTTCCTGGACTTGAATAACTATTTCCTTTCTTATATTAGGGAAGTTTTCAACTATAATCTCTTCAAATATTTTCTCAGTCCCTTTTTTTTGTCTTCTTCTTCTGGGACCCCTATAATTCGAATGTTGGTGCGTTTAACATTGTTCCAGAGGTCTCTGAGACTGTCCTCAATTCTTTTCATTCTTTTTTCTTTATTCTGCTCTACAGTAGTTATTTCCACTATTTTATCTTCCAGGTCACTTATCCGTTCTTCTGCCTCAGTTATTCTGCTATTGATCCCTTCTAGAGAATTTTTAATTGCATTTGTTGTGTTGTTCATCACTGTTTGTTTGCCCTTTAGTTCTTCTAGGTCCTTGTTAAACGTTTCTTGTATTTTCTCCATTCCATTTTCAAGATTTTGGGTCATCTCTACTATCATTATTCTGAATTCTTCTTCAGGTAGACTGCCTATTTCTTCTTCATTTGTTAGGTCTGGTGGGTTTTTATCTTGCTCCTTCATCTGCCGTGTGTTTCTCTGTCTTCTCATTTTGCTTAGCTTACTGTGTTTGGGGTCTCCTTTTCGCAGGCTGCGGGTTTGTAGTTCCTGTTGTTTTTGGTGTCTGTCCCCAGTGGCTAAGGTTGGTTCCGTGGGTTGTGTAGGCTTCCTGGTAGAGGGGACTAGTGCCTGTGTTCTGGTGGATGAGGCTGGATCTTGTCTTTCTGGTGGGCAGGTCCATGTCTGGTGGTGTGTTTTGTGGTGTCTGTGGCCTTATTATGCTTTTAGACAGCCTCTCTGCTAATGGATGGGGTCGTGTTCCTGTCTTGCTAGTTGTTTGCAATAGGGTGTCCAGCACTGTAGCTTGCTGGTCATTGAGTGGAGCTGGGTCTTGGCGTTGAGATGGAGATCTCTGGGAGATTTTCGCTGTTTGATATTACGTGGAGATGGGAGGTCTCTTGTGCACCAGTGTCCTGAACTTGGCTCTCCCACCTCAGTGGCACAGCCCTGATGCCTTGCTGGAGCACCAAGAGCCTGTCCTCCACAAGGCTCAGAATAAAAGGGAGAAAAAAGAGAAAGAAAGAAAAAGAAGGAAAGGAAGAAAGAAAGAAAGAAAGAAAGAGAAAGAAAGAAAGAAGATAAAATAAAGTTATTAAAATAAATAAAATGTACTTAAGAAAAAAAATTTAAGTAAAAAAAAAAAAAAAGGCCAGACAGAACCCAAGACAAATGGCAAAAGCAAAGGTATACAGACAAAATCACACACAGAAGCATACTCAAACACACTCACAAAAAGAGAAAAAGGGGAAAAAAATATATGTGTGTGTACATATATATATATATATATATATATATATATATATATATATCGTTGCTCCCGAAGTCCACCTCCTCAATTTGGGATGATTCACTGTCTATTCAGGTATTCCACAGATGCAGGGTACATCAAGTTGATTGTGGAGATTTAATCCACTGTTCCTGAGGCTGCTGGGAGAAATTTCCCTTTCTCTTCTTTGTTTGCACAGCTCCCAGGGTTCAGCTTTGGATTTGGCCCCGCCTCTGTGTGTAGGTCGCCAGAGGGCGTCTGTTCTTCGCTCAGACAGGCCGGGGTTAAAGGAGCAGTTGATTCGGGGGCTCAGGTTCACTCAGGCCTGGGGGAGGAGGGGTATGGATGTGGGGTGAGCCTGCGGAGGCAGAGGCCCGTGTGACGTTGCACCAGCCTGAGGCGCGCTGTGCGTTCTCCCGGGGAAGTTGTCTCTGGATCACGGGACCCTGGCAGTGGCGGGCTGCATAGGCTCCCGGGAGGGGAGGTGTGGATAGTGACCTGTGCTCGCACACAGGCTTCTTGGTGGCGGCAGCAGCAGCCTGAGCGTCTCATGCCCGCTTCTGGGCGCCACACTGATAGCCGCGGCTCGCGCCAGTCTCTGGAGCTCCTTTAAGCGGCGCTCTGAATCCCCTTTCCTTGCGCACCAGGAAAGAAAGAGGCAAGAAGTCTCTTGACTCTTTGGCAGCTCTAGACCTTTTCCCGGACTCCCTCACGGCTAGCCGTGGCACACTAACCCCTTCAGGCTGTGTTCACGCCGCCAACCCCAGTCCTCTCCCTGGGATCCTACCCGAAGCCCGAGCCTCAGCTCCCAGCCCCTGCCCGCCCCAGCGGGTGAGCAGACAAGCCTCTCGGGCTGGTGAGTGCCGGTTGGCTCTGATCCTCTGTGCGGGAATCTCTCTGCTTTGCCCTCTGCACCCCTGTTGCTGCGCTCTCCTCCACGGCTATGAAGCTTCCCCCCTCTGCCACCCGCAGTCTCCGCCCACGAAGGGGCTTTTAGTGTGTGGAATCCTTTCCTCCTTCACGGCTCCCTCCCACTGGTGCAGGTCCCGTCCCTATCATTTTGTCTCTGTTTATTCTTTTTTTCTTTTGCCCTACCCAGGTACGTGGGGAGTTTCTTGCTTTATGGGAGGTCTGAGATCTTCTGCCAGCGTTCAGTAGGTGTTCTGTAGGAGTTGTTCCACGTGTAGATGTATTTCTGATGTATCTGTGGGGAGGAAGGTGATCTCCGCAGCTTACTCTTCTGCCATCTTGAAGCTCCTTCCGAAAAAAAACGAATTGCTTATTTAATAACTCAATTTAGCAACAGAGTTCTTGATTCTACATGTCCTTACCCTTGCTTCTCCACCTATACCACCAAACTTGTTCTTCTACCCTCTCTTCATTCTCATTAAATGGCCCCTCTTTTCAACCAGATGTAGGGTTAAAACACCTAGGCTGCGTGCATTTCCATTTCTCTTTCATTTATACTCCCCACATTCAGTAGGTTCTGTTGACTCAATCTTTAGAATATATGCCAAGTGTAATTAATTTTTACTAAATTTACTACCCCATGAAAGCCACCATTGTGGATTAATTTCGTGTAGCCCACTATTTTTCCCATGTTCCCATTTCTGGACCCTCTCATAATTATTTCGTCACGTGACAGTTAGGATAATCTAATAGTTTCTCATCATATTTGGAACAAAATTCAAACTACTTACCATGACCTACAAGGCCATTCATGACCAATCCCATCTCCCTCTTCATTTTGAACCTTTCTCTACCTTGCCTTTTATAATCCAGTGAAGAGATGTGAAATGATTTATAATATATTTTAGAAGCAGAATTAACAATATTTGTTGATGGATTAGATATAAGTGATGAGGAAAAGCAGTGGATTAAGGACAACTCGTAGGTTTTGGTCTGAGCAACAAGGTGGGTGGCAGTTTGCAAAACTCTGACCCAAATAAATGGAGTGATGCTGTGAAAGAGAAATTTCTGAAAAATAAAAGAAAAAATGGTCTTTTTATTGGTTTGAATTTTTCATGGAAGAAGGTAAAATCAACATATTCAGAACCAAAATACAGTAGCTTTGATTTCTTGTGAATGGGATCTTTAGGTAGTTGATTAATTGAAAAAGTCCGTGAAAGAACAGATTCATTAAAAATGGTACTTACATAACTGAAATCTTTTATTTAACTGAGAACATGTACAAGATATTCATTCACCAGTTTTTTAATGTAGGTTCATGTATTTTCTTTGAATATGGATCCATTGATTAAAGTTCTCTCTTGTTTCTTTTACATAAACCACATCCATAATATATTGTATAATATTTCTAGTTTTGATCTGTGTACACTGAAGCTAAAACTTAAATTCACGTCTGAAGAAATCTCAAGGCAAAAACTTCCAGACTTTTATAACTTTTTCCAGTCTTTCGCAGTTATGTCTCCCACAACCAATTCAACAAAAATTACTTTTCAGTTACTTGCTCTTATTACAAAGCATTCATTGTATTTTTTAGACCACATCTTTTTGTTTTCTCACTCATATTTCATCAGGTATACATTAATACTAATTAAAATTACAGACTCGCAATAGCAAGTACAACTGAAATGAAGAGGTTTGGAAACAAATTTAGCCAATGCTTGGTAAGCCTACAATGCAACTGAAGATGCAGTTGCGTTTGGATTTTCTAGGGAATGATTTACTAGCTGTGACTGTTAAGTATGTCTTAGGTATCAACTACAGTATATGGGACTGAAAAGCATTAGTTATGCTGGTAAAATGAATAAGGGAAGGTTATTTAAGAGAATTTCTACTGTGTACGTATACTAGATCTCACATTCATAAAAATATATTTTATGTAATACAGTGTAAATATCGAAAGCCCTAGCTTTCAGGAAGAAATTCTCAGAGCAGTTTCCCACCCCCTCATGGAGTAGTATAGGATAGGGATGTACAAGACTGGAGATCAGGAGAGCAGTTACCAATCTGAGTAGAATTTTGCTAACTGCAGAATGGTGTCTTTAAAGAGAAAATAGAAATAAAGGAAGTAAAATGGCTTTTGTTGAACTTCAAAGTCAACATTTTAGTGCCTCAAAATGTGCATTTGGACATAATGACTATGTTTGGCAAGAAGGAGGATTTTCTGGGATTGAGAGCGTCAGATGTTAAAGACAGCCCTGTCAAGCTTGAGAGCAGGGCTGTGTTCCTGTTTGGGAGGTTCCTGGTATATGTATCAACAGAACATTCTTAAATGTCAGTGTTCACCAACACAAATGAAGTAGATAATGATTGTCAGTCAGTGACTGGTGTTATAAATTAAAGCCTTAACTGTTGTCTTTCAAGTCAACAAACATCTATTGATTGCCTGCTATGAGCATGGCCCCGTGCTTTCTGCTACGGATGCACAAATGAAAAACATGATCTACCACAACTTCATACTCTGGAAGCAAGTAGGTATTTCAGAACTAATTATGATATAAATCAAACTAGAGAGTGCAACGATGGCCATATAAATTTTTTATTAATTTCCCTTTTCAGTGAATTTTGGAAGAAGTCAGCTGATTCTGTGCTTTATAATGTGGGGCAACTTATATAACCACTCTTGGTATAGATTTCTCACCTTTCAAATGGGCCAGCTATATCCTGGGAGGCAGTGCGCATCATTCAAAGTGATATTTTCACTAGGTACCTCCATTTAAGAGATGCCAATTAATTCTATATTATTTATAGCTGAAGAATTTTTCTTTGGCATCAGACTTCTGTGTCATTCTTCCAGTGTCTGTTGTCATTGGAAATTCCAGTAGTCTGTCCTTCACGTACCTTCCACTGAAGTGGGCATAATATTGGTTAAATGGGATGCTTTAGTGTACCCTGAACATTAAAGAATAGTATGGCTTTATTTAGTAGCCATTTATTGCTTTTTAACCAGCTAGTTCAAATTATACCCATCTCTAAGATATCAGCACACTTCCAAACAGTCACCTTCTTCTAGTTAGGTCAAAGCCCACTGCTAGACACTGTGATAGGACCATGTGCCTCTTCTTCAGAGTTTTAACTTCAGTTATAATTTTACATTATTGGTGTGATTTTTAGGGTATTTATCTGTCACTCCATTCGGTCAACTAAGCCAGTTGACTCTCAACAGAGCAGGAACCATGTATGTTTTACTCGTCATCATTGTCTCAGCTTTTAGCCTGGTGCTTGGTACTGAATAGAGGAATGAACTCCTACCTGAAGTCTTTATTTCCTTCCTGTGTTAACTCTTGTGGGAGGGAAGTTGGGGGAGATGATACTGGTGAAATTGAGTTCCATAAATTTGCTAACCACTTCTTCCTTTTAGTGTCCTAAACTTATTTTACTAAAGTTTCAAAGGATGTTCCACCATTCTACTGGGGAACAAGCCTGTGACCACGTTACCCAGATCATTTTTAATTGTATACATTTTAATCAAGTTCCCTATTAAGCAGTTGCCTTTCCAGGATGAAGAGGCCAATGTTTCAATATGACTCAAATAGCAACACCCTAACATGTTAGTTGCTATTTCTTCTCTTGCTTATGCCTTCTCTGGCTTCTTTGTTAACATTTTTGATTTGCGACAACCATAATCTCTTGTGGCATTCAAAAGTGTAAGCACTGAGGTTATATAGAATGCTAATTTCAGTTGGATTTCTACTCTTCTTCTTCTTCCTCTTCCCCTTTCCCCTTCCTCTCTTCCCCTCCTTCTGCCCTTTTCCCCTCTCCCCTCCTCCTCTTCCCCCTTCCTTCTTCCTCTTCTTCCCCTTCTTTTCCTCCCCCTCACCTCCCCCCCCATTTCTTCTCCTTTTTTGCTCACAACTTATTATATAACTGGAGGTTTGCACCTTTTAATCCTCTTTACCTATTTTGCCCCCACCCCACTCCCCAACCTCTGGCATTGACTAATTGTTCTCCATATCTATGAGTCTTCTTTTGTTTTGTTTGCTTGCTTTGTTTCTTAGATTCCACATGTAAGTGTCTAATATTCTTCTTTATACATTTATGTTTTCTTCACTTTTCAACCCCAATAGACGATTCAGTCAGTTTCCTTGGGGAACTAACAGTGACTCCTAGGCATGTACTTTCTCTGCCTGAAGCTGATAGTTCAGGGCTGTTCATTTTATACCTATGTCATGTATCATAAAATATATTACCTTATACTTACTAAGTTGAAGACTATTTATTACTTTTCTATCCACTTGTACAAATTGGTTTGATTTTCATACCTATATTTTACCCTTTTTCTTAGCTACAAATTTGGAGTTTTCACGTTGAATAAATTTGGGCTTCTTGAACATTTATAAATGTGTTAAATATGATTGACATCAATGTTGTTTCCCAAGGAACTTCACTCTGGAGGAAACTACACATTTATCCCTATTCTGAGTACAAGTCTTTCCTGGTCTAAGTCTACCCATGATAAAACTGCCCTATGGCACTACACCGTCCATGGGGATTTCTGTCTTTCTGTTGTTCAAAGGCAGGCCAGTCTGGCTAGCGTGCACCTGTGTGGCCGTGCTCATGGCTTATGCATGGTGTCCATTCTGATTGGTTGAGGATTCTCTTCGATTGCTTGAAGCCCAAGCACTGCCTGTTGTTAATATTCTGAATATTTAAGGTGACCACAAAATCATTCAGTGACATCAGGATCACATATTAGTTCTTGGTTTTATATCCAGTCTCCTTGGATAAGCCATAATGGATAACTGAGTCACTTGGCTGTGCAGCAGAGATTGACACAACATTGTAAATCAACTCTACTTCCATTAAAAAAGGAACAAGAAAAAAATAACTCATTGTTTAAAACTATTGAGTTTCATTTTTCTTTGCTGGGTAGAGGACTGGATAGCCATAAAATAGGATGAAGCAAAACCACTGATGTAAAATGGAGGATTTGGATTATCTGCAAACTATAATCATGAATTAATGGTGCTTTTATAAGTCTGGCTTTAAGGTCATGCATCTGAATCTTCTGGGAACTGAAAGTTCTTTGAATTTTTCAGGTAATGGGAGGATATGTTTCTTGTCTCAGGGAAAAGTAGTGAATCCACTAACTTAATGTCATCCTCCTTATTTCTTTATAAAATAACAGACTTACGACATGTTTCTGTCGGCATGGTCAAAATATACCAGAGCTGTGTGAAAAATCTTATAGTTTTTTTTAAGGGGCTGGGCTACAGCTGCAGAGTCTGTGCTACAGACATGATGGTTCTCTCTTTTTCAGTATTTAAGTGGAGTCATGTAGACACAGTGGTAAGAAGGGAATATGTCCTTAGACTATCACAGAAGCCATGGTTTGTATGAAGATCCAATTATTTTTGAACTTTGTAGACTATTAGTAAGAAGGAATCCATTTTTTATTGACTTCAGTAGGTTGAGATTTAGCAATCATTTTTCAGTAATTTTGCTTAATAGTGTAAAAATTTTTTAAACTGACCGCTAAAGTTTCCCATGGTTGAGGCACTGTTTCCAGAAAGAACCTGAAAATTAAGATTTCACTAGGTACACGAACATTGTATTCTTTTTTGGAGTTAGGATTTTCTCTGTTATTGGCCTCCTAAGTTCAAGATCAGGCTTGATGATCAACTGGTGGGGCTGTTGTAAACAAATCCTTGCTCTTCAAAGTGTGGTCCATGGATTGGCATCATCTGGAAGCTTGTTAGAAAGTCTGTCTAAGGCCCCAGACCTACTCAATAAGAATCCACAGTTTGACAAGATGTCCAGGTGATCCATATATACATTAAAGTTTGAGAAGCTTGTTATGGAGGGTATCTAATAAGAGTAAACTTGGGGAAGGGCCCTGGTAGGTATAAATGACCTTTCAAGTTTTGCGCCATAGGGTTCTATATTACGCTAAGAAGGAACCATCTTCCAATGGATGTTATTTGGATCTTTTGACATAGGACTAGATGGAAGATGGTAGATGGTAAGTTCTCAGTGAAGGAGACTTTGGGATGGCAATTTAACTTTCCTTCACTTTTGCTGTTTTTCAGTGTGTATATGGTACTCTAGTTGTTCTTGACATTACCTATTTTGATTCTGGTCTTTAAAAAGACAACTGTGGATATGAAAGCCCTATAAGAAAAATCTTGAACTGTATTTGCCATTTTTATGATTTATCATTGGTCATTAGCATTTTATGTTCATATTTTTCTGATTTGTAATTTAAAGTTGGCAATAATGTATAATATAATTTCAAAAAATGAATTTCGTCTCAAATTAGATTTCTTGGCTCTACTGGCATAACAATAAAACCACACTTGTCTAAAATTAGACCACAGGTCTGTCTTTCTGCAGTTAGAGCTATTCAGATATTTACTTTATTTAGCTATTAGCAGCTGTTGTTGTTTTCGGTTTCCTTTTGCCTTTGGATCTGAAAGCAGCTTGAAAATAGAGTAATATTTAAATAATTGCATTTTGTGTAGTTAAATTCTTTCATGAATTCATTTCATAGTTCCTCATAAAGCAAGCATATATGGGCTAGCACACACACAAACGCAATCTTTATATGAATACTTTGAAAAGTGTTTAACATATGAATTGAAAACATACTTTCCTCTTACAACTGTTTCTGAAACTCTTTTTCCTTTAATTCCTTCAAATCTGTTAAATCATCTGGGGTGATGTGACATGTGCAGGCATTCTTGGTTGTTACAACAAGGGGTTGGAGGTGCGGAGGTGCCACTGGCATCTAGTGGGTAGAGGCCAGGGATCTTGCCTGAACATCCTGCAATATTCAGGACATTCCCCCAAAAAAGAGTTAGCAAGCCCAAAATGTCAATAGTGCCAAACTTGAGAAGGCCTGTATTAAACTGAATTGGTTAATATTTAAACTTGCAGTGAACTTCTGTGCATGGGGATATGCTATTTAGAGACAAAACAATTTATTGACTGCAAATGTAAAAAAAGTTTAAATACGGTATCAGTATTTTTACAAAAGCAATTGAAATGTCAAAATTCAGACTATAAGGCAACATGAATCTAGTAGAGTTTGTATGATGTTGCAAATATCAGAAATAAGTTTGGTGGGTATCTTCCCTCCCTTTTCCCGTCACCTCAGCAGTTGAATAGGTTTCCTGTTAAGAGAAGCTAAGCAAAATACTGTCATGGAAATATTGGATATTTCAATTAATAAATTCCAAATAAAAGTGGAATTAAGCTAAAAATTATAAAGAGTCCTTGAATGGCTTGTTGATTAGAAACTAATGTAACTCCTTGTCTAGGATAAAATACCAAACAGGCAGCAGCTGCTGGTAATTTGGTGCAAGTAATTGTAGAGCCAATAAGTTGAAGAAGTGCTTATTAAAAGAAACTGCTTTCCTATCTGCTTGTAAGTTCAATTGAGTAATGCACCCTACATGTGGTCTGATACTGGGTAAATTATACACCTGATTTAAAAACACTCCATCCATAAGAGCTCCTATTTTGCTCATCCATAAAATTTTTACTTTCTTCATTACTACTTGCAGCAGTGTATGGCATAATATCTATCAAATTAGGCTTTGAGGACATCTCAGGCTGGCACCCTGCTGACTTGAAACATGTGCTTAATATTACTGCAGCACTTTTAACCCCATGAGTGCCCCGGGTTAGCCCATATAGGCACACAGAATCGGTTCTTTCCTCTCTTTGCTGACACATCCTCCACTTATGGAGAATGAGAAACATCAAAGATAAAGGGGTGGGGGTGGAATTGGGGTTTAGTCACTGGGTAGGAGAAATAAGTAGTTGAAGTTTATAGAAATAAGATGGACAAAATGAAAACTGTGTGGTCTACTATTTCACAGTTTTCAAATATATGAACCAAATGTAAAATTTGAAATCAAGGCATTCTATTTATTTGACTTAATAAACTTTGAAAAGCAAGAAAAAACACACAATAGGACATTCTGGCTAACTCACACTTAAAGCCAACTTTGGAAGGTATTTTATTTATATTTATAAATGTCTGGATGACTTTAATTTTAATAAACATTTATTGCCTTCTATCTACTAAGTGCCAGGCACTGTGCTTGATGGTAAAGACAATAGTGATGAGCACATGTGGCCCATGACATCTTGCAACTCAGATCTTGCAAAGGGGTCAATATTTCAACAAATAACTCTAATGTAATGGTAAAGTAGAAATGATCTCAAGACTGTTGTTCCACATTCATTCATTCATTTATTCATTGAGGGGAGACGGTGTCTTTAACAATTACTCTACTTGCTGGGTCCCATTGGCAGCTCTTGCCCTATTGCAGAGCTAGATACACCTGTGACTATCAGCCTGATGCTGTTAAATATTTGAATCGTGTAATTATTTCCCCCTATTCTTATTCCATGCTGACCTAGTGGTCTTCTGATTATAATTTAGCTTCCCACCTGGAATGTCCTTGTGGGGAAAATGCACTTACTAGAGAACTCCAGTGGTCATTCTTTTCTTGTAATACTACTTGTTCTAAATGAACAAACTGGTATATTGTTCATAATTTAGCTCCCTGTGTAATGCTCTGAATTGATGACCCTTTGACAATCTACTTTTCATCATAAATGCATAGTTCATTATTAATCTTGTGAGGTTGGTCACTGTGACTTTATCTCCAAAGAGATTGGACCCACTACTTTCTGGGTGCTGACAAGTTAGGCTCTGTAGCCAGATTCCAGAAATTAGTGTAAAGAGTAGAAGACACTGGAGGATGTGAGAATGTTTAAAAAGTAATGTGTGGGGAGAGAGAGAGAGAAAGAGAATAAGAGTCATACTAAGGCTAGATCTCGAGACATGTCAACAGCAAAGAAGCAGAGCAATACATGCAAATGGAAAATGGAGGACGAGGATAACAGGAAACGAGAGAAAAGGGTCTAGAAAGGAGCTGGGAAGCAGAGATGGATGAGCATGAGAAACAGGCCATTGAATAAGGCAGTTCAATCCTTCAAGAAAGCAGTGTCAGTAGAGAAGTGGGAGGGGGGCAGGGAACCAGATTGCATGAAGTTATGGAATAAATTGCTGGTAGAGAAGTGGAAGTGGCAAGTGTGGGCTTCCCTTCAAGAAACTGGACAAGAAAATGACAGCTTGAAGTGTTCTCTTCTGAAAGAAAACACCTCAGTGTTTGTGGACAAAATGCAAAATGCTGGTAGAGAGGAAGGGGATAAATGACAGAGTAAATCTCCAGGTAAGGCATTCATGCATGTCTTTATTTTTTACTCATTCATTCATTCATGTAGAGAGAGCATAGAGTAGTGGTTAGGGACCCAGATGCTAGAACCAAATGGCCTGGGTTTGAATACCAATTACACTATTACAGCTTTGGGGAAATTAACCGCTCTGTGCCTATCTGCACCTACCTCAGAGAGTTATTGTAAGGAGTAAATGAATTAATATTTTTAAAGCATCTAGAACTGTACCTGATACGTGGTAAGCATTTAAACATGTTTGATAAGTAACGAAAGGAGTTAGTCTGGAGAAGGGATAAGATACCAGATCCTCTAATAATCAACAATTTTTTTCTATATTTCCTGAATTTCTCACAAAATGTATTTGAGATGCGAAATTACCCAGAGCCTCTAATGAATAAAATTGCTATATACATCGGTATGAAATATTCTGACAATCTTATTCCTAGGTACAAGGTAAAATTGCAGAACTCTGTAAAGGAGTTAAAAGGAATTTCCTGAAGAAATTGCAAACTAATTCTGTCACATTTTTGTGGAATTTGGTGGCTCTTACTCCAAGCTACTTTCAGAATACAACCTTTTGCTTCATATCTTTCTTTGAATATAACCTACCCTTTCTACCCTCTCTCCTTTACTCTAGATATCATTTGGAGCTCAGGGAAGTCAATCTGTAAAATTTTTCCACATTTTAAAAAATTTTTATTCCTTGTGCTTTTCAATTGACATTGGCTCAGAGCATATAGGGTTAATTTAATAAATGCATCAGATGACTCTTCCCTTGGGCATCTCAGTTGATGGGAATGTAATTGCTTATTAATTGGTTGAGAACATTCTGCTATTAATGAGGAAAAGTGGGTGAATAATTCACTAAACTCTCTCCCTCCTTTCCTTCTCTTCCTCTTAGACACATTCTTTTGTTTTAGAGAATCATAAGCATTGTTTATGGTGACTAGTGGCCCACTATTTTTAAAACTCAATATAGGAAAAGAAATACCTGGGTAAATTATCGAAAGCTTCCACTTTTCACAAAAGCAAGTGATGGTTTGCTCAGAACAGCAAACCTGTCTCTCTTTTCCTTAACCTGTTGCTAATCTTGGTTTACTTTGTCTTTGTTGTACAAGGAGAGAAAATGCTAGTATATATTGTGGGTTTGTTTAATTTTTAAGTTGCATATTGGAAAATAATCCTGATGGCTACCTTGAAAGAGAAATATCAGCAGATGACTGTTCTCATCTTCATGTCTATCTGGGGACTGTTTCTAAGGCTGTAGTAAAGGATTCTAAATGGGCCCTTCCCAGGGTTCACCTCAATGGCTCATCTGAAAACTTGGGTCTGGGAGTAGGTCTGGGACACTCTCTTGATTGGAAATGGGAGCTGAAGGGACTGTCCAGCAGACAGAAGACGTACCAGTTTCTGATGGCTGCAAAAAACCGACGTGCAGATTCCAAAGTTGAAGGTACCACCCCTGTGTTCACCAGGATGTGAGTCTCAGGCCCTTTGTACCCTAGCTCTGTGATCTGGTTCAAATTGTTTAAATTCCTTTGGGCACCCTCCTTAGCCTTTATAAGCTTCAATAAACTGCAGATGTTGATGTTTCTCCTATGTTTCTACACAGAGATATAGTGTGAATTGACTGAAAGAACTTTGTGTACCACAAATAACAATACAGCTCTTAGTATTATAATTAGGATTAATCTTAATACTAAGATAAATATTAGGTTGTTAGTTACATTAGAACAATAGGTAAAGAAGTTAAACTTAAGAGCAGAATTAGCCTTAGTTACTTAACTGAGTAGACTTCAAAAACTGTTAACACCCGCTCCTTTTAAACAAACTGAATAGGACAGAGAAATGGAACAGGAAAAAGACAGGATTTAGAGGTGCCAGAGCCCATGACAGTGCCTGATGCACATAGATGCTTAAGATGTGTATTTTGAATGAATGTGCTGGAGGGATATTTAAATTATTTTATCTTTCTCCTTTATACTTTTTGGGTTTTTTTTCCAAGTTTGATACAAGCAGGATATATTAATTTTAAAATCATTAACACCACTATTTAAAAGAAAACACAGTAACAAAAACAAAACATGGAAAATGAGAGTACCATAGAGAATAGGAGCAGTCATTTTTAGAGGAGGAGACTTGGGGAATGAGTAAAAGAGCTCACATTTTTTGCACACTTCTGTGCTAGGCATGTGAGAAGTGCCTTATATGCTTTATTATATTTAATCCTCTTAACAAGACTAAATGGTAGATGCCAGCATTATTTCATTTTGCAGATTAGGAAATGGGCACAAGAGATTTCCAACAGATTTCCCAAGTCTTATGGCTGGTTGGTGGCCAAGTCAGGATTCATACCCAGATAGTGTGGCTCTTCTTTATCCATTTATTTTTTGATAGATGCTTAGGTTGCTTTCATATCTTGGCTATTGTAAATAATGCTGATATGAACATTGGGGTGCATATATCTTTTTGAATTAGTGTTTTCATTTTCTTTGGATATTCTTAGGAAAGGAATTGCTGGATAATATGATAGCTCTATTTTTAGTGTTTTGAGGAACCTCTGTACTGTTTCTATAGTGGCTGAACCAATTTATGTTCCCACCAACAGTGCAGGAGGGTTTCCTCTTCTCCACATCCTGGCCAACACTTATTATTTGTTATCCTTTTGATAATATCCATTCTGACAGGTGTGAGGCGATATTTCATTGTAGTTTTGATTTGGATTTCCCTGATGATTAGTGATGTTGAGATTCTTTTTATGGGCCTGTTGGTCATCTGCATGTCTTCTTTGGAAAAATGCCTGTTCAGGTCTTCGGCCCATTTTTTAATTGAGTTGTTTGATTTTTTTGATATTGAGTGATATAAGTTTTTTATATATTTTGGATATTAAGCCTTTAACAGACATATCATTTAAAAATACTTTTCCTATTCAGTAGATTGCCTTTTCATTTTGTTGATGGTTTCCTTCTCTGTGCAAAAGCTTTTAAGATTAATTAGGTCCCATTTGTTTATTTTTCCTTTCGTTTCCCTTGCCTGAAGAGAGAGATCCAAAAAAATATTGCTAAAGACCAGTGTCAAAGAGTATACTGCCTATGTTTGCTTCTAAGAGTTTTGTGGTTTTGAGGCTTACATTTAGGTCTTTAATCAATTTTGAGTTTATTTTTTCTATATGATGTGAGGAAATGGTCTAATTTCATTCTATTACACATAGCTGTCCAGTTTTCCAACACGACTTATTGAAGAGACTTTTTCCCATTGTATATTCTTGCCTCCTTTGTCATAGATTAATTGGCCATAGGTGTGTGGGTTTATTTCTGGACTCTCCACTCTTTTCCATTGATCTGTATGTCTGGTTTTGTGCCAGTACTATACCGTTTTGATTACTGTAGCTTTGTAGTATAGTCTGAAGTCAGAGAGTGTGATACCTTTGACTTCGTTCTTTATTTTCAAGATTTCTTTGGCTATTTGCAGTCTTTTGTGGTTCCATACAAATTTTAGGAATATTTGTTCTAGCTCTGTGAAACGTGTCATAGGTATTTTGGTAGAGATTGCATTAAATCTGTAGATTGCTTTGGGTACTCTGTACATTTTAACAGTATTAATTCTTTTAATCTACAAACATGGGATATCTTTCTATTTATTTATATTGTCTTCAATTTCCTTACGTAGTGTCCTAAGTACAGGCCTTTTACCTCCTTAGATTTATTCCTAGATATTTTATTCTTTTTTGATGTAATTGTAAATGGATTGTTTTCTTGAATTTTCTTTCTTATAGTTCATTTTCAGTGTATAGAAAAGCAACAGGTTTCTGTATATTAATTTTGTATCTGCAACTTTACTGAATTCATTTATTAGTTCTAATAGATTTTTGGTGGCGACTTTAGGGTTTTCTGTATATAGTATTATGTCATCTGAAAATAGTGACAGTTGTACTTCTTCGCTTCCAATTTGGATGCCTTTATTTCTCTTTCTTGTCTGATTTCTGTGGCTAGGATTTCTAATATTATGTTAAATAGAAATGGGAAGAGTGGACATCCTTGTCTTCTTCCTGATCTTAAAGGAAAAACTTTCAGCTTTTCATCATTGAGAATGATGTTAGCTGTGGGTTTGTCATAAGTGACCTTTGTTATGTTGAGATATGTTCCCTCTATACCAACTTTGTTGACAGATTTTTTTAAAATCATGAATGGTTGTTGAGTTTTTTCAAATGTTTTTTCAAATGTTGAGTTTTTCTGTGTCTAATGAGATGATCATATGGTTTTTATCCTTTGTTTTGTTAATGTGGTGTATCACACTGATTGATTTGTGGATATTGAAACATCCTTGCATCCATGGAATGAATCCCACTTGATCATGGTGTATGATCCTTTCTATATATTATTGAATTCAGTTTACTAACATTTTGTTGAGTGTTTGTGCATCTATATTCATCAGAGATATTGGCCTGTAATTTACTTTTTCTGTAGTGTCTTTGTCAGGTTTTGGTGTCAGGGTAATGGTGGCCTCATAGAATGAACTTGGGAGTTTTCCAAATTTTTGGAATAGTTTGAGCATAGGTATTAACTCTTGTTTATATGTTTGGTAGAATTCCTCTGTGAAGCCATCCAGTCCTAGACTTATTTGTTGGGAGTTTTTTTATTACTAATTCAATTTAACTACCAGTGATTAGTATGTTCAGATTGTCTATTTTTTTCCTGATTCAATCTTGGAAGATTGTATGTTTCTAGGAGTTTATCTACTTCTTCCTGGTTGTCCAGTTTGTTGGCATATAACTGTTTTTAGTATTCTCTTATGATTATTTATATCTCTGATTATTTGTAACTTCTCCTCTTTCATTTCTAATTTTGTTTATTTGGGCCTCTCTTTTTTTCTTAATGAGCTTGATTAAAGTCTTATCAATTTTGTTTGTATTTTCAAAAAAGCAGCCATTGGCTTCTACTACTTTTTAAATTTTTTTTTTTGGTCTCCATTTTATTTATTTTTGCTCCGATCTTTATTATTTCCTTCCTCCTGCTGAGTTTGGACTTTGTTTGTTATTCTTTTTCTAATTCCTTTAGATGGTAGGTTAGGTTGTTTATTTGAGGCTTTTCTTGTTTCTTGATGTAGGCCTGTATTGCTATAAACTTCCCAGTTAGAACAACTTTTGCTGAGTCCCATAGATTTTGGAAAATTGTTTTTATTTTCACTTGTCAAAAGGTATTTTCTGATCTCATCTTTGATTTCTTCATTGATCCATTGGTTTTTTAGTAACATGTTATTTAGGCTCCACATGTCTGTGTTTTTTCCATTTTTCTTCCTGTAATTGACTTCTGGCTTGGAAATGGTTGGAAATGATGCTTGATATAATTTCTTTCTCCTTAAATTTTCTGAGACTTGTTTCGTGAACTAACATGTGACCTCTCCTAGAGAATGTTCCATGTGCACTTGAAAAGAATGTATATTCTGCTGTTTTTGGATGGAATGTTCTGTAGGTAACTATTAAATCCAACTTATCTAACATGCCATTTAAGGCCACTGTTTCCCTTATTGATTTTTTGTCTGTATGATCTATTCATTGACATAAGTGTGGTGTTAAAATCCCTGACTATTACTGTATTACTGTCAATTTCTCATTTTATTTCTATTAATATTTTCTTTATATATTTAGGTGCTCCAATATAAGGTGCATATATATTTATGAAGGTTATATCCTCTTCTTGGATTGGTCACTTTATCATTATATAATGCTCTTCTTTGTCATTTATTGTAGACTTTGTTTTAAAGTCTACTTTGTCTTATATGAGTATTGCTACACCAGCTTTCTTTACATTTTCATTTGCATGGAATATCTTTTTCCATCCTCTCACTTTCAGGTTCTGTGTGTCTTTAGTTCTGAAGTGAGTCCCTTGTAGGCAGCATATAGATGGGTCTTGTTTTTTTTAATCCATTCAGCCATCCTGTATCTTTTGATTGTAGCATTTAGCCCATTGACATTTAAAGTAATTATTGATAGGTATGTACTTAGTGCCACTTTGTTTCTTGTTTCTGTTTTTTTTTGTAGTTCATCTGTGTTCTTCTTTTAGTCACTTCCCTTGTGGTTTGATGGTTTTGTTTAGTGTTATGTTTGTGTTTATTTCTCACCAGTTTTTGTGTTGCTATTGCATGTTTTCATTTGTGGTTTACCATGGATTTTACATATGCTGACCTATAACTGTATCTACTTGTTTTAAACTGATAGTCATTTAAGTTTAAACACATTTTAAAAGATCTACATATTTTTTACTCCCCCCTTGCAAGTTTTGTGTTTTTGATGTCATATTTAACAACTTCATGCCCCTTAACTGCTTATTGCATTTATAGTTGATTTTACAATTTTTGTTCTTTTAGCCTTCATACTAGCTTATTTAAGTGGTTGATCCACTGCCTTTACTTTATATTTGCCTTTAGCAGTGGAATTTTTCCTCCCTATATTTTCTTATTTCTTGCTGCAGCCTTTTCTTTTTCACTTAAAGAAGACTCTAACATTTCTTGTAAGGTCAGTTTAGTATTGTTTTTTTTCTTTTCTTTCTTTTTTTCTTTTCGCTTATCTGTGAAGCCCTTTATTTCTACTTCAGTTCTGAATGATAATCTTATTGGGTAGAGTATCCTAGGTTGTAGGTATTTTTCTTTTCAGTACTTTAAAATATATTATGCCACTCCCTTCTGGGCTGCAAAGTTTTTGCTGAAAAATCACTTCATAGCCCTCTGGGGAGTCCCTTGTATGTGACTCTTTGTTTTTCTCAGTTGCCTTTAAAATTCTCTTTAGCTTTTGTCATTTTTATTATATGTCTTGGTGTGAGTCTGTTTGGGTTCATCCTGTTTGGGCCTCTCTGTACTTCCTGAACCTGGGTATCTGTTTCCTTCTTCAGGTTAGAGAAATTTTCAGCCATAATTTCATCAAATACATTTTTTTACCCCCTTTATATCTCTCTTCTTCTTCTGAGACCCCTATAACATGAATGTTAGTATGCTTGATGTTGTACCAGAGGTCCCTTAAACCAGGGATCCACAACCCCTGGGCCACGAACGGGTACCAGTCCGTGGCCTGTTAACAACCAGGCCGCACAGCAGGAGGTGAGCAGCAGGTGAGTGAGTGAAGCTTCATCTGTATTTACAGCTGCTCCCCATCACTTGCATTACTGCCTGAGCTCTGCCTTCTGTCAGTATTATGGTGAGTTGTATAATTAGTTCGTTATATATTACAATGTAGTAATAATAGGAATAAAATGCACAATAAATGTAATGTACTTGAATCATCCCGAAACCATCCCCCCTCCCACCCCCCAGCCCCCACCCTCACCCCCGGTCTGTGGAAAAATTGTCTTCCAGGAAACCAGTCCCTGGTGCCAAAAAGGTTGGGGAACGCTGCCTTAAACTATCCTCATTTTTAAAAATTTGTTTTTCTTTTGCTGTTTGGGTGATTTCCACTTTTCTAACTTCCAGATTATTTATGCATTCTGTGTATCGCCTAATCTGCTGTTAATTCCTTCTAGTGTATTTTTCATTTGAGTTAATTGTGTTCTACAGCTCTGACTGGTTCTTTTCTATATTTTCTACTTCTTCTTTGAAGTTCTCACTGTGTTTGTCTAATCTTTTCCCAAGTTCAATTAGCATTATTATTACTACGGCTTTAAACTCTTAATCAGGTAAATTATTTATCTCTGTTTCTCTAGGGTTTTTCCAGGGATTTTATCTTGTTCTTCTGTTTGAAACATATTCCTCTGTGTTCTCATTTTGTTTAACTGTCTCTGTTTGTCTCTTAAATTAGGTGAAACAGTTACCTATCTGGGTCAGGAAGGCATATCCTTGAATTGGAGCAGCCATATGCAGTCTCCATGTGCCCAGTGGTTAGGTGAGAGAGCTAGATCTGAAGTGAGCACAGGCCACATCTTCCCCCAGGGTGCACTGGCAGCTTCTGACTTGATGGGAAGCAGGGCTGGATTTGGAGCAGCTAGAGTCATAGCCATTGTAAGCCAGGGTTTCTCCTAGGCTCAGTGGCAGTCACTGCCCTATCAGTGGCAATGCTGGAGGCTTTGCTGGAGCAGGAGCCCTGAGGGAGCTGTGCCTTGTGTGATAGCAGGTATGACAACAGTGTGTGCCTTGGTTGGGGGTGTGACTGGGGCCCAAGGGGTCGGAGCTCCACTTCTGAGCTGGTTCCACTTTTTCCCTGGTGTGTGCCCCTTAGTTAGAGGCTGGGTCAAGGCTGGAGGGGTTGGAGCTGCACTACTGAACTGGTTTCATTCCTTCCCAAGTGCTCACATTCATGCCCATGCTGGCAGAGGGGTCTCCACTCTGGCCAGAGGCAGCTGGCTCCATTCCCTCCAAGTGTGTGCATACTCATTGGCAGTGGTGGCCTTCACCTTAGAAGGGAGCGGTATCAGAGCAGAAAGTGCTGGAGCGGGAGCCCAGTGCAGGCTGGAGGTTGTGCTGGGGTGGTCCTGGCGTGCCAGCCAGAACACCTGGCAGTTTTTTTGGTTTTGCTTCCTGGAGGCAGTTTACATTCACTTTTATTTTTTAAGAAATGTGTTTATTTTTATTTATTTTTTTAAATAAAATTTTAAATTTTATTTATTTTTGGCTGTGTTGGGTCTTCGTTGCTGTGTGCGGGATTTCTCTAGTTGTGGTGAGCGGGGGCTACTCTTCGTTGAGGTGCGCAGGCTTCTCATTGCGGTGGCTTGTCTTGTTGCAGAGCACGGGCTCTAGGTGCGCAGGCTTCCGTAGTTGTAGCACGCAGGCTCAGTAGTTGTGGCACGTGGGCTTAGTTGCTCCATGGCATGTGGGATCACCTGGCAGTTTTTAATCTGCGGCCTCCACACTGGGACTGGGAGCAAGCAAGTCTGTGCATACACTCTTCAAGTACACAGTCTTGGTTTCTTACAGCCCTCCAGTAAACCCCACTGGTTTTCAAACCAGCTAAGGTGGTTTATCTTCCCAGTGTTGGACTCAAGGGCTGGGGTGCCTAATATGTGGCTCAAACTCCTCCCTCCCCAAGGAGGATTCCCAAGCCTGTGATGCCCCCCTCCTCTTCTGGGTCACCTGCTAAGGGTACAGGTCCTGACTAGATCGCTTCTCCTCCCTTCCTGCCAGACTCCGTGTGGTTCTTTCTTACAGCATTGGTTGTAGAAGAGTGGTTCTGCTAGTCTTCAGGGCATTCTTAGTGAGAGTTGCTCTATATGTAATTGTAGTTTTGATGTGTTCATGAGGGGAAGTGAGCTCAAGGTCCTCCTACTCTGCTACCTTGATCTGACTCTCAATACAATGATTCTTAAACTTTGCATAGTAGTTTAACACAAAGTCCTTTAATGTACTGTCTTACTAATACAACAGATAGCCGAGAGATGTTTTAGTCCAATTTTATTAATAACTAATATTTTTGAGCCCTTACTCTACACCAGCATTGTGTGAAGACCTTTGGAAGGAGTGTCTCATTTATGTTATAACATCCACATGAAGTTGGAATTTCCTCTATCATAAGAACACTAGGAAGCAGAGGCTCAGAAAGCAAAATAACCATCTACAATCACATATCTATGGGTGGGGGCTGGAATTTGCATCAGGGCAATCCAGCTCCGTGGTTGGCACTCTAACCATTAATCTATACTGTCAGCGACTTGCCTAGGTTACACTGCTAGTAATAAAGAATGGGGCTATTTTCAAAACTCAGGGATTTTTGTACCAAGTCTGCTTAGTGTGACCAAAACCAAAAAATCATGTTTAGTGAGAATAGTGGGAAAAAGCTGGAGGGAATATCCTGAATTCTAGCCTATCACAGCTGTGTGACCCTGGGACCTTTTAAAGTCACATGTTTTCTCTTCGGAATAGATATAATAATTCCTTCTCCATCTACCCCACCACAAACTCACCTGTAGTGAAATTGTTCTGTAAAATGAACTTCTCATCACAATTTAAAATGTTTGTTCTTAAATGAATTTTTATGCTGACTTCGCATGTTAGAAGCCTTGAAGGCATGGGGAATATTGAAGCTTTACCAAGTTTACACGGGCAGTCATACTGTATGCTGTCTCACATACATACCCAAGATCAATGAATAAGCTTCAGATATGAAACAAGTAAAAATAAGTTATTTTATTTGTTCCCTTTTTTAAACAAGAAGAATTATTTTCCATAGACTGGCTTTATTCAGAGTTGTGAAAGTATCACTGGATGTGGGAAATTAATCCTTGGAAGTAGGCACTAAAATGATACAACATCTAAGACTATCAGATAAAGAGCAGAGATAAGATTTAAAATGCTTTTCATAAAGATCCTACTTTATATTTAGCTAAGTAATATATGGAAAAATTGGCACCTTTCAGCACTAGAGCAATTACCACCACTGTTACTACGAAGGCTGATGCTTGTCCAACACCTGCAGTGGAATTAAATTAATGGAATTGATTTGTCGGCTCATTTTTAAAAAATATAAAGTTGCTTTTTGAGAAAATTACAGATTTGCACTTAATTTAAAATTCTTTCCATAAATGTTACCTATTTCTAATTATAATATACTTTCTGCTATTGAAGACATATTTCTAGACTAGATCAAGACATGATTATTAGACATTTCATACTTGCTCAGAACAACACAATGATGAAAGCAAAGCTGGTAGCACTTTATAGATAAGACAAAACATTTAATGGATGCATATTACATGCCAGCTCTGTGCGAATCACTTTACATATGTTGGCTCATTTAATTACTCAAAAGAACAATATAAAGCCTGTGGAAGATTTGCTGTGTAAATTGTGAAGTGCTACAAAAATGTCAGGGCTTCTTATGATGCAGGGCATTAGGTGAACACCATGGACTTGAGAACGCCTTCACCGTATATAACAAGAAGCTTCCAGGAGGATGGAGGGTCTAGCTTGGGCATTACAAATAAAATCAATAGAATGATGTTATTTAATGATTTGTAATATTTGTATATTTGTAATTTAATGATTTGTAATAAAATCACGCTACTGTATATAAAAAAATAACAATATAGGTATTACTGTTATCATATTTTTGCATATAGGCTCCAAGAGGTTAAGTAATTTCTTCAAAGTCACACAGCTGATAAGTGTGGACCTGAACTAGAACCCAGAGTGTCCAAAGCCTTTTCTCTCTAGATTCTTCATGTTTTCATGAAATAGTGCTCTGAGTGGCACTCTTGGCTACCTGCCCTTTCATCACTGCCATTCGACTTAATTTTGCTGTGCAGCAACTTGTATGCTAAGGAGATCTTTAATTCTGGAGGGGAGCCATTGGTCCTCTTCTCCTTACTTCAACCTTAATTTTATGGATAGATTGTTGTGAAAAACTGGAAAAAATGAAGATAATGACGAGTTCAAAGTTATATACTCTGTGTTAGAATAGAGAATTTTGTCATATTAACAGCCCCATTGTGATTCTTAGGAATATTATTACTGAATAGAAAAGTGAAATCATGTACTTTGTAATATTTTCATGTTTTCTCTATGTTCTACAAATTTAGTTTCTTCACGATGGAACCAAACCAAAGTCAATGAAGTGCAACAATAATAACTATATCTGTGTGTGTGCATACATATATACACAGTTGACCCTTGAACAACACAGGTTTGAGCTGCACAGGTCCACTTATATTTGGATTTTTTTTATAGTAAATACTACAGTACTACATGATCCACGGTTGATTGAATCTGTGGATGCAGAACTGCAGAGACGAATGACTATAAGTTATATGTGGATAATCAACTGCAGGGAGGGTTGGCGCCTCCAACCCCCTACATTGTTCAAGGGTCAACTGTATATATGTATCTATACATACACACATATTATTTAGGTACATTGATTGATAGATGAGGTATGTAGACTTTTACTAGGATTAATGGGACAGTTCTGTACAGCTGAGTTCAGAGTGGGGGATTATTTATTTAATCTGATTCTAAAGTCCAAATTTATACTTGCAAAAGAGTTCAGTCTGGAATCTCATGTACAAATGACAACAATAACGGTAACAGCAGCTAATATTTAAGCAGCAGTGCTTTGTGCCCCACACAGTGCTCACTGCCTTACATGTGCTCTCTCATTCTCATCTGCATGGTGTAGATGAGGGACTTTCATAGGTGAAGGGCTCTGGCAGAGTCTCACCAAGCCTGAGCCCTTGGCAAGCTCAGGTCTGGCTGACTTGGGATCCTCACCCTTAGCTCCTGCACCATCAGCCACCAAATATTGCTACACTGACGATGCATTGTTTTCTTTGGGTGCTCTTCCCCCCGCTCTCCCCTGCCACAAATAGCCTCTGGTAAGGGTCTTAAAGAAAAATGTCCTCCTGCCACATTTTTTTGTGTGCTAAGTAGCAGTCAAATCTGTTGGGGCTCATTGTGGCCATTAGCTATGCAGCTGGGATTGGTGTCCAGGTCTGTTACTGAAATGCTACCTGTGTGTGTTTATGTGAATAATGTCAACCCAGATCCGGCCTCTCAGGAGCACCTGCTAACAGCCTGCAGTGCCGCTGGGTCCATCATTGGCTTCCAAAGTCAGTGACTTGCTGTAGGCTGCGTAATTTTTCTTCTAACCCAGCAGAAAAGGGCAGGACATAGATAGAAAATATACCAGTTTCTTTAATGCATCCAAAGTACTTTCCCAATACTTTAGTACTTTACTAAAATGGAGTGAGAGACTTATCTGTGCATTAATATATTTCTATACATCACCAACAAAGAAAGGTTGGTGATAGATTCTAAAAATCCTTTGAATTATTCGATGCTGCCAAATTGGTGAAATAAAATAGTTTTTGTCTGACTTTGCAATTAATTGTGCAAAATAGTTAAAAACAACCCTAACAAACAATAGCTAAGATCTATACAAGGTACCAAATTACTATATTAGAAAATTTTTAAAGTTTAAAAGCCAACAACTTGAGTTCACTCTGCTACCCAATGATGAAACTATTTGAATGGCTGATTAGTTCTTTTCTGGCTCCAGATCCAGAAGTAGGGAAGTAAATATATAGCAGATTTATGGAAACTTTTGTTTCCTTGAGTCAAGGGGCATAGCACCCTTTTGGAGGACTGGACACAGAACACCCAAACTGGGGCTTGCCTTAGCAGAGCCAAAGGACTGGTTTCTCTCAGGGACACAGAGAAAGGAGCTAGGACTTCACAGAAATGACCTCGCTAGCCAAGCCATACTTTGGGTTTTAATCACTGTTGTGCCAACAATTAGCTCTGTGTTCTGGTGAAAATCATTTAACTCTGTTACTCTTACCCTCACCATCTCTCAAATGAACAAGTCTCATGAAATGATACCTAAGGCCTTTCTTACTTGAAAAGCCTAAGAGCCCTCACTTTGACCATTCGCCTGCTGAAGTCTCATGTGGAGCTCTGAAGACTAGTTTGTGAAGGTTTGTGAAGCCTTTGTAAAAGTTTCAACTTAGAAAACAACCAATTTTACCTTGACTATATAAAGCCCCTTATGCGTATTTCTGGAAGGGAAATCTGGGGGCACTTAATTTTTTTTTAATTAAAAGAATGCATTTGTTTGATCTCCAGTGTCTTATTTCTCTTAAGAGAAGCAGGTAATTTTGTGAATGGAACATAGACCTAACATTACAAGGGCATCTTCATCAATATTTTCATCTGTATTACCTATATAAAATGGAAGTCACTGGATGAAACGCTTTTTGACATGAATGAGAAACTTAGCTTGCTTGGTTATGGAAAAAGTAAAAAAAGAAAGGAATCAGAAAGGTCTGGCTTTTTTCCCCCTCTAAACAATTTGACTAGAATTTCACACTTGTACAGCTATAGATGCTTTCGTAAGTTTTTTTTATGTGACTGTAAATTCACATCTTTACACCATTTCCCACATTAAACTGAAGTGTTACCTTCCAGATAGCCTCTGAATTGTTGCCTGCCACCCATGTTTTTACACAGATGTCTGATGTTTCTTGTGGATGGACTTTAAATGGTACATATACCTCTGGATGTTTGTATATTTAGAAAGGTAGAATTCCTTAATATATAAGTGACTTTTAAACACATCCATATGACCTGTTTTATGTGTAGGATTTTTGACTGATGAAAAACTTAATTCTGTTGTGTCCATAATAGTGAATGAAACCTCTGAATGAAACCTCACAGAGTTCGGGGAAAAATCTTTCTCCTTGACAAATATTTTCAAGCGCCAATAACTGCTTTTCTGGTTGTAAAAGGCAAGCTGAAACCATACTCTAAGAGGAAACAGTGGACCTAGTAAATCAACATTTTATGCTTGGAAAAGACATGCAAATTTAAACAGAGGACTTTTTAAAAAAACAAAGGCAAGAAGGTTTTTTGTTTTTATTTATTGTTTTTCTTTAAATATATAAAGTCCTTCTCCACAGTAAAAGCTTTTTTTCTCGTACAAGATGTTTAGAACTATATAGAGATAGTTACATATACGGGCAGCTCAAATGAGAGGGCACCATACATGTAATTGGTTGCTTTTTTCTTTCCCTCGGCAGTCTGTAAAAAATGTGAAAATGCTCCTGCTTCTGCCTAGCCATTAAAAGGCAGTGCCTGCACCATACTGTGATTTGGGAGCTGAAGAAAATGGCCAGAACTGACTGATATCTGATAAACTGTAACAGGAGTCAGTTTATTGCACCAATCGTTAAATAATGGTGCTGATTATAAGGCTGCTAACTGCAGATGCTGTAATTGTCTGTCATAAATCTTAGTCATTTGTGACAGGAGCACAATGAAAGAGAGCATCTGCTTGAGGGCAAATGACTTCTGATAAATATCAGCTCTACGAAAATGTACTTGGATGTGTCTCAATATTTTGGAGAGCCATTCATGTTGCTTCCACAAATGTGAAGTTATTATTGGTTTGTATTGATTTTGCCACCCTTTTTTTTTTTTAAAGAGACAGAGTGACTCAAAGTTGAGTTGAATAGCATCTCAGCTCTTTATCTGATCTACTCATTTCTCTCAAATGCATGTTTGAGTGAAAAAAAATAATTGCACTTTTTTCAGTAGATTGCTGTTCAGAAACACAGCCTGGGAAATTCAATATGCAGCTTATAAAAAAAATAACAAAAGCCAACATTTGTTGAAGGAGGAGGGAAGGCTTTTGGATTTTTACAAAGGTTATTTCTTTGAAAAGATTTGTCTTAAAAGACTTAAGACTTAGAAAAGATTTTGTCTTAAATTGCCAATCTCTAATGAATTTTAACTGCATGAAAATGAATTACATGTTCTATTATGCCTATAGAAAAATAGTGAATATTATCATATTCATTATAAAATTTACCCAAATAATAAAAACCATGTAACAAGTACTTTTAAGTTAAAAAAAAAAAACAACTTGGGAAGAGTTAGTATCATATAAAACTAATACCCACATCTTTAAAATAGCTGCCTTTTTCTGAAATTTATTTCATATTAAACATTTTGTTGCCACATCAAGGACATCTTAGAAGAAGTACAAAGCAAACAGAGTGAGGAAATTGACATTTCCTGATGTGGAAATTCAACCTTGTATTGAGCTCAAACTTACAAATGTGGTTTGAAGATGGTGAGAGTTATGAATAAGTGCAGGTTATATCTGTTTATGGCTGTTGACGATTATCAGAAATATGAGTCTCTTAACAGATCTTTCCTTATTTTTTTTCCCTTGAGCTTTTTAAAAAAATTATTTTGTAGATACATCAATAACAAACATCCAGTATCCTGAGTGTGGCTGAAGAAAATCACCCCATTGCACAGATTGGTGCCCCATCAAAACATCTGTCTATAACCTTTGCTGGGCCCTCAATACTACATGACCAGCCTTCTTATAGCCTCTTCCCTCTCTCTCTGCTACTGTCCTTGAAACCTATCTTCAACCTCATTGCTCTTCTAACACCCTCACGTTACTCGCAGCAGATGAACTCAGCTGCCACTGTATACCATCCAATGGGGTGCATCCCAGATTCCTGAGCCCCACCAATCAAGTTTACACAATTGTATCTGGTTTCTCCCCCCCATCAGCATGGAGGAAGCATTTGCCTTTACAAGCCTGGCTTTTTCACCTCTGCTCTGATTTCCATTCCCTCCCGTCTCCTCAGGAGCCTTCCTTTAGACATCAGCACCTTGCTTTTGTGTCTTTAACGTGTCTTTTCTGCTGGTGTTTCTGTCAGCATTAAATATGTGCTTTGACCTTCTCATATTTAAAAAAAAAAACAAATTTGACCTACATTCCACTCTACTTAGCATCATCTCTTTCCCTTCATACCAAGCCTCCTGAAAGCTTTATTTATGCCTGTTTTCACTTCCTCAAGTCTCATTTACTCTTCAATACCCTGTGATCTGGACCCAGATCTTTCCTTATTAAGAAAGTAAAAGTTTTGCAGTCTGTTCCATGCAATTGCTCAGTTTCGGAGAATCCAGCTGAGGTGGCGTAGGGGTGCGCAGGCTGAGGGCTGTGAGGACACACCATGGAAGGGGTATGCACTCAGAGCGAATCAAAGAACAACTGTCTTGTGGGCTGCCTGGACTCTTTCCTCTGAACCCCTCTGCTTCTATTTATAGCTCAATGCCTTAGGCTGAAATACTTGGATAAAGGCGTCCATACATCCACAGAACAAAGACCCTAGGGACCATCTCAGCGACAGTATGGTTTCACCATCTTATTCACAGGGAGATATACTTTTTCTAAAAAGTCGACTCAGACTTTTCATCCTGTTCTTGACCATAAAACAACTTGTGCTCTCTGGAATCCCTAATGGCTGTAATAATTGTAGATGCCCAGAGCTTCCTGGTAACAGCCAGGATGTGGGACCGTCTTTAATGAATGATTCCCTTAAAAGAAAGAGGCTCTGTTATTATTGTAACTAAATTTCCTAGGAGAATATAGTGCTCTATAGTGCCCCTAATTTTTAGAAAGGCAAATTTGGACAGGGGAGGTAGTCTTGACTGGTATTCTTAAGAACTAGAAAAACAAGTCCTAAATCTCAACCTTGTATAAGGACCTGGGAGGAAGGGAGATATACAGAAAAATAGTGTATTTTGGCATCAGATCAAACTGGATTTGATTCTTAGCTCTACCAGATAAGTTCTTAACCTTTCTCACCTGCCATTTTTACAAGAAAGACTATTTTTATTAATACTAGAGTTGTAAGATCTAGTATCTATAAATCATTTGGTACAGTGCTTGACACAAAGGAGACATGCAATAAATATTTATAGGTATTATTAATTACAATATTACTAATAATGTATATTTACTAATTAATATTATATGTTAGTAACAATTATAAGTTGTGCATGCTTATCTGGATTTTCATTTGCATGTCAGGCTTCTCCTGCTTTTAATATTGTGATTTATCTCTTTCTTCTGGAAGGAAACTGCTGGGAAACTTAGATAAACTGTGGATTTCTATTTGTATGGGTATATTTCCATGAGTAAGTGAAAAAGTGAAGCAACTATGTGTTAAATACCTAAGTCTTGTCCTACTGGGGTTGGAGATGACAAAAGGGATTCAGGGAGAAAAAGTGCTCCAACATTCATCCCTGCTTTCACAGAGCTTGCTGTATTGTTGGGTGGAAAGAACTAGCAGTTAATTATCTATCAATTGTCTCATTTGTATTAAACAGTGTAGTGTAATAGAAGATCAGAAGGGGCTAGAGTAATTGGAGAAGGGACCTGAGCTAGGCTTTTAAGACCCAATATGATTTGGATAGCTCTAGTCACCTGATTTCAGTGAGGCCAATAGCATGAGCTGAGACATGAGTATGACATATGATATGGAATAACTACGGTGTATTTGGGGGACTAGTTGAAATAAAGCAAAGAGTATGTCTTGGAGCAGCATGGGAAATAAATGAACTTGAATTGGTGGTGTTAGTTGAGGTCTTAGTAGTACTGTTATCATTTTTATCATTAATACATAGTACTTATTAACTCTAATTATGCTGCCAAGCATTAAACTAAGTTCTTCCATGCATGATTTCAGTTAAACCCCACAGCAAGCCCATGTGATAGGTAATATTATTAGTCCTACTCCTCAGGTAAGGAAATGAAAGTCAGTTCAGATGAGAGTCAGTATGGTATGATGGTAAAGAGTGTCCACAGTGTAGCCAGACTGCCTGAGTTTGAATATCAGCTTTATTAATTACCAGCTGTGTGAACTTGGGCAATTACTCATCCACTGTGTTTCTGTTTCCTCATCAGTAAAACAGGGATAATAACAGTACCCAGCTCATAGGGTTATTGTAAGGATCCAATGAGTTAAATTTACATTTAGATATCCTTTAGAATACCTAAAGAATACCTAGTATATAGTCACATGTTATATAAGTGTTTGTTCTTACTGAGTAAATAACATATGGATATCAATTTTGTGAAAGAAACAGAGTCTTTGTATGACTACTACCTATGTTGACCATCACTTTAAGCTCAGAGGATAATATACATAAGTAATTTATATTCGTTATAAAAACAATAGAGCATACAAATAAGAAAATTAAGAATCTTTAATTACCCTATTTCTCATACATAATCGTTACTTTTTGAATGTTCTTTCAAAATGTGTATATGAATATATATTATATGACCAGATTTTCACTTAATAATATTTAGAGTTTAGAAACATTTTCTATATCAACAAATATAGCTACACTGTGGTTTTTAATGCTTGTGTAGTAATCCAATATAAGGATGTGGCATAAAAAATCGAACCAATCACCTACCTTTACAGGCTATTTCCAGTTTCTTTTTGCTGTTACAAACAATGCTGCAGGGAATAAGTTTATGAATTTATAGAACTGTTTCCTTAGGATAATTCCTAGAAATGTAAATCCTGAGATAAATTATGCCTATTTGTCAGATACATTATATTTGTATATGTAAATATATATATAGATATATATTGCCAAATAGCCCTACAGAAACTTTCAATAATTTCTAGTTCCATTAACAGTGTATGAGAATTGTCATCTCCCAATACTTTTGCTAACACTGGTTATTGCCCTCCTTTTAAATAGTTTCCAATCTGACATATGAAATGCCATACCATCACTTGAAATTGCTATATTATTACTGGTGACCATAAAACTTTTAATATGCTTATTCAACATCTATATTTCTATAAATTTTCTGTTAATGTTATTTCCCCCCAAGTCTCAAAAAAAGTTGAAGTTTTATATAGAAAAGAAATTTTCATGGTTACGGTAATAACCTTTTATTTGACATATTTTGAAAATATGTCTGTGAATATGCTTTGGATAGAGTTTGAAAAGGGGAAGAATAAATGAGTTTGGATCCACTGGAGGTTAACAAAGAGACTTTTCCTGAATTTCAAATCTGAGCATGTTCTACCCTTGCTTTAAAACCTTTGATAGCTTCCTTTTAGCGTGGAAAAAGTCTACATTTTAACACTTAGCATGCTAGAC
Organism: Tursiops truncatus; assembly: GCF_011762595.2. NCBI lineage: Eukaryota > Metazoa > Chordata > Mammalia > Artiodactyla > Delphinidae > Tursiops > Tursiops truncatus. The sequence goes on from NC_047037.1 coordinate 58,263,332, forward strand.
CCACCGTAATTTAGTTCAGTTGACCTTCCTCACCTCTTTCCCAGCCACATTCTCACGTACCGATGGTATGCTAGGATACAACAGCTCACGAGAGTGGACTGCGCATGTCTCTTCTCAGCTCTACATTCAGTGATGTAGTGATGTCTTGTTGGTAGTTTGAAATCAGCCGTGGAGGAGTATTTACACCATAGAAACTGGCAAAAACTAGAAATTAGTTGGTTTTTTTTTTTCCCTTCTGGAAACTCAATTGTTGAATATTTATCAGCATTCCACTTCATATACCCTCAACTCTGGGCATCCTAAACTTCTTGACATTTCTGATCCAGGCCACAAGTGAGACATGTAGGCACCTCAGGTAGGGTAGTAACCAGTTGCCCCTTCAAACCAATATTTGGTCAACACATATGAGCAATGTGTGGGAGAGGCAGGGAAGCAGGCTCTTTAGCAGCAGCTCTCAGCCTCTGTGCCTCTGTTCTGAGCAACTTGTTCTGGTCCAACATTGCCCACCCTTTGCAGTCACACAGAGCCTGCAGCTAATTGACCTATCCTTCTCATGAAGCCTTTGGCATAACCACTGAGAGTCTTACCACTCCCTCATCTCCACCTCAGGTAGCTTTTCAAAGCAATTCCTCCAACCACATATGGTCCTTTCCTTGAGGGAAATTCTGCTAAATACAATTTTTTCTCTCTTGTTTTAGTGCCCCTTAAAGAATAGGATCTAAGGCAATAGACTGGCTAGCCCAACATTTAACCTGAATCTACCCTCAGGATGGCTTTCTTCCCTACCCTGTACCTAGGTACATGTGCTCCTGCTTCCTCTCAGCTTCCTCTGCCCACCTGGTTGATATGCTACTTCCTCAGTGGACCCTCCTGACAGTAAGCTCTTCCTTGTCTGCACCCTATAGGTCTTGATAGTAATAGCACTTATCACCATAAGCCACTTCAAGCAGTAACATTGTATCCTCATCAAAGAACCTTACATAGTGAGGCTCAGATCATGCTTGGCTGCATGGATATTCTTGAGGACAGTGCCACTAAGGAAACCTTATATTAAGGTGACTATTTGGCAGAAGTGAGCAAGATGACTGAAAGGAAAGAAAGAAAATGGCCATTGTTAGGAAGGTTGGATAGGGTATTGAAATTTTGTAGGGAGCATCATCTAGTCGTGAGGGGGTAGTGAGCTCCTGGAGGTGGGTTGTAGTAATGAGAATGGAAAGAAAGAGCAGACATGCGACATTTTAGGCAAGAAACTTTGGAACTTAATGAAAGATGGCCTAGGAGAAGAAAGAGTAGGAAAAATTTAAAATGTCTTGAAGCTTCTAATTTAGAAACAGATGTGGACTCATCTGTGTAAAGCCATGGACTCACAAGGAAGAGACCTAAAACGTTTTAAAAAAAGGGGGGGGGGAATGTTGAGTATTAGAAAAATCTCTACATCTGAAAAAGGGGTACAGAAAAGGAGAAAGAGGAAACATTATTAAAGAACTAGAAAAAAAATCTGAAAATTGAAGTATCCTGAAAGCTAGGGGAAGAGATTTTAAAAGAACAAAGATTGTTTCAAGGATTTTGAATATCAGTCAATACACTCAAAAGGCAAAAGAAGGGCTTCCCTGGTGGCGCAGTGGTTGAGGGTCCGCCTGCCGATGCAGGGGACATGGGTTCGTGCCCTGGTCCGGGAGGGTCCCACGTGCCGTGGAGAGGCTGGGCCCGTGAGCCATGGCCGCTGGGCCTGCGCGTCTGGAGCCTGTGCTCCACAACAGGAGAGGCCACAGCAGTGAGAGGCCCGCATACCGCATAAAAACCCAAACCACCACTACCACAACAACCAAAAAACCTATGGGGTAAAAGGATTGAAAAACTTACCATTGGGTTTGGCAAGAAGGGGATCACTAGTAGCTTTGGAATTGACAGCCTCAGAAGTAGTGGAACAGTGGAAAGTCATGGGACCACAACTCAGTGGATCCAGTTCAAATTCCTGTGCCACCTACTGGCTGTATTACCTTGGGTATATGTCTTAATATCCCAGAAGTTCAGTTTCTTCTTTTGTAAAGTGAAGATAATTCTTGTCCTACTTACTTCACAGGGTTATTGTGAGGTTCAAAAGGATAATGTTTATGAAAATATTTTGAAAACTACGTTTAATATGAATGGGATACATTTCCATAATTATAGTCATAATTGGATCCAAATGAAAGGCAAGAACCTAAGAGGGTTAATGTAAAGAAAGGTAAAGGATGAGAAGAGGAAACAAAGTGATTAGGGAGCACTAGAAGAAGGAACAGGGTGAAATGAAGCATTTATTTACTTTTGCTTGAAGGTAGGGGGATCCTGGACATGGCTGAAGACACAAGGGGGCACTTTCAATGTGGAGGAAGGGTGACTGTGGGAGTAGGGCCCAGAGGAAATAATGACTGTGATCTTTAGACATAAGGACAGAAACCTCTTCCTCTGAGACTGGTAGGAAGGGTGAGAGCCAAATATAAAGATATGTCAGGATGAAGATAGCATAAATGAAGTTGCTCCTGTGGAGCACTCTAACCGTGTGCTCATAGGATAAGGGAAGGCTGTCCAAGGAGGGCCAAGGAGAGAGTGACGGGATCTGGGAGGAGAGCTGGAGGGCATCTGAGAGGAGAGCTGGAAGGCAGAAATACTGTTTGAATTTCTGCAATGATAGTATCTTCTTATGTTGTGAACTATTCTGTCCCTTGAAAGGAATTGCAAAGTCTAACATCTATGATCTCTACCCTATGTAATCACTGGACATTAGCTTAGTCCAAGTAGAACAAACATGGCCTAATAAGAAAAGGAGTTATACTTCTCTCCAGTTGAATTAAATAACATATGTGGTCATCTCATTTTCTGAACTGAAGACTTGAGTACATCGTTGGATACAGGATTTGTATATATTTTCCAGTTTTGAAAAGCCATCTTGGAGGTGAAGTTTGTACACTGAAATGTTGCTGAACATTCTCCAGGACATTTTCATGGTTTATAAGTTGAAAGGGAGAGTCAGTTTGCAAATCTGGACTGTCTTAGAAATATGAATCATATGCAATGCACATCTGTGGTGACTTACATCTTGTATAACAAGAGACTCACATTAGGATGTGGAAGTGTAAGATAGAGTTGAGATGAGATGAGAACGTACCTTTGTTCCAGCATGGTAATTGATTGGAGCTGAGTAGTGGCTGCCTGTAGAAGTGACTTGTCCTCTACAGTTTGCCACAGATGTTGCTAATCTCATTGACCCATCAGATACTAGGGCAAAGGATCAATTATCTTTCAATATCACACAGATTCTGTTACTTCTCTTACAATAGAAAAGAAGTTCTCTGGTCCCATGACTCTATCAAATGTGGAAAGGTGAAAGAATGAGAGGTTTACATGCTTTAGTTCTTTTCTTACCTGACTCTGCTAGATACCTGAGTTTGAGAAGCCTGCTGTAACCCAGTGGTTCTCATAATGTCAGCATTATGACACACGATTGTATCGAGATCAGTCCTGTCGTATGTCCACTACTTACTAAAAATAGCTAAAGTCGGGGTAATTGTAAATGTTGAATATTGACACATTAAACACTTCAAACTTATCCTGTAATACTATTTCTTCATCATTTATATTCTGATATAATTTCTTAAACAGAAGAGAAACGTCATGTTAAAGTTAGCACAATGGGAACATCCATTGAATTATGCCACATGAAGATACCACTTGTCATGTGTGTCCAGAGGGGAAAAAAGTTGAGAAATGATGCTCTGGCAGTTGGTGGAGCAATGACTATATAGTTATTTTAGACATCACTAAAAAATCATACATGGTGAATACTTTCTGCAAAGCCATATTTTTTAAATTTAATTTTTGTCAAGGTAAACACATACCTAGTTGAAAAAGTCAAACAGTATTATAAGATTCATTTTGAAAAACCACAGGTCTCCTGAGACTCCTTCCCCACCCTGTTCCTGCTCCCCTGGGGCAACATTTGGGGATGTTGCCAAATACCATAAATGAATAATTGGTATTTACATTATGGTGATGTAAATGTTCTTCATAACTGAGCCATATGGTAAACTATTACCACATTTGTTAATCTGGAGGTAATCATTGCCTCATATTTTGTTAGGCTTTCTTCCTTAAATTGTCTGTTAGAACTACGTTCCTGTCAGTATGGACAATATGTTAGATAATCTATCAGTTTCATTTTGATTTGGGACATTGCTCCTGAACCCCTCCTTATTTTTGCTCCAACCCAGGCTAGTTGCTTTCTAGGCTGATACATAAACATCATCCGGGATTTCCCACTGCCTTAGTTCTAGGAATTCACTTCTCTCTTAGTTTGGATCCCATGTCTAGTTGTTCTCCTTTATTTTCTTATTGTGGTAGGTATTATATCTTAGTAGTTTCCTGAGAAAGTGAGTAAAAGGGGTAAATATGTTTTAGTCCTTCAGGTCTGAAAATGTCTATAATCTACCTTGATACTTGGCTAGGTGTAAAACTCTGGTGTGGAAGAAATGTATTCTCAGTATTCTGCTGACATTGCTTCACTGTATTCTAGCTTTTCAAGTTCCTATTGAAAACTTTAAGCTCTGATTGCTGATCCTTCAGATATGACCCCGCTAGAAGATTTTAAGATCTTATTTTTATCCCTAAAATTCTAAAGTATCACAGTGATGGGTTCTGACATATAACTTCTGTTGTCTATTTTGGAATCTGTAAATTCAAGTCTTTTAACGATTGGAAAAATATTGTGGTTCTTTTTTTTTAAATAAGAAATGATGAGAGATTACATCTATTTATTTATTTATTTATGGCTGCATTGGGTATTCGTTGCTGCACGTGGGCTTTCTTTATTTGCGGCAAGTGGGGCCTATTCTTCGTTGTGGTATGTGGACTTCTCATTGTGGTGGCTTTTCTTGTTGTGGAGCACGGGTTCTAGGCATGTGGGCTTTAGTAGTTGTGGCACGCGAGCTCTAGAGCACAGGTTCAGTAGTTGTGGCACACAGGCTTAGTTGCTCCGCAGCATGTGAGATCTTCCTGGACCAGGGCTCGAACCTGTGTCCCCTGCATTGGCAGGCAGATTCTTAACCACTGCACCACCAGGGAAGCCCTGTGGTTAATTCTTCTTAGTTTCTTTTCCCTATGTTTTCTCTTCCTGGAATTCCTGTTTGTCAGATTTTAAGATTCCTGGATTGATTCTCTACTTTTCTTCTGTTTTCTCTCCTATTTTTCCATTATTTTGTCTTTTTATTCTACATTCTGGAAGATTTCCTCAACTCTCTTCTAAACATCCTGTTGAAGTTTTGCTATCATGCTTTTCAGGGTTTCAAGAGCTCTTTATTGGTCTGTTCTTGTTTCATGGATGCAATAGTTTTCTTTTTTTAACATCTTTATTGGAGTATAATTGCTTTACAGTGGTGTTAGTTTCTGCTTTATAACAAAGTGAATCAGTTATACATATACATATGTTCCCATATTTCTTCCCTCTTGCATCTCCCTCCTGCCCTCCCTATCCCACCCCTCTAGGTGGTCACAAACCACCGAGCTGATCTCCCTGTGCTATGCAGCTGCTTTCCACTAGCTATCTATTTTACGTTTGGTAGTGTATATATATACATGCCACTCTCTCACTTTGTCACAGCTTACCCTTCCCTCCCCCCATATCCTCAAGTCCATTCTCCAGTAGGTCTGTGTCTTTATTCCCATCTTAACCCTAGGTTCTTCATGAGCTTTTTTTTTTTCTTAGATTCCATATATATGTGTTAGCATACGGTATTTGTTTTTCTCTTTCTGACTTACTTCACTCTGTATGACAGACTCTAGATCCATCCACCTCACTACAAATAACTCAATTTCGTTTCTTTTTATGGCTGAGTAACATTCCATTGTATATATGTGCCACATCTTCTTTATCCATTCATCTGTTGATGGACACTTAGGTTGCTTCCATGTCCTGGCTGTTGTAAATAGAGCTGCAGTGAACATATTGGTACATGACTCTTTGTGAATTATGGTTTTCTCAGGGTATATGCCCAGTAGTGGGATTGCTGGGTTGTATGGTAGTTGTATTTTTAGTTTTTTAAGGAACCTCCATACTGTTCTCCATAGTGACTATATCAACTTACATTCCCACCGACAGTGCAAGAGTATTCCCTTTTCTCCACACCCTCTCCAGCATTTATTATTTCTAGATATTTTGATGATGGCCATTCTGACCAGTGTGAGATGATATCTCATTGTAGTTTTGATTTTCATTTCTCTAATGATTAATGATGTTGAGCATTCTTTCATGTGTTTGTTGGCAATCTGTATATCTTCTTTGGAGAAATGTCTATTTAGGTCTTCTGCCCAGTTTTGGATTGGGTTGTTTGTTTTTTTGTTATTGAGCTGCATGAGCTGCTTGTAAATTTCACAACTTGTATGGAAACACAAAAGACCCCAAATAGCCAAAGCAATCTTAAGAACAAAAATGGAGCTGGAGGAATCAGTCTCCCTGACTTCAGACTATACTACAAAGCTACAGTAATCAAGACAGTATGGTACTGGCACAAAAACAGAAAGATAGATCAATGGAACAGAATAGAAAGCCCAGAGATAAACCCATGCACATATGGTCACCTTATCTTTGATAAAGGAGGCAAGAATATACAGTGGAGAAAAGATAGCCTCTTCAGTAAGTGGTGCTGGGAAAAGTGGACAGGTACATGTAAAAGTATGAGATTAGAACATTCCCTAACACCATACACAAAAATAAGCTCAAAAATGGATTAAAGACCTAAATGTAAGGCCAGAAGCTATCAAACTCTTAGAGGAAAACATAGGCAGAACACTCTGTGACATAAATCACAGCAAGATCCTTTTTGACTCACCTCCTAGAGAAATGGAAATAAAAACAAAAATAAACAAATGGGACCTATTGAACTTAAAACCTTCTGCACAGCAAAGGAAACCATAAACAAGACCAAAAGACAACCCTCAGAATGGGAGAAAATATTTGCAAATGAAGCAACTGACAAAGGAATAGTTTTCTTACCTCTCTTTTAGGATACTAACTATATATTTAATTGTTGCTCTCTGACTTGTCTTTGTTTTTCTAAAATATTTGATGATCTTTGGCTTCATTTCATATTTAAAATACAAATCACCAAGAAAATATTAGGAGCCCTGTGTGTGTGTCTGTGTCAATGTGTGTATGTATACACATGCACGTGTTTGTGGCATGGGCAGAAGAGGATTTTCCATTAATAGGACTCACTGGCTCTTTCATTGGTAAACCCCTAAATGTCATTACCCATAGGTCTTTGATCTTAAGCTGGCCAGTTCCTCCAGAGAGAAATCATCTAGTATTCTGCCTGGAGGTGAAAACCTGACTGCCATGTTTTAAAGAACTCATCATAAAGTATTTAGGCCAGTGATTCTCTAGATGTGGTCTGTGGACCCCAGGGGCTTCCCCAAGATTCTTTCAGGGATTTTAGAGTCAAAATTATTTTCTTAATAATAGTAAGATGGCGTTTGCCTTTTTCAATGTGATATTTGTACTGAGGATGCAAAAGCAACCATGGGTCAAATTGCTGGTGCCTTAGCATTAATCAGTGCAGTGGCACCAAACTCTACCAGCAGTCACTGTATTCTTCACTACCATACATGTACAGTTAAAGAAAAAATAAAGCTAGTTGCACTTAATAAAGTCTTCAGTGAACAGTAAAAGTTATTTTTATTTTAATGCACATCTTTCTATTGTTGTCTGTGACAAAATGAGAAGTATTCATAAAACACTTCTGCAGCATAACAAGTACAATGGTGTCTCGAAGAAAAGCACTTGTGCAGTTTGAGTTACAAACTGAACTTTCTGTTTTTTTCCACAGAATACCTTTTTTTTTTTTTTTTGCGGTAGGCATGCCTCTCACTGTTGTGGCCTCACCCGTTGTGGAGCACAGGCTCTGGACGCGCAGGCTCAGCGGCCATGGCTCACGGGCCCAGCCGCTCGGCGGCATGTGGGATCTTCCTGGACCGGGGCACGAACCCGTGTCCCCTGGATCGGCAGGCGGACTCTCAACCTCTGCGCCACCAGGGAAGCCCCGGAATACCATTTTTACTTGAAAGAATGACTTGCAAAGGATGGTCATTCTGATGTGGCTGTTTGGCAGCCATTCTCTCAAAAATGAACAAAGTAATATTTTTGCTTCAAGAAAAATAACTGACGGTATTTGCTGCCAATAATAGAATTTGAGTTTTCAAAAGAAAGTTAGAAATTTGGAAAATTTGTATCTTCCACCACCATGAGCTTAAAATCTTCCCTAAAAGGGCTTTGCAGTGATAGTCACCAACGTGATTGTTTGATATTGTGGAGTAAAATGTGCCAGTATTTGGAAGATCTGTGTAAATACTGGAAAGTACCAGTACTTTCCAAATCATCAATGCATATAAAATAATTCACGAGTAGAAGTGTAAATGGATCAGTGGATTTTAATGTAACAGAGTCAAAAAGTTTATTAATATGGTTTCGAATTCCATATTGCAACTCTCCTTTCAGAAACTACTACTGGTTAAGTTTTGGTATAGCATCAAAAGATATTCACATTTATCTAAAATGGTTATTAAAATACTCTAACCTGGGCTTCCCTGGTGGCACAGTGGTTGAGAGTCTGCCTGCCGATGCAGGGGACACGGGTTTGTGCGTATAACCAACATAAATAAAAACTCTTTGAGGTCCTTAAAATCCTTAAGAGTGTAAAGTGGTCCTGAGATCAAAATATTTGAGTACTTGATGTAGATAATTGCTGAACCCCCCAAGTTTTCTGTGTAGTTGTATACCCACCTTCTCTGTTATGCTGAATATGTCCTAATCTAGAGTTCTGATCAAGTCCCTTAGTTTGTATGGGGAGGGAGGGATCTGGGAGTCTAATTTTTTTATACACAATTCCAACCACCTTTTCCTCTTTGATGCATGAATTAGCAGGATTCTTATAGCTTTTCCCCAGGCAGATACCTGGGTTTCAGCTTTCTCCATTCTGTCAGTTACCACTCAGCATTCCATTCCAAAATGTTGATCAGCTTCCAGGCTGATTTCACCTTTCCCCACTTTCTCACCCTGTGATCTACATTTCTTCTGTACTCCTGTCACCACTGTCCCCCCCCCATATAGCACCTCAAATTTGTGGCTCTGTGTGACTATTTCTAAATGTAGATGTTCTGTCTCCCCACGTAGGGAATAGTACATTTTTCTGAAATTTAATTTTCATTTTTTTATACAGCAAGTTCTTATTAGTTATCTATTTCATACATTTTAGTGTGTATAAGTCAATCCCAATCTCCCAGTTCATCCCACCACCACCACTCTCCCTGCCACTTTCCCCCCTTGGTGTCCATATGTTGTTCTCTACATCTGTGTCTCTATTTCTGCCCTGCAAACTGCTTCATCTGTACCATATTTCTAGGTTCCACATATATGCGTTAATATACGATATTTGTTTTTCTCTTTCTGACTTAACGTCACTCTGTATGACAGTCTCTAGATCCATCCACGTCTCTACAAATGACTCAGTTCTGTTCCTTTTTATGGCTGAGTAATATTCCATTGTCTATATGTACCACTTCTTTATCAATTTGTTGATGAGGATTTAGGCTGCTTCCATGACCTGGCTATTGTAAACAGTGCTGCAGTGAACATTAGGGTGCATGTGTCTTTTTGAATTATGGTTTTCTCTGGGTATATGCCCAAGAGGGGGATAGCTAGGTCATATGCTAATTCTATTTTTAGTTTTTTAAGGAACCTCCATATTGTTCGCTATAGTGGCTGTGTCAATCCACATTCCCACGAACAGTGCAAGAGGGTTCCCTTTTCTCCACACCCTCTCCAGCATTTGTTGTTTGTAGATTTTCTGATGATGCCCATTCTAACTGGTGTGAGGTGATGCCTTATTGTAGTTTTGATTTGCATTTCTCTAATAATTAGTGATGGTGAGCAGCATTTCATGTGCTTCTTGGCCATCTGTGTGTCTTCTTTGGAGAAATGTCTATTTAGGTCTTCTGCCCAATTTTTGATTGGGTTGTTTGTTTTTTGTAGTCATTTTCACAATATTGATTCTCCCAATCCAAGAACATGGTATATATCTCCATCTGTTTGTGTCATCTTTGATTTCTTTCATCAGTGTCTTATAGTTTTCTGAGTACAGGTCAGATGGGATTGTTTCCTTAATTTCTCTTTCTGATCTTTCATTGTTAATGTATAGGAATACAGGAGATTTCTGTGCATTAATTTTGTATCTTGCAACTTTACCAAATTCATTGATTAGCTCTAGTAGTTTTCTGGTGGCATCTTTAGGGTTCTCTATGTATAATATCATGTCATGTGCAAACAGTGACAGTTTTACTTCTTTTCCAATTTGTATTCCTTTTATTTCTTTTTCTTCTCTGATTGCTGTGGCTAAAACTTCCAAAAGTATGTTGAATAATAGCTGTAAGAGTGGACACCCTTCCCTTGTTCCTGAATTAGAGGAACTGCTTTCAGTTTTTCACCATTGAGTAGGATGTTTCCAGTGGGAGTGTCATATGTGGCCTTTATTATGTTGAGGTAGGTTCCCTCTATGCCCACTTTCTGGAGAGTTTTTATCATAAATGGGTGTTGAATTGTGTCAAAAGCTTTTTCTGCATCTATTGAGATAATCATATGGTTTTTATTCTTCAATTTGTTAATATGGTGTATCACATTGATTTTGTGTGTATTGAAGAATCCTTGCATCCCTGGGATAAATCCCACTTGATCGTGGTGTATGATTCTTTTAATGTGTTGTTGGCTTCTGTTTGCTAGTATTCTTTTGAGGATTTTTGCATCTATATTCATCAGTGATATTGCTCTGTAATTTACTTTTTTAGTAGTATCTTTGACTGGTTTTGGTATCAGGGTGATGATGGCCTCATATAATGAGTTTAGGAGTGTTCGTTCCTCTGCAATTTTTTGGAAGACTTTGAGAAGGATGGGTGTTAGCTCTTCTGTAAATGTTTGATAGAATTCAACTGTGAAGCCATCTGGTCCTGGACTTTTGTTTGTTGGAAGATTTTTAATCACAGTTTCAATTTCATTACTTGTGATTTGTCTGTTCATATTTTCTATTTCTTCCTGGTTCAGTCTTGGAAGGTTATGCTTTTCTATGAATTTGTCTGTTTCTTCCAGGCTGTCCATTTTATTGGCATAGGGTTGCTTGTAGTAGTCTCTTAGGATGCTTTGTATTTCTACGGTGTCCATTGTAACTTCTCCTTTTTCATTTCTCATCTTATTTATTTGAGCCCTCTCCCTCTTTCTTGATGAGTCTGGTTAAAGGTTTATCAATTTTGTTTATCTTTTCAAAGAACCAGCTTTTAGTTTTATTGGTCTTTATTATTGTTTTCTTTGTTTCTCTTTTATTTATTCCTGCTTTGATCTTTATTATTTCTTTTCTTCTGCTAACTTTGGGTTTTGTTTGTTCTTCTTTCTCCAGTTCCTTTAGGTGTAAGGTTAGATGGTTTATTTGAGATTTCTCTTGTTCCTTGAGGTAGGCTTGTATTGCTGTAAACTTCCCTCTTAGAACTGCTTTTGCTGCATCCCATAGGTTTTGGATAGTTGTGTTCTCGCTGTCATTTGTCTCTAGGTATTTTTTGATTTTCTCTTTGATTTCTACAGTGATCTCTTGGTTATTTACTAACGTATTGTTTAGCTTTCATGTGTCTGTGTTTTTTTTCCCTGTAATTAGTTTCTAATCTCATAGTGTTGTGGTCAGAAAAGATGGTTGATATGATTTCAATTTTCTTCAATTTATTGAGGCTTGATTTGTGACCCAAGATGTGATCTATCCTGGAGAATGTTCCGTGTGCACTTGAGAAGAAAGTGTAATCTGCTGTTTTTGTATGGTATGTCCTATAAATATCAATTAAATTTATCTGGTCTATTGTGTCATTTAAACCTTGTGCTTCCTTATTAATTTTCTGTCTGGATGATCTGTCCATTGGTGTAAGTGAGGTGTTAAAATCCACCACTTTTATTGTGTTACTGTCAATTTCCTCTTTTATAGCTCTTAGCAGTTGCCTTATGTATTGAGGTGCTCCTATGTTGGGTGCATATATATTTATAATTGTTATATCCTCTTCTTAGATTGATCCCTTGAGCATAATGTAGTGTCCTTTCTTGTCTCTTGTAACATTCTTTATTTTAAAGTTTATCTTATCTGATATGAGTATTGCTACTCCAGCTTTCTTTTGATTTCCACTTGCATGGAATATCTTTTTCCATCCCCTCACTTTCAGTCTGTGTGTGTCCCTAGGTCTGAAGTGGGTCTCTTATAGACAGCATATATATGGGTCTTGTTTTTGTATCCATTCAGCAAGCCTGTGACTTTTGGTTGGAGCATTTAATCTGTTCACGTTTAAGGTAATTATTGATATGTTGTTCCTATTATCATTTTCTTAATTGTTATGGGTTTGTTTTTGTAGGACCTTTTCTTCTCTTGTGTTTCCCACTTAGAGAAATTCCTTTAGCATTTGTTGTAGAGCTGGTTTGGTGGTGCTGAATTCTCTTAGCTTTTGCTTGTCTGTAAAACTTTTGATTTCTCCATTGAATCTGAATGAGATTCTTGCCGGATAGAGTAATCTTGGTTGTAGCTTCCTCCCTTTCATCACTTCAAATATATTGTGCCACTCCCTTCTAGTTTGTAGAGTTTCTGCTGAGAAATCAGTTGTTAAACCTTATGGGAGTTCCCTTGTATGTTATGTGTCATTTTTCCCTTGTTGCTTTCAATAATTTTTCTTTGTCTTTAATTTGTGTCAATCTGATTACTATGTGTCTCTGCGTGTTTCTCCTGGGTTTATCCTGCCTGGGACTCTCTGTGATTCCTGAACTTGGGTGGCTATTTCCTTTCCCATTTTAGGGAGGTTTTCGACTATAATCTCTTCAAATATTTTCTCGGGTCTCTTCTTCTCTCTCCTTTTCGGACCCCTATAATGCAAATGTTGTTGCGTTTAATGTTGTCCCAGAAGTCTCTTAGGCTGTCTGTATTTCTTTTTTTTATTATTATTTTTTTAACCTGTGCACGTTTATTTATTTTTCTTATTAATCATCCATTTTATACACATCAGTATATACATGTCAATCCCAGTCTCGCAATTCATCACACCACCACCACCACCACACCTTGCCACTTTCTCTCCTTGGCTGTCTTCATTTCTTTTTATCCTGTTTTCTTTATTCTGTTCTGTGGCAGTGAATTCCACCGTTCTGTCTTCCAGGTCACTTATCCATTCTTCTGCCTCAGTTGTTCTGCTATTAATTCCTTCTAGTGTATTTTTCATTTCAGTTATTGTATTGTTCATCTCTGTTTGCTTGTTCTTTAATTCTTCTAGGTCTTTGTTAAACACTTCTTGCATCTTCTCGATCTTTGCCTCTATTATTTTTCCAGGATGAGGTCCTGGATCATCTTCACTATCATTATTCTGAATTCTTTTTCTGGAAGTTTGCCTATATCCACTTCATTTAGTTGTTTTTCTGTGGTTTTATCTTGTTCCTTCTCTAGTACCTAGCCCTCTGCCTTTTCATCTTGTCTGTCTTTCTGTGAATGTGATTTTCCTTCCACAGGCTTCAGGATTGTAGTTCTTCTTGCTTCTCTTGTCTGCCCTCTGGTGGATGAGGCTATCTATGAGGCTTGTGCAAGCTTCCTGATGGGAGGGAGTGGTGGTAGGTAGAGCTGGGTGTTGCTGTGGTGGGCAGAGCTCAGTTAAACTTTAATCCACTTGTCTGCTGATGGGTGGGGCTGGATTCCCTCCGTGCTGGTTGTTTGCCCTCAGGCGACCCAGCACTGAAGCCTACTCTACTCTTTGGTGGGGCTAATGGCAGACTCTGGGAGGGCTCACGCCAAGGAGTACTTCCTAGAACTTCTGTTACCTGTGTCCTTGTCCCCACAGTGAGCCACAGCTACCACCCGCCTCTGCAGGAGACCCTCCAACACTAGCCAGTAGGTCTGGTTTTGTGTCCGATGGGGTCACTACTCCTTCCCCTGTGTCCCGATGCACACACTACTTTGTGTGTGCCCTCCAAGAGTAGAGTCTCTGTTTTCCCCAGTCCTGTCGAAGTCCTGCAATCAAATCCTGCTAGCCATCAAAGTCTGATTCTCTAGGTGTTCCTCCTCCCATTGCCAGACCCATAGGTTGGGAAGCCTGATGTGGGGCTCAGAACCTTCACTCCAGTGGGTGGACTTCTGTGGTATAAGTGTTCTCCAGTTTGTGAATCACCCACCCAGCAGTTATGGGATGTGATTTTATTGTGATTGCGCCCCTCCTACCATCTCATTGCAGCTTCTCCTTTGTCTTTGGATGTGAGGTATCTTTTTTGGTGAGTTCCAGTGTCTTCCTGTCGATGATTTTTCAGCAGTTAGTTGTGATTCCAGTGCTCTCGCAAGAGGGAGTAAGCGCACATCCTTCCACTCCACCATCTTGAACCAATCTCTCGGTAATTATACTTTTGAAGGCAGGACCCTGCCTCCATGTTCCCCCCAAGTGATTCTGACTCTGTAATCAGATGCTCAGCTCATGTTGCTGTCAGATCATTGGAAGGTTTGGCTGGTTATGTATGCACTACATAAGAAAAGCTCTTCAACGTTACAGGGAAGTTAACATTATTGATGCTGTAGCTTAGAAAACAAGCACAATGTAGCAATAGGAAAATGGCATGTAAGAACGAGAAAATTTATGATTTACTTTTTAGACCTTATCAGGCTATTTTCAAATTTCTGCTAAGCGTTGGATAACAGTTTTTTTTTTAAATTTTATTTATTTTTGGCTGTGTTGGGTCTTCATTGCTGTGCACAAGCTTTCTCTAGTTGCAGTGAGCAGGGCCTACTCTTTGTTATGGTGTGCAGGCTTCTCATTGCAGTGGCTTCTCTTGTTGCACAGCACAGGCTCTAGGCACACAGGCTTCAGTAGTTGCAGCATGTGGGCTCTAGGGCATGAGGGCTTTAGTAGTTGTCGTATGCAGGCTCAGTAGTTGTGGCTTGTGGGCTCTAGAGCTCAGGCTCAATAGTTGTAGTGCATGGGCTTAGTAGCTCCGCAGCACATGGGATCTTCCCAGACCAGGGATCGAACCCATGTTCCCTGCATTGACAGGTGGATTCTTAACCACTGCACGACCAGATCAGTCCCAACACTTTTTTTTAAACAAGAGATGGACTTTATTTTTTCTTCCAGTTTAATTGAGATATAATTGACATACAACACTGTATAAGTTTAATGTGTACAGCACATTGATTTGACTTACATACATCATGAAATTATTATCATAAGTCCAGTGAACATCCATCATCTCATATAGGCATAGAATTAAAGAAATAGAAAAAAATTTTATTTGTGGTGAGAACTCTTGTGATTTACTCTCAACAACTTTCATATATAGCATACAGCAGTGTTGTTGTTTACTTATCATGTTGAACATTACATCCATCATACCTATTTATCTTACAACTGAAAGTTTGTACATTTTGACTGCCTTCATCTAGTTCCTCCTCCCCCCTATTTCCTGTCTCTAGTAACCATAAATCTGATCTCTTTTTCTGAGTCAGTTTGTTAGTTTTTGAAGTATAATTGACCTACAACTCTGCTAGTTTCTGATACAGAACATAGTGATTCAATATTTCTATACATTTCAAAATGATCACCCCAATGTCTAGTTACCAAATGTCACCATACAAAGATATTACATATTACATTATTGCCCACACTGTACATTTCATATTGTAACTCAGTTATTTTGCAACTGGAAATTTGTACCTCTTAATCTTCCTCATGTATTTCTTTCCTCCCTCCTCCCCTCTGGCAACCACCTGTTTGTTCTCTTTATCTATAACTCTGTTTCTGGTCTGTTATGTTTGTTCATTTGTTTTGCTTTTTGGATTCCACAAGTAAGTGAAATCAGACAATATTTGTCTTTCTCTGTTTGACATATTTCACTTAAAGTTATCCATCTTGTCACAAATGGCAAGATTTCATTTTTTTAATGGCTGAGTAATATTTCATTGTATACATATACCACATCTTCTTTATCCGTTTATCTATTGATGGGCACTTCAGTTGTTTCTATATCTTGGCTATAGTAAATAATGCTGCAATGAACATAGGGGTACATATATCTATTCTAATTAGTGTTTTCATTTTGTTTTTTGGATAAATACCCAGTGTTAAAATTTCTGGATTGTATGGTAGTTGTATTTTTAATTTTTGAGGGATCTCCATACTGTTTTCTATAGTGGCTTACCAATTTACATTGCCATCATACATGAGGGATCCCTTTTCTCCACATCCTTGGTAACACTTGTTATTTGTTTTATTGATAATAGCCCTTCTGACAGGTGTGAGATGATATCTCATTGTAGTTTTGATTTGCATTTCCCTCATGATTAGTGATGTTGAGCATCTTTTCATGTGCCTATTGGCCATCTGTATTTCTTCTTTGGAAAAATGTTGACTCAGATCCTCTGCCTGTTTTTTGATTAGGTTGTTTATTTTTTGATGTTGAGTTGTATGAGTTCTTGGTATATTTTGACTAGTAACTCCTTACCACATATATTGTTTGCAAATATCTTCTCCCATCCAGTAGGTGGCCTTTTCATTTTTTTGATAATTTCCTTCACTCTTCAAATATAGTCCCATGTGGGTTTTTGATGTAGTCCCATGTGGGTTTTTCTTGCTTTTGTTTCCCTTACCTGAGAAGACTATTACTAAGACCAATGTCAGAGAGCTTACTGCCTATGTTTTCTTCTATATGTTTTATGGTTTCATTTACATTTAAGTCTTTGATACATTTTGAATTTATTTGTGTGTATGGTGTGAGAGAGTAATTCAGTTTGATTCTTTTGCATGTGGCCGTCCAGATTTCCTAACACTATTTATTGAGGCGACTGCCTTTTCCCCATTATATATTCGTGTCTCCTTTGTCATAGATTAATTGTCCATATAAGTGTGGGCTCATTTCTGGGCTCTCTATTCTGTTCCATTTATCTATATTGATCTGTATTGTCTGGTTTTGTGCCACTACCATGCTGTTTTGATGGCTAGCTTTGTAGTATAGTTTGAAATCAGGAAACATGATACCTTTAGTTTTGTTCTTCTTTCTCAAGATTGCTTTAGCTATTCAGGGTCTTTTGTGTTTCCTTACAAATTTTGGAACTATTTGTTCTACTTCTGTGAAAATGTTATGGATATTTTTATAGTGATTGCATTGAATCTGAAGATTGCCTTGGGTAGTGTGGTCATTTTAACAATATTAATTTTTCAATCCATGAACACAGTATATCTTTCTATCTCTTTGTGTCATCTTCAATTTCTTTTATCAGTGTCTTACAGTTTTCCAAGTACAGGTCTTTTACCTCTGTAGTTAGATTTATTCCTAAGTGTTTTATTCTTTTTGATTCAATTGTAAATGGGATCGTTTTCTTAATTTCTCTTTCTGATACTTTGTTGTTAGTGTATAGAAATGCAACAGATTTCTGTATATCAATCTCATATCTTGTAACTTTACAAAATTCATTGATAGGTTGTAGTAGTTTTTTGGTGGTGTCTTTAGGATTTTCTGTGTATGGTACCATGTCTTCTACAAATAGTGACAGTTTTACTTCTTGCTTTCCAATTTGAATTCCTTTTATTTCTTGTCTGATTGCTGTAGCTAGCACTTCCGGTACTATGGTTAAAAAAGTGGCAAGAGTGGATACTTGTTCTTAGAGGAAATGCTTTCAGCTTTTCACCATTGAGAAGGATGTTAGCTGCAAGCTTATCACATATGACCATTGTTATGTTGAAGTATGTTCCCTCTATACTCACTTTGTTAAGAGTTTTATCACAAATGGATGTTGAATTTTGTCAAAAGTTTTTTCTGCATCCATTGAGATTATCATATGATTATTATTCTTCAATTTGTTACTGTGATGTAGCACATTGATTTGTGGATATTAAAACATCCTTGCAACCCTGGGATAAATCCCATTAATCGTGGTGTATGATCCTTTTTCCATGTATTGTTGAATTCAGTTTGCCAATATTTTGTTGAGGAGTTTTGCATCTATATTTATTAGTGATATTGGCCTGTAATTTTCCTTTTTTTGTGTGATATCTTTGTTTGGTTTTGGTGGCAGGGTAATGCTGGCCATGTACAATGAGTTTGGATGCATTTCTTCCTCTGCAATTTTTAGGAGTAGTTTGAGGACAGGTGTTAACTGTTCTCCAAATGTTTGGTAGAATTCATCTGTGAAGTTATCTGGTCCTGGACTTTGTTGGGAGTTTTTTAAATTACTAATTCAACTTCATTACTGGTAATTGGTCTGTTCATATTTTCTATTTCTTCCTGGTTCAATCTCGGGAGATGTACATTTCTAGGAATTCGTCCATTTCTTCTAAGCTGTCCATTTTATTAGCATATAACTGTTCATAGTAATCTCATGAGCCTTTGTATTTCTGTGGTTTTGGCTGTAACTTCTTCTTTTTCATTTCTCATTTTATTGATTTGGGCCCTCTTTCATTTTTCTAGATGAGCTTAGATAGAAGTTTATCAATTTTGTTTATCTTTTCTTTTTTTGTTTTTTTGTGGTATGCGGGCCTCTCACTGTTGTGGCCTCTCCTGTTGCGGAGCACAGGCTCTGGACGTGCAGGCTCAGTGGCAGTGGCTCACGGGCCCAGCCGCTCTGCGGCATGTGGGATCTTCCCAGACCGGGGCACAAACCCATATCCCCTGCATCGGCAGGCGGACTCTCAACCACTGCGCCACCAGGGAAGTCCTATCTTTTCAATGAAACATCTCTTAATTTCATTCATTTTTTTTCTCTTGTTTTATTAATCTCAATTTATTTCTGCTCTGATCTTTAGGATTTCTTTCCTTCTACTAATTTGGGGTTTTGTTTGTTCTTTTTCTAGTTCCTTTAAAAAACGTTAGGGTTTTTTTCTTTGAGATTTTTTTCTTGTTTCCTGAGGTAGGCTTTTATGGTTACCTCTTAGAACTGCTTTGTTGCATTCCTTAGATTTTGGATCATTGTGTTTTTATTTGTCTCCAGGTATTTTTTTATTTCTTCAGTGTTCCATTGGTTGTTCAGTGGCATATTGTTTAGCCTTCACATGTAGTATTTTTTACAGCTTTTTTCTTGTAGTTGATTTCTAGTCTCATAGCATTATGGTCAGAAAAGATGCTTAGTATGATTTCAATTTTCTTAAATTTACTAAGACTTGTTTTGTGGCCTAGCATGTGATCTATCCTGGACAGTGATCCATGTGCATGTGAAAAGAATGTGTATTCTGCTGATTTTCGAGTGAATGTTCTATATATATCTATTAAGTCCATTTGATCTAATGTGTCGTTTAAGGCCAGTGTTTCCTTATGGATTTTCTGTCTGGATGATCTGTCCATTGATGTAAGTGGGGCATTAAAGTCCCCTACTATTACTGTATTACTGTCAATTTCTCCCTTTATGTCTGTTAATAATTGCTTTATGTACTTAGGTGCTCCTATGTTGGGTGCATATACATTTACAATTGTTACATCTTCTTCTTAGATTGATCCCTTGATCATTATGTAATGTCCTTCTTTGTCCCTTGTTACAATCTTTGTTTTGAAGTCTATTTTGTATAAGGTAAGTGCTATCCAGCTTTCTTTTTATTTCCATTTGCATGGAAAACCTTTTTCGATCTCCTCATTTTCAGTCTGTGTGTGTCTCTAGATCCAAAGTGAGTGTCTTTTAGGCAGCATATATATGGGTCTTGTTTTTGTATCCACTCAACCATTCTGTGTCTTTTGATTGGACCATTTAGTCCATTTACACTTAAAGCAATTATTGATAGGTATGGACTTATTGCCATTTTTAAAAATTGTTTTTGAGTTGTTTTTCTAGTTCTCTTTTGTTCCTTTCTTCTTCTTTTGCTCCGTTTCCTTATGATTTGATGACTATCTTTGGTGTTATGTTTGGATTCCTTTCTCTTTCTTGTGTGTGTATCTATCCTAGATTTTGGTTTGTGGTTACCATGATACATATTTTTTTTTAACATGAGTATTTTATGTTGCTGATTTCTTAAGTTCAAACACATTTTAACAACCCTGCATTTTTACACCCCGCCACATTTACTGTTTTGACATCATATTTTACGTATTTTTATTTTGTGTATCCCTTAAATACTCATCAGGGATATTTTAATCTTCCTACTAGCTTTATAATTGGTTGATCTATTACCTTTACAGTATTACTGCCTTTACCAATGAAATTTTTTCATTTGTAATTTTCACATTTACAGCTGTGGGCTTTTCTTCTTTGCTTAGAGAATTCCCTTTAACATTTCTTGTAAAGCTCAATTGGTGGTGCTGAACTCTCTTAGCTTTTACTCATCTGTAAAATTTTTGATCTCTCCATCAAATCTGAATGAAAGTCTTGCTGGGTAGAGTATTCTTGGTTGTATGTTTTTCCCTTTCATTACTTTTAGTATATCGTGCTACTCCCTTCTGGCCTGCAGAATTTCTGCTGAAAAGTCAGCTGATAACCTTATGAGACTTCCCTTGTAAGTAACTTGTTGCTTTTCCCTTACTGATTTTAATATTCTCTCTTTATCTTCAATTTTTGCCATTTTAGTTACAGTAAATCCCCTGAATGAGTTATATTCCAAGAGCTCATTCATAAGTCCAGTTTGTTTGTAAGTCCAACAAAGTTAGCTTAGGTACCAACTAACACAGTCGGCTATATACTGCTGCTTTTATGCTTGCTTCCGGACATCCTGGGCTTGAAATAAAGATACTGTACTACTGTACTCTCTACAGTACCGTACAGTATAGTACACAAAACACAACCACTTGTAGAGGATGCATGCATGTGACAATGTACGCCAGACATATGAACTAACATGATTGGACATGCAAATGCACGTTTGTATCTTTGAAAGTTTGCAACTTGAAGGTTCATATGTAGGGGACTTACTGTACAATGTGTCTTGGTGTGTTCTCCTTTGGGTTGATCCTATTTGGGACTCTCTGTGATTCATGGACCTGGATGTCTGTTTCCTTTCTCAGGTTAGGGAAGTTTTCAGCTATTATGTCTTTAATTATATTCTCTGCCCCTTTCTCTCTCTTCTCCTTCTGGGACCACTACAATGCAAATATTAGTGCACTTGATGTTGTCCCAGAAGTCTCTTAATTGTCCTCGTTTCTTTTTATTCTTTTTTCTATTCAGCTTCAGTGATTCCCACTACTCTGTCTTCCAGCTCACGCATCCCTTCCTCTATATCATCTAATCTATTGTTGATTCCTTCTAGTGTATTTTTCACTTCACCTATTATATTCTTTATCAGTTTGGTTCTTTATATTTTCAAACTCTTTGTTAAAACTTCTAACTTCTCACTCTCTTCATCCATTTTTGTCCTGAGTTCTTTGAACATCATTATGATAATTACCTTGAACTCTTTATTGGGTAGATTGCTTATCTGCACTTCACTTAGGTCTTCTGGTGTTTTATCTTGTTCCTGCATTTGGTACATAAGCCTCTGTCACCTTATTTTGCCTAATTTTAAATTAATTTTATTTATTTATCTATTTATTTATTTATTTATTTTGGCTATGTTGGGTCTTTGTTGTTGCCTGTGGGCTTTCTCTAGTTGCAGCGAGCAGGGGCTACTCTTCATTGTGGTGCATGGGTTTCTCGTTGTGGTGGCTTCAGGGGCTCAGTAGTTGTGGCTGGTGGGCTCTAGAGCGCAGGCTTAGTAGTTGTGGTGCATGGGCTTAGTTGCTCTGCAGCATGTGGGATCTTCCCAGACCAGGGCTCAAACCCGTGTACCCTGCTTTGGCAGGTGGATTCTTAACCACTGCACCACCAGGGAAGTCTGCTATTTTTATTTTGATGTATTTGGTTGGTTGGTTATATTTCCTGACCTTGGAGAAGTGGCCTTGTGTAGGAGACATCCTATATGTTCCAGCAGCACACTTTTCTCTGGTCACCAGACCTGTGTGCTCTGGGGGTGTCCCTTATGTGGGCTTTGTGGGTACTTCTGTTATGGAGGGCTGACTACTGTGGCTGGCCTCTGGCCCAGTTGGTTGCCAAGCCCTGCCTGATGTGGAGGAGGCCAGCCTCTTGTGTTCTGGTCTAAGTCATAAGGCAACTGGCTACAGAGCCCTTGGGGGTCCTGGGGCTAGTGCTGGTGGGCAGAGCCATGTTCCAGGGTGGATGGTTTTGGGGCCAGGGGTCCCAGATCTAGTGTCAGCCACTGGTGGGTGAATCTGGTTCCTAGCATGGCTGGCTGCAGCGTCTTTGGTGTCCTAAAGCTGGTGTCACCCTACTGGTATGTGGGGCTGGATCCCTGGGTGACTGGCTGAGTGGTCCAGGACATCTAGGAGCTGGTGCCAGCCTGCTGGTGGCTGAGCTGTGTCCTGACATTGCAGACTGTTGGACTGCAGTGGTTCTGGGGCTGGTGTCCACCTGCTGGAGGGCAGGTCGGGGCCCAAGGGATCCCTGGGCTGCTGCTTCCCCCTGGTGGATGAGGCTGGTCTTGGGTTTAGTGCTGGCCTACTGTTGGGCAGAGCCAGGTCCCAGGGTCTCTGGCTGCAGGGCCCAGGGGTCCCATAGCTGGTATCAGCCTGCTGATGGGCAGGGCTAAGTACCTGTCTGCCTAGTTGCTTGGCCTGTGGTGTCCCAGTACTGGTGCTAACAGGCTGGTGGGCAGGGCCAGGTCCTGGTGCTAATACACTATAGGGAGGATTCCAAAATTGCGCTTGTTAGCACCAGTGTCTTTGTGGTAGAATGAGCTTTCAGCAGTGACTGCCAATAGTGTCTGTGTCCCCAAGGTGAGCTCCAATTGCCTGCTGCCTCTCTGGAGGCTTTCCAAATTCAGCACATGGGTCTTACTCAGGCTCCTTTCAAATTACTTCTTCTGCCCTGGGTCCTGGAGGGTGTGAGATTTTATGTGCGCCATTTAAGAGTGTGGTCTCTATTTCCCACAGCCCTCTGGACCTCCCCAAAATAAGCCCCATTGGCCTTCAAAGCCAAATGTTCTGGGGGATGCTCTTCCTGGTGCAGGACCCCTGGGCTGGAGAGATCAATGTGGGGCTTGAATTCCTTGCTTCATAGGGAGAACCTCTGCAGTTGTAATTACTCTCCCATTTGTGGGTTGCCCACCCCAGGGTATGGGTCTGGACCATACCATGTCTCTGCCCCTCCTACCTGTCTTGTTGTAGTTCCATCTTTATATTTAGTTGTAGATCTTTTCTTCTAGTCTTCTGATATTTCTCATCAAGAGTTGCTCTATAAGGGAAGTTTATAGCTATACAAGCCTACCTCAAGAAACAAGAAAAATCTCAAATAAACAATCTAACCTTACACCTAAAGGAAGTAGAGAAAGAAGAACAAACAAACCCCGAAGTTAGCAGAAGGAAAGAAATCATAAAGATCAGAGCAGAAATAAATGAAATAGAAACAAAGAAAACAATAGCAAAGATCAATAAAACTAAAATCTGGTTCTTTGAGGTGATAAAAAAAAATTGATAAACCATTAGCCAGACTCATCAAGAAAAAGAGGGAGAGTACTCAAATCAATAAAATTAGAAATGGAAAAGGAGAAGTTACAACAGACACTGAAGAAATACAAAGCATCCTAAGAGACTACTACAAGCAACTCTATGCCAGTAAAATGAACAACCTGGAAGAAATGGGCAAATTCTTAGAAAAGTATAACCTTCCAAGACTGAACCAGGAAGAAAATATGAACATACCAATCACAAGTAATGAAATTGAAACTGTGATTAAAAGTCCTCCAACAAACAAAAGTCCAGGACCAGATGGCTTCACAGTTGAATTCTATCAAACATTTAGAGAAGAGCCAACACCCATCCTTCTGAAACTCTTCCAAAAAATTGCAGAGGAAGGAACACTCCCAAACTCATTCTGTGAGGCCACCATTACCCTGATACCCAAACCAGACAAAGATACTACAAAAAAAAATTACAGACCAATATCACTGATGAATATAGATGCAAAAATCCTCAACAGAATACTAGCAAACAGAAGCCAACAACACGTTAAAAGGATCATACACCATGATCAAGTGGGATTTATCCCAGGGATGCAAGGATTCTTCAATATATGCAAATCAATCAGTGTGATGCATGATATTAACAAATTGAAGAATAAAAACCATATGATCATCTCAGTAGATGCAGAAAAAGCTTTTGACAAAATTCAACACCGAGTTATGGTAAAAGCTCTCCAGAAAGTGGGCATAGAGGGAACCTACCTCAACATAGTAAAGGCCATATACGACAAACCCACAGCAAACATCATTCTCAATGGTGAAAAATTGAAAGCATTTCCTCTAAGATCAGGAACAAGACAATGATGTCCACTCTCACCACTATTATTCAACATAGTTCTGGAAGTCCTAGCCACAGCAATCAGAGAAGAAAAAGAAATAAAAGGAATACAAATTGGAAAAGAAGCAGTAAAACTGTTCATTGTTTGCAGATGACATGATACTATACATAGAGAATCCTAAAAATGCCACCAGAAAGCTACTAGAGCTAATCAATGAATTTGGTAAAGTATAAGTATACAAAATTAATGCACAGAAATCTCTTGCATTCCTATACACTGATGATGAAAACTCTGAAAGATAAATTAAGGAAACACTCCCATTTACCATTGCAACAAAAAGAATAAAATACCTAGGAATAAACCTGCCTAGGGAGACAAAAGACCTGTATGCAGAAAACGATAAGACACTGATGAAAGAAATTAAAGATGATACCAACAGATGGAGAGATATACCATGTTCTTGGATTGGAAGAATCAATATTGTTAAAATGACTATACTACCCAAAGCAATCTACAGATTCAGTGCAATCCCTATCAAATTACCAATGGCATTTTTACAGAACTAGAACAAAAAATCTTAAAATTTGTATGGAGACACAAAAGACCCCATTTTATCCTTGAGGGAAAAAAACGGAGCAGGAGGAATCAGACTCCCTGACCTCAGACTATACTACAAAGCTACATTAATCAAGACAATATGATACTGGCACAAAAACAGAAACATAGATCAATGGAACAAGATAGAAAACCCAGCAATAAACCCACACACCTGTGGTCAACTAATCTATGACAAAGGAGGCAAGGATGTACAATGGAGAAGAGACAGTCTCTTCAATAAGTGGTGCTGGGAAAACTGGACAGCTACATGTAAAAGAATGAAATTAGAACACTCCCTAACACCATACACAAACTCAAAATGGATTAGAGACCTAAATGTAAGACTGAACACTATCAAACCCTTAGAGGAAAACATAGGAAGAACACTCTTTGACATAAATCACAGCAAGATATTTTTTGATCCACCTCCTACAGTAATGGAAATAAAAACAATAAAACTTGGCTTCCCTGGTGGTGCAGTGGTTGGGAGTCTGCCTGCTGATGCTGGGGACACGGGTTCATGCCCCGGTCCAGGAGGATCCCGCGTGCCGCAGAGCGGCTGGGCCTGTGGGCCGTGGCCGCTGGGCCTGTGCGTCTGGAGCCTGTGCTCTGCAACGGGAGAGGCCACAGCAGTGAGAGGCCCGCGTACCACACACACACACACACACACACACAAAAACCAAATGGGACCTAATGAAACTTCAAAGCTTTTGCACAGCAAAGGAAACCATAAACAAGACGAGAAGACAACCCTCAGAATGGGAGAAAATATTTGCAAATGAATCAACGGACAAAGGATTAATCTCCAAAATATATAAACAGCTCATGCAGCTCAATATTAAAGAAACAAACAACCCAATCCAAAAATGGGCAGAAGACCTAAATAGACATTTCTCCAAAGAAGACATACAGGTGGCCAAGAAGCACATGAAAAGCTGCTTAACATCACTAATTATTAGAGAAATGCAAATCAAAACTACAATGAGGTATCACCTCACACCAGTTAGAATGGGCATCATCAGAAAATCTACAAACAACAAATGCTGGAGGTGGTGTGGAGAAAAGGGAACCCTCTTTCACTGTTGCTGGGAATGTGGATTGATACAGCCACTATGGAGAACAGTATGGAGGTTCCTTAAAAAACCAAAAATAGAATTACCATTATAATCCAGCAATCCCACTACTGGGCATATACCCAGAGAAAACCGTAATTCAAAAAGACACATGCACCGCAATGTTCATTGCAGCACTATTTACAATAGCCAGGTCATGGAAGCAACCTAAATGCCCATCGATAGATGAATGGGTAAAGAAGAAGTGGTACATATATGCAATGGAATATTACTCAGCCATAAAAAGGAACGAAATTGGGTCATTTTTTGAGACGTGGATGGATCTCGAGACTTTCATACAGAGTGAAGTAAGTCAGAAAGAGAAAAACAAATATCGTATATTAACGCATGTATGCGGAACATAGAAAAATGGTACAGATGAACCGGTTTGCAGGGCAGAAGTTAAGACAGATGTAGAGAGCAAACGTATGGACACCAAGGGGGGGAAGCTGCGGGGGGGGGTGGATATGGTGGTGTGATGAATTGGGCGATTGGGATTGACATGTATACACTGATGTGTTTAAAATTGATGACTAATAAGAACCTGCTGTATAAAAAAATAAATTAAATTAAAAAATTAAAAAAAGCAACTAATACTAAACTTTCTTTGGGTTATTTGTATGGAAATATGTTTATATACGTTTCAGACATTACGTGAAATTCCTAAAAATCTTATATGTTCTGGCATAGTGTTTTAAGTCATAATTCTAGTTATTATTTTTAAATGTATATCTCAGAAATAACTAAATTTCCTTGTCAATTGCATTATTATGAACTTTCATCAAATCTTTAACCGTGGTCATTTTTAAGTCTTTTGTCATTTACAGACAGTTCTGGGTGTACTCTGATGGTTTTGCAAAAATGTTCCTATAAAAGGGTTTCATCTTCAAAGAATTCATGGAAAAGACTCTGACAAGTACAGGTTTCTGGTAACTGACTATCCTGCTGAACTGAATGAATAAGCATTTTCAGAACTCTAATGGAAAACTGATGAATTCATAAAAGTGCTAACAAAGGATCAAGATGAAAAAAAAATTAATTACACGTGACTGAGTGAACTGATGAGGATGATTATAATTTTTGTGACTTTCTGTTTGAATTAAAAAAAAAGAATTTCTTAGTAATAAAACATTAAAAAAAAATTAAAGAAATAAGAAAGAGTCATGTACCACAATGTTCATTGTAGCTCTATTTACAATAGCCAGGACATGGAAGCAACCTAAGTGTACATCAACAGATGAATGGATAAAGAAGATGTGGCACATATATACAGCGGAATGTTACCCAGCCATAAAAAGGAACGAAATTGAGTTATTTGTAGTGAGGTGGATGGACCTAGAGACTGTCATACAGAGTGAAGTACGTCAGAAAGAAAAACAAATACCGTATGCTAACACATATATATGGAATCTAAAAGAAGAAAAGATGGTTCTGCAGAACCTAGGGGAAGGACAAAGAATAAAGACGCAGATGTAGAGAATGGGCTTGAGGACACGGGGAGGGGGAAGGGTAAGCTGGGACGAAGTGAGAGTGGCATGGACATATATACACTACCAAATGTAAAATAGATAGCTAGTGGGAAGCAGCCGCATAGCACAGGGAGATCAAGTCGGTGCTTTGTGACCACCTAGAGGGGTGGGATAGGGAGGGTGGGAGGGAGACACAGAGGGAGGAGATATGGGGATATATGTATACGTATAGCTGATTCACTTTGTTATAAAGCAGAAACTAACACACCATTGTAAAGCAATTATACTCCAATAAAGATGTTTAAAAAAAAAGAATATATATATTTAAATAACAATGAAAGCATTCTTTAAAATATGTCATTGAGTTGTTATAGTTGCACAGTGTAAAGGAGTTGTGTGTACATATCATATTTTGTATGAACATGTAGGCTATGGCCACTTAATAATCTGTCCAAGAAAATTTGTGTTTGTATGTATGTAAAAAATTAAAAAAAATAAAGTCTAAACAAAAAGAGTTGCTCTATAAATAGTTGTAATTTTACTGTGCCTGTGGAGGAGGTGAGCCTAGGATCTTCCTATTCCACCATCTTGGACAGTGGGTTACACTTTTTTAAAAAATAGAGATAAGGAGTGTGGTTTCTAAGAGAGCAGTTTTCTATTACACACAGATATTATATAAAAATTCCTATTCTCTAAACACAGGTGCCTCAAAGGCAAGGCTGCCAGTGTTGTTGCTCAGTTTATTTAGTGTGTAAAGGTTCTTGATCAAGGGACAAGGAAGGGTCACCTTTTTATTCACTTCAAAGGGCCTTCTTCTAGTTGGTCTTTCCGGAGGTGGACATTTTAAAAAAATTTTACAGAAGTATAATTTATTTACAATGTTGTGTTGATTTCTGCTATACAGCAAAGTGATTCAGTTATACATATATATATATATATATATATATATTCTTTTTCATATTCTTTTCCCTTATGGTTTATCACAGGATATTTAATATAGTTCCCTGTGCTATACAGTAGGACTTCGTTGTTTCTCCGTCATATATAGTAGTTTGCAGCTGCTAATCCCAAGTCCCCTACCCCCCTTCCCTCTCGGCAACCACGAGTCTGTTCTCTATATCTGTGAGTCTGTTTCTGTTTCATAGATATGTTCATTTGTGTCAAATTTTAGATTCCACATATAAGTGATATTGTATGGTATTTGTCTTTCTCTTTTTGACTTACTTCACTTAGTATGATAAACTCTAGGTCCATCCACGTTGCTGCAAATAGCATTATTTCATTATTTTTTATGGCTGAGTAATATTCCACCGTGTGTGTGTGAGTGCGTATGTGTATGTATGTATATATATATATATCACATCTTCTTTATCCATTCATCTGTTGATGGACATTTAGGTTGTTTCCATGTCTTGGCTACTGGAAATAGTGCTGCTGTGAACATAAGGGTGCATGTATCTTTTCAAGTTACAGTTTTGTCTGGATATATGCCCAGGAGTGGGATTACCGGATCATATGGCAGCTCTGTTTTTAGTTTTTTGAGGAACAGAGGGGAACATTTTTTTAAACGGTCTGCCCAGAGGGTGGCATCTCTTCCTAATTCTCACAAAGTACCTTAGATACAGTCCCACTGCAAGATCAGCCCTGAACTAAAGGTCAGAAGAAACAAGACGTAAACAATGGCTCGTCCCCTGGCACATAAAGATTTGGAGAAGTTATTGGAAAAGCATAGGTTGGATAAAGCAATGTTAAAAAATATGTATACCTCAGAGGAATTGTAGGAGGAACTGATATTATTTAACTTGGAGAGGAGAAGAGATCACATATTAAAAGATGTTTTAAAAAAAAGAAAAAGATGAACTCTTTCAAAGAATAGAATGACTTGTTGCTCTCTAATTTCACCCCAAAGGGATCAATAGTGCTTTACTGGAGAAACAGAATCACTTCCTGGCAATGAAGACTATCAACATTAGAGGTTGTGGCATATCCTTTTCAAGAGACTTTATAAAATTGGATGTATGCCCATCTGGAAAGAGTGTTAGTTGATTCTCCCTTTAGGTATTATAGGGTTAACTAAACGTTTCTAAAAATAAAAGTTTTGTATTTGTTGTTCATTTTGGTGAAAAGGAAGTATGGGAAGCTCTTGACTTTCATAGAGGGTGAGTTCTAGACTTCTTCTCCAGTGGGAAGATTCCTAAGTGCCCAGAATTGCCGTGCAGGGATGCTGAGAGCCATGGGTCCAGGAATTAGGAGATCATTTGTGCTGGTACAGATATCTCTCTTTGCAAAAATATTTTAGGCTTTTTCCCTTCTGTTCCCTTACCTTTCTTTTCCTATAGTCAAAAACTAGTTTTTTCTGATAAAGTCTCATTTGCTTGAAAGTTTAATAAGTAGTGACTACGGTTATTATCATGTGAATTTCCTGCTCTGGGCATACAGTGTTCTTCTCTGTTTCCAGAATATGCTTTTTACCTTTTCTTACATTCATTCTTGCATTCATTCAACAAATATTTACTATGTATTAGTAATGTGCTGGTCATTGAGGATTAAATGGTCAATTAGATATGACCCCTACACTCAAGAATTTCACATTTTAGAGGAAAGACAGGCAAGTAAAAAAAAAAAAACAAAAACTGTTTCCTAGATCAGATGCTCATATCTTAAAATGGTTTCCTGCATCCGTCAAATAGTGAGATTCTATCTAGTGCACCACCCCCAGACACTGACTTTGTTTTACACATATGACATTTTCAGTTATTACTTTATGTACATAGTTTATGTGTAGGTATGCACATGTATATATACATCTTGAGTGTGTATATATACATATATACACGGTGTGCATATTGCTATCATCTATCCATCTCTATCTAATCTATCTTGTCCCCAACTAAATTTTAAGCTAAATAATAACTAATATTTTATTGGTAATTTACTAGATGTTTGGTGGTGTGCTAAGTGCTTTACATATAATCATGTTATTTATTCCTCATAGCAATCTCTATGAGTTTTGGTACAGTTATGATCCCCATTTGCATATGAAAAACTGAGCACTGAGAGGTTAGGTAACTTGCCCAAGATTATAGAGGTAATAAGCTGCAAAGCCAGGACTTGAACCCAGAAGTCTGACTTCGAGGCTACAAAGAACTTTAGCTTATAATATCCCACCTGATCCCTGTAGGAGGTCTATCTAACAGGCAGAGATTTTGTTTTCATTATAGAGATGAAGACCTTCATGGTTTGTTGACTGAGGGATATTGTTTTAAGGATTTTACTTCTGCAAGGACAAAATAGTTGATACTTGCTGGTAATATTTAGGGTGTATAGCAATTTAAATGTTAGTTGTGAGAGTTTAGTTGCTGCTAAATACATCTGGAGCATTAGGAGACCAGCAGTAAGGTGACACCTTGAAGGCTTGCACCTTTAGATGCTCTCTCAGAACAGTCTATGGTTATTTAATCCTAACCCCAAGTATGAAGACCACCTGCCTAAGGGGAGAATTTAGGGGGCAGATTTGCTTATATCAGAACATGACAATGCTCAATTCATAAACTTTGCTTTTGCTAAGTTGATTTTCCTTTCAGTTCTTGTAGCTTTTGATAAATACTTATCAAATGTTGAAACACTTGCTATCCTTCCAGTTAATCCAGATTTGAGACTTCTGACTCATTCCTAGACTTTCTTCTCCCTTCCCATCTCATTCAAATCCCTCCCAATCCCTATAGCTACTTCCTTTGTAAAAGATCTTGAGTTCCTTAGTACTCAATTCTATCACTAAGTTTGTTTTCAGTGTGTTATGCATGCTTATAAGTAATGAAGAGAAAATACAAAATGAAGACTTTCATTAATATAGATGACAGAATGGTGGAGAACTGTTTTCCTTTATTTAAAAAATCTTGATATTATGAAAATTTTATGTAGTACATACTAATTTTAAAATAATATCATTGAAATTATATGTTAATAGTATTTGTATAAAACAGTTTAAATCACACTGCCTTACACTTAGCTGATGCTATTTACCTGGGACAAAAAAAATGAAGCAATCCTATTGTTAACAGCAAATTATTTGCTGAAAAGAGTGCTCTAGAGAATGAGACCTTGGAAAAATGAGATTTTATTTTATGTTTATGTACCCCAAGTTTCTGAAGTAAGAATTAGAAGGTAGATCCTTGGCAATATCTAGCACAACTGCTTCCCCAGCACCTGCTACAGTGTATCTTACATCTTGAAAAGGGTGGTTGTATAGACTCAGTAGTGCCCCCCACTCCAGATTTGTGTGTTGAAGTCCTAACTGCCAGCATCTCCGAATGTGATTGTATTTGGAGATAGGGCCATTAAAGAAGTTATTAAGTTAAAATGAGGCCATTAGAGTGGGTCCTTATCCAATCTGACTGGTATCCTCATAAGAAGAGGAGACTGAGACATACAGAGGCACACTAGGGTTGCACGTGCATAGAGGAATGACCATGTAAGGACACAGCAGGAAGAAGGCCATCTGCAAACCAAGGAAAGAGGCCTCAGAAGAAACCAATCCTGCTGACACCTTGATTTTGGACCTCCAGCTTCTGGAACTGTGAGAAAATAAATTTCTGTTGTTTAAGCCACCCAGTCTGTGGTACTTTATTATGGTAGCCCTAGTAAGCCAATGCAAACTAAAACTCTGGCCTTTGTTCAAACTTCTCCAGTGACAGAAAACTTTTGACTTCTCTAAGCCACCCAGTTTTATATTTGGCCTATGTTAATTATTTTGTAGATCTTCCTAATATTGAGCTAAAATTTTCTATCTTATAACTTCTCTAATTCTGACCTCTAGAGTCACATCAAATCTGTTTTTTTTGTTTTACAAATGATGTTTCTCAAATATCTGAAGGTAATTATTTCCCTAATATGACCTGTTTTTTCCAGAAACATTCCCTACCCCCAATTCCTTTCACTGTCTTCATATGCTGTTGTTTTCAAGCCCTGTCTTTATGATGATCATATTCTTTTCAATCTTATAAATATTCCTTTTAGGACACATTGAAAAAGTTTCCAGGTGGAATATTTTGATCACTGATGGCCAAACAGGCCTATTTCTTTTAGGGAGGATGAAGTTTATGGTGAAAAAGGGAACCAGCAATTTGAATCATCTTTTTTTCCTTAGATGTATAAAACGGAGGAGTAATCACACATTTAAAGTAGAAACATGGAGAAGTAGCACCATGACTCCTTACTACCAGGCAAAACTATCATTGTGTGCTTGTAGACAGAAACCTACTATTCTCTACCATATGTAGTTTGAATTTAAATTGTATTTAAGGACAATTAATATATTTGATGGTGTATTTAATATTAAAACTAATGTTTTTTCAAAAAACTTAAAATTATATATAATTTTAGAAGTAATTCTAATAACCATAATATTAATTTGGACTTTTTGTCATTTTTGAGGATTCACTCATTTTAAAATATTTATTTATTTATCATTGAAGTATAATTGTCCTATAACACTGTTCCAGTGCACAACATAGTAATTCAATACTTCTATATTTGCAAAATGATCACAAAGGTAATTCTAGTTACCATCTGTTACTGTACAAAGTTATTACAATATTATTGACTATATTCCCCATGCTATGCATTTCATCCCTGTGACTCACTTAGTTTATAACTGGAAGTTTGTACCTCTTAATCTTTGTCACCCATTTCACTCCTCCCCCCACCCATCTGCCCTCTGGGAACCACCTGTTTGTTCACTGTATCTTTGAATCTGTTTCTGTTTCCAACAAATGTTTATGGAATAAGGGTTAGTTCAGGAAAAAGTTTAAAAGCCACTTGTATCTGTGTGACTAGTCAACAGTTCGGTCAGATTGTTGAGCATGCTACATTTATAGTGTTTGCATCTCCTTTAAAAATAGAAACACGATAGTGTATTTTATTTATTTACTTATTTACTATTTATTTAACATCTTTATTGGAGTATAATTGCTTCACAGTGGTGTGTTAGTTTCTACTGTATAACAAAGTGAATCAGCTGTACATATACATATATCCCCATATCTCCTCCCTCTTGCATCTCCCTCCCACCCTCCCTATCCCACCCCTCTAGGGGGTCACAAAGCACTGAGCTGATCTCCCTGTGCTATGCAGCTGCTTCCCACTAGCTATCTATTTTACATTTGGTAGTGTATATATGTTCATGCCACTCTCTCACTTCGTCCCAGCTTAACCTTCCCTCTCCCCTTGTCCTCAAGTCCATTTTCAAAGTCTGCATATTTATTCTGAACCTGCCCCTAGTTCTTCAGAGCCTTTTTTTTTTTTCAGATTCCATATATGTGTGTTAGCATATGGTATTTGTTTTTCTTTTTCGGACTTACTTTACTCTGTATGACAGTCTCTAGGTCCACCCACCTCACTACAAATACCTCAATTTGGTTTTTTTTAATGGCTGAGTAATATTCCATTGTATATATGTGCCACATCTTCTTTTTCCATTCATCTGTTGATAGACACTTAGGTGGCTTCCACATCCTGGCTATTGTAAATAGTGCTGCAGTGAACATTGTGGTACATGACTCTTTTTGAATTATGGTTTTCTCAGGGTATATGCCCGGTAGTGGGATTGCTGGATCGTATGGTAGTTCTATTCTTAGTTTTTAAAGGAACCTCCATACTGTTCTCCATAGTGGCTATATCAGTTTACATTCCTAACAACAGTGCAAGAGGGTTCCCTTTTCTCCACACCCTCTCCAGCATTTATTGTTTGTAGATTTTTGTTGATGGCCATTCTGACTGGTGTGAGGTGATGCCTCATTGTAGTTTTGATTTGCATTTCTCTAATGATTAGTGATGTTGAGCATCCTCTCATGTGTTTGTTGGCAATCTGTATATCTTCTTTGGAGAAATGTCTGTTTAGGTCTTCTGCCCATTTTTGGATTCGGTTGTTTTTTAGATATTGAGCTGCATGAGCTGCTTGTATATTTTGGAGATTAATCCTTTGTCAGTTGCTTCATTTGCAAATATTTTCTCCCATTCTGACGGTTGTCTTTTCGTCTTGTTTATGGTTTTTCTGTGCAAAAGCTTTGAAGTTTCATTAGGTCCCATTTGTTTATCTTTGTTTTTACCTCCATATCTCTAGAAGGTGAGTCAAAAAGGATCTTGCTGTGATTTATGTCATAGAGTGTTCTGCCTATGTTTTCTTCTAAGAGTTTTATAGTGTCTGGCCTTACATTTAGGTCTTTAGTCCATTTTGAGTTTATTTTTGTGTATGGTGTTAGGGAGTGTTCTAATTTCATTCTTTTACATGTAGCTGTCCAGTTTTACTAGCACCACTTATTGAAAAGGCTGTCTTTTCTCCATTGTATATTCTTGTCTCCTTTATCAAAGATAAGGTGAACATATGTACATGGGTTTATCTCTGGGCTTTCCTGTTCCGTTGATCTATCTTTCTGTTTTTGTGCCAGTACCATACTGTCTTGATTACTGTAGCTTTGTAGTATAGTCTGAAGTCAGGGAGCATGATTCCTCCAGCTCCGTTTTTCGTTCTCAAGATTGCTTTGGCTATTTGGGATCTTTGTGTTTCCATACACATTGTGAAATATCTTTTTCTACTTCTGTGGAAAATGCCATTGGCAGTTTGATAGGGATTGCATTGAATCTGTAGATTGCTTTGGGTAGTAGAGTCATTTTCACAATGTTGATTCTTCCAATCCAAGAACATGATATATCTCTCCATCTATTTGTATCATCTTTAATTTCTTTCATCAGTGTCTTATAGTTTTCTGCATACAGGTCTTTTGCCTCCTTAGGTAGGTTTATTCCTAGGTATTTTACGCTTTTTGTTGCAATGGTAAATGGGAGTGTTTCCTTAATTTCTCTTTGAGATTTTTCATCATTAGTGTATAGGAATGCAAGAGATTTCTGTCATTAATTTTGTATACTTATACTTTACCAAATTCATTGATTAGCTCTAGTAGTTTTCTGGTGGCATTTTTAGGATTCTCTATGTATAGTATCATGTCATCTGCTAACACTGACAGTTTTACCTCTTCTTTTCCAATTTGGATTCCTTTTATTTCTTTTTTTTCTCTGATTGCTGTGGCTAAAACTTCCAAAATTATGTTGAATAATAGTGGTGAGAGTGGGCAACCTTGTCTTGTTCCTGATCTTAGTGGAAATGCTTTCCATTTTTCACCATTGAGAATGATGTTGGCTGTGGGTTTGTCATATGTGGCCTTTATTATGTTGAGATAAGTTCCCTCTCTGCCTACTTTCCAGAGGGTTTTTATCATCAACGGGTGTTGAATTTTGTCGAAAGCTTTTTCTGCATCTATTGAAATGATCATATGGTTTTTCTCCTTCAATTTGTTACTATGTTATATCATATTGATTGATTTGCATATATTGAAGAATCCTTGCATTCCTGGAATAAACCCCACTTGATCATGGTGTATGATCCTTTTAATGTGCTGTTGGATTCTGTTTGCTAGTATTTTGTTGAGGATTTTTGCATCTGTGTTCATCAGTGATATTGGCCTGTGGTTTTCTTTCTTTGTGACATCTTTGTCTGGTTTTGGTATCAGGGTGATGGTGGCCTCATAGAATGAGTTTGGAAGTGTTCCTCCCTCTGCTATATTTTGGAAGAGGTTGAGAAGGATAGGTGTTAGCTCTTCTCTGAATGTTTGATAGAATTCGCCTGTGAAGCCATCTGGTCCTGGGCTTTTGTTTGGTGGAAGATTTTTTTTTTTTTTTTTGCGGTACGTGGGCCTCTCACTGTTGTGGCGTCTCCCGTTGCGGAGCACAGGCTCTGGACATGCAGGCTCAGCAGCCATGGCTCACGGGCCTAGCCGCTGCGCGGCATGTGGGATCTTTCCGAACCGGGGCATGAACCCGTGTCCCCTGCATCGGCAGGCGAACTCTCAACCACTGCGCCACCAGGGAAGCCGTGGTGGAAGATTTTTAATCCCAGTTTCAATTTCAGTGCTTGTGATTGGTCTGTTTATATTTTCTGTTTCTTTCTGGTTCAGTTTCAAAGTTGTGCTTTTCTAAGAATTTGTCAATTTCTTCCAGGTTGTCCATTTTATTGGCATATAGTTGCTTGTAGTAATCCCTCATGATCCTTTGTATTTCTTCAGTGTCAGAAATTATTATTTCTGCAGTGTCAGAAATCATTACTTCTCCTTTTTCATTTGTAATTCTATTGATTTGAGTTTTCTCCCATTTTTCTTGATGAGTCTGGCTAATGATTTATCAATTTTTGTTTATCTTCTTAAAGAACCAGCTTTTAGTTTTATTGATCTTTGCTCTAGTTTCCTTCATTTCTTTTTCATTTATTTCTGATCTGATCTTTATGATTACTTTCCTTCTGCTAAGTTTGGGTTTTGTTTGTTCTTCTCTCTCTAGATCCTTTAGGTGTAAGGTTAGGTTGTTTATTTGAGATGTTTCTTGTTTCTTGAGGTAGGATTGTATTTCTACAAACTTCCCCCTTAGAACTGCTTTTGCTGCATCCCATAGATTTGGGGTTATCGTGTTTTCATTGTCATTTGTTTCTAGGTGTTTTTTGATTTCCTCTTGGACTTCTTCAGTAATCTCTTTGTTATTTAGTAATGTACTGTTAGCCTCCATGTGTTTGTATTTTTTACAGCTATTTTCCTGTAATTGATATCTAGTCTCATAGTGTTGTCGTTGGAAAAGATACTTGACACGATTTCAATTTTCTTAAATTTACCAAGGCTTGCTTTGTGACCCAAGGTATAGTCTATCCTGGAGAATGTTCCATGAGCACTTGATAAGAAAGTGTATTCTGTTGCTTTTGGATGGAATGTCCTATAAATATCAATTAAGTCTGTCTTATTTAATGTATCATTTAAAGTTTGTGTTTCCTTATGTATTTTCATTTTGGATTATCTGTCCACTGGTGAAAGTGGTATGTTAAAGTCCCCTACTATGATTGTGTTACTGTCGACTTCCCCTTTTATGGCTGCCAGCATTTGCCTTATGTATCGAGCCACTCCTATGTTGGGTGCATAAATATTTACAATTGTTATATCTTCTTCTTGGATTGATCCCTTGATCATTATGTAGTGTCCTTCTTTGTCTCTTCTAATAGTCTTTATTTTAAACTCTATTTTATCTAATATGAGAATTGCTACTCCAGCTTTCTTTTGATTTCCATTTGCATGGAATATCTTTCTCCATCCCCTCACTTTCAGTCTGTATGTGTCCCTGGGTCTGAAGTGGGTCTCTTGTAGACAGCATATATATGGGTATTGTTTTTGTATGCATTCAGCCATTCTGTTTCTTTTGTTTGGAGCATTTAATCCATTTACATTTAAGGTAATTATCGATATGTATGTTCCTATTTCCATTTTCTTAATTGTTTTGGGTTTGTTATTGTAGGTCTTTTCCTTCTCTTGTGTTTTCTGCCTGGAGAAGTTCCTTTAGCATTTGTTGTAAAGCTGGTTTGGTGGTGCTGAATTCTCTTAGCTTTTGCTTGTCTGTAAAGGTTTTAATGTCTCCATTGAATCTGAATGAGATCCTTGCTGGGTAGAGTAATCTTGGTTGTAGGTTTTTCCCTTTCCTCACTTCAAATATGTCATGTCACTCCCTTCTGGCTTTCAGAGTTTCTGCTGAAAGACCAGCTGTTAGCCTTATGGGGATTCCCTTGTATGGTATTTGTTGTTTTTCCCTTGCTGCTTTTAATATTTTTTCTTGGTATTTAATTTTTGATAGTTTAATTAATATGTGTCTTGGTGTGTTTCTCCTTGGATTTATCCTGTATGGGACTCTGTACTTCCTGGACTTGACTGACTGTTTCCTTTCCCATATTAGGGAAGTTTTCAACTATAATCTCTTCATATATTTTCTCAGTCCTTTTCTTTGTCTCTTCTTCTTCTGGGACCCCTATAATTTGAATGTTGGTGTGTTAATTGTTGTCCCAGAGGTCTCTGAGATTGTCCTCAATCCTTTTCATTCTTTTTTCTTTATTCTGCTGTCTGGTAATTATATCCACTATTTTATCTTCCAGGTCACTTATCCGTTCTTCTGCCTCAGTTATTCTGCTATTGATTCCTTCTACAGAATTTTTAATTTCATTTATCCTGTTGTTCATCATTGTTTGTTTGCTCTTTAGTTCTTCTAGGTCCTTGTTAAACGTTTCTTGTATTTTCTCCATTCTGTTTCCAAGATTTGGGATCATCTTTACTATCATGACTCTGAATTCTTTTTCCAGTAGACCGCCTATTTCCTCTTCATTTGTTTGGTCTGGTGAGTTTTTACCTTCCTTCTTCATCTGCTGTGTATTTCTCTCTCTCCTCATTTTGCTTAACTTACTGTGTTTAGGGTCTCCTTTTTGCAGGCTGCAGGTTTGTAGTTCCCGTTGTTTTTGGTGTCTGCCCCCAGTGGGTAAGGTTGTTTCAGTGGGTTGTGTAGGCTTCCTGGTGGAGGGGACTGGTGCCTGTATTCTGGTGGATGAGACTGGATCTCGTTTTCTGGTGGGCAGGACCACATCCAGTGGTGTGTTTTGGGGTGTCTGTGACCTTATTATGATTTTAGGCAGCCTCTCTGCTATTGGGTGGGAGTGTGTTCCTGTTTTGCTAGTTGTTTGGCATAGGGCGTCCAGCACTGTAGCTTGCTGGTCGTTGAGTGGATTTAGGTCTTAGCATTGAGATGGAGATCTCTCGGAGAGCTTTCACTGTTTGATATTACATGGGGCCAGGAGGTCTCTGGTGCACCAATGTCCTGAACTTGGCTCTCCCACCTTGGAGGCTCACGCCTGACACCCACCCAGAACACTACAACCCTGTCAGCCACACGGCTCAGAAGAAAAGTGAGAAAAAAAGAGAAAGAAAGAAAGAAAGAAAAAATAAATAAAATAAATTATTAAAATTTTAAAAATATTAAAAATAAAAAAGTAATTTTAAAAAAGGAAGAAAGAAGAGAGCAAATAAACCAATAAATAAATCCACCAATGATAACAAGTGCTAGAAACTATACTAAAGAAACAAACAAAACGAACAGAGAGAACCCTAGGACAAATGGCAAAAGCAAAACTATACGAAGTCACACAAAGAAGCATACACATACACATTCACAAAAAGAGAAAAAGGGAAAAA
Organism: Tursiops truncatus; assembly: GCF_011762595.2. Lineage (NCBI taxonomy): Eukaryota > Metazoa > Chordata > Mammalia > Artiodactyla > Delphinidae > Tursiops > Tursiops truncatus. The sequence goes on from NC_047037.1 coordinate 58,302,934, forward strand.
ATATATATATAGAAGGAAGAGAGCAATGAAATCAGTAAACAAATCTACCAATGATAATAAGCTCTAAATACTAAACTAAGATAGACATAAAACCAGAAACAAATTAGATGCAGAAAGCAAACCCCAAGTCTACAGTTGCTCTCAAAGTCCACCTCCTCAATTTTGAGATGATTCATTGTCTATTCGGGTATTCCACAGATGCAGGGAACATCAAGTTGATTGTGGAGATTTAATCCACTGCTCCTGAGGCTGCTGGGAGAAATTTCCCTTTCTCTTCTTTGTTCACACAGCTCCTGGAGTTCAGCTTTGGATTTGGTCCTGCCTCTGCATGTAGGTCACCTGAGGGCATCTGTTCTTCGCTCAGACAGGATGGGGTTAAAGTAGCAGCTGATTAGGGGGCTCTGGCTCACTCACACGAGGGGGAGGGCATGGTATGGAATGCGGGGCGAGCCTGTGGTGGTAGAGGCGTGACATTGCAACAGCCTGAGGCACGCTGTGTGTTCTCCCGGGGGAGTTGTCCCTGGATCACAGGACCCTGGCAGTGGTGGGCTGCACAGGCTCTCTGTAGGGGAGGTGTGGATAGTGACCTGTGCTTGCCCACAGGCTTCTTGGTGGCTGCAGCAGCAGCCTTAGCATTTCATGCCCGTCTCCGGGGTCCACACTGATAGGTGCGGCTCGCGCCCATCTCTGGAGCTCGTTTAGGTGGTGCTCTGAATCCCCTCTCCTCGCGCACCCCTAAACAATGGTCTCTTGCCTCTTAGGCAGTTCCAGACTTTTTCCCAGATTCCCTCCTGGCTAGCTGTGGCACACTAGCCCCCTTCAGGCTGTGTTCACACAGTCAACCCCAGTCCTCTCCCTGGGATCTGACCTCTGAAGCCTCAGCTCCCAGCTCCCACCCGCCCCGTGTGTGAGCAGACAAGCCTCTCAGGCTGGTGAGTGCTGGTCGGCACCGATCCTCTGTGCGGGAATCTCTCCACTTTGTCCTCCGCACCCCTGTTGCTGTGCTCTCCTCCATGGCTCCGAAGCTTCCCCCCTGCCCACCCCCCATCTCCGCCAGTGAAGGGGCTTCCTAGTGTGTGGAAACTTTTCCTCCTTCACAGCTCCCTCCCAGAGGTGCAGGTCCCGTCCCTATTCTTTTGTCTCTGTTTATTCTTTTTTCTTTTGCCCTACCCAGGTACATGGGGAGTTTCTTGCCTTTTGGGAAGTCTGAGGTCTTCTGCTAGTGTTCAGTAGGTGTTCTGTAAGAGTTGTTCCACATGTAGATGTAGTTTTGATGTATTTGTGGGGAGGAAGGTGATCTCCACATCTTATTCCTCCGCTATCTTGAAGGCGCCTCCCATAGTGTATTTTAAAATTAGCCCTCCATGGCCTGGGGTTCAGGGCTGTCCCAGAAGGTGCCAGGAGTATGAAGAGAAGAGGGGAAAGATGGGCAGACACGTGCCCCAGTAAGAATTAGGAGAGAGTGGTTTAGAAGAGTAAACACTGTGGATTCACCCCACACTAAAAGCGGGAATAATTCCAAAGATCAGGCTTCTAATATGGTGTCAACTTTGCTTGATTAGTCCAGGAGTTAGCAGGTTACCTGACCCTATAGATCAAATGCCTTTAGTAACTACAGCTTCATAAGCAGGCATGGATACTTCGGATAATAATAAGAATGGCAACAAAAGTAACAACAGTAGCAGCAGTAATAGCAATTACAGCAATGATAATAATAGTTATATGAAAATTTATCAGGCTCTAGCCACTAAGTGCTATATATGTATCAACTTATTTTCCTCAAATTCATTTACTCACTTGATAAACATTTATTGAACGCATACTATATGTAACGTGCTGTGAACAAAATACACAAAAGCCTCTGTCGTTAAGAAGTTTATTTCGGTGAAGAAAAAAATTTTTTGCCTTTATTAAATCAAGGTGCCAGAAGAGGTCGCAGTGAGAAAGCGAGATTTAAGTAAAGACTTGAAGCAAAAGCCACATTAGCAGGCAGGTCTCTACCGGGGGAGGGTTCCAGGCTGTGGGAAGAGCTAGAGCAAAGTGCTAAGTGCAGGAGTTTGCCTTTTGTGGTCGAGGAGCAGGGAGATCAGTGTGGCTGAAGCTGCCTGAGTGACTCAGGGGAAAGTGGGAGGGGCTATGAGCAGAGCATAACCGGGTGGAGCAGCGTGGAGGACATTGTAAGCCATTGGGAGGACTTGAACTTTTACTCTGATTTAAATGTGAAGTCTTTACATGATTTTGATCAGAATAGTGATTCGGTCTGACCAAATACGAAATGGATCACTCTTGGGAATCATGTTGAGAATACATTTGTGGATTAGGAAGACTGATTTGGAGACTTTTGAGACAGTGGTGACAAGGACAAGAGTGATAGCCATGGAGGTCATGAGGAGTGGTCAAATTCTACGTTTATGTTGAAGGGACAAAGAAATCCACTTATCTAAGGTTACAAAGCTAATAAATGGCTGAATTGGGAATTGAACCCGGGCAGTACAGACTCAAAGATAATTCTGATATGCAGAATAACCTGACCAATAAAAAGAGATGGTGAGAAGATAGGCATCAACTCAATAAAAGGCAGAACTTTCTGATAATTATGTCTGAAAGGAAGTGATTTTCTATGATTAGAGGGATTTAAGTGTAAACTAGAAAGCTATTTGTCTTTGACAGTAAGGGAGTGAGGGGACTATGCATTGCGGTGGGGTGGGGGCAGTCATAAAATTACTTTTAGTGCCTTTCTAACTCTAAGATTCTATAATCCAAATACAGAACGACACAGTTTATACTGTTTGTCAGAAGTTGACAATTCTAACTAATAATTACTATTTTGAAAACCACTTTCTTGACTTCTTCTCTTATCCTAAAGTAGAAACAATGCTTGGTTTGGCCTCTGCCCTTAAAGAAAGGATGAAAACTTGATATATCTGATAAATCTCTGTTGTGACTCTAAATGAACCCATGAAATTGCCTTTTTAAATGCAAATTTGAAACATTTGTGTATTTGCGGTGCCAATGCTGCTATCAGAGTTTGGAGGATATAAATTCATAAAATAACAGATGCTGGTCTCAGATTAGGATTCTCCAAAATCATTGCATAAAACCCTTCAGTACTCCTCTGGGGGTCTTGGCTAATAGTTCATATATCCCAGGTGCCATACCCTGAATGTGTGTGTTGATGGTACACCACTTGAGTATTATATTTGTGTTTGTGTTTATGAAACAGACACAGCTCTGTTCCTGCTTATAGCTGCGGGTTGATGTGCTGGGAGGTAATCCAAAGATGTTACTTCATCCTCATGTTTTAAATGTTCTTTAGCATAATATCAAAGCGTTCTGAAGAAATTCCTACTGGAGGTCATATGTCCCACTGCAAGCAACATATAACACGTCTATAGAATCTACCAACTACTCCCAGCATATTCGGTGGGACAGGAAATGTGGAAATCTGGGAGAAACTTTTTGGAATATTTCTAATTGGACTAAGAAATGATAGGAGAGAATAGATGAATGCATGATGTTTGATGGAATGGGAAGAGGAGGAAGCAAAATGAGGTTGAAGTAGATCCTGGCAATTGACAAAGAAATGCCAGGGCCCGTATTTTGGATGAAAGTTTCTTGAAATTCAACCTGTCTCTGAAGGTGGAAAATTGTAGGTTAGTATGCTTTATCTGAATTTGGATATATCTGGAGTCCTATTGTTTAGTCTTCTAGAAGAAGGAACACTAAACTCAAAAAGAACAAAGAAAAAAAATACCCCTTCCCCACTACATATGAAATAGGATCTTGGATTATGTCCCTGTGGGACTTGATTCTGCTCTTAAAAATACAAAAGTAAACCTGGTTCTTCTTTACACTGGTGGTGGTGGTGGTTGTGGGGTGTGGGTGTGTGTGTGTGTGTGTGTGTGTGTGTGTGTGTGTGTACTTTCATCATGCAGATGTTCTAAGGTAAACAGAGAGAGCCATTAGTTACATGAGGCAATTTACCAGCCTACTATAGAGCATAAGTTCAGATCTTAATGGTGACTTCTAGTTATTTGGGACTGTTTGAATGGCATATCAAAGGAAGAAAATCTCAAATAAGTTGTCTAAATTTAGTAAAGAAACCTCTTCTCCCTGGTGGTTTTGCTTTGTATTTCTTTTGGAGCACCATAGACATAATAGATAGCATTAAGAAATTCGGTCCTGATACTGTACTTTGTGAAAAGCTGTGACGTTCTTTCCACTTTTTGTTTGATACTAGCAACTGATATCTGAATCATGAAGCAAGACCATATCGATCTTACTTCTTGTAATGTAAAATTACACTCCCACTTGGACTCTCACTGTTTAATTCATAGTGCAATTTTAATGAATTCTTTTTTTTTCTTTTTTGTTTTCTTCACGTGTAGCATGCAACTTACATATTCTATTAGAATTTTAGGTCAACTTTTATAATTCCCCAAAATTAATTGTGGAAAAGTTTTGCTTCGTAAATGTGCACATATAGAGAACTAGCACCCCCTAGTGTATTAAATGCCCCCAAAGATTTGATCTGGCATTTAATAAGCTAATAACAACAAACAGGAATGTGTCCTAATGGGCAGGTTATTTGTTAACTTTTATCACTGCCATTATGACATAACTTGTTTAGGCACAGGGAAGGCATGTTTTTAAGTTAATAAAAATCATAAATGGACTAAAAGGATGGAAGTCACATTTCAAATATTGAATCTAAAATTAGATAACCATTGTTGGCTATTTTAACTGTAATATTTCAAGGCTGTAAAATAAAACAGTAATCTGTGGTCATGTTGCTAATTTTCTAAATTCTCTTTCTTTTGGAAAATGTCAGCAAAATACTTAATTGTTTATGGAAGACTATAAAACTGAAAGTGTTTAGGATTTCTCTTCTTTTGGTGACTGTTATACTGTGTGTTGCTTAATGAAACTGTAAACTGAAAATTACAGCTTCATTCCAGAGAGTAAGAGGACTTATTCCAACAGATGGCATCAAAACACCGGTCTAAACTGTATGATCGCTGATTGTTAATTGCATCTGTAAAACAATCCTTTTAAACAGAGTAATGCATTTTATCATACAGATTATAGTTCTACGCTTTTTGGTTTTTCAATGTGTGTTAACATTTTCTGCTCCAATGTGAGATTTAGTGCTTGCATAATTATCAGATTAAACAACAGAACAACAGTGACTCAATCATTTTTAAGAATGTGCATAAGGAAGATAGAGAACCATGAATCACATTTTTTTTTTTAGGACATGCTATTTGAGAAATGTTTGGGTTCTTATTTCATTATATAAAACAGGAAGAATGGGCTGGATCTCACCCTCATCAAATTAAAATAGTGGAAACCTATAAAAAGATCTTAAATATATGGTAAACATATACTGTATTTTTAAATATATCTCACTGTAGATGAAAATATGTTTAATCTACATGGATATTTTGAATGAAAAGGAAACATATGAGGCACATAATAAGAAAGGACTGTTCTCTGAAAGATTTAGAGATTAAGGCACACAGCTTCCTTTTAGAAATGGTTGTAGTGCAATCCTACATAGAAGCAGAGGGATGGGTTTGACAACATCGTGAATATCCTTTCAGTAAGATTCTTTTGTTATAGATGGCATGGGGAAGATGGAATATGAAGACTTGATTCTTTTTTTTTTCAAACTGAATAATATAAGCTGCATTTATAATTACAGAAAATGCCTGTGTGGTAGAAACAATGTCCAATTTCATAAAGGCAAGCTACATTCTTGGCATGACAGAGATACTCAATAACAGTTTATTTAAGGACTTGATTCTTTTGTTAGTTCTTCAGCCTAGGTGATTTAGAACTTGGAGCCTGAGTTAAGAGATGTGGAGAGAATAATTTAACATTCATGTCGTCATGAGGCAGTTTTTTTGTTTGTGGGCGTCACATGTGATTTTTCTTACATCTAACATAATAAGTGTAAACAGAATTAATGGCCCCCCATACTCTTCCTATTTTGATTTCTGCGTAACTGACTGGGAAGGGACTATCAGGGTAAACTTGCTTGTTGACCTGGAAATACGCACTTAGTAAATCAATTTGTAATGATTCCACTTCTAAGTTTTCAGATATCTTTGTCTGATATATAAGAGCCACTAAGATAATGCCTGATGAGTGACCCTTCCTAAGTGAAGTATTATCAACCATACAGATTCTAGATAGAAAACATCAAAACCAAGAACATGAATGTAACCACAAAGGATGTCTAAGCAGCAAAAAAACATATCTTTAAAAATCTACAATAAACCTTTGCCCAGAGCCCACTTTTGTTTTGAAATTTGAAAAGAATTCTGACAAACAAGTTTTTCTGATTTGTAGCTGCAACAGATTACAAAGGCAAGTTACTGGTGACACGCACATGGAGTGACTTCCAATGTCTCACTCTGAAGAAAGATTTGGAAAACTGTATTAACAAATCAAAGAAATACTGATATTTATTAATTACCAAGGGGAAAATAAGACCTTGGAATATCCTGGCAGACGCCACCTCAATGGAGTGATCAAGGTTAGCATCGCCAGTAATAAGATACATTGCATCATGAACCCTGATGTACCAAAGAAAGGGCACACCCTGACTTCTGTGGTATCTTTGCCAAAAATGTGTAGTCTCAATATAATCATTGGAAAAATCAGACACAGTTAAAGACATTCTGCGAAATAGTTGACCAGTCCTCACCGAAAGTGAGCAGATCATGGTAGACCAGTACAGACTGAAGATCTGCCACAGATTGGAGGAGACTAAGGAGACAGAAAAATGAAACTCGGTGTGAGAATCTGGGTTGGATCCTGGAACAGAGAATGGACATTAGTGGAAAAACTGGTAAAATTTGAATATGGCTGCAGCTTAATTAATAGTATTTATTGTACCAATGTTAATTTCTTAGTTTTGATGATTACCTTGTGGTTATTTAAGATAATAGGATTGGGGAAGTTTAGTGAAGTGTATATGTCGAGATTGTCTATACTATTTTGCAACTTTTAATTAAGTCTAAAATTATTTTAGGATAAAACAATTTAAATCCTATACAGCTCAAAGTGTAGAGTAGTCTGAGGCCGCTTAATGTAGGGGCAAAAAACCTGAGATGTATAAAATAATTATTGATATTCAATATGATGAGTGCAAGGAAGAGTTATTTTCATTATCATTTGTTTAATATAAATCAGAAAGCACATAATACAGTTTAGAAACATTTTAATTAAAATTTTTAATATAAAAAGTTTTAAAACTGTAAATGAATAAATTTCAATTATTTGGGAAATCTACTTTTTGGAAAATTTTATTCATTAATAATGTATAATGAACCATTATTCTACCCTAAGAATTTTCGTACCTGTGCCAGACACTAGAATTCCCCCTCAGTCCTCTACCCAAAGATAGGTAAGGTGTTATATATCTTGTAGCAACTGTGTGGCTATGTGATGTTATCCAGATCTTAATTTGAACCTGTAATTTAACTAAATATGGAAGTTGAGCCATAAGTTGAAGGAGTTCCATCACACCTTGATCTTGATACTGTGTGGAAATGGGAAATTCAAATGATTTCCTTCAAGGCTTATCTCTGTTCTCTGCTTTACAAACAGAAGTGGGAGGTTTGAGTATTTATAGAACAGTTAGTGTTAAACAATTCATAGTTCTAACCCCCAAATCCGTTTACTAATATTCTCTTATTTTTCAATCAAGAGTGACAATCAGAGTTTTCACTAAAATCCATGTAAGATGGCCCTGAATGGAACAAAGGGTAGAAAGTTCCACTCTTCTGGGCAACTTAATAAGCAGTAGAATCATGCTTTCGTCATGCTTTTTCTTAGCCTGTCATTTAGCAAATAAGCCTGAATTTCTCTCATGTATACCATTACACTTAATTATGTGAGAGAAGCTTATAACAAGTGTTTGTTGAACGCCCACCGTGTATTCAGTTTGGGTGAGGTGCTATAGGATTCAGAAGTGTGCTCTAGTTCTACTGTGTCTTTTAAGAAACTCTTTAAAGACCTCATGGGGGTTTACAAGATTAAAGAACATGTACAATTGGATATCAACAAGATTGTATTCACTTAAGTGTTTATACCAGTCGTTTCCAACCTTATTGAGATCAAAGATTCTTTTTTAATGTCAGATATTTCACAAACTCCATCTGATAGTTGATCCATGTTCAGTACTTGGAATTAAAAAAACACATAATGGCAGAAAACAAACATGAATTATTTCAAATTAATGTGTATTTCATTAGTCACAATAGTATCTACTTATTTTGAAAAAATGGTAGCGAGTGCCTGTGAGTTGCATGTAATTTAGTATATGCTTTGGTACATGTAGGGATCCACAGCCCATGAATTCTCCCCCTGCCCATCCCATGGGTGTTTGTCCTCAGGCTGTGAGCCACACTGCTGGAGCACAAATCCTATAGGAATCCAATTGGAAAAGGCTGGCATTTTCAGGGAAATCATCAGAGGCCCCCTGGTGGGGCTTAAGGTGTGCCTCAGAGGTTAGGAAAAGCTAGAGTATGCCCGAGGGAAGTCATGGAGAATCAGGAATGAGGTAGGCATATTGAGAGGCAATGAGGAACCAAGGCAATGAGGACCCCCAGGGAGGGGTATGTTGGGGAGTTAGGAAAAATAAAATGGGTTCAATGAGGCAAAGGGAGATTAAGGAGATTCTTGAAATCAAGAACAGGAGCTACAAACTTCCATTAAGACAAAGCACTGGACCAGGACTCAAAGGAATGGGTTGTAATCCTGGCTCTACAATTACTAGCCTTAGGCAGCTTATATTTTGGAGCCTCAAGTTTCATCATTAGTATGACTGGGATGATAATACCTACCACTCAGAGAAGAGAGCATCTGTGAAATATCCTGGCGGGCTTTCACTCTATTTTGGTTGCATCTGAAATAGGGAACTATCTAAGATTATTGAACAGGGAATCAGCATGATGAAAGTGATATATTAAAGAAGATTAGTTTGGCAGCTTTGTGCAGGTTGGATTGGAGTCAGGGAAGCCAATAAGAAAACTGTCCCAGTGATCCAGACTCAAAGACTGTGAAAATAGGGACAAAGGGAGGTTGAGATGAAAATTGATTCTATGTTTTGTTTGATAAGGTATCAGGGATGAAATGAATCAAAAGTGATCTTGAGGTTTTAAGTAGCTAGTGACTGTAGAAATATGGCTGAAACACTGAAAAAGAAAAGGAAAATGGAGAGGAAGGTGATTTGGAGGAAGAGGATATTGGGTTTGGACATGGTGACTGGTATGTGAGAGCCAACAGTCAAGTAGAAGTTGATGCTAAATTATTGGGAATATGCAGTTGGAGTGAAGGTGAAGTTTGTGCTAGAGATGGCAAGGTATGGGAGTCAGAAGCCTAGTGGTGACAGCTGAGCTGTGAAGTGGATGTGCCACTTAATAGAGATTATAAACACAAAACCAAGGATCTAGAATGAAGCCTATGTGATACTTTCTCTTGAGAAATGTTTCCAAAGGCTGATCTATTCATTACTCTGTAGCTAATATAAGATGGAATTGAGTTTTAATCATCTTATAGGGGTATATAACTTTTTTGTTTTGTTTTGTTTTAAAATTCTGACGAGCAAAGGTATATAAACACATTGTTTTTCCTTTCAAGGGAATGACTGATTGCTTGCTTATAGCACTCCTTCTAATATGAGGCATTGAAAGGTACTCCTTTTGGGTCGTTTCTTCCTGAGTTATGGCAGGGAAGTAGGGCAACATTGTTGGAATTGCTGGCTGGCAAAGCCACTCAGGACAAGCCTGTAACCAGTAGGGCTTCTCTGGCATTCAAAATTCCTCATGATCTGACTTCTTTCCAGCCTCGTTGTGTAATACTGCCCAGCTCCTTCCAGCTGCATGAGTTGGGACCCCAGGTATGCCAAGTCTTATGCTAGCTCTGAGCTCTCCCTCTACATGGAATGCCCTTCTCTTTGAATCCGTCAAGAGCCAGTTCCAGTGCCTCCTCTTTTCTGAGCCCCTGTTGCTAATTCCCCAGTGGGAACGAATCCCATCTTCACTGGTGCTTCCACCTCTGTGACACACTCCTTCCAGCCTACATTGCATCATCCTTGCTTGTTTACATCCTTGTCTCCCCCACATGGCTGTGAACCCCAGACAGCAGGCGATGTGTCTGACTTGAGTGTATACCCCACACAGTGCCTAGCCTAGTCTCTCACTTACTGCTTGCCAAGTTGAGAAGATGACATTTTTCCTAGCAACATTTAGTAACTCAAAAAGGAAGAAAAGCAGCATTGGGAAAAAGGGAAAGAAGAGTCCTCTGTCTTTAGTTGGAAATTGAACTAAGCAAGAAAAAGGAGCTGGTGACGGTGGTAGGGTAATAGCCATTTCTGTGGGTGGCCCAGGAGAAAGAAACAGGAGCTTGCTGGAGAGTAAACATGAACGTCTGATTTCTGTGGAGCTCTGAATCTCGAAGCATTGGAAGTATGTGTTAAGGATATGACTCCTCTGTGGAGAGTTTTCGGTAATGTGGTGAATTTTAGGAGAATTATTCAGTCAGGGTGACCTTGTTGTACAGGAGGTGAGCAATAGTTTATAAGGCCCATAGAGGGTCAGTGGGGGGTTGTGGAGTAGATTGAAAGGAAGAATGTCCAGTCCAAGTGCAAACACTAAATATTTGAGAACTTCAAACTTCAAAATGGGGTACAGGAAAAGTAAATGGCGTAGAGGAAAAGTAAAAGTAAAATGAGGTTATTTTGGAAAGAGAAAATCCATCTCAGGTTTGATTAATTCAACCCCCAAATTATCAAATGAGTAATAACCTATCACATTTGGTTAGAGCTATAGAGCCTTCAATTAAATAGAGGCTGAACATTTAAATTTGATTAAGTAAGGTGACTTCTAATAATACAGGCAATTAGCCTGTGGAATGTGCAGGTGGAGAATGAGAAGGAGGAAACAATACTGCATTTTGAAAGCTGGTTTAGTAATTTTTAATACAATAATACCTTAGGCTTTTATAGAACTTTCAATTTACAATACTCCTTAATCTTCATTATCTCATTTGAGCCTTGCATCCCCCTGTTGGGCAGGTAAAAAAAGCCATGCTCCCAAAAATGGGCAGAAGACCTAAATAGACATTTCTCCAAAGAAGATTATACAGATTGCCAACAAACACATGAAAGAATGCTCAACATCATTAATCATTAGAGAAATGCAGATCAAAACTACAATGAGGTATCACCTCACACCAGTCAGAATGGCCATGATCAAAAAATCTAGAAACAAAAAATGCTGGAGAGGGTGTGGAGAAAAGGGAACCTCCCTGCACTGTTGGTGGGAATGTAAGTTGATACAGCCACTATGGAGAACAGTATGGAGGTTCCTTAAAAAACTAAAAATAGAACTACCATACGACCCAGCAATCCCACTACTGGGCATATACCCTGAGAAAACTGTAATTCAAAAAGAGTCATGTAGGGCTTCCCTGGTGGCGCTGTGGTTAAGAATCCGCCTGCCAATGTAGGGGACACAGGTTCGAGCCCTGGTCCAGGAAGATCCCATATGCCGCGGAGCAACTAAGTCCGTGCACCACAACTATTGAGCTTGTGCTCTAGAGCACGCGAGCTACAACTACTGAGCCCGCATGCCACAACTACTGAAGCCCACGCTCCTAGAGCCCATGCTCCACAACAAGAGAAGCCACCGCAATGAGAAGCCCGTGCACTGCAACGAAGTGTAGTCCCTGCTCGCCGCAACTAGAGAAAGCCCACACGCAGCAATGAAGACCCAATGCAGCCAAAAATAAATAAATAAAATTAAAAAAAAAAAGAGTTATGTACCAAAATGTTCATTGCAGCTCTATTTACAATAGCCAGGACATGGAAGCAACCTAAGTGTCCATCATCGGATGAATGGATAAAGAAGATGTGGCACATATATACAATGGAGTATTACTCAGCCATAAAACGAAACGAAATTGAGTTATTTGTAGTGAGGTGGATGGACCTAGAGTCTGGCATACAGAGTGAAGTAAGTCAGAAAGAGAAAGACAAATACCGTATGCTAACACATATATATGGAATCTAAGAAAAAAGAAAAAAAAGGTCATGAAGAACCTAGGGGCGAGTTGGGAATAAAGACACAGGCCTACTAGAGAATGGACTTGAGGACACGGGGAGGGGGAAGGGTAAGCTGGGACAAAGTGAGAGAGTGGCATGGACATATATACACTACCAAACGTAAAATAGATAGCTAGTGGGAAGCAGCCACATAGCACAGGGAGATCTGCTCAGTGCTTTGTGACCACCTAGAGGGGTGGAATAGGGAGGGTGGGAGGGAGGGAGACGCAAGAGGTAAGAGATATGGGAACATGTGTATATGTATAACTGATTCACTTCGTTATAAAGCAGAAACTAACACACCATTGTAAAGCAATTATACTCCAATAAAGATGTAAAAAAAAAAAAAGAAAGCCAGGCTCACACCTGGGTCTCCTCACTTCAAGCCTGGACTTCCTGTGTTCCTTCCACAGCCCCTGCTACCTCTCTGTTGGTGGGGAAGATAGATTCAGAGTATTTGGAGTTCTTAGCTGTCATTCAATTAATACACGAAAATGTGGTTTGAAATAAGCTATTTGAATGAAAGCCTTGTTTTATTTACTTTTGCAACTATTCCACACACTGTGTGACACAGTGCTATGTATGGTAAATACCCACTAATATTTGGGAAACAAATGAACTGTTGCATAGTTTCCCTAGGCATTCTAGTGTTTCTAGAAGGTACCAGAGAGGTAGCTTGGTGGGGGACCAGAGGTGGTGAAGGTGGACAGGGGAGAAAAATGGAAAGACAGACCTGTGGTGCTCCAGCCCCTTTAACCCCAGCAACTCCCTTTTCTTTGTCTTAAATAGTAAGTGTTATGGGTTGAGTTGTGTGTCCCATCCCCAAATTCATATGTTGAAGTTCTAACCTCCAGTACCTCAGAATATGAATGTGTTTGGCGATGGTCTTTAAAGAGGTAATTAAGTTAAAACGAGGTAATAAGTGTGGGCCCTAATGCAGTCTGACTGGTGTCCTTGTAAGAAGACATTTGTACCCGGAGGGAGAACCCTGTGAAGACATGAGAAGAAGACAGCCATCTACAAGCCAAGGAGAAAGGCCTCAGAAGAAACCAGCCATACTGACAATTTGATCTTCTACTTCTAGCCTCCAGAATTATGAGAAAATAAATTTCTGTTGTTTATGCCACCCAGTCTGTGGTACTTTATTGTAGCAACCTGAGCAAATGAATGCATTAAGATTCTGAGAGTTTAAGGAAGTTAAAAGACAGAGAGATGGGGGTTGAGGGGGAGGAGAGAATGTTCTTAAGAGATTTATAAAACTATGATTCTACGGTTTAAGATTATTTTCCATGAGAGTCAGATAAATACTTTTTTTTTATCTTTAAATCACATAAACTATCAGTAAGTAGAGGCCTGTCTCTTTGAGGTGACCAAGTCTACAGCTTCATTGGGTAAGTAGATCAAAACAGCTTCTACATTTTATTTTCCAGCTCTAGAATATTAACAGGCAATTTAGACACGCATTGCATCATGCAGCATAATTACCATTGTTCTTGAAAAAGAGTTAAACATTAGTTTCTAAACTGTATGTGGCACAAACTGATTCTGTGGCTGCTTCTTCCTCCACCCTCTTGTACTGAACACTTCAAACTTTGAGCATCTTCTAAAGGCCCTGAAGAAAAACTCAAATCATTTCACAAAGGCAAGAAACACATACCGTTTTTTGCATAATTTGAAACCTCTGGGGAAGAATTCTAGATTTGTTAATATTACTATTTGTTTCAAAATTATCTCGGTTCCCCTGGGCCTGAGCAAATGGCCAAGAAAAGGCAAACTAGCTCCCCAAACAAGTTTTAGGATGGTGTGATAAAACCACCGTCAATTAAGGATGCATTTGGTAGGAGTATCATTGTGAAGAAAACTTTCACTGCTATTTGCAAAAAGAAATCGGCAGGAAGGCATGAAATGAAATTGTTTCCAAAAGAGCTATATATAAGAATTCATATTTGGGATCCATTGTCATTTTCCTTGATTCTAAGGCTGTGTATCATTTGCAGATGAAATTAACGTCAGATTTCTACTCTTCACGCCTGCTGTAGTAACAATACTGAAACTGCTCTGAAAGACCCATCTTTTGTATTCTCAAGTTTGAACCTAAATTTTAAAGAGACCTGAACGAAATAAAATGTGAAAATTTCTTATTTAGTTAAAAAAATTAAAAAAACAGAAAAAACCACACAGGACAAGAACATATGCTTACTGCCTTGCTTAATAAACATTGTATGGAATTCTTTAAGAACATGAGTGGTTGAAGCCTATTAAAAAATGATCAGACAATTGTCTAATTAGGAAGTGGAGAAGAAAACACTATTTGTTTTACTTACAGTCTAGAAAAATAATGCTTCACATGAAAGCATAACTTATTCTGAATGATCTGTTGTGTCAGTACCTCGCAAATTTTTTAAATGAAGACAATTATGTGTAATGTAAATACAGACTATCTATCATTGACCATTTTCTGGTGATGGAATCTGCAAACTGCTTCTCTCACAGGATCATCCTTCTAGGCTAGGATGTGAGCTGGTAACAACAACCAAAATGCATATTTGATTACCTCATTGGCCCTCAGAATCCTGGCAGACTCCTCCAACAGAGTCTGTTGTTTGTAAAAGGCCTATTGTTGGTAAAAGGTCATTGGTGAGGTTGGCTTTCAGCCCAATATTATTTATTTATGTAAGTTTTGGAGCACATATGACCTGTCATCTTGAAACCTAGGTCTGGGCAATGAATGCAAAGGACAGAAACGGAGCACATCTTCTTGTATATGCTGGGAGCTGGCAGCCTTGCAGGAGTAGTTCTAAATTGTCATTCCCAGCCCTTTCTTTTAAAGACAGGGGTATTTTACAGTCTTATACTTACTGCCACAGATCACATTAGGTTTGCATAATCTAAGCTGCTTGTGAGTGAGACTGACTACAGTATCAGGACAAAATGCTATAATTCACCCTACATGACGAGTCTAAAGCAAGTTCCCGATTCTGCATGAGCATGCAGTTCACCACTGTGAGTTCTAAATCAGTGTCTCTTTATGTTTTTTAGTATCCTGCAGTGTCCTTGAGATAATAAATATTCCCTAACTTTTTAAAAGTTTGGTTTTATACATTTGTTTGCAAATTGCTTCAGAATTCAGAGAATAATTTTTTCCTTTAAACCATGGTTACAAATATGTCAATAAAAGCCAGTGCTTATTAGAGCTAATATTGCCAAAATATTGCAAGGCTTAAAATGTATTCTTCACTAATAAGCAAAACTAGAATAGAATAAAGTGCAATTAGAATTAGTTTCAGGGCTTCCCTGGTGGCACAGTGGTTGAGAGTCCGCCTGCCGATGCAGGGGACACGAGTTCGTGACCCGGTCCAGGAAGATCCCACATGCCGCGGAGCGGCTAGGCCCGTGAGCCATGGCTGCTGAGTCTGCGCGTCCGGGGCCTGTGCTACGCAACGGGAGAGGCCACAACAGTGAGAGGCCCACGTACCGCCAAAAAAAAAAAAAAAGAATTAGTTTCATATTTATCTTGATCACTGGTGTCTAAGGAAAAAGTCTAATTAGAGAAAGTTGAGGCAGAAAATGGGGACTTCTCAGTATTTGAAGGACTTTAAAAGGATGAAGGCCTTAATGATGTCTAGCCTAACGATGGAAATGGTTTACCTTTCCTTAATACAAATGTATTGTTAACCATGCTCTAATGCTTATCGATAATAATTAGTATTGTTCTTTGTGCTCACAATGGTGTATAAACAGAGGGCTTGAGAAAGTAAGGGAGAAAAATATTTCTGAAGAAATAAGCAAGGATTAAATGTGTTGGAAAGAAAAAACGGAGTTAAAGAGATATAAGTATATATATGAAAAAAAATTACCAGGATAGAATTTATGATACTTTCAAGGTTGAAATACAAGGAGAAATTATCTAACCTATCACCTCCTCACCTGCAGGGAAAGAAAGGGGGGAGTGGGACAGAGGTTTGGGCTTGATGGCTCCCCATTACTATTACTCTGGGTGATAGTGTAGCTTGGCAGCTACCTGGAATGGGCAAAGGGGCAGGAGGCAGCGAGGAAGAGGGGCAGGAACCCATGGGCCAGCTGTATAAACAGGGCATTTGTAGCTCAAGGATGATTTATTATAATAGGTGTTATAGTATTATACCATTAGAGAAAGATAATATTTATGAGATCATAGCCAGTACAGTTTTGTGTTGTGTGTGTACTTAACTATCTTCCACGCACTGTTTATAATGTTTATAAGCATCATCTCATTTAACCCTATTAATCCTAAAAGAGAGATATAATTGCCACCATTTTCCAGATAAAGAAACAAGTTACATAAAAGTTAAGCATATTGTCCAAGAGAGCAGAGGTATTAACTGGTGGCCCTGAGATTTGAGCCCTGAGCTGGCTGCACTGAACCAGTGCTCTGGTCCGGAATGAGACATGAGGTCCCCTCTCCCATCCATACTGAGGTATCATCCCATTAAAATATAAGAAAAAATGTACACTTAGTACAGTGTTGAGTGCAAACTAAATATTAACTAAATATTGTGATTATTGTCTACTGAAGTAAACTGTTGCTTGTTAAATACCAACACGGCCAATATTGGGTCTTGGTGTTCACTCTTGATTTTGCTTCTTTCTGCATTTCCGTAGTTTTTTTCTGCCCTCCAGGCATCTCACAGTCATATATTTCTATCTTCTTGGAAATCCACCGATTTCCCTTTCATGTGTTTGCCAGCCTACCAGCTCTGTGAGAGCAAGGGACTGTTCAGGACCATAGTAGGCACTCATTAAATATTTGTTAGATTGAATCATTTCATCCAACAACTGGATCATTTATTTTGGGTAGTAGGGGGCAATCGAAAATTTAGTTCCAAGGACAAACATCTGTACTTTAATATATTACAATTTAAAAATTTGAAGTAAAACTTCAGAAACATAGGGGATTTTTTGTCCAGAGGTTGTGATAACACATCCCATCATTTACCATTAGGATTTTCAACATAAATAGTGTATTTCCATGTTTACACTAAATTACCAACATGAACAATTTAAGCATTACTCTTCACCAGTTATACAAGATACTTCATTTGAATTCTATTACACGCATAGCACTATGCCTCTCTTCCTAAATTTTTAAAAATTACATTTAGAAACAAGAGTGAATATTGTAACTAAGCAAGTTCATAATCATGTTTCTGAGATTTATAGTCTGCCTTCTTTGCTATCTATCCATTCATGGGTGTAGAAAACAAGAATATTTTATTCTTGTTCTGATATGTCCTACTAATACATGTTTATGGAATAAAATTGCCATGGTTATTAAAAGAGTCTATGACATTTTCTAAAGAGTGTGGATATTGCCCGCACGGCCTGGCTCAATTCCAATTTGGGTAATTACATTCTGCTGTCTGGTTACCTTAGCGATCCTCTCTTTTGCTCTGTGGGTCCTTACGGTGGTTGAGCTCAGCTGAGATATCCCTGTTTGCCATCCCTAGTTTCAAATAATAGGAGCTGGAGGCAATCTAGTCTCTGGAAATTTATATTCCATCTATTTTGACAAACTTAAAATTTTGTACACATTCTGGGGTGTGTAGTAAAGCCTGGCTTCCTAATCTGAATTTCCTTGAAATAGAGTGGGCAGTCTAATCAGGGAGAAAATTGTGAACCTTGTTTTCTTTCTCCTGTTTTTGATCATATTTATTATTCCTATGGAAATTGGAGGAATTTTCTGAGTCTACTTAATCTCTCCTGTCTCTGAACCTTCATAGCAATTTGCTAGAACTTCTGTTCTTGTTCTTAGAGTCTGCCTTGAGGTAGAGCTGCTTGTGGGTTTATCTTAGGCCCAGGATGAATGTTAAATTTCTAGACTATACGGGCCTCTGCATTTTTTTCATACTGATGGAAACCTTCACAGAATTGCATGTTGTAGATTTCAATAAATGACGGATGAATGACATTTCCTTTGGGTTAACATTATTTACTATTAAAAACTGAGCCTATGTTTTGGACACTAGCAGGCAATTTATTATGCAATCTAATGGGATTGTTTCAATTGAAATATTTCAGTTCCTGGACATTGGCATCACTATATTGTGGCAGGTTGCCCATAGAGACAGCTGCTTCCCTCCCTTGCGCCTTCCCCACACCAATTTACTCTTAGAAAGCTTAAGGGTTCCAAGCCAGGATTATTATAAGGTTATTATTGGGACTGCAATCACAGTTTGCTCTGCACTGGAAGATTCAATTTGTTCAGAAAGGGCAATTCAGAGCAGAGAGTTCCCAAACTTTGATTTACTCTGACAAAAAGAATGGAGTGTCTAGCTATAGCTGCCCCATCCCTTGACCCAAGCACATTTTTTTCCTCCTATGGAAGGAAGCATATTAAAATGCAAATGCCTTAGAATGACTTTACTATAGGGTTAAACTTGAATTGGCTTTAAGTTTTGAAATGTAAGTAATTCATAAATGTCAGTACTTGAAGAAATGAAATTCTTGGTACACACCCCTCAGTAGAACTCCTTGTGTTCATATCTTACTTCAGATTCAGGTTGTTCTCAGGGACCTCTAAGGCTACTCTCCTACCCATTTAAGCCTCATCTTGGGGAATTACTCATCCTGTGTTTGGTACTTTAGTAACGTCAAACTGCTATTCTTTCCCTGCACACAATGAATATTTCTTTGGCCTGGAATGCCATGTTACTATCCCTGTCTGGCTGACACTTATGCATCCTTAAAGACTCAGTTTCACCAGGAGTGAAAACCCTAGGGGCAGGGGCAGGTCTCCCTCATCTGTGGTTCTCTAACGTCTTGAGTATATCTTCGCATTTATCCTTTCTTATAGAAATGGTCCGTTTCTGCGTAGTCTTCCTTTACTCTTGGCGGAACAGAACTAAGATTCCTTAGACATTGCATGTACATAGCAGAACCACTTGCTGGGGATCCTTATTATGGGGTAACTCTTCTCAGGACTCTAGTCTGCAAGGAGAAAGTAAATACAAAGGACAATGAAAACAGGATGGAGCCAGAGCAAGAAAGGTCATATTTACCTACGTCTCCTTTTCCTCTTTCTGTGTGTTAAATGCAGTTCAAGTATTTACTGTTTTGCTTTTTTTTAAAGATGAATTTGTTTTATACTTAATAAGAAAAGAACTTAATTGCCCTCTAGTTCAGCTCTTAGGGACTTCTTTCTAAAAGATTAATCTGTAAACCTCAAATTCTAGCTTCTCTTTTAGAAGAGCTATTTTCTGTTATTTGGAAATTTTCAAAATTGAATCTTTACCCCAGTGGGGAATGAATCATTTTGGTAAATACTTCTAATATTTAAGAGTCAGAAGTTCATAGGTTTTAATTCACTGCTATGGTGCCATGGTATCAATGAATACCAAATTAAAAATCTACATTGTACTTGAAATCTGAAAAATGATGATTATATTCCCTCAAGAGGCAGTGTGATATTGTCAGAAGGGTACTGACCTCGGCAGGAGAAAGCTAACATTCCAGTCTCAGATTTGCCACCACCAGCTGTGGGACTTTGGGAAAGTCATTTGGCCTCTTTGAGGCTCAGTTTCTGCTTCTGCAAGGTGGTGATATTTGGAGGCTGGGCTGATGATAACAGCAACCGTGGCAACCACAACAATCAAAACTAAAAAACTAGAAGACATATCCAGGTGCTCCACGCAAGAAAACAATTGGAGGGAATCTAGACTTTTTTTTAACATCCTCCCTTTCATATGAAACATTGGGAAAACATGTTTTGATTTCCCTGATTTGACAGGATTACCTAATGCATGATGACACTGTAAAGATTTAATTTTAAAAACCTTTTGTGTAAACTTGATATACTGGATTGAAAGTCTGGAGACACGTGGTCTGGTTCTTGCTGTTGGAAGAAGGCTGACATTATGGCGCCTGCAAGCGACTGGATAGAGGTATTCAAGCCATGCCAATCAGCTTTGGCCAAATCTAGGGAGGCGATATGGCCTAGTACTTCGGAGCATGGGCTTCAAATCTCAGGTTTGCTCCTTATTAACAGTGTGACATTAGACAACTTGCTTAACCTCTGTGGAAATCAGTCTTCTTATTTGGAAAAGGAGGATAATGTCTAACCAAAGGGGTTTGAGAAAGACCACTTGCATCATGATATGTCAAGGAGGCAATAAGTGATAGCAATTATTGTGAGGTGGCCTATATGAGTCTCAGAATCACCTGGGGATTGGGCCCCAACCTTGTTGGAGCTATCATCTCAGACTTAGTGGGTAGAGTCCTGACTCCTAATGATAACAATAAACAACATTTATAGAATAGGTTATAGACCTGCACATAGATTACCTCATTTTCTCATCATAAAAATCCTGGAAGCAAGGCAGGTATTCATCCATTTTATGGACAAGGAAACTGAAGCTAATAGTTTAAATGATATAGGGCTTCCCTGGTGGTGCAGTGGTTGAGAGTCCGCCTGCCGATGCAGGGGACACGGGTTCGTGCCCCGGTCCAGGAAGATCCCACATGCCACGGAGTGGCTGGGCCCGTGAGCCATGGCTGCTGAGCCTGCACGTCTGGAGCCTGTGCTCCATGACGGAAGGGGCCGCAACAGTGAGAGCCCCACGTACCGGAAAAAAAAAAAAAAAAAAAAAATGATATAGCTAAGATCACCCATCTAGTGTGTAGCAGACTTGGGGCTCCAACCAAGGTCTTTTGTCGCCTAATCCTCATGTGTTCCTTGTGATCCTAGTTCTACTGAGCACTAATGATCTGTGGCTTTAGGTCAGTTGCCTAATTTGTCTGTTCAGTTTAATTAATAAAACGATTAGAAAAGCTTTAAGAATGTGTCTGTGATTTCAGGCAGTTTAGGGACAGGTAACATACAAATTCTGAAGATATTTTGAAAAATAACTTTACCTTAAGAAGAAATATATGCTATTATTAAATATCTAAAGTAGCAAATTGAGGATAATTTTGACTTATTTGGGAGGTTGGGGCAGATAGTAAAATGGGGGAGGAATTAATAGGGGCCTTCAATTTTAGTGGTAACGTTTTATTTCCTAAGCTGACGGTAAATATATGGTAGTTGTTATATTGTTGTTTGTTTGTTTGTTTACTAATTGATATCAGAAATATTTCATAATAAACTTTCCCAAAAAAGACTGGAAGGAAACCACACACATAAAGAAATATATTGGCGCATAAAAAAGTATTTTAATGTTTTCATAACCTTATGTCAAAGATGTTTTACACTGGAGAGTCACATCATGGGGGACAGTTTAAGCATTATAAGGAACCCATTTATATTCCCTAATAATCCTTAACACTTCCCATAGTTAATCTCAACTTTAAATTTGGGGTCATAAATCTGTATTTCTCTTGGCTGGGACTGTGGGTTTGGTTGGAGGACTGTTAAGAAAAACTAAGAAAACCAGAACTTTTCAATAAGTTGCCTTGTTTATGAACAGTCTATTTTAAGGAATAGACAGTTTCAAGTTCCTACCAATCAAACAAAGGTGCAAATGGACAGCACAGCTGCCAATGAGTCAGAATCCTTATGGCGCTGCTGCCAATGAGCTAAGCTCACACTGGCACAATGCTTTATAGTTTACAAAGCACTTTCACACATAAGAGTGTGCTAATACAAATAGTATGCTAATAGAAAATGCTAATAGTGTTAAGTGATTTTGCCAGTTGAAGAAACCAAGGGGCAAAGTCTAGGATTAATCAGCTTGTGAAGGCTAGAGCCAGGACTGGAACCCACGTTTTTTACTGCAAAAGCCCAAGATTGTCTTAGCACTATAATATCTTTCTATTTGCAGCCCTACATCTAGAACTTTTTAGTTTGTGAGCTAGTCATTTATACCAGATTGCTATTACCTTGGTTTTAACTTTCACGTTTCTTCAGTTTTAGAGGTTTTGACCTCTTTCCTACTGAAATGATGAAATGTGACCAAGACATTCTAGAGGTTACCAAATGTACACAGGTTTTGATGATGTTGGCTGTTTATATACTTCACTGCTACTCCTTTCAGTTTTCCTTCTAGGAACAAGAAAGGGAAGTTGACTTTTCCATTGTTGTTTGGAAAAATAAGGATATCAAGACAAACAGTCCACCACAAATCCTGCCAATAAAACTAAACAAAAACTATGGTTCCTCTCCTGGGGCCCAGGATTTTGTCAGTGGTTCAGGTGAAGGCAGAGGGTTCTTTGCATTTTTGTCTTGGCGTCCAACACATTGGCTTGCACAAATTTGGAATTCAACTGATTTGCTTTAATTCTACCTAAGCCCTTACATTCTCTGCTTCTAGCCTGTTCTTCTGCTGTGGTAAAACAAACAAATAAACAAAAAACCAAAAAAACACTATTGTGCTCAAATCAGTCAAAGTAATCATTAAAAAGAGAACTACTTCAATGATTTTCTGAAATTGGTGAAATTATTTACACAGGGACTTATGCCTTTTTCTATTATACTTAAAAACTTTGTGCCAAGTTTTTATGAATTCCATTGCAAATACCCATTCTTTTTTTTTTTTTTTTTTTGCGGTACGCGGGCCTCTCACCCTTGTGGCCTCTCCCGTTGCGGAGCACAGGCTCCGGACGCACAGGCTCAGCGGCCATGGCTCACGAGTCCAGCCGCTCCGCGGCATGTGGGATCCTCCCAGACCAGGGCACGAACCTGTGTCCCCTGCATTGGCAGGCGGACTCTCAACCACTGCACCACCAGGGAAGCCCCAAATACCCATTCTTAATGTGAATTTTACTTATGAGGTAATTAATTAATATCTTCCAGTTACTTTTCTGAGAAATATATTTTCTTCTTCCTAGTAATTTATCCAAAGGGAAAAATAATGTTTTATTCTTACCAAAGATGATGACCCTACTAAATGAACAATGAGTTTGATGCTTTTAACTGCAAGGTTGCATTTAGTTCTCATCACTGAGCCTAAGGGGTAGGTCACATTATTCCTATTTTACAGATGAGCAAACAAACTCAAGGAGCTGAAATAACTTGCCATGTATCTGCCGTACACCAAGAAGTGACAGAGCAGGTGTATCTGAATCTTTTCATAACATCACGTTCTCTACAGAGATGAAAATTAGAGGCGCAGTAATCATTTCATTTATCAATCCCGCAGGAGCTTCTCTGTGGATACATTGTTGAATGACCAACTAATGCCTTCATGAGATGTCTGGCTTTGTGGCCCATTGGGAATAAATTGGACCTTTAGTTCAGAGAAAAAGCATTCAAAGGTTGTGGGTGAATTTGGAAGGGATACCGAGGAGCCCATTTTCATATACAGTGATACAGCTAGGCAGAGCAATCTAACCAAATGTCCTACAAAACATATATTATCCCCAAGAGTTCCAGGATGAAACTTATTTCAACTCAGCAAACATTTTGTGTGTGTGCATGCAAACTTGCTAGGTGTCAAACACTCTTAGTGAACATTAATGGTACTCAAAGGTAAATAACACGTGATTTCTGCCCTTCAGGATCTCAAGATCTTATGAAGAAGACTGAGGTCTATAAATACAAGGCAGAACACTGATTTTTTTTCTTCCCATTCCTTAAGTGATGATCTTCACTAGGATTCTATGGTCAGTCATTTCCTTTTCTTACTTCTTTTCTCACCCTAGGAAAACTCATTTATGTTCTTTATTTCAACCATCACACAATGAGTTGCAACTCCCATATATTTATCTCTTCTGGATTCTAGTCTCCTATTTGTAGCTGTCTTCTGGACATACCCAGCTGTGTTCCTCAGATATTTTAAATGCTATATATACAGAATGAAACCTTTCCTCCTTTTTATATTCTCTGTTTGATTTGATGGCATCACTGTACATCAGTTTTCCACACTAAAAACCTTAAATGCATAATTTATCTTTCCATCAGTCTCCCATTCCTCATCTTCAGTTGTTCATCAAATCCTGTGAATTTGTATCTCCTAAATATGCCTTGAATTTGATATTTTATCTCTGTCTTCACAGCTATGGTTTCAGTTCAGCTACATTTCATCTCTTATCTGGACTACGACAATCATCTAACTCATCTCAGCCTTTTATTTCTTTTCCTTCAAATCCAGCCTCTATAGGTTGCCTGGTTGATCTTTCTAAAATATAGTTGCTAACATGACTTTCATTTGTCTAAAACCTTTCAGTGGTTCCCTCCTATCTACTGAAATAAGTTCAAATCATTATCATAGCCCTACTAATCTGTTATTGAGCTAGTCCTTCCTGCCACTCTTTTTGTGCCAAGCACGTTCATTGACTTTGTTTCTGGGTTGATATTCAGCGGGCGTGTATAGGTAAGACCATTGTTAATTCTGATTGGTCAGTACACATGCCCACTGGTTGTTAAATATTTTGAATAGCATCCTTTCTTTAGTAATACTAATCTGTTTTCCATTCTGCTGTTGTGTACTTTTGTGCCCTTTGAATAGCTAAAACTAACTAACTAACAGACAGCATCTAACTAACTAACTAACTAACAGACAACATCTGTCAGGAACATTATTCTCTTCTTCTCTACCCGGCAAATTAATATTAATTCTTCAAGACACCTGCTCAAATAACACCTCCTCTGTAATATCTTTCCTATTTTCCCTATATCCAGGCAGAATTTTTGTCCCCCTCTGGCCTTTCAAAAACACATTGTGCATATGTTGGTTATAGCATTTATCACATTATATTGCAAACATCACTTACCAATTTAGGAAATATTCAAGAAAAACCTTCTAAAAAAATCTCTGTTGCGTAGCTTAGTATTTGGTACACAGCAAAAACTATCATAAAACATTTATTGGATTGACAGATAGATGGATCTAGAAAAGTTTACGATAGGATTCAAGTTTTGTTCTGAAGGCAAAGTTGAAGATTAAGGCAGGAAAGGCATTCCAGGGTGAAAGACCAGAATGTGCCCAAAGCAGGAAAGATCAGTATTTTGTGGAGCAGTGAGTCTAAGTGTAAGATGCAGTAGGTTATAGGAAGTAGTTTAATATAAGTAAGTTAGGATCAAATTGTGGAGGGCTCTGATAAAGAAGTTAGGACTGTATCCTATGTATGTTGAATATCTTCACATCAAAGGACTGTGAACAAGGAGTGATGTTTTCCAAACTACGTTTCAGCGGGGCATCTCTAATTAGCACTATCCTATGATAACGGAAGACTGGGAGCTTGTGGGTGGCCACAGTGCAAGAAGGGTCAGATGAATAAGGCTCTATCTAAGTCTGTGAGAGTGCAGAGATGGAAATAAAGATGAGATTCATTTTGGAGGCAGAATTGGCAAGATTTTGTAACTGATAAAGTATAGGGTTAAAGGGAGAGAGAGATTAACAATAATTACAGTATTTCAAAATTGAGTGATTAAGAGACCAGACAGGGTACATCACAGGACGCTTTGTGGGGTTTATGTTTGGTGAATTAAATAAGACAGAAGTACATAGGTGCTACCAGTTATAGACTCATACTTTCACCCTAAGAGCCCCAATTATAAAGCTTACCTCACATATTTTCTATGTTTATCTTAATTTCCAGTACAAAACTCACTGAAAAGTTCAGTAGCAGTGCTGATCAGCACTTCTAATCACTATTGTGTAGAACTGATGAAGATAATTCAACTAACATATACAGTTAAGAATGTTTCTTTTTTATGGGGTTAGGGAAGAACAAGCTCTATCTCAAATATATTCATTGCCAAAAAATTTGTTTTATATGTTGGAAAATGCATTATTCTAGTGTCATTAGCTATACCAATACATTATTAACTTAGAACTCAAGAGAAAAGAGCAAATCTCATTCAATTAACAGGGTACAGAGTGTCTGTGCTGCCTAATATGGTAACCACTAGCCATATATGGCTGTCGAGCACTTGAAATGTGGTTAGTTTAAACTGAGATGTAATGTAAAATGCACACTAGATCTTGAAGCCTTAGTACAAAGATGAAATAATATCAAATTTGTCAATAATTTATTATATTCAATACATGTTGAAATGATACTACTTTGGATACATTGGTTATATGAAGTGTATTATCAAAATCAGTTCCACCTGTTTCTACTTTTTTAATGTGGCTCCTAGAACGTTTAGAATTACATACAAGGTTCACATTATATTTCTGTTGGATGGTGCCAGAATGTTTTTCTTCCTCAAAAACCAGCCAACAGATATTTATTTAGCTCGTTGTGTACAGATGGTTTTGCTATGTTCTAAAAGCTTTGAAGTTAGCTGAGGAGTTGCAATTGCATAAATTATGTATTTTTAGAGCTTGATAACATTTTGATCAATAAACAGGACATTGGTTAGAAAAGCAGATTGAAATGTCTGTGGATTCGCTCTGTCTCCCCCCTTAAACATCAGTTTTATTGTCTTACACTTTCTCCCCAATATCCTGTTTGGTGATTTGTAAGGATCCACTAATCTTCTGTTTGTTACAAAACAGTCAGGAATTTGATTTACAAGTTCCCAGAACCCTCGGGCTAGTGGAAAGGAATTAGCACATATCCACATTTGGTGGCCAGGATGCAGAGCCCTGGAATATAATCACTATGCTTAACTATTCTCAAACTATACTCAACATATCTTATTCTTTTTCTGAAGAATCAGAAGATGCTTGCCAAGGTCTTAGGCCTTGGGGTCATCCAGAATATTATCTGCTAGCCATGGTACAGAAGAAGGAGGAAGAAGCGGAGGGAGAAGTGGCGAGAGAAAGAGATTATATGTAATTTATAAATATTGGGATTTTAAATAAAAAAGAATTTAGCTTGTAGTGATGGCCTTACTGATAGTATATTTGCACTACCCTTCCAGATAAAACATGTGAATGTGTGTGATTGTACAGAAACAACTGTTTTTTAAGCAAAATGACTTGTTATTGGCCCATATCTTAATTTTTATTTTTTGATCAAGGCACCTAGTTTTCCATGCCTTGGTTCCTTCACCTTTCAAATGGAAGAGATTTTTATTCTGTTGTGTTTTGTTTTTATGGAAATGAGAAGTAAATGCTTTATGTTTTAAAAAGCTAACTTCCTAATTATGATGGAAGGTGCTTCAGTGCTACAACAATGTACTGAATAGACTAAAGTGGCAGAAACAGTGTAATACAGAAGATGCAAAATATTCTTTGAAAATGGCGACTTCGTTTTAGACGAGTTTTTGACTGGGTTACAGTAATGCTGATGGAAATAAATAAGTAGCTGAAAACCATTTATGAATACCAAGATACGAGTGCAGTTTAGCTTTGCAATTCTCAATTAAGAGCCTGTGTGGGAACATCTCTTATTTAAAAAGAGCTGCCTGAATTGAGGTTATGTTCACTTTCCCAAGTGCCAGTCTGGATGTGTTTTTATATTTTGATTACTAAAAAGGATTTTATTTCCTTTGAAAAAAGAAAATTTACATCACTTACTGAATAGCCCACATCGTGTACTAAAATGCTCTAAAAGTATGCACAAGCAATGCAAAACCAGGAAAAAATAACTAAGTTTTCAAATGAGTAGCGCTCATTTTTGGATATAAAGAATTGAAATTATTCAAGGTTAGACTGCATTTTCAAATATTAGTTACACAGTTTTGTGAAACATTGTTAACATTCTTGTTGACTCTGAATAAGTATTAATAATACGCAGATTGTACCTGGGGTGCACTCTGTATTCTGGCTGCATAGTATGTCAAATGTACCAATGTTTCTATGCATTTGGAGTGTTTCTGAGTCAGTATTAAAATATACGCTACTAACTTCAATATCTACTCAGTCTCAAAATAAAAAATCTATGCCAATGGCCTTGCTTTTTTATAGAATTTATATTCTTTAAAGTATCAGTGACACTTAAACATTTTGGTTTTTACTTACAGCCTTACAATAAAAGGAATTAAACGTTAAGAAACAAAAATCAAAGCACCTTACTCACTGAAGCAAAGATACGTGAAGTTCTGTCTGTTAGGCTAAGCCACCTCACAGGATTAGTGAAGCAGACAGGTCTCCAAATATGGAGGAACTGCACTGGCAGCTAAAATAACTGAGAGATTCAGCAGTCTTCAGCTTCTAAACCATGTCTTTATTTTGAGCTAAATTTCATTCACTGATTCAATAATTGTTAAGTTCCTATTATGGATCAGGCTTGAGCAAAATAAACATGATTGCTGGCTTCATGGTACTTCCCGACTAGTGTCTGGGGGACAAGGGGAGTTGACAAATAGTGGCTAGGTAATTGTGCAGATAAATATGGCAATAAGAAGCAGTAGCTAAGAGCACATACTCTGGACCCAGACACGGGTCGAGTCCTGGCTCCACCACTTTCTAGCTGTGGAATCTTGGGCAAGCGATTTAATGTCTCTGTGACTCGTCATCTTCCTCCACAAGGTTGCTGTGAGGTATTTGTTAAAATGTCTAGTAGCCTGGCACATAATAAATGCTTTATATTTGTATTATTATTCTTTTCTTAAACTGTAATAAGGGCTATGAGGGATGTAATAACACTGATGATCTTATCCAGAGCTGACAGTGGGGGTCAGAGAATGCTTTCCTAAGGAAAGGATGTTTGAATTGGGATCTGCAGAATGAGTGGGACATAAGTAGATTGAAGGGATTGGAGGTGGAGAAGAGAGTGGGGTTGAAGTTGTAAAAGAACTTTCCAAGCAGTGGGGAGAACACGTGCAAACACCCTGAGGCAGGAGGGAATGTGCCACATTCAAGGTCCCCAGAGTAGCCCAGGGTGGCTGGAGTCCAGGGAGGGAGAAGAGGAATGACGAGAGAAGAGGTGGTACTGACTTTGCTCACTGCAGGAACTTGAGTTTCCTTAGACTTTTTTTTTTTTTTTATAGTTTTGCTTTCTCTCCCCCATCCGCACCCCTCTCCCCCTCCAAGCAAAAGATAGGGGAATGAATAGTCCTCTGTCCCTTCTCTGCTCAGCTTTGCAAATAAAAATAATTCACAAGTGGCTCTACATATATAACCAAAATGTAACATTCTGTCTAAATATTAGATGTAAATTAAATTGCCTCTTGGTGTTCAACTTATCTTTCTGTATGCATTATAATCCTCTATTTGTGTTTATGCTCCACAGCTGGAGTGCTGCAACTAGCTGGGAAAAAAAAATTATAATACTCGATACAAAAGAGGTGGGGTGGAAGGGTACTAATTAAACCTAAGTAGTAAGAGACTTAAGGAAAAAGAGATTTCTGTATCTCTCCTAATGGGATGAATGTCATGTTCCAATTCCTACTTTATGTAAAATCCATTATACAATATGTAAAATAATTCTCCAAATCTTGATTTCCTCAATTGAAAATGACCCAGAGCATAAACTATAAGTAGAGGAAGGTTTGAATTTCTTGATCTTTGCACTCTTTTGTTCTCTCCGTACATGATGTCTTAAATCAGCAGAATAATTTAGGAATGGTAGATATTGAAACAACTAATTTTTCTTTTCTATAATCTGCATAGACTTCAAAATGCCTACAAAGCACCAAGTGCCAGTTCATATAATTTGTTGGCAAGGATAAAAAGAAGAAAGGAAATTATTTCCTAAGCGTGTGAATCAGCCCAGCTTTAACAGATATTTTTCTGTCATGTGCAGCCTGAGGGCTTATGCCTATCTGAGCTTTATTTGACAATTACCACTTGCCAGCATAATTAAATGAGAATTTATAAATACTAAGAAAGCATAATGGGGAAGAGCAAATAAGTGCTTATCAGGGTATTGAATAAAGTTGATCGGCTTCAGTGGCAATTTTCATCTCTTATCTTGGTTGTTAACTGGTCTCACTTTTGTGTGTGTGTTTTGTTTAGGTTTGATATTTGTTAGGGTGATATTATCTACCTACATATACACATTTTCCTTCCATACAGAATTCTAATATTTCTTTTATTGTTCTTTCTGAAGCCAATGTATTTATGAACTATTGCTGGTATTTTAATTCATAACGTAAATTTAGCACCTAGAATCGCACATATTACTAGAGAAACCCTAAACAAATTACTAATTTTTCTGTTTACCTCCCCCTCACCTTATTTTTTTTTTTCGGTGAATAAGTTCTTTTCTGTGCTGTGTCTGTGATTTTCTTTTAATCGGTTTTTTAATCACCTGGGCTTTGCAGTTAATTACATTCCACAGAGTCTCTTCATCTATTTCCTAGAATGCTGGCAGATTTTTTGTAAGTAAGAGAGAAAGCACACATGTAAGCCAGGACTGGCAAGAAGGGCTTCCTAACCTTGCAGTGAGAAGAATGATACTTTATATGCATCACAGAAATTTTGCTATGTTCCTACTGAATATAGAAATTACCCAAAGAAGAATTCTGTAGGGTAGACGGCTTTTGTCCTATCAGTATCTCTTCTCAAGGTCCCTTACCTATTGTAAATATTAGGGCAGTCTCTGCAGAAGCTGTTGTTAGGCCATAGACAGAAACACAGTTTTGTCCTGGGTAACCTAGATAAAGCAGTGCAAGAGCAATCCTCTATTTGAATGGAAACAAATCAGTAGAATGGCAAATATATATATATATATATATATATAGAGAGAGAGAGAGAGAGAGAGAGAGAGAGAGAGAGAGAGAGAGGGAGAGAGAGAGAGAGAGAGAGAGAGAGGGAGAATTTCCACACTTTTAGAAAAGCATGTTTGAAGAAGCAAATGGGTGGGGAAAGCAAGATATTGTTAGTGGGTCGCAAAGAGACTGAGGTCTTTTTTTTTTTTTTTTTGACACCATGAAATTAAATAATTTTAGTAACTACTGATTAGAGTTGTGGTGGCTTGAGTGAAGAGTGTGGGAATGGCTTATCAGAGGAATAACGAAATAAAAGGCTTTGGTGTTTAAAGTTGTCAATTCCTTGAATTATTCAGCATTTTGTTCTTATAAATAGCAATTATTTGCCTTTTTTAGCACTGAAAAATTATCTTTTATATTCAGATATTTAAATATACAGAGCCATCATTGGGGCAAAAAAAATATCCTAATGTCAGAACAGATTTTTATACAGGGAATAATTTGAAAGTGGTGGATTAGTTTCCACCTTTTGAAACACAGTGCTTTCTATAATCTTCAAACATTATTTAGGATAATGGAAGCCATCATCCTGGTTCTCAAATGTTAGCACTTCCATTAGAATTTGCAGCTACCTCTTATTTTTTATATTAAAATACAAGGCTTAAAAGGTATTATCTTACTAAAGGGGGGCAATTGTAGAGATGATTTGATTGAATAAAGGAAAAAGCTGTACAGGCCTTTTAAGATCAAGGATGTATTGATGGAAAGCTATCATTAGAGACAATTAATGTCCTCCAAGGGAAGAAATTGATTATGGACAAAGATGGACCCTAAGGAGCAGATATGTCTTAATGCTCTAAGGCCTTAAGGATTATGCATTTCATTCACAGCATCTGTATTTTAACCCTTTGTAGTGACTAA
Source organism: Tursiops truncatus (assembly GCF_011762595.2). Lineage (NCBI taxonomy): Eukaryota > Metazoa > Chordata > Mammalia > Artiodactyla > Delphinidae > Tursiops > Tursiops truncatus. Next base: position 58,334,430 of record NC_047037.1, read on the forward strand.
AATACTAGCTTATTCTTGCAGAGTGGCATGAATTAAATTTTTTTAAGAAGACTGTGCCTTGTAAAAGATGTTCATAGTGATTGACATTTGATCCTTTAAATAATAATAAAATAATTAAATTTGTAGCCTCATTTCTCTAAATTGCCCTTTAGAGTAGATCTAGACATAAATCTGTAGAAGGAATGAAATTAGATAGCGATGGCCATTCTTCAACATTATGGAAGTGTAGTAATGCCCAGTCATTACCTTAAAGCTGTGCTTTCATATGGAGCCCCTGAACTTCAGCTGCATTTATGCTTCCAAATAACATACCTATTTAACTTTGCTGGTCCTTTCTATAGATCTTGTACAACGCATTCATCATGTTTTTAGCCAGTCCCTAGCAGCCGTGGATCACAATTGGGTACTCAATAAGGTGGCAACCCCACTGGGAACATTTCACATAATTATTCTTAGCAGAAAGAAGATTGTTATGGCTTTTTTCCCCCCCTCTTTTTGAGTTTGGCAAAATTCCAAGTGATTTAGTTTGGGCTCCTAAAAACCCGTTATATACCATTGGTGAAATATACTTCATGTATACTCTGTGTCCTTACTTCCCAGTAGAATACTATATTGCAGGCCAGCAGAGACAGTTTAATTGTACAGTTGGTCTCCTCGAATCTGGGACCAGCCGCAGAACAAGTGAGTGATAAAAACTGCTTTTTGGCCACAAACTTCAGAGGGTGTCAATCTGAGCATGGGAATGTTTTTAGAAATCATTATCCCTCAAGACTTCACTGTACTCTCTGACAATGCATTATGGTTATTACTAAATAATTAGGAGAAGCTCACGCACAGTTGTAAATAGCTTATCCAGAGAGCTCTATGGTTTTCAGTATCAGTTAAGGGTGGTTAGGCCCTGGACCCTAACTTTGGGCTTATTGAGTTTAGAAATAACTTATTTAGTTAGCTCATATCATTAAAACAGTTTAAATTCTCATAATTTAAAGGTATATCTTGATGCTCTTGGACCTTAAAGATTATGCATTTCATTCACCACTGAATGATTTTTTTCAAAAATTTCAAACAATTTGGAAATCACTATTTTAAAGAATAGTGGGTGACTATGCATGATGCATTCTACTGTAGTGCAACTGGATTATAAGTTTAAGTCTCCCAGCTGCTATTGCCAACTCGTGTCTCTGAGCACTCAACACTTACATCGACTCAAGTACATGTATTTTGGTGACTATGTGAGTGACTGTAAGTGGCTTTTTCTGGTAAGACAATCATCTTCATATGTGAGAAGATAGTCTCCAATACAGTTCCTCTTAACAACAACAACAAATAGAGCATAGGACATTAAATATCCAAAGTTCTAAATTAAAAAGATTATGGCTAATTTTTCATGGAATTCTCATAAAAAGAGGAAAAATGTAGATGTTTTTCCTAATTTTCATTGGCCACATTGCTGATGAGAAGTGGTATTATATTAAGGGCCTTTTAGAAATCCCTTGTGTGGTTTATGAAAAGAGTGAAAATAACTAACTAGAAACTCCCAACTAACTAAATACCTCTGAAGTTTTGAACCTGAGTGCCTGGGAAGATAGTGGTGCCACTAGTGAAAATAAATGAGGGAGAAGAATGAGCTAGGTTGAGGCATATTGCTTTCGAGTGTCTGGTCAAATCTAGGCAGAGATGCTCAGCAGGAAATTGAAATAAAGTCTGGAGTTTAAGAGTTTAGAATACTGGTTTAGAGATATAATGAAGAATCAAAATGGTAAGAGAAAGAACAGGATAATGCGGTGAAAAAAACTCAGAGAGAAGAAACTTTCAGGGAGAGAGTAGTCAGGTACCATTGATGACCCAGGGAGAAGGACAACCTAGAAAAAGGCCATTGGGTTTGACCATCGATAGCTCATTAGTAGGCTGGGAGGTCAGATCTGCTTAGGTTAAAGCCTAGTTCCCCAATTACTAGGGGAATTTTGTATCCTTGGGGAAGTTACTTAATCTCTCTAGGCCTAACTCATTTATTCCTCACAGCAACCCTGAGAAGTGATAAAGTTATTAGGACACAACTGAGTTGCAAAGAAGTAAGTAACTTCCCCCCAAGAACCACAGCTAGTAATGGCTGGATAGGGATTAGAACCACCATTCATGCGTCTTCTTCCTGTTTCACGAATCAGTAGCCGGAGATGCAGGAAGATTAAACAAATTGATTAGAGAGGCAGAGCCAAGATCCGAACCTATGCCCATCTGATTCTCAACTAATATCTGTTCACTATATCCCTTCCAATTACTGACTGTGAGATTTTGGAGGGGGAACAATTTATAGGGATCAAAAATACTGGACCTATTGGCTTAAAACAGCTCAGTTTATTGACCTATGACCTCTGCAGCCTGATTACGTTAGAAGAACCCAGAATATATTTTCTGGTCCAGCTGCATTGGTATCACCTGGGAACTTGTTAGAACTGTAGATTCTCTGCCCCACCCAGACCTGCTGACTCATAAACTCTGGAGTGGGGCCTGGCAGTCTGTGTTTTAACAAGCCCTCCAGGTGAGACGCTCATGTGTGCTGAAGTCCAAGAACTGCTGTCTTAATCTAGCTTTGCTTCCAGGTTTTCTGTTTCTGTTGGTGACTGTTGCCAAGCAGCCGGGTAGATCTGATTGTGGCTAGAACTGTGGTTCCCTACTGAAATCTAGGTGCTATTTTCAGAAATTTTTGTTTAATTTGTCTGGGTTGTGGACTAGGCACTGAGAGTTCTAAAACTTCCCCTGGTGATTTTAATGCACAGCTAGGGCTGGGAACTTCTGGTGTAGAAGCATGGTTCTCAAACTTTAGTATGAATCAGAATTTCACCTGGAGAGCTGGTTAAAAGCCAGATTGTTGGGCCCCCTCCCTTTAAGTTTCTAATTCAGTAGTTTCGAGATGGGGTCAGAGAGTTTGTATTTCTTACATGTTTCCAGGTGATACTGATGCTGTGAGAATTGCTAGTCTAGAAATCACATGTTCACTTTGGGAGATGTGATGAATTGAGCTGGTAATTTTGGTCAGAGAACTCCCATTCCTGCCCCCAGGCCTATGTAAGGGTCCCTGCCAGTGTCCTGGTGATTCCTCCATGTCTGCATCTCATTGACAGGGGAGACTTGGTCCAGAAATACATGCACCTGGGCCGGGCTTCTCAAACTTCTCCAAATTGGTGATCACAGATCACCAGGGGATCTTGCTGTCAGTTCTGATTCAGTGGGTCTGGGGCAGGGCTGAGAATCTGCATTTGTGACAAGCTCCCTGGGGATGCTCAGGCTGCTGACCCACGGGCCACAGTGAGTAGCGAGGCACTAAAAGAGTGATTCTCAAATTTGCCTGATCGTCCAAATCACCTGAAGTGCTTTTATTACGGGCTTTTGGCTTCACCTCAGTTCTGTTCAGTCAGAATATCCAGGGGAAACAGCCTCAGTATCTTATCTGTATCTCTGTTAAGCAATTTATTAATTTATTTAAAAAATACTGAGCATTTACTTCTGTGCTAGGATCTGTGCTAAATGCAAACAAGGCAGACGCATAGTTCCTGATCCCCTGGGGCTTACATTTTAGCCAAAGAAACAAACAATAAACAAGTTTTTTATAAAAGTAACTTACGATAGTAACAACTGCCTCAAGCACACAAAGCAGGGTCCTGTGTCCAAGTTTTGCCGTGAAGCTGCATTGAATAGGGTCTTCAAGAAAGGCCTTCTAAGGAGGAGCCATCCTGGTCTCACTCTGTGTGAAGATGGTGGGAAAGGAGACGCAGAGGCTCTGAGGGGAGACTGGATTTGGCTGATTGCCAGGAGTTTAGAGTGGGTGGGGCGCCAAGTAGAGTGATTGAGTTCCCACCACCCCACCCCACCCCACCCCACCCCGGTGATTTCGGTACTTCCTCACATTTGGAAAACACTTCTAAACTTTCTTACCAGCTGTCAGAGAATAGTGTAATACTTGATGAAGAGGTCATCAGTCACCCCATCATTGGTCCCTAGAGGAGGAATGTAGAAGCTCTCATATAGTCCCCTAATGGCCATAAAAAGAAATTATCTCTAAAATTCATAGGGATACAATTACAATCATTTCCTACTAATTATTTAACTCTGCAGAAGTGATCATGTTCACAGAAAGTAACAAGAGGATCAAAGAATTATATTCCACATAGAGAATGTTTCTACACCTTTGAGGGTCATATAGCACAATAAACACTATTTTGGACGGTTTGTGTGATTTCCCAGAAACATTGTGTTATTAAAAGGAGCAAAAGAAATGAAAAGAGTCAAGACAAAAATTAAAAAACAAGGAAGAAAGAGTGGGGTTTTCTCAGGGAGGAACTGAACTCATGTTTTTAGCATTGTTACATATTTGTTTTATGGCTACTGTTTATCTAGATAATAATTTTGAGAGCTTATTTTTTCCATATATGCTGCATTCAAGAACTATGTAAATGGGTAGAGGAAAAATTAAGAAGTCTTTGGGCAGAGGCAGCTTTCACCTGTATTATTTTTTTTCTTCAAGCTGTGAGCACTCCTTAATTACGAGTTTTAAAAAAAATTGAAGATTGGTAACATATGTTGTTGTCAGCATGTATTTAGCACCTGCAGAAATGAACATGAAAAATGTGACAGCTCATAGGTGGAACACCCACTGCGTTGACTGTGAACACTGTCAACAAATTTTACTTTGTTAATTTTTTCTTATTAAAAAATCCAAGAAAAGAATTTAATAGTGCAGGTGTTCAGAACATCATGGCAAGATGATATAATGAAGGGGGAGGTTATAAACCTTTACCATGAAAGCTGGGGTCTGGATTTGTGGATCTTTAAGCTTTGCTTCTCACACACTTCCTTCTGCTTCCCTTTTAAAAAAAATCCTCCCTGCTTGTTGGTGTCGGCAGTCTCGGTTGTCCTAGGAGGGGTTTCTCCTCGAAGTAACGGTGGGAAGCAGTCATGGCAGATCAGCTGACGGACAGAACCAGGCACGTTAAACAGCCTTTTCCAGGGGGTGGGAATTGAGGTGTTCCTTTTGCACTTGATTTTCTAATAATGAACTTGTAATAACTGTAGATAAGAGGTCCCATATCAGCTACCTCCATAGCACAGTATGGGTTCTGTCTTCTGAACTCTGTGGTCCCTCTTACTTGGAGCAGAGGCCATTTCATTTAGCAAATGGCATTCCTCACAATACAGTGCTGGGCAGAGAGCGAGCCCTTGGAAATACTTCCTGAATGATGCTGCAGTTGCTATGCCATCTTCCGATCTTACTGGTTCCTTCCACTGTAGAAAGAGAGTCTTGCAAGTTACTTTCCATGGTCTCCCATCATCGATGATTTTATTTCCTAATTCTGTAAACCAGTTCACTCAACAGGAATGGGTAATGCTTTTCCTTTGAAGAGTCATTTCCTCCCCAAAATGAATTTTCCCAGATTGAAAATAAATTACTGGTAGGTGTGTTAATTTTTACTTTGAAAACTTTGAACTTCTGAAGTTTTCAAAGTAGCCACAGGATCTTCCCCATTCTCCCATCCCCTCCCTCCACGCTTTGGCATTGGCCTAACTACAGTTAATTCTCATTCTGGGAGCTTATAAAAAGACTTTTCATAAACACAGAGTATTTCAGAGACACAAAATAGAAGGATTTAGGTCAAGTTCAGCCAGTCTGTGTTTTCCTCCCAGGCCCAGCAAAGGCTCTGGCTGCGTGTGTGGGAAATGTTTGTGTTTCTCACAGCTGAGAGAAGACCCTGGAAATGATACGTTTTACACCTCTTAGATGAGACTTGGGAGCTAGAAAGCACTTCACTCCCATCCCTCTGGGACGAAGAATCTGTTTGCAGTAATCGCTGGCAGTGTTGACAGAGTGTTCAAAACCATTTGCTCAAGGGCAAGTGTTAACTCTATCAAATCCTAATATTTTAAGCACACTGATCCCCAGGCCCAGGAGACCTCCTGACACAGCTCTCCTTGGGCTGCGTGTCAGCCTGCTGTCAATTATTACTGCACTGCGGAAAGGCCTGATACACCAGCCAAAACTCGGTGAGGGAAGGCCGTTAGAATGAGAAGGCAGCAACCCAGTCCACTTCATTCAAGTCTTGTTAGTTATTAGGAATCTGAGCCTTTCTGATTCTTTTATACAAGAACTTCTTTGTAATATATGCATCTTTTTATCCTTTAAATTTATTGTTTGTAAATGAGCTTTTGATTTTTTTAGGCCCAGTGCATGGCATCTTCAGTATGGGTTTTATAAATTCATGTAAACTTACTGTACACACACAATTACAGACAAATAAGCGTACAGACAGATATGTATCACCAGATTAAAATCCTCTACCACGATTACTTAATAAAACAAAATTCAGTGGGCAGATTTTGGTATATCACTCTCACAACACTTATTAAGAGCCATCAAGTTGTTTAAACTGGTCAGAATATTTATTTATGTAGTGTTAATATAGTTTGCCAGTACAGCTGCTCTCAGTGTTTCAGAATTTAAAGTATGTAGAACAATTTTTTTAAAAAGCATATAGCAGTAAAAACATTATAAAGCCCAATGAGCTGAAAACATTTGCCTTCTCAAAAGGAAGTCAGTTTAAATCTTCCAGAACAGATCTGAGCGATTTTCCCCAGTAAGGACCCCACTGGAAAGGAAATGTACTGGCCTGAACCATCTGTGAGAACGTCTTCCTGCTTCCTCCATCCTTGTCAGACATTTCAGTAAAGCTGATATTATTTGCCATAATAGCTTAGAGGGATTAAGGGAAATGCTGAGAAGAAACCCAGCACTAAGAGAAGGTTCTCAGCCGCAAACCTCCAAAAGTTCAAATATGACATTTTTATTTTTAAATTTTTTGTGTGTGAGAATTTTATCCTATGCCACTTACTAGGCCAGGCCGTTGTAGGTACTCAATAAAGAATATGTGTTGAATAAATAGATACAGGTTTTGCTGTACTATAGCACTAATATTATCTGGATTTATGTTCCAGATATAAAGGAGAGTAAATGGGGGAATTCTGTGGTTATGATCACAACCACCAATGCCACCCCTATAGCTCACATGTAGTTGTGTGCTACCACGTGCCAAGCACTTTAAGCTCATTATCTCATTACCTAACTAGATCTGCTATATTAAGTAGGTCCTATTATTATTACTATTATTATTATTATTATTATAAGCCCCATTTCTTTCAGAGGCTTAGAGAGCTAAGTGGATTGGCCAAGGTCACACAACTAGTAAGTGGTAGAGTCCAAATTAGAACCTGGGCAGAAAGTTCCAAAGCTCATCTTCTCAACATAACGGCTGAACTATCTCTAAAAGAGAACGATTTAATGCCTATGAAATTCTTGGAGGCCAAAGGGCATAGATAACTTCATGTTTTCTTCTAGACTCCCACTGAATGCCATCCACTTATTTATTGGTCTGACATTTATTGAGGGCCAGAGGACGTGTGGAGATTGGCCTCAGAGCCTAGAGCAGAAGTTTTTTTTTTTTTTTTAAACATCTTTATTGGAGTATAATTGCTTTACAATGGTGTGTTAGTTTCTGCTTTATAACAAAGTGAATCAGCTATATGTATACATATATACATATCCCCTCCCTCTTGCGTCTCCCTCCCACCCTCCCTATCCCACCCCTCTAGGTAGTCACAAAGCACAGAGCTAATCTCCCTGTGCTATGTGGCTGCTTCCCACTAGCTATCTATTTTACGTTTGGTAGTGTATATATGTCCATGCCTCTCTCTCGCTTTGTCACAGCTTACCCTTCCCCCTCCCCATATCCTCAAGTCCATTTTCTAGTAGGTCTGTGTCTTTATTCCCGTCTTACCCCTAGGTTCTTAATGCCATTTTTTTTTTTTTAGATTCCATATATATGTGTTAGCATACCGTATTTGTCTTTCTCTTTCTGACTTACTTCACTCTGTATGACAGACTCTGGATACAAAATTAATGCACAGAAATCTCTTACATTCTTATACACCAATGATGAAAAATCTGAAAGAGAAATTAAGGAAACACTCCCATTTACCATTGCAACAAAAAGAGTAAAACACCTAGGAATAGGGGCTTCCCTGGTGGCGCAGTGGTTGCGAGTCTGCCTGCCGATGCAGGGGACACGGGTTGGTGCCCCGGTACAGGAGGATCCCGCATGCCGCGGAGCGGCTGGGCCCGTGAGCCATGGCTGCTGAGCCTGCGCGTCCGGAGCCTGTGCTCCGCAACGGGAGAGGCCACAGCAGTGAGAGGCCCGCGTACCGCAAAAAAAAAAAACAAAAAAAAAAACACCTAGGAATAAACCTACCTAAGGAGAAGTTCTTAACTTTGTCAGTTGCATATCCTATTGAAAATCTAGAGAATGTTATGAAATATCATCCCAGCAAAATGTGTAAATGCATAATTTTGTATACATTTGCCAGTATTTTCTTTTTTGAGGGTGTGTGGGGCGGTTTTTGACTGTGAACTTCTCGGAGAGGCTGCCATGTAATTAAACAGAGTAAAACCTGTAGTAGACATTAAAACAATTCTAGGGTAGTACAAAGGGAAGGTTAGGTAACCGCTTGGAGAAGTCAGGAAAGGGAATCTTAGAGTTCTGTGCATTAAACAATTAGACTGAAACCTATCTGTAGGGTCTCGCCTAGCACCTAAAAGCTCTGTATTTTAGTTGCTCCATCTAAAGATGACCTTCAAGATTTCTCATTTGACAGTTTCTGAGCTGATTTTCATGAGATGATGTGATATTTCTATTATTTTGTATTTATTTCTGCCATCCAGAGAACATTGTGTGTTGCTCTCAGCATTCAATGTTTTGTTGTAGCTCTCATTTTAACTGACCATGAGTCTTTGTCTTTCAGCGTGTGTGTGTGTGTGTGTGTGTGTGTGTGTGTGTGTGTGTGTGTGAGAGAGAGAGAGAGAGAGAGAGAGTGTGTGACAAAGACAGAGACTTGGTGAACATATAAACATACAAATTTACACATTTACTCATAATTAGTCCTGGTTAATAGAAGCTCTTAGATCGTCTGGGCCTCTTGGATCAGATGCTTAAGGTTTCTGAGCTTCAGTTTCCTCATCTAAACAAGAATACTTACTTTTCAGGGTTATTGTAAACATTAAGATAATGTGAAAAAAGAATCAGTACTTTTATCTGGCGTATTTTAAATGTTCAACGAATATTAATTCCCTTCTCTGTTCTCTTCTTCTCAACCTGGGTTTTTCATTTGCTATTTGTAAAAAGAAACAACATTAGTAACCTTTGTTCACAGGAAAGAAAAGGGAACATAATGGCATATTCATGTAAAACTCTTTGGAGAAATGTTCTTTGAAAATTAACTTGTGTTTATGTTTGATTATTGTGCCTTTTGTGATTACTTGAGATTAGGCTACCAAAAAAATCCTATAGTTAAAATAATAGATGGGAATAATAGTTGCTACTTAAAGATTTTTAGAAGGGTGATTTTGCCTTTTGCCTATATCTTGAAGGCTAGCCTTTTGGAATTCTTCTGAAACACGTAGTGCTCTGCTGTGGAGCTCTCCCACTCAGTATGCTACCATTTATTCTTTCAAACGTCAACGTGGGGGCGAAATGCAGCACTGTCCCAGGTGCTGAAGGGGAATAGAAGAGCTATAGACTCAAGACTAGGTAACTATGAGCAATAATTTTTATATGTATATGTGTGTACAGATAACAGTTGTTCTAAAGGGTGTCCTGTACCTCTGACAATGGAATTTAGGAATGGTATACAAAAGCACTCTCTAAAATTCCAGTTTTAAAAATTAAAGAAGACAATAAATATAAAACATGAATTAATTGACAGTAAATAAAGCCCTATATTAATGCAAAGGACTGTTCTTATCTCAATTTCTAGGGTAATCCCCAGGAATAAAATGAGGATCTTTATAAGGTGTGAGCGTTTTTCTTTTTTTTTTTTTTTTGCTTATTTATATTATTAGTAAAGAAGTTTAATATGTTCTGTAAACAGTGACTTCCAAAAGTACAGAGCATTCAGCTTTTTACAGATGGCTGAGTTTTATTTCTTTTTTTTGAAAGGTCTTCTGAGGAATGTTAATTTGTTATTCACCCTCATTTACAAAATTTTCTAATCTCTCTATTGCCCAGGAATTCTGTCCTTTCAAGAATCTTGGCTCTTGGTCATTTGGATTTTCCTGAATGGCAGGAAGCAGGAGGTAGCATTCACCTGTGGAGAGTGGGAAGGGGAGAGTGAGTCCCTGCTGCCACTTAGAGAGAATAACAGTAGTGGGCATCCCTGGCATTTTTCATAGTCGAGGCCTAATATAGATGAATGGCTTTACGCTTTGGGAAGTGAGGATACAATAGAAGAATTGCCAGCAGGGATATGTATCTTGGGTGGGCCTTGATCACAAAGGCCACGAAGGCTCAAAAGGGGCAAACAGAAGATTGAAATGTGTGTTAAATTTTTCTGCAGGCTGTAATGGAAAGGGGGAAATTACCTAAGTCCCCCTCGGAAAGAAGTGTTCCTAACTGTGTGGATACTTAGGGAGTTTCGCAAGCTGTGAGCGTCTCTGAGTGCATCTAGTCTCTTGCTTTTGCCTCACTGAGCCTCTTCCCTCTGTTGCTCCATTCTTCTAGCTGCTTCTGTAGACTCTCCTCTGTGGCATCTCATCCCCTACGGCTGCTCAGATGTGATTCCCCCGAGCCTCTCTTCCTCTCCAGCTGCATCTGTTCACCTCCCCTGCTGATCGATCCACTTCTTTAGTTCAGGGACAGGAGAGGGAATGATTCCAGCAGCTAAACAGATTTTATGTAGAGAGAATATTTAAATATTCTCAGTTTGTATGATTCCCTTCACCTCATGCTATGATCAGAGGTTAATGGAGACATGTGGGGCTTCTCTCTGTTGGTATAGACCAGAAGGCTTTCAGGAGTGAAGGCTAAGATCTTGTCAACACCTTCCCCCAATCTGCCCCCCAAATGCATATATTCATTTAAGAGAGTAGAAATACTTTTTCTTGTCAAAGTTCTTCTTTTTAGGTAGTGGTCCCATGCTCTATTTTCACCCTAACTCTGGGTAAGATGCCAACCAAATCAGAAGCTGTTATTAATATTTATTATTTCTAGTGGATGGAATTAAAAAATGAGGTTTGAATTCTAAATGTTTATATCACTAAAATTTTTCTTTTGATATATAAAGTGTATTTTTACAGTGGTACTTAGAGAATTTTTTTTTTTGCTTTTTTTGAAATAAGATTATTTTTGCAAATTTGAGCTATGAGACATTGTACAAAGTAACCTGCTAGGCAGACTTGTCCTGAGTATTAAATTAGTGATAGCCTATCACAGTGCCTGACAGATAATGCCCCAAAACTACTAATTTATAAATATGGATGTATATACATATGTATGCATATATATCCTCCATACATCTATCCAATATACATGTTTATCTTTTAATTGATTATATATAGTGTCTCCCTATATTGTAATGTCATTTTTCTTTTGTTTCCTTATTCTTGAGCATTTATCTTACTTCCATTTTTCTTTATCTTCCTCCCTCTCCTTTCCTTGCTTTCTTCCTTCCTTTCACTTTCTCTTTTCATTTAAAAACTTCCTTCTACTACCTATTTTTCTCCAAGCCTTCTTCCTTTATTTTTTACTTTGTTTTGTTACTCCAGGAGATATTGAGAACACCCTCTGTATACTTTTCTTTATCTTTTTGGAGTATTCATTGTGATGTAATATCCCCAAATAAAATTCCTAAATCAAGGATCTGAACAATGCTTGTCTAGATTGGTTTTCTCCAAAGTTGAACCACATTCTCACAGTAATGTACACTCTTATATATGCCAGGTTCTCCATAATCCTGCCAACATTGGGTTTTCTTCTTTTTCATTTATTTTTGCATATTCAGTAAGTTTTTAATGGTACTTTCAAAAGATGTTTTTGTTCTGTTAGCAACGTTTTAATCTTTCCATTTGATAATTTCACATTTAAATTTTCTTATCTGTAAACTATCTATCTTCTTCTCATGCTATGAAATCTGGGTAATGATATATTCCTTTCAATGTATTACGTATTTTGAGTAGTAACCCAACCAGTATATATTAACTGAGTGACTATTTTGTGCTAGGCATTGTTCTAGGAACAATAGGCTACTGAGGATGCAATGGTAAAGACATGGTCTCTGGCTTCTAAGAGGTTTGAGAAATTTATCTAGTAAAAGGTGACAAGTACATAAACAAAGGTCATCATAGTGTAACAGGTATTGTAATGGAAATATGTATAGGGTTCGGTGGTGTCACATAGGAAATGGAATGATTAATCAAACCAGAGATTAAAGAAGGTTTTAATCATGAAGGATCATGGAGGAAACCTTAACCATTACACTTGTCATTTATTTTCTTTCTGATTCTCCTGGATCTGTGTCTTTTGATTATTTACCAAAGCAACTCCTTTGCTTCCATTTGCCTGGTAATACCACCATCTTTTATGACTCAGTGATAATAACGACATACATGTGTGCAACATAATATCAAGGTACGTATTACTATGATGTACTTTTTAGGGTTTAAGGTGAAAATAGAATGTGACTAACGCTGAAGGGAACATATTCACCCCTGCTTTATTTATTTATTTGAAGGTCCAGTTAGTGATCATATGCAGTCTCAAGTTTGGAGTTGATCCTCTCATGCCTACCCACCACAGGATTCTAGTATACCTCTACCAGGAAGTCCATGGGATGACCTCATGGGAGGGTATCTTAGGGAGCATAGTGGCCTCAGAAATATGTCCCTCCAAACCTCCCACTCCTAAGGACTCAAACAACTGCAGAAACCTTGATCTTTCTGGTATAAAGATCTTCAGCTCTTTCTGAATGATAGTGGTGCAAAAAGGTCCTGGATTACAGAGAACAGAGTTTATCTAGTTTTGTCTTCTGCTAGCTTTCACAGATCTACTTCAATGCTTGGTCGACGGTTGGGTTTAGCATTTTTTTAAAAAGAGCCTATGTGAAAATGTCCATTTTTTTCTCCTTTGGAGACCTAGCATCACTTCCCAGCTTTCTATTTCTCTTTCTTCCACACTTACTTTTCTCAAATGTGATTATGTTAGTCCATGAGCTGCTTGAAGGCAGGGATTCTGTTCTATTCGTCTCTGTATCCTACACTTGTAGCAACCGTGCTGGCTCATGGTGGACGCTCAACAATGCTTACCATATGAATGAAGCATACCCTCCTTGTCTTTGGGATTACCCTAGATGTTGCTCTTCTTTTTCCTAATGTTCAATAATAGTAAGACGTCTTTATGTGCCCAGCTTTCCGACTCCTGACCCAATTCCTTGTGAGAGAATTGCTTTGACTCCAGGTGTTTGTATATCCACTAGAGGGCACTGTTTTGTCAGAGGCGTTCTTCGATACCTAGATAGATACCTTAACTTCATGGCCCATCCCAGCTTCAAGTTCTTTCTATATTTGTTAATAAATGACTCTGAGCTTTCCATCACAACTATGCTTGCAAAAATAGAATCATCATAGTAAATCATGACTAAAAACAATTGTAATAGGTTAGATGTAAGCTAATATTACTAATCGATATGACAAATATGTGTTTAATAACAGAAGGACATATCCTGAATAAGAATGCTCATATACATTAAGGCCATCCCTCAGTTCTTACTCATGTTTTTTTCAGATTTTCTTCTGACCAAAACTAGGAAGGCTAGTAAAGTTTTCATTAAGTCTCCAATTTCATTTTTGCACTTGTGTAATAAAAGCATTGTACCATTACTGGAGAAATTCCAAGCTAAACACATTTTATCCAAATTCCAAAGGTAACTCCCATGGAAATTTGTTTTAAATGGAGTGGCAATATCAAGTCTGCTGCTATTTTTAAAAACTATTAAATCTATGTTTCATGAAGGTTTTGTCCCTCCATCAGTTCTAATCCCACAGAACTATCTTCAGGCAGAATCAAATGAGTTTCCTGGGCTTTATGTCAAACAGTTCAAATTTGCAAATATTTTCAACTTATATGTGAATCAACACAGGGTATACGTAAGAAGACAAAGCTGCTTGCACTGTCAGCAAGCTGCCAAACACATCATTAACCCGGTGGTGGCTCATGAGGCCCCACTGGAGCTGTCTAAGGAAGCTGCAAAAGAGGGAGAAGCCAACAAGCAAGGTATCTTTCCCAAGTTTAAAACCTTAACTCGAAGTCATGTCATAGAATTAAAGGAGGTGCTGGGGCCCAGTACCCTATCAAATATTAAGGGACAGACCTGTAAGAGAGAATTCTTGGAGTCTTCTCACAAGAATCTGTTAGTAAACTCTCTTTTAAATTATGTTTAAAGACCAAAAAAACTGGGCATTTATTTGTGCCAGGCTGCAAAGTCATTTGTGAAGTGTTTAATTAAGCTTACTATGATTTAAAATGTAGGCTTAAATATCTGTTGATTTTGTGACAAGCTGTAGATGTTAATTGTCTTGTTTGGTTTTATTTTGTATTCCCCTTCCCAGGACACCAGGATCATATATGCATAACTTTGGTTGGGGAAAAGGAGCAAAAATACAATTTTTGAAAAGAAACATGTATTTCTTAAGTTAGCCAGATGTTACAAAACCATATTTATAGGAAGCATTGAGCCTGAGAGAAAAATTTGAAAGACTTAGAAAAGGAAAAAAATAAAGTTCCTCTCCCTCAGAATTTACATCTAGAAGAAATGGATGATAGTTTTTTCATGAACTTTATTTGAAATCTAGCTTCCTACTCAATAATTCCAACATTTGGACATTTTTAAACGATACCATTTCCCTTAAATATTATACTTGTTTTCTGGAAGTCTTTTTAACTTTTCATAAGAGGAGAAACTATTTCTTTTCACCTATTTGATGTAGCAGATTGTTTATGGAGCCAACGTGTTGACACACTATAAACTGTAAAAAATGAGGCCTAATAAGGTTAATTGTCATCTGAACCTTCCTCTGTAGGCTGCAATCTGTAGGCTTTGATTGTTTCTCTGGGGGAAACTCTGCCCAGATGGTGAAGTCCTCAAGGCCCTGACCCACAAGAGGCCTGCAGAGATGGAGAACAAGGTGCTTCTCCACAGACTAATTAATTTACTAGTATAGCACCTGTTCCAGAATAGATAGGGCTGGAAGGGAAAGCAGTCCCTGGGCACAGTGGCAAGCTCACGGGTAAATGGATTTCAGCTGATTATATTAAGCTGATGCTTTGATCATCTAAAGGCGTTAAAATGGAAATATGTTTTTTCTGGCTGTTGGCCTCCGTGAGTGTGGTTTATATTATTATTATTATAAGTGTTGGGTAACAGAAAAGCTGTTTTAGATTTCAGCACGTTCCATTTATAAAGTGTGCAGTATATTTGTCTATTGCCTTTTCCAATTTTAGAAATGCATGTTGTCATAAAGCTGCACCTTTTAAACAATTCTGCTTTCTTGTTTCCATTTTATTCCAGCCAAATTACTAGCTGGAAATCAAACACCAGCACAGATTCCTTTTAGCTTGAACATTTTATTATGTACTCACACCTTTAATTCAATGTGTGTAATTAGGCTTTAATCAGCTGAACACTATTTGTGAAAAAATATCAGACACTTCTTTAAATGAAATTCTGGTAAAGTCATGCTATTAAGCTTTGGTGACTACTTACTGGCACGAATAAATCCTTGAGTAAACAAGGCTTGGTAGTAAATGGATTTACAATGTGAGTCTTTCTGCACTCAATTTCACTTTATTGCCTCTTTGATTCCCAAAAGGATTAGAGGTAATTTTTTCAGTCCTTTAGATGCCATAAAACTGTTTCCCTTTCCAAATTAACACTATGATCTTCCATGTAATGTGTTTGGCAAACATGAGGAATTTATAAGACCACTAGTCTGATGTTGCATAGTAATGGAGATACAAATATGATGTCTTAGATGTCATGGCCTTATAGGGGGCAGCTTTCACCAAGGTTTTGAAAGGTTGGTTTTCTAAAAATAGAAAAATATTCTTGCTCATATGGAAGACAGCTTAAAGAATGCTAATGATTTGGTAAATTAAATGATTTGAACTATTTCTATTGCCATTATATGTTAAATGCCGACATTGCAACGGTAAAGTGCTATTAACATGATGATGAGTAAAAGTGGGTCCTTTTTAAGGAAGATATCACACAGAAATGCGAAAACAGAGCAAGCACACAAATTTAGCATATAATCCTAGGGCTTATTTCCTGATAGTCCTCTCTGGTTGTGTCCTCATAATCCTTGGAACTGTCCCGTGGAAGAAATTGAAAATTTCATGGCTGCTTTTCTTTGGTTTTCTCTTCCAAAACTCCAAAAGCATCTTTTAAATGTTTGTTTGAGTGGATTTATTTTTAATATACATTCTTTTTTAAAAATAAAAAATACAAAAATCTATATAATGAAAAGAATTCACAGTTCCACTCCTGACCCTGGTCCCTCTCTTCAGCTCCCTTCGTTGACCCGTTCTTTGTGTGGCCCTCCAGAGGTATTTTAACGGTGTTTGGTATAAACAAGAGGACATTTGGGTTGCTTCCAGGGATTGGCTTCTAGAATTGCTGTTGTAATATGCCTGAGCATGTATCTCTGAGCCAGTGGTACAAATGCACCCATAGTATGTACTTCTAGAAGTATAATTACTAGGTCATGGATTGCATGCATTTTGAATTGGATACATATTAAGCTGTGCTTCAAATATGATGTATGAGTGTGACTTCTTCCCCATAACCAGGTTTGCTTTTCTCCCCCAACCTGAAAGTATTGTATCTTATGTTAATTTGCATTTCTTTAATTATGACGGAGGTTGAATATCTTTTCAAATGATTAAAAACCACTTCATTTTCTTTTGATGTGAACAGCCTGTTCATGTCCTTTGCCAGTCTCTCTATGGGGCCATCAGTGTTATTCTTGTGGGGTTGAAGAGCTCTTTATGGAATAAGGAAATCAGCCGTCTGTCTGCCAACGTGCAGCATTTGTCACTTCAGTGGCATTTCCCCTCATATCTGTCGTCTCTCATTTACCATGCCTTCTATTCCTCTACTTTTGTCATTGGCAGTCTGGATTTAAGGTTGCTTAATAACTCCTGGAAGCTAGAAATGATAAGGTCATGGGAAAGGGGTTAATTTAGGTGGTTTTCTAACTTTGACTTTGATAAAGTAGGAGGAGAAGAACTGAAAGGGCAAAATTAAAAAAGAAGGTGAAGTGACTTTAGTGATTTGAAAGAGGGGCTTTTATACTGACAAGACCTTGAAAAAATAATGTTTATAAGATAAAATCAATTTATTCTACCCATAATTTTCTGCTTGCTTTTGCCATTATTACAGGTATTTGTATTAGGGTGAGAATTCTCTTTCTAGATGCTTTGGCCATACAGTCATATTTCTGTGTTTTGGACTTCACGATTTGTGGTCATGAATTGGAAGTGATTGTAGGGCCACAAATGTAGCACAGTGACCTTGATCTTGGATGAAGTGGAGAGGAGAGAGTGAGAACAGCAAGACTGACAGCTCTTGTCTAAGCACAAGTAATGTTTTATGTTCAGCTCTGTGTTGATGACAAAGTAAATACAGAGACAGGTTTTAGACATTTATGGCTTAATGTCAAAATAAAATATCTTTGTGCTGTCCTGAAGTTATCACTATTATCTTCAGAGTAATGGTTAAAAGCCTGGGCTTTGAAATCCAACAACTTGGGTTCAAATCTTGAGTCTTTCACTTCTTAGCTGCATGACCTTGGTTAAGTTCTCATCTATAAAACAGAGATAGTGAAAGAAATGACTTCATAAGTTGCTTTAAGGATAGAATGAGATAATGTATGTGCCTGGCAAAAACTCCATCAGTATCAGTTCTTATTATTAGCTTTATTAATTACCAGAGAGTGTTTGTAAAATATTATCTAAATTGTGCTATACTCACCTGATTTAATGTAAGTGAATGGATATCTGTGAAACTTTCTTACATGTGCTGAAGTATGTTGCAGCCTTCATTAAACCACATCTGAATAGTTTCTTGGTGAGTTACTTCACAGTATCTTTTCTCTCTTTGAAATTCTTATCCAAACCAGGTTTAAAGGTAAAAGACTGATATTGTAGTAGAAGTTATCAGAATGAAGTTAGCTCTGACAAGGTGTCTCACATACGCTTCATTAGTCTTTCAGTGAATATTGGCTAGCTTCCTCCACCTCAGTCCTCATTGCATTCATGTGTTTGCTCATACTATTCCTTCTGTTTGACATGCTGTTCCTGCCTTTACCACTCATGTAGAAATATATACATTCCTCTATTTGTCAGTGAAATTGGTGGCTAATTTTTATTCTAAGTCACTTCTGTTGATGAACAAGAATAATGCAAATGATCACTACTAAATTGGATATGACCATCCAGTACTATAAGGGAGACGAGGGTGCTTATTTATTAGTTTTAAGTGAATTACTTTCAGTCACTCCAGTCAACATTTCTGATATGAATATTTCATGTGAAATGATTGCTATTGTGTTGGTTAGTTCTGCAAATCAGAACTTGTTTGCAGAACACTATTGGGTCAATATATCTTATCATAATATTTGCCAGTACCACAGATTTTACAAATTGTGTAGTTTTCCATTAACGTGAATTTACTGATTAACTGATTTATTTACTTTATGAGAATTCATATAGCACAACACTAATGTTCCATGACTAAGAGTGAGTGCGTGAATTCTTTGTATTAAAAAACAACTACCACCCGTTGTACATTTTTATTCTGGCTCTACATGCCCGGAAAATGCCCAGTAGAAAAGATTATAAAATAATCACCTAGGAAATTAATTAGTAACATTTCAAGCAAGATCCGGAATCAAACCTACTCAATTTATGAGGGTTCCTTCATGAGTAATTGCAGCTTCATCAGAAGAAGATAACTGGAATTGTACTTCCTAGCTACAGTTTTCCCCCCAAATAAACAAATGAAAATAATGACCAAATACCATTTTCATCTATCAAATAGGTAAAGTTTCCAAAGACGGTGGTCAGTTCTTCAGAATGTAATGAGATGGGTACCCTCATTGAGTGGTTGGTGAGGTTGTGTATCGGTACAACTTTACTGGAAAGTAATTTGGCAAAACACATTAAGAACCTTAAAATGACCTTGTTGGCAAAATGTTTAATGGAGCACAAGCATCTTGCCTCCCCTCTCTGCAGGTTCCCATTATATCACCAATGAAATGTAGAAATAGGTAAGTATCTAGACTATGCTACTACTATAACTACTGCTATTTCTACTACTGCTACTAATGATAATAATCTGAACCCAGAACCCCAGATAACAACAAAAGTTTGGGAAATGGGTAAGTGAGGGACAAGGAAGAAGTGAAATGTGCTATTTCCCATCTAATTCAGGAATCATTAGATGCTATTTCACTATGGGAAAAGTTGTGTGTGTTCTTGTGTATGTGTGTTAAACTTAAAGGTAATCACTAGAAAAAGAAAAACAGAATAAATGTTTTCCAGATTACCAGAGAAACAAATATAGGACATAACAAACATGGTCCAAATGCAAAAAAATTTTTAAATGAAAAAGAATAAAGAATGAAGAAAATAATGTAATAATAGAGAAAATAATAAAGCAGATAGCATTTCAAACTTGAATTCAGTGATGTGGGCTACATGAACAATAAGACCAGTTAAATTTTATAATTTGATTTTTAAATTTTTAAATGATGGCTATAAAAGGGGGTGCAGTCTGGCAGCTTGAGCACTGAGAGGACTCATTCTGGATGTCCACAGTCTTGGATGTCCACAGGCTCTCACACCAGGTCAAGAACTCTGGTTATAAAAGTAATCCCACTTACCCAGAGTAAGTGGGTTCATACCGTTCAGTCTAGAAGGATTTAGAATTAAGTAGCTCCAGTTAATTGCCATGGAAATTGTTATCCTTCAAACCCAGGAAAATTATAACTAAGTATGAAGGGACAAAGGGAATCAAAACCATAATATATAAATATTTTTGTGTTTAGAAGGTACATGCACATATTTAGTATCTTATATATTTGAAGTATTGAAATTAATTTGCTCTATTAAGAGTCTCTTTGTTCAAAATTGATTGATTGATTTTGGTCTATTATAACTTTGTACCTCCAACTTAAATGTGTCAAATTGTTAATTTGATATATTAAATTGCGTAAGTGATTTAGATTTACATTTTAAATTGAAATCTAACTAAGCACTGTATTTGCATCTAAAATAACAATTACATTTTTAAATGTAAACATTGGACTCTTCATTTATGCATCTAGGAAGGTTAGGTTTGTTAAATCATAACTGAAGTACCTAAAAGTATATCATGTATTAAGTTTATAAATACAATGATAAATGTTTGAAGGTGTTTAATTATCTGTAAATGTGATGGAGCATTACCAAAATTCCTTTAGAAATGATTTCTGAGATCTCCAAACTTATTAATAGAATTTTAAATTTCTTAAGCTCAACTTAAAAATAAGGAAAAACCAGATTTTAAAAATTTGTACCTTATTTCACGGAATATAAATTTTAAAGCTAAAAATAAACCCAATAATAGATATTTTCATATTTAAAAGCCACCCTCAGGGACAACAAAAAAACTCACATGAATATATATGACAGTAGATAAAAATAAGAACAGGAGTGACAAAAAAAAAAAAAAGAACAGGAGTGACAATACTAATATTAGAAAAACTAAAATTCAAGGCAAGAAGCATCAAGTGGGCCAAAGGAGATTAATTTATATTAATAGGAAACCAACAGTGAGGGTAAAATAATTATGAACTCTTAGGTGCAAATAACAGCACTAAAATTTTTATTAAACAAAAACTTACAGATATATTAAAGAAAACTAGCAAAAATATAAAGGTGGAAGACTATGCACTCACAGCAAAAGATGACTTGAAGCCCTAAAACAAATTTCTATTTTTCTACCCTGAATTTTCACTTCTAGGAATCTACCCTTACGATATAGTTAGAAATATACACAAAGCTTTAGGTGTAAGAGTATTCATTGGACTTCCCTGGTGGCACAGTGGTTAAGAATCTGCCTGCCAATGCAGGGGACACGGGTTCAAGCTCTGGTCCAGGAAGATCCCACATGCTGCTGAGCAATTAAGCCTGTGCGCCATAAGTACTGAGCCTGTGCTCTACAGCCCGCAAGCCACAACTACTGAGCCTGCATGCCACAACTACTGAAGCCTGCACGCCTAGAGCCAGTGCTCCACAACAAGAGAAGCCCCTGCAATGAGAAGCCCGCACACCACAATGAAGAGTCGCCCCTGCTTGCTGCAACTAGAGAAAGCTCGTGCGCATCAACAATGACCCAAGGCAACCAAAAATAAATAAAATAAATTTATTAAAAAAAAGAATACTCATTAAGTGTTAGTTATAATAGTGAAAAGTTAAGTATTCAAATGTCTAATAATTATGAAATGATCAATTTAGGGTTCATAATTGAAAGGATCTATGAACATCTGAAATTATATACTAAATTTGGTGTGTTTTCTCAAAGTGCCCCATGTTCTCATAATAGTATGAATAACTAAGTAAGAATTTCAGCTTCTATAGACTATGAATAACACAACCACTAAAAAGTTTCCAAATAATTTTAATAACATTATTAATTTTAAATGTTACCAAATAATTTTAATAATAAGCGTAACAAAATGCACGTTACGTTATATGAAGTGAAAATCAGCAAAAACTCTCTACATATTTGACAACTGAATCACACAAAAAGAGCACACCTCCATAGAAAGAAATATCCATGTGGAAGCTTAATAAGGCAGGAATTTGGGGTTTTTTCTTCACTGCTGTAGACTCAGCATCTAGAGTGGTGTCTGGTATGTAGTAGGTGCTCAATAAATATTTCTTGAATTATTAAATGGAAATTCACCCAAGTGTTAACAATGGTGGTCTCTAAGTGGTAGGATTATGGGTGTTTTTTGCTCTCTTTATACCACATTTTCTAATTTTTTTTACTATGTACATTTACTATATTTAGAATGACAAAAACAACACTTTAAAAAACTGGGACAGGAATTCCCCTCTTACCAGTCTTTATACTAAGGAGAAACCATTCTTTTCTTCCCTCAAGATTTCTTTTCTCAAGAGTGGGTAACTGTGGTGTAGTCATCATCTGAGGTAAATCATATCACCCTGCTGCTTAGGAGTTTTGAATGTTTGCAAGCCAAATTTTGCATTCAGAGTCTAAAATCTGGTCCCAACATATCTTTCTAACTGAATCTCCAACTCTTTCATGTTAGAACATGGCCTTACCACGTTCATTCTCTGTTCTTAGTCTTTGCTTCCAGGGAGCTTCCAAGATTATTCCAGCCAAATGATCATCTTGCTCTGCTTCCATCCCAATCTTCAAAACTCCTGCCCATCCTCACACTCCCTCATGCTTTGTCTGTCTCACCCCAAGGGAGTTCTCTCTCTGATGTCCTTCAGCACATATTGCATCTGTGGATTCTTTTGACTCTTACCTGTGTATTCTTACTGTTTTTCTGAAATGTTTCATAAGTGCTTGTTTTGATTTCCCCAAGGTGCTAGTAAATCTCATGGGATTGGGGAGAATGATGCTTACTTCTTTATGTCTTATCAAGTCTGGCACAGTACGTTGAACATAGCAGGCACCGAACGTGTATTTATTGAAAATGGCTAGATGCTGTTCAGTTTTGACAGTGGTCAGAAAAATTGGAAAAGGAGAGCTTGGGAGTATGATAAACTGGGGTTCCTATCTCTGTTGATTACTATTTAACTTTGTGACCCTATATTAGTAAATCTCTTTGAGCCTTTAACAGCAGTTTATTACAGAGATTATAAGATCTCACTCCGTCTTCTTGGCTCTGTCATTTACTATTTGATCTTGGGCAAATTTTTCTGCCTTTCTAAGCCTCAGTTTCTTCATTTGTTAAATAGAGACAACAATACCAACCAACTCGTAGCGTTGTCAGAAAGATTAAATAAAGCTTGGGAAAGCCCTTAACATAGTTCAGAGCATGTGATCAAGGCTCACTCAGAAGATAACAATTATTTTGGTATTTGAGAGGATAGCAGTGGCAAAGAAATGACATTATTTCTGAACCTGCTTAATAGAGGTCCTATAAATGTTAAGTGAGAAGTGCTTAGCATTTCTGGCTCAATAGGTGCTGGTAATCATTATTTTAGTTTCATGTACAATGGATTAGTAACACCTACTTTGAAGAGTTTAGGGTTGAGTTCAATGTGAAATTTGTATAATGCACGTGATTAATAGATCATAATTTTCCTCTTTATCCTCCCTTATTTCTCTTCCTTTATCCCCTGTATCCCACTACTAATTTTGGACCAACTTATATCTACTGAACACCTGAAGAACTGTTGGGGTACTCTAGTCATGTATGAATATAGAAATGGTTTGTGGAGAAATGCTGGTCTCCACTAAGTTTCCCTCTATGTTGTTTGTCCCCCAGTGGTATTTACTTTCTATGATTTAGGACAGAAGTGAGGATTATATTCAGATTGTAGCAGCATGAGACCAAATGGAACCACAACTTCAGTAGTTTGCATATGTAAAAAATGAGACCTAGGGACTTCCCTGGTGGCACAGTGGTTAAGAATCCACCTGCCAATGCAGGGGACATGGGTTCGAGCCCTGGTCCAGGAAGATCCCACATGCCGCAGAGAAACTAAGCCTGTGCGCCACAACTAATGAGGCTGCACTCTAGATCCCACAAGCCACAGCTACTGAGACTGCAAGCCACAACTACTGAAGCCCACACGCCTAGAGCCCATGCTCTGCAACAAGAGAAGCCGCCACAATAAGCCTGCGCACCGCATCGAAGAGTAGCCCCACTCACCACAACTAGAGAAAGCCTGCGTGCAGTAACAAGTACCCAACACACCCCCAAAATAAATAAATAAATTTAAAAAATGAGACCCAGAGAGGTTCTGTTATTTACCTAAGGTCACACAGCATGTTGTCTCTGTAGTCCTATGCATTGTGCAGATCTACATTGCCTTTCCTCCCCTGGGCTTTGTGATTACCTGTTACAACTCTAGGACCCATATGAGACCCACACACCATTCTGCAGAGAACTGCAAAAAAAAAAAAAAAAAAAAAAAAAACCTGCCTCATCTTCTGCTGGATCTCCCAGAAAATACATTTATATAAAAGTTCTTTGCTCTTTTTTTTTTCCCCAGAGCTCATGTTATTCATTAAATGACTATTTAATATAAAGAAACAAATTAAACAGGGGAGGAGAAGAAAAGCATTTCTTTAATTATTTTCCCAGTTGCTTTTTGTGCAGGTGGATTGCTGCAGGAGTCCCCTCTTCCAAAGCCCATCTGGGATGTTAGTTTAGCTCTATTGATGTTTAAGACTCCGTCTTTCATCATAACCACATGCCAAGACAATAAGTAATTGAACCACATGTTTTGCCTTTTTAAAAAGGTGTAATCTCCTTCTGAAGTGTAGAGATGTTTAGCAGGATTTTTCTAATTTATCTGTCATCACACCATGCGGGCTAGGCTCCAAGCCCCGACTGCAGTGTCTCTTTATCACCGTCTTTTGATGAACACCTGTTTCCAGCATACAAATATATCTGCTGAGATGCAAAATTAAAATAATTCAACAGTATAGGAATAATTATGAACCTTTTTTTTTGAAAGGTCCACCTGTTCCAAATATCAAAATATCATATTTAGTTGCAGGTACATCCTTTATCACTATATATTCTTTATGCTTGGTATGTATATATTTGATAATAATTCTCCTCTGATATTCCATTAAGTAAAAATATAAATACTTTCACTTTTAGATATTCAATTGTAAACAATTTTTAAAAACAACCAGAGATGCTTTGTGACCACCTAAAGGGGTGGGATAGGGAGGGTGGGAGGGAGACGCAAGAGGGAGGGGTTATGGGGATATATGTATACATACAGCTGATTCACTTTGTTATACAGCAGAAACTAACACAACAATGTAAAGCAATTATATTCCAATAGAGATGTTAAAAAAAAAAAACAGATTCATTGAGAGAGAGAAATTCTCTTTAGAAATTTATCTCCAAAACTCTTCAAGAGAAATTACTCCAAAACTTTTTAAGGGGAGAAACTTTGTAAACATTCTATTATTTATGACTGATTGTACCTTTTGTTAAGGATTTGACTTCTTGGTAAATACAACAAAGAGTATGTGAATCTTAAGTTAGTTTCAATAGATACTAGTTTTTAAAGGAAAAGATATAAGCGCTCTTATAAGAAAAGATTTTTTGTTAAAGTCTGGTATATTAAAGCACTTAAATCAATAGATTTAATATGAAGAATTTTTAAAATTATCATTCATTTCACTTTATATTTAAGACTTTATCCATCATGCTTACTTTTGGCTTTCCCATAAACTATGGGTGGTTTGTGCCTTCGAAGTGAAATTATGTAGCAACTGTAATCCCCTATTTGTGGAGCCCTCACCAAGAGTGACCCTCTGTCCTAATACGTGAAAGAAAAGATCCCCATTTCGAAGAATTCATATTACAAAAAGAGAAGCCCACACAGAAGTTTTAAAAAATATCCGGAATAAGATACCTTAGATACAACATGCTATGTAATGATTGCCATTTAACATTAGCCATAGTGGTGTCCACTCAGATAAGAAGTAACCTTGAATTTATCCAAACACCCAATAAAGCAAATTCGCAGATGAAAGCCAGGTTAATGTAGAAATATATTACAATTTGTCTTCATTTTCAGAAAGTGAAATCTGAAGTGCCAGATTTTTTATTGTTTTTCTGACAACCGTGCAAAAAAGTAAATCACCAGTTGCCTGGCTCTTACATGCAAAGTTTTCCACCAGGCATTATGTGACTGGTTGCTTTTTAGCTGTTGGGGACATTTTGGGCAGTGGTTATATACACAAGACTAATTACACTAATTAATCCACACCAATGTGTGAGCAGTAGGCATGTTTTTACAGTTAGGATGTAATTTTTAAAAATTCTTTATTGGAAAAAAAAATCGTTTATTGGGTACATTTAGGGACACAGCAGTTTCAGATTTACCATACAATAGAAGGAGTTATCCAAATTGAATAAATGTAAATTTCAAGTTGGGCAAATACATTAATATATGGCAAATGAAACCTACACTTGTGTCACAAGTATGTACTTGCATAAGAATGATTTTCTGACTAGGTGTATGGATTGTAGCTTTTGTGGTCATTAAATTATAGGAATCCCTGTTCACTTTGCTTAATGCAATGTAGCAACATCACATTACTTCTATAGCTTTTACTTCTGATGTGAGTTGTTGTGTTAGGCAGAATAATGGCCTCTCAGAGAGGTCTGTATTCTAACCCCCCAAACCTGTGAATATGTAACCTAACACATCAAACAAACAAAGAAAAAAACAAAAGCAAAATAACCTTGTAGATGTGATTTAGTCAAGAATTTTAAGATGAGGAGCTCATCCTGGATTATTTTAGCAAACCAAACTAATCCCAAGTGTCCTTCTAAGTGAAAGAGGGAGGTGGGAGAGTCAGTGTCAGAGTGATGTGATATGAGAAGGACTCAGCCTGCCATTTCTGACTTTGAAGGTAAGGAAGAGGCTACCAGCCAAGGAATGTGGGCAGCATCTAGAATCTGGGAAAGGGAAGCACACACATTCTTCCCTGAACCTCAAGAAAGGAATATAACCTTGCCATACCTTGATTTTAGCCCACTGAGACCTCTAGAATTAGAATATAATAAATTTGTTATGTTTAAAGCCGCTCGGTTTGTGGTAATTTGTTATATCAGCAGTAGGAAACTAATATAGTTTTTTGGGGTTTTTTGTCTGTTTTGTTTTTTTGGCTTCTCGGAGCCTCAGATTCCTCATCTGTAAAGTAGTAACATTTTCTTATTATTTTTATAAGAATTAATGTATGTGAAATTGCTTTAACATATTCAAAACTTTAAATAAGATGTTTTGTAAAATAAGTAAAACTATTTCTAAATTTTACAGTAACTAAGAGACTCTGCCAATGTAAGACTTAATCATTTAAAAAGTCTTCCCCAATTCCTATCAATTAAGAACTAGTGACTGGAGAACATGGACTATGTCCAGCTTCATTAGACAGCACCTGTCAAAACGTATCCAGGCAGCCAGAGAAAGGGATTGAGTAAATGACCTGGACAGTATGAAAAGCCAAGAACATAACTCATGTCAACAGGGCAGCAGAGATTCAACGGACAGGAAATTATCTCAGCAGGGCTGAGGAAAACAAAAAATACTGGGACTCATTAAAAGCCCAAACTAAATTATTTACAGCAAAAAATAGCTTAAATGACCCTTAAACACTATTTTCTGAAAAGATGGGTAGACAACTCTTTTTGCTCAGAGGTATTCAGCACTGAACTATTTTAATTAGAAAAAAATTGAAAACCATCTTAAATGCCCAACAATTAGGGAATGATTAAGTAAAATATGGTCTAACAATAGGATTAGATACTGTAATTAAAAGTACTTATGAAAATCTTTTAATAACCTTTGGGGGAAAACAGATACATATATGGGGTATAATAACAGCTATGTAAAAACCCTTTTAAAAAACTAGGAGGAAATGTACAAATTAAAATGTTATCTGTGGTTGTCTCTGAATGATGGAGTAATGGTGATGTTTTCCTTTTTTCAATTTTTCCTTTTCCAATTTTATAAAATACACATGCATTACTTTCTATGATTCTCCAAGACAGCACGAACTTTAGAAAATAATACTGTAGACTTAAGAGGATCTTCTAACTGGGCAAATTTATTCACTGTTGCTATTTCCCAATTAGTGACTATCTCATCTCACTTTTATTTTAATCCAGTAACATTTATTGAATACTTACTTTGTTCCAGTCACTTTGCTACGCAATGTGAAAAATATAACAGTGAATAAAATATAGCGTTATATTTAATATAATATTGTATTAATATAGTACTTAATTTAATATAATATTGACCTCTGGGAATTTATAAGCTAGGGGCAGAAAATGAAAATAAACATTACAGTCCATGTTTGAGGTGTAAAGACAAGACTAGGGAAGAATAGAG
Organism: Tursiops truncatus; assembly: GCF_011762595.2. Lineage (NCBI taxonomy): Eukaryota > Metazoa > Chordata > Mammalia > Artiodactyla > Delphinidae > Tursiops > Tursiops truncatus. The sequence goes on from NC_047037.1 coordinate 58,362,473, forward strand.
GAAAGTGAGATTAAGTGACTCATGGAAGCGGTAGAGTCTCAGCAGGGCCTTTCTAGATGACTAGGACATGAACAAAGAGATTGGGGAGGACAGGAGCATGTGTGGGTAGAGATGCCATTGGCACTGGCATAGAAGGAGGAGAGGACGAGGGTATGTTTAGAGAACATTGAACATTCCCAGTTAGAGTTTGGGGAGAATTATTAGAGGCAGGGATGGAGGGAGAATAAAGAGTTGGAAAAGAAGCTGAAGGTCTGGTTGTGAAGGACGCTGAAGGCTCAGCAGGTGAATCTGGATATCAGCTTTGTGCACATTAGCTTCTTGACATTTACCCACCAAGACAGAAAAGCTAAGAAGAAAGGAGACATAGTCACCTGAATGGTTGACAGCAAGGTGATTGACTACATGTTTACTCTTCATTCAAATGTTTTATGATGTTGAAGACACACCCATAGGACAGGTGGATTCTATTAATTGTATCTACTGGGGCAGGATTTTATCTTATTTTTAAAAAATTTTATTGAAATATAGTTGATTTACAATGTTGTATTAGTTTCAGGTGTACAGCAAAGTGGTTCATATATATACATATATCTGGGGCAGAATCCAACTGGCCTGCTCCTTGTCCCATCACACCCCTGGGATGAATCTTAAAGCAATACCACAACTAGGATTCGAATTCAGAGCCTTGAGACTGGCTTCTTCCATATTCAGTAAGTCTTCCCTCGCCCAACTTCTTTATTTGGATTTGTATACATACTATCTCCTCCCCTAAACTATAGCTCTTCAGTGGATAAGAGCAGTGTATTCTTATGTTTGTTCTTTTCCTTTCTCCTAGATTTAGACATGGAAGAATAACCATAAAGTTTTTTAAATCAATGGACTGGTATCCTATCCATTTGTGTCGATTCATGTACAGCAGCACCTGCTCAGCATTTAGATTTAAAAGATTTCTTTGGATTCAGAAACCATTGCCTGAGATATTTAGAAGGATCATGGAGACATCCTGAGTCCTCCAGTGTTATCTTACCATTTTCCCCATTTCTGCTACATTTTCAGATGGAACATATTAGTTTTGCATGGCTCATGATTTAATTCTCCTTCCTTTTAAACTACTCATATAAGTGTCTGGACTGAGAAAAATAATCTTTTTTCCTTTTAGGAGATTTCTTTCCCACATGGTATTTTAAAATCTGTTCTGCCCCCATCAGTTATCTGATCTCTTTGCAGTTCATGCTCCATTCTCTTAGACTCTTTTTAATGGCATGTTTTCCAAGCCTTTTGTCATTATTACTAGCCTTTGGATTCTTTCCAAATTAGCAATCTTATTTTTTTTTAACATAGAGCTGAAAATTGCGTGCAGTTTTCCAGACAGAGCTTGAGGAGTATGGTGAATAATGGAATAATTACTTCCCATGTGAGCTTCGTTGACACCCAAATGGATTCTTAGGCATTCTCTTTTCCTTTTTTTATCCCAAAGGATGATGTTCACTAAGAAATGATCAGATCTTTTATTAAGGAAAATTTAATGAGGAAAAGTTTTGCTAAATAACAAATTAGGTAATGCCAAAATACTGATAATTATCTAAAAGGTGGACATTTCTGTTGGGAAGTATTACTTTTGGTGGAAATTTTAAGCTCCAACAAGGGAGTATATTTTGTTCAGTAGTAGTGAGAAGAGTAGAGGCACTCTCAAGGAGTGGTTTGAGGTGGGAGAATACCTCATTTATACCACATTTAATCATGCAGCATAGGAACTTCCATGAAAAATGGTCAAAAACATAAGCGGAAGTGAAACTGACATCAGTTAGCATTGCATATTCCTACATATATTTATATATGTTTATTAAACACTCTGTGTAGGGCACTGATCTATAAGCTATGGCTATAAATGTGAGCAAAACTGTTTCTGGCTCTAAACCAGATTATTTCACTTCTCAGAAATCTCTAATAACTTCTTCTCTCATACAGGATAAAATCCACATTCCTGACTCTGGCTTACAAGACACCTTGTAATCTGGGCCCTGCTCCCTCTTTGACTACATCACCTGCCCTCTCCTTTTCAACTCTGCTGTTGCACAGGGCCTCAGGGCCTGTGACAGAATAGCTGGGGCCCAGGGCGGGGCTCTGAGAATCACTATCTGTTAACTCTTTTTCTATGCCAGGCACTATGCTAAATGCTTTGCAGACATTGTTGTATTCAAGCTTTACATCAAGGAAGAAAGATGCTGATTACTGCTCCTATTATTTTTACTAGTAGTATGTTAAACTTTAGTAATATTAGACCATTATTACTGTCTTATTAAGGAAGAGAAGAAGTTAGATAAGTAGCTCATAGTCACTCAACTAGTAGTTGGTTGAACCAGACCACTATGCTCTAAAGACCTCCTTCTCCTTGGATGTTCTGCTGAAAGATTCAACAGAGTTGAATTATGTAGATAATAGGCAAAAAAAAAAAACCCAACCCTCTTTTCTTCAAGAAACTTCCAATTTAGTACAATTATTGTATGGATAGCAATCATTCAGATGACTTCCTGAGTCTAAAGAATTAACTGTTCTACAATTGATCTCCAGTTCAAGTTGATTATTTAGACCTAAGTATTTAATGCTCCTCCTTTCCAAATTCCTATTGAAATAAACAAAGAAGTGTAAATTAGGAGGAAAAAAACCGTTTCAGACCTAGAAAGGTGGAAAAGATTGACCAACAGACCAGAAACTTGGAGTTTATGTTATATCCTGCAAATAGAATTACATAACCTCCTGCTGTTAGAGTGCCCCAGGGCTTTGGCTTAGGTACCTTCTCTCTTCAGTTATACATAATGAACCCTGTCTCTATTGCTACTTTGAATTTTCTCCAGAACTCTAAACTTACATACCCAACTGACTATTGGACCTCATCCATGGGTACTCAATAATGTCAAATTTGAAGAAGCCAAAACAGAACTCATAATTCTTCCACTGTCTATCAAACCTGTCCCTCCCAGAGGCATTTCCATTTCAGTAAACACACACCACTATCTACCCAATTGCTAAAAATAAAAACCTAATTATTATATTTGATTCTCCTCTTGTTCTCACCACTCACCCACCCTAAATTCAAACCATCAGCAGGTCCTGTGATCTCAATATCCAAAACATGCCCTGAATCTGGTGACTTCTCTCCATCTCCATCACCTGTCCTACTGATGCTCTTGTTTCTCCTCGAATAGATTCCCGCACAGCAGAAGAGCCACCTTTTACAATAGAAAATTGGATTATGTTACTTCTTCCCCACAGCAAAACCAAAAACAGATACAGAAACAAACCCCACAATTTAAAACCCACCAACAGCTTGGCATTACACTTAAAATATAATCCATACTCCTTGTGGTTTATGAAGTCCTATTTTATCTGGTAACTGCCACCTTTTATCACTTTCTCACTCTCTTAATATGCACCAGCTTCTTTCAGTTTTTAAAACTCACCAACTCTTTCCCACTTCAGGGTCTTTGCACTAGGGCTTTTCTCTCCCCAATCTCAGGAGAATAATTACTGATCTTTACACTACTGACTCTTTCGCATCAAATCGAGCTCAGCCTTTTAGAGAGACCTTGCCTAACCTCCCAGTTTGAAGTATGGAACAACCCTTCTTTAATTCTCTATGTCGCAGTTACCACTGGCTGAACTGTTTCCTGTATATTTGTTTGTCTATTGTTTCTTTTCACCTTCTAAGAAAAGTCCCCAGGAAACAAGGACCCTGTCTGTTTTGTTTAGTGCAGAATTTGCTCTACCTATGTGATACATAGTAGGTGCTCAATTAATATTTTAGTGAATAAATGATTTGTTATTAATATGGTTTTGAAATGTAACACAAATATCAAAAATTAATAATTATTATAATCTAAATTTAAAGATCATTTCACCCAAATCTGAGCAATATGTTAAAGCTATGTAAAGGAGTCATCATAAAAAATACAAAATAAGATGATAGAAGCTAGACCAAATGCTACCAGTTATTACAACAAGTCTGGGTTAAACTCCACCATTAAACAACAAATATTTTCAGATTGGGTCTCAAAATATAATCAAACTACTTGATGTTTAAGAGACATACGTAATGTAGAAAGATATAGAAAACATATAAATGAAAAGAAGGGCAAAGAAAAATCTGGAAAATGGAAAAACAGGGATAGTAATATCAGACAAAATATCAACGAAAAAGACATGTATTTTACATTGATAAAATGCACAGTCCACAGAGAAACTGTAGCAGTGGTACCTTTGTGCACTCACTAACATAATATTAAAATACATAAATCAGTAAACTTAGAAGTTCCACATTTAAAAAATCACAATCATAGTAGAAGGCTTCAGTATACCTTTTTGAGACTTTGATTGATAAGTTTCAAAATAAAATACAGTAAGTCCCCTACATATGAACCTTCAAGTTGTGAACTTTCAAAGATGTGAATGTGCGTTTGCATGTCCAATCACGTAAGTTAGTTCACGTGTCTGGCATACATTGTCACGTGTGCATCCTCTACATGTGGTTGTGCTTTTGTGTACTTTACTGTACAGTAGTACAGTATCTTTATAGATAGAACTGAATCCAGCAAGGAACCAGAACCTGTGCCATCAACGTCAGGCATGAGTGAAATTGCAGCTTGCCTTTCTTCTCCTATTGCTGATGGTCCTTCAGCTCTACCATCTCCCACCTCCTCTCCCTCCTCCAGTCAGTAACTCTTCCTGCCTGTTCACTAGATGCCAGCCCTTGTATGCCAGTTGTTGTACTATAGTACTGTACTTTCCAAGGTACTGTACTGTAAGATTTAAAATGTTTTCTTTATTTTTTCTGTTTGTTTTTTTTATGTATTATTTGTGTGAGAAGTATTATAAATCTATTACAATACAGTACTATATAACCGATTGTGTTAGTTGGGTACCTAGGCTAACTTTGTTGGACTTACGAATAAATTGGACTTGGGAACACACTCTCGGAATGGAACTTGTTCATACATAGGGGACTTTCTGTACAAAGGAGATAAAACTATCACTGATAACCTTGTTTAAATATGTATGGAACATCATAGTCTACTAACAGAGAATACCTATTTTTCAGACATCAAGAGAAAGTTACAAAAGTTGTTTATATCCTAGGATGCAAAGAAGGCTTAAATAAATGCTGAAATATTATGAATACTTAATGACAATGATGCAATAAATCTAAATAGAAAAAAATGGAGGCAAAATCAAACCACAAGAAAACTAAACAATCTACTTAAAAAAAAATATTTGACAAAGAAAAACTAAAAACTTCCAGGATTAATGAAATTAATATATTTCAAAATTTATGAGATGCAGCTACAAACTCATACAGAGGAAAATTCATAAATTTAAGTGCTTTTTATTAAAGAAGGATTAATAAATGAATTAAGCATTTGAATGAAGAATTTTAAAAGCAACCAAAGAAGCATGAAAAAGAACAGGTATTAATGAAGAATAAAACAGAAATCATTGAAGTAGAAAGGTGAAAAATTGGTTGAGTTTATAATCCTGGAGTACATTCTTTGAAAGGGCCAATAAAATAAACAAACAAGTCTATGCTGATTAAGGAAAAATAATTGATAAAACATAAATAGATATATAAATGGGAAAGGGGTGATAATTATAAAATAAAAATTTGGAAATTAAAATTATATAGTCTTCAATTCTGTATTAATAAAAATGAAAATTTTACCCAAAGTGGTCTACATATTCAATGCAGTCTCTGTCAAAATTCCAATGACATTTGTCATGGAATAGATAAAACAATCCTACAATTCATACAGAGCCAAAAAGACTGTAAATAGCTCAAGTAATCTTGAGCCAACACAAGCAAAAACAAAACAAAATTGGAGTCATCACATTACCTGATTTCAAAACATACTACAAAGCTATAGTAACCAAAGTAGCATGGCACTGGCATAAAAACAGACATATTGATCAATAGAACAGAATAGAAAGCCCAGAAATAGGGCTTCCCTGGTGACGCAGTGGTTAAGAATCCACCTGCTAATGCAGGGGACACAGATTCGAGCCCTAGTCTAGGAAGATCCCACATGCCACGGAGTAACCAAGCCTGCGAGCCACAACTACTGAGGCCCGTGCACCTAGAGCCCATGCTCTTCCACAAGAGAAGCCACCACAATGAGAAGCCCGTGAAATGCAACATAGAGTAGCCCCCACTCACCACAACTAGAGAAAGCCCGTGTGCAGCAATGAAGACCCAACACAACCAAAAATAAAATAAATTAAAATATTTTTTTTAAAAAAAGAAAGCCCAGAAATAAATTCATGCATTTATGGTCAATTGGTCCTTGACAAAATTGCCAAGAATACACAGTGGGGAAAGGACAATCTCTTCAATAAATTGTGTTGGAAAAACTGGTTTTCCACACACAGAAGAATGAAACTGAACCCTTATCTCACTCCACATTTAAAAATCAATTGAAAATTAATTAAAGATTCCAATGTAATACCTGAAACCATAAAACTATTAGGAGAAAACATAGAGAAAAATCTTCTTGACATTGGTCTGTGCAATGCTTTTTTGAATATGACCACAAAAGCACAGGCAACAAAAGCAAAATAGACAAAAAGGATTGCATCAAACTAAAAAGCTTCTGCACAGAAAAGGAAACAATCAAGAGTGAAGAGACAACCTATAGAATGGGAAAATATTTGCAAATCATATATCTGATAAGGGGTTAATATCCAAAATATAAGAAACTCAAACAACTCAATAGCAAGAAAACAAATAACCCCATTTAAAAACATACTTCAGGGACTTGAACAGACATTCCTCAAAAGATGACATACAGATGGCCAACAGGTACATGTGTGTTCAACATAACAATCATCAGGGAAATGCAAACCAAAACCACAATGAAATATTAGCTCATACCTGTTAGAATGACTATTATCATAAACACAAATGTTAACAAGTGTTGATGAGGTTGTGGGGAAAAGGGAACCCTTGTACACTGTTGGTGGGAATGTAAATTTGTACAGCTATTATGGGAAACAATGTGGAGGCCTCTCAAAAAATTAAAAATAGAACTACCATATGATCCATCAATCCCACTGCTGGGTATATATCCAAAGGAAATGAAATCACTCTCTTGAAGAGATTATCTGCACTCACAGGTTCTTTCCAGCATTATTCACAAATTATCTGCACTCACATGTTCGTTGCAGCATTATTCACATGCCAAGATGTGGAAACAACCTAGTGTCCATCAATGGATAAAGAAGATGTGATACACATGCACACATGTGCGTGGACATGCACACACACACACTGGAATATTGTTCAGCCATGAGAAAGAAGGAAATACTGTCATTTGTGACAACATAAATGAACCTAGAGGATATTATGCTAGGTGAAAGAAGCCATACAGAAAAAGACAAGTACTATGTATGTACATGTGGAATCTTAAAAAAAAAAAAGAGTCAAACTCATAGAAGCAGAGAGTAGCATGTTAGTTACCAGGGGCTGGGGGTGGGGGAAATGGGAGATGATGGTCAAAGGGTTTAAATTTGCAGTTATGTAGGATGAATAAACAAATAAGTCTAGAAATCGAATATGCAGGCATGATGGCTATATGTGATAATGCTGTATTGAACAGTACTGCTAAGAGTAGATTTTAGGCACACGCAGCACACACAAAAATTGTAACTAGGGGAAGGGATGGTATGTTAATTAGCTTGAGTGGAGTAGTCGTTTCACTGTGTATATGTATATCAAATCATCATGTTGTACACCTTAAATATATATAAGACAATTTTTATTTTAAATATTTAATGAAAAGATAATGTCCAAGGAAAGTATAAATTATTTAAATTGTCTAAAAAAGAGTGAATGTGGTATTTTAATCTATGATTTTTGAACCTATATTCATGAGTAGGCATTTTCAGTAGTAGGATTAGTTCATTAAAATTCTTTGTATTTTATTCTTTATATTTTTTTCTCTTCCCCCAATTCTCAATGACAGTCTGAAAAGGTTTTTTTTTTTTAAGGTCTTGTTTTATCTATATTTCTTTCATTGTTAGTGAGATAGAACCTTTTAAAATTTGTTTATTAGGAATTTTATATTTTGTGAATTGCCTATTATTCGTTAGACATTTTTCTATCAGGTAGTTCATCTTTTTTCTAAACTACTTTATATATGGCTAGTAATCCTTTGTCTATGTGGGGGGGGGGGTTAGTATTTTTTTCTTAATTTAAAATTGCTTTTTAACTGTTTCACTGTACTTTTTCTCAGTCAGAAAGTTTTATATATTAATGTAGTAAAGCATGTCAATATTTTTCTTTATATTTTCCCCAATGGTATTATGGTTAAAACATTTTCCCACACCTTAAGACTATATATAGGAATTATCTATGTTTTAAAGTACCAGCATATTTTTATATTTAATATTTAAATCTTTAATCCACCTAGGAGTTACTTTTGTGTAAGGTGTGAGGTAGGGATCTAACTATTTTTTTCTCCATTTAAGAGAAAAAATAAATTTTTTTCTTAAATGGAAATAAATGATATTGAGTGATCCTCTTATCTATCAATTAGCAATTATACCTTATTGATATACTAATTTCTTAAATATACTAAAATCTGTTTCTTGAATTTTATTGAGCAAATTCTGACACTAATATCATACTCTTTCAAGTATTATCATTATATAATATATTGTTTTAAAAAAAGAAACCCCTGTAATCATTTTAAAAACTTTTTTCCTGGACATTCTTTATTTTAAAACGAACTTTCAAAAATATCTCCCAGAAACTTAGTTGTATATCATTAACTTTTCAGAATAATTTGAAGATTATCTATTATTTTTTACAGTATTGAGTCTTATCATCCAATAATATAGTACCTCTATTTATTCAAATCTACTGGATGTCTGTCAGTAGAATTTTACAGCAAATACACAAACCATCTGAGCTAATAATGCTACTGTGAACTACTTAACACAGAACATTCTTTGCAAACCAATTTTAAAAAGTAGGTATGATTAGTTACGTAATTATTATTACCTGATGAAAAGAAGTATGTGTATTTTATGCAGAGACAATAATTTATTGGTTCAACTTTAGCACTGATCAACTTAATAGCTGCTAGTCATGTGGCTGTCTCTTACATCAACCCTTGGGGGGAGTTGATATAAAAGAATAATTAAGCATATATATTGGGGGGTACAAGCAGGAAGGTGAGATAATCAGGACTTATACAATTTTCTGAAGATAAAATTTAAATCAAGTATAGAATTTAGAATACTTCGAAGAATAAATGAAAATAACATAACTCAGTCTTTTAACAGGGTTTGGGTGAATTTTCAGAAGCTGGTTGTTAGTTCCTCCTTTAGCGACGTGTGACAGCAGAGTTGTCACCGTAGGTGCTTTCTCCTGTTGAATCAGGGGAGACCCCTGTGCAAGAATTTCATTCTCCTATGAAGGCTGAAGGTCCTGATCATATTCTCCCTAAATGGAGGTCCTCTGTACATCAGCAGTGGAGCAGAGCAACACAGTAGGTAAATTAGATCCATGTTTTGAAGTCTGAATATTTGGAAGCCCTTCCCTTCACATCATTTCATAGATACTGCCTCTGCTCTTTCTGAGTGCTTACTGTATGCTAGGTACTTTATAATCATAATTTTGTTTAATTTCCACAAAGACCTGTGGGTAATATTGTCAATTCCATATGGTAGACGAGGAACTGCCCCAATTCACACAGCTAATCAGTAGTGGAACTAGGATTTAAATTCATATCTCCATGACAGCCAAGCCTGTGATAGCAACCACCACCATCCCATATCACCTCCTCTCCTAAATGTACCAACACTTTTACAATTCATTAGTGTCAGCAGGATTCACCCTTGTTACAAAGGAGATATTAAAGCAAGAAAGTAGGTTTGTGTACTCAGTTCTAATATATGAACTTTTTCATTTTACAGTTACATAAGAAGCATTTGGCTTATTTTAAATTTTTTACAGGTGTTACAGTTTTGGCTAGAGTGATGCATCTCAAACTTTAATGTGCATATACTCAAGGATGCTGTTAAAATGCAGATTCTATTTCAGCAGGTTTGGGGTGGGGCCAAGAGCTTGCATTTCTAACAACTTCCCAAATTATGCTGATGCTGTGGTTCCACAGAACATACTTTGAATAGCAAGTGACTAGAGGATCATCACCAACTTTTAGTTTTCTAAATTTGGGGCAGTTATTAGGTATTAGATGAGAAGGATGAATGAGAGTAGCCTCCAGGATGACATACTGCTTTCCGACAGAAGAAATTGGGTGTATAGACAAATTCTAAAGGCCTTTATCATGTATTTGCCTAGAGGATCTTGGCCAAAATTAGCTCACAGTTTGAAGGAGAACAAGAACAAATATTTACCGAGTGATCAGGGCCAAGCCCTGTGCTGGATACTTATGTTATCTCTATAATCCTTACCAGATTGTTGTGAGGAGGATGGCTACCCACCCTGGTTCCCTACACGTGATAGAAATGGTACAATGTGGAGGGCGATAGAGGGCAAGTTTAGAGAGGAGGGGAGACAGCTTGTGAGCAACACCATGTTCCTTGCATTGCACCAGGTGTTTGCATTTATGTCACCTCATTTCAACCTCATGAATATCATATGAAATATGTATTCTTACTTCTGGTTTTTCTAAATGAGGAAACTGAAGATCAGAGATGTTAAATTAACTTGTCTAAGGTTATTAAGCTCTTAGGTGGCAAGTGTACGGTAAAAATCTAGAACTGCCTGACTCTCCAGTTCCCGTTTTCTGCCACACCCTAATGTATTATCAACCCCGTCCTCCACTTTGTGGAGGTGTGGACGATAATATTATATTATAATTAGAGCCCATGATTCGTGGTTTGTTGCACACCTATTCTAACTCATAAACACGGGTGTAAAACAAGTCAATGTGAGTGCAGTCAGCCTTGTTTACTCATTTTGCAGAAATCTGGGCTTGAAGCCTTTCATCACCCAGAGGTTAGAAAAAGGAGGCTGCCATTGTAGGGATAAAGCTACAGTTCATTGTCCAAGTTGGGCCATAACCAGTAATGGATTCCATAAGTACTACAGTACTTTCCTCCTTACTTTGTCCTCATTGGGCTTTATCTCCCTTATCCTGGGGGTGTTTGTGGCATCTTCACTTTGATTGTTGAGCTCTAGAAAGGAGAGGGCTCATATCAGCACCTCATTTGACAGGTCCAAAAGGAAATCAACAAAAGGATACAAAATTGAGGTGGCATTATCACTCTATTCTCTTCTTTGGAGACATTGCTGCAGTGAATCCTTTTCCACATCCCGGACCTTTGAAAAGGACCTTTGAAAATTGTTGCTACAGATAGCTACTGACGTGTGACAGTGTTTTCTGTATAGAATCAAATGATGAAAGAGATTGGAGAAGAGGGAGGCAGAGGGGAGAGCAGGGAAAGAAACTCTCACACGAGAAGAGGGGGACAGAAGCAACAGCCTCCTACTAGCCCCTCAGAAAGAGAGAGAGAAAGAAAGGTTGATTATTTTCTGGGAAATAGTATAGAAAGGCTGAGCAGGAGGTGAGCATATGAGGGAATGTCAAAATGAAGAAGGAAAATTACTTCCCTGGAAAAGCAAGTAGAGTACAAGAGATATAAGTGTCAAGGAGGGGAAAGTTTTGTTATGAACAGGCTTGACGTTTTGCCAGCGTTCTGAACTTAAGTGAACAGAGTAAAATACATTTCTGACCACTGCAGATAACTTCCTTTTAAGTTATTGTAACTTTCCTTATCAAGATATGCAGACATATCATTTGCATTTTTTCTAGTTTTGAAGTTTGTGAATCATCTTTTAAAACCTTCCCATTAAAGTATGAGAAGGGCATGGAAGTGAGCTGAGCATGCTCAGTAGAGGAACTAGCGGGAACATGGGTGAAGAGTGTAAGAAAAGGGAATTGGAATTTTAAGGAGAACAATGAGGAGTTCTGTTTCATTGGAGTACCCTGTATAGGATTCTTGATGTGGAATAAAACAGTAATTGATTGGAAATTCGATTGGGGTAGGATCACAGAGGTATTAAATTTTAGGGTAAGGAGTGGAGTTTGGAATTTGTTCAATACAGAGGGTTTTGTCCTGGGAACTTGCTAGTATTTTTCTAAGTATATTATGACATACTCAAAGGTGGGTAGATGTGTCTCATGCTCTGGAGAGAGGTCAAGATTAATGATATCAATTTCAGTGTCTTTTACATAGAGGTCATATTTGAAGCCTTGGGAGAGATGATGTTGTCCAGAGAGAAAATGTAGGGAAAGAAGAGATCACTTAGAACATAACCTCAAAGAATGTTTACCCTTTTAGATAATTGGGATAAGAAAAGAAAAGCCATTGATAAAGACAGAGAAGGAGAAAACAAACCTGATTACACATTGCCATAGAAGCCAAATAAACAGAAAGTTTTAAGAAGCAAGGATATGTTGAACCATACTAAAAGCTGGGGGGAAAAGATTAAGAAGGATATAAACAGAGAAGAATCTGTGGAGCTTGACATTTTGTAGGTCCAGAATGCATGATGAGAACAAAGACCACAGAGAGACACAGGCATTGATAGGCATAAACCCATTTCATGTCCCATTTCTGTAAGGACTGGGAAGGGATCAACATGTCAGTATTTTAACAAACAGAAAAATCCCTTCTGGATCTATAGCTGGAGATTCTAAAAAACATATTTATCATTTACATCTTTTAGGGGAAGGGCAGCCAAAGCTGCCCAAAATCAACAAGAAGCAGTAGGTCTAGAAAAAAGCCATCCGAGAAGCCATGGATTGGTTTTTTTGCAGCCCCAATTCTGCTTTATTTTACTTTTAGAGTTGGGGTTTTAAAAGTATTTTAAAATATATAAGGGTGTAGAATAGAATGAGAATAAAGAGATGAAACATTCTGAATTTAATATTTTTTCCTCTTGTGATCAGAGCCAGGCCTAAGTCTTTATGAGCCTAAGGCTTAAAATTTCCTTGACTTCTCTGCCCTAAGAATTAAGGACTACATATTTGAAACTGCTAAACAGTGGAAGAATCAGAAGAGAAAAACCTTTTAGGACTATCCCTTTCAATATGGTCACTTGGTTTGTGTACAGCCCCCAAACCTGTCTAGGCTCCTTCCCACCAGTCCCACCAGCTAAGTACTGAAAGTACTAAGTCTCTCTGTTCCTTTCCATTCAAGGAACATATCTGTTCCTTGCAGATAGTCTGACTTACAGTTGGCAAATTCTAGGATGATGTTTTAGGTTGGGTCTGGTACCTTCTGAATATAGAGTGAACTTGTAAAGTGTATGGTCTTTAAAAGAGAGAAAAGGGGACTGTGATAAAAGACACTGCTGAGGAACACATTTTGGTTTGGAACACATTCAGAACCTATCTCAACATTATGTTTCTGTTGATTGAAATTTTTATTTATTGCATATGTATATATATCCATTCACCCATTACTTTTCCGGGAGTAAAACTTGTGTGGTAGTCTTCCATCTTTTCAGAAACAACTCATAAAGACATACAATTTCCCCAGTCCCTTGGAGGTTAGGTTTGGCCGTATGACTCACTTTGGCCCATTGAATGTGGGCAGAACTAGTGTAAGTCACTTTCAGACTGAAGGTTTAAGGCCTGGTGTACAATTCATCCCACTTCTCTTCCCTCCTATCATGGCATCCAGTAGTTCCCCAGATGGTGGCTGTTCTTTCACCCTGATCCTAGAGTGAGGACCACATGGAGTGGAGATCCCAGCCAACCCATCATGGACATATAGCTTGACAGAGAAATACACTGAGATTTTTGTCTCTGTGATACAGCTTCCAACAACTTGAAATGTTGGTACAGGTTTAAAAGTGTTCTTGATCCTTGTGCTTGAGTCTTGGTAACCAGCCCAGCCTCCAGACCTGCTACCTGCTGATACCTAACAGCTGCCTGCCTGCCATTTTTAGCATGTTGTTCTGCATAATTAGATGCAAGGCTTCTAACTCCTTATGTCATCCCTGATGTTTTGTATTGTACGTCCATCATCTATTACTTGTTACTATTCTCTCCAGAGACTCTCTTCTCTGGTAGCCTCCCCAAACCCTACAGCTGGATCTGACCTCTAAGCATCTGGCCCAATCCTGTGTTCTACCTTTGCCAGTTTCTATGGAATCAGTAATGCCCAACAGTGTCTCATGATGTGATGAATTCAAATGACACTAAACTAATGGAGCGTAGGATTGATGTTAGATTTAACATTGTAGATACTCTGTCTTAGAACAAGTGTTCTATAAACATTAAATGAATAAGTGTACACTTATAGCAGATTTCATTAAAATTTATTCAAGTGTATTCAAATTTGAGAAAGAGTCCCAACTGTTAAGTGGATTGGCTTCCATTTTGTTTCAAATTAAGCCACAAATTAAACTTAGGGTGGAGTGTCTTTTAGTAAATTTCATCAAAATCAGTCAAATATTTTGACAGAGCAAAATGAGTCAATGCTATGTTGGATATCAAGAGGTAGAACCATTGTTTTTCCATGCTCTTGCAAGATATTCTTAAAATCTTTAGCAATTCAGTATGGGTAACTGTAGCACATACCTCTCGTACATCATATCCCATCTCACTGGCCCATGTCTGATTTCTGCTGCAATTGGAATAGACTGTTCAGTTCAAGTGCTTGCCTTCTGCCTTCTGCCTCAGGCTGCTCTCCATCTGGGAGCCCTCTAGCTAGCCTGCAAACCAGGACGTGCAGGCCTTTACTGAGCCTGGGAGGACCCTCAGCCAGAGGACAAAAATTCTATGAATGCATCAGCCTCCCATGTTTGAGGCATTCTGAAGAATTTTCAGGTGCTCTGGCAAATCAAGTCCCTAGTTTACATAGCTGTGCATTTTATATTGGTCTTTCTTCCTTCCCATCTGTCACTCTCCCTGTTCCCTAACTCTTGCTTCCTGAACTCATCTCCTTCATCCAAGTTCTTGTCTCAGGCTCTGCTTAGGGGGGAACCCAAACTATGACAGTAATACATACTCTCTATATCTAGTCAATCACACAAATCAGCCTTCCCTGTATAGATTTTGTTTGCTCTTATTTCAAAGTGAATGTTTTAAGTGTTTTTAAATCTTCAACCAGTTACTATGTACCTATTATGTGTTCAACACTGTGCCAACTCTTGTAAGAGAGCACATTGGAAAAAAGCATGATGTTTGCCCTCCGAAGATCTGGTTTCAGTCTTGGCTTTGCTGTACACTATCTAGTACCTGGCAAATTACTTAAATTCCCTAACCCTTGCCTATAGAATAAGGAAAATAATAATGCCTCTTTCTGAGGAATGGGGAAAATATTGCCAATATTTTAATTAACCATGATAGTATAACACATGTAGTCTGCACTATAAAATGTATTACATAATTATAGGACATTATCTTTGTGTCGGTGTCTCCCTCTTGTGAAGGTTGTAAATGCACTGAAGCCATGGAATATATTTTATATTTTTCTAATCCTCAAAATTACTTAATGGTACTGGGTGTATATTAGTCAATTAGTAAATTATAGGTTGGCATAAAAATATTGAATTGTTGTCTAGACAAGTGACACAATTGGGGTGCTCACTTTTTGAGTTACTTTTAGATATGTTTTCTAGGTACCTGATTTGTATGCTAAAGAAAATAGTATCTTGTTAGTTTTGTAGTTGTAAATGATAGTCTCTTTGTGTGTATGTGTGTGTGTGTGGGAGAGAGACAGAGACACAGAGACAGAGACAGAGAGAAAGGGAAAATTGGTTCAAGAATGGCTATTTACCTGTCCCAAAAAACTATCTTTGGTGACTAGGAGAAGATCCTTTCGAGGTGGTAGATGAATGGTAGCATGCAGAATAAATCTACTGTTAAGTGTCAATCCATTTCAAGAACTCATGTAAAGCAACTAAGTCAAGGCTCAACCTTGAAATTGAGCAAATTGGTTTAGACGGCTATTCAAAGAAACAAAGCAAGCAAAGGTCAGTGGGATATAGGGTGAATATAAGCATTTGTGCTATTACAATAACTTGACCTTAGTTGGTTTTTCAAAGTTTTCTCCAAGTAACTTGGAATTTCCAAAGCATCCTTATGCAGTGCTCTCTGGAACTACCCCAAAACTAGAAATGTGGTTCTTTTGTTATGGAAAACAAACTGAAAGTAATGCTAATTAACTTTCAAAGACAATGTCTTAAATCATTTCCTCCTGCCTGTTGGGTTTGTTTGTGATCTCCCCTCTCTACTTGTGGGAACCGGTTACAGACCTGGCTGAGGTCTTTGGAGCAGAGTTAGAGACAGACTTTAGAGGTAGTGAGGATGGTCTTTCACTGTGAGTCTTAAGTCAAGGGACCAGAGCCCTGGACCAATAGGAACAGGCTCATTTTTGGTTGCAGCACTTCATGAGTCTGGTCCTTGATAAGAATAAAGTTGGGAGAACAGACAACTTAAAACAGAGGTAGTCTAACCCTGGTGTAAGGCTTCCCAAATTACCAGTGGTAGTAGGTGAGATAATTTTAAGTGTTCATAAATGAGTAGCTTTTAATTTTAAAAGTGGTATGTTTATTTCAGTATTTATTGGGTACCTTCTATATATAAGTAATTCCAGTTATGGAAAATAAATAAAAAGGAGTGAGTCACCTAAAAAATGTTGACTGCTTTCAAAGAATAGGATTCATATGATGCACGAGATGATTTTAGGTGCTACAGAGATGAATATTTCTTTATATATATATAACAAATTTATTTTCTTACGTTTCTGGAGACTTGAAGTCCAAGATTAAGGTGATATCTGATTTCTGGTGAGACCTCTCTTCCTGTCTTGTTCTATGCCATTTTATTTATTTATTTATTTTTTATTGGAGTATAATTGCTTTACAGTGGTGTGTTAGTTTCTGCTTTATAACAAAGTGAATCAGCTATACATATACATATGTCGCCATATCTCCTCCCTCTTGCTTCTCCCTCCCAAACTCCCTATCCCACCCCTTTAGGTGGTCACAAACCACCAAGCTGATCTCCCTGTGCTATGTGGCTGCTTCCCACTAGCTATCTATTTTACATTTAGTAATGTATATATGTCTATCCCACTCTCTCGCTTCATCCCAGCTTACCCTTACCCCTTAAAATTGGGAAACAAAACATATATACAGAAATGTGCATAAAACAAGATATAGAGTTTAATGATTTATCAGAAAACAAACACCCGTGTAACTACCACCAAGTCAAGAAAAAGAACATTGTCATCACCATGGAAACTCTGTGTTTCTCTTCCAATCACTATCCTCTGCTGCCCCACAAAGAACCACTGTTTTGACTGTCATTGTACTAGGTTGTGTGCTCTTCCTCAGTTTTTCTATATTAAGATGCACTCGTCAACACCATCAAGTTAGTTTTGATGATGATTTTAATTCTTTGTAAATGGAACTATGCACTGTGTATTGTTTGTGCCTGGCTGTTTTGGTTTTTTTACTTACGAGATTCATCCATGATGTTGCATGTAGCTCTAGTTTCTTCATTTTCATTGCTGCACAGTATTATATTGCTGAATATACCATTATTTATTTATTTATTCTATTGTTGGTAGATGTTTTTACTACTTCCAGTTTTCAACTATTAACAGTAATACTGCTTTGAACATTCTTGTACATGTCTCCTGGGATGTATATGCACACATTTCTGTAGGATATGTAGTAAAAGAATAGAATTGTTGAGTCATAAGCTATGTATTACTTCAACTTTACAAGATGATGATGACGATGAATCTGGTGATGATGAAAACTGCTTGCATAGTAGTTATACCAATTTCTGTAATATGTTTGCTTCACATCCTAATTAATGTTTGTCAGTCTTTTAAATTTCAGTCATGGTTGTGTTTATGTGTAGTGATATTTCATTATAGTTTTAATTTGCATGGTCCTGATTCTTAATGAAAATAACTCTTCATATGTTTTGTTGACATTTGGATATCCTCTTTTATAAAGTATCTGTTCAAATCTCTTGCCCATTTTTCTTCTATTTGGTCATTTTTCTTTTTCGTATTGATTTCTTTATATATTCTGGATGCTACTCTTTTGTTTGGTAATATACTAGTTGGTGTCCCTTAATAAGATAATTTCTTAATTTTAATATCATTTTTTCAATTGGTTAAAATAAGTGGGTTTTGTCTTCTAAGAAGTATTTCCTATCTTAAGGTCATGAAAATACACTCCTATATTATTTTCTAGCAACTTTGTTATTTAGCCTGACATATTTAAATCCATAATCCACCTGAAACTTAATTTTTGAATAAGCTGTTAGATATGGTAAAAGTTTCTACTGTTTTCCATCACCACTTATGGAAAACACTATTTTCTCCACAGCTCTGTAGTGCCATCTTTTCATAAATCATGCCTAATATATAGGGATCTGTGCCTGAGATCTCTATTCTGTTCCATTGCTCTATTTGTTTATCCCTTGCCAATACTATACTGTCTTAATTCTTGTTGTGTTGTAAGTCATGATACCTGGAAAAACATGTCTTTCCACTTTGTTTTTATTCTTCGAGTTTGTCTTAACTCTTTGGTTGGGTTTTTTTTTTCTTTCTTTCTTTCTATATCAATTTTAGAGTTAGCTCAGTGGTGTCCTGGTTAATTGGCTCTCTAGGGGAAAAAAATCTCTGATTTATAGTATTTACCAATTTCCATTGGTTAAATACTCCCAAAATGGTTGGTTTCAAGCCACCACAAACACCACTATAACTATTTTGGTTTGGGTTGCATTGAATCTATACATCAGTCTGATAAAAATGACATATTTATAATATAGAGTTGTCCAGCCCATGAAAATGATATATTCTCCATTAATTGATATATACATGATATATATGATATATTCTCCATCTCTTCTTTAATTTCTCTCAATAATACTTTATAATTTTTTTTTCTATTCTGTTTTGTAGAGATCTTGCTCATCTTCTTTAGTTTAACTTTATTACTAGAGTTTTGATATTTTTGATGATATATAAATATATTTACATATAAAATATATGAAATTTATATGTAAATTAAAAGTTTGTTTTGTTTTTTAAGTGTTTGTTGCTGATATAAAGAAATGCATTTTTTAGAAAGGTTATATTAACCCTGTATCCAGCAACATTCCCTGACTCACATATACATTTTAAAATTTATCTGTACTTTTTTTTTCATTTTCTATGTATGCATATTTTGTGTGTAAATGACAGTTTTATTTCTTCATTTTTATTCCTTATGCCTTATATTTCTTCTTCTTGCCTTGCTGCATTGTCTTCTAGTACGATGTTGAATAAATTAGTGACTGCTGTCATTCTTCTTCTATTCCAGATTTCAGAGTAAAAGCTGTCAGCATTTTACTATTAAATATGCCTTTGCTATAGGATTTTTTTGTTGTTATTCATTTTGTTTTTGTTCATTTGTTTTTATACATGCCCAATATTGAATTATGGAAGTTTCCTTCTGGTCTTACTTTGCTAAGGGTTTTTACTTATATATGAATGGTTGCTGAATCTTATCAAGTGCCTTTTCTCCATCTATTTAGGCCACATTATTTTTTTCTTTTTTATGCAAATGTAATGAATTATACTAATCACTGTTTTAATATTATACCAAACTCAAATTCTAGATAAACTAGTAAATATGTGTTACTGGTTTCCGTTTGCTGAGTTTGTTTAAAATTTTTACATCTATGGATATGAATATGATTGCCTGTAATTTTCCTTTATCTTAATATCCTTGTCAAGTTTTAATATCAAAGTTATTCTGGTTTTGTAAAAGAAGATAGGGTATATTTCCTTTTTTCTATTCTCTGGAAGAATTTGGATTTATTTCTTGGATTTCTTTGGATTTGTTTATTTTTTGGTTGAATTCACTGTTAAAGAATTATATTAAAGAAAATAGGACCATTCAAGATTTAATTTCTTCTTGTTTTAGTTTTGGAAAGTTATATTGTTAGAAATTTCCATTACTTCAACATTTTCAAATTGGCAAAAAGTTGTCCATATTACCCTATTGTAAACTTTTCCAGATCTATGTAATCTATGTCCATGTCCCCTTTTTCTTGCTGATAATGATTTTTTCATGGCTTTTTCTTTTTTTCTCATTAGTATCAATATGAGGTTTTAAAATTTTTGCTAATGTCCTAAAAGAAATAATATATGAGCTTCATTGATCTTCTCTATTATTTATTTTCTATATAATTTATGCTAACTTTATTTCTTCCTTCCCTCTACTTTCTTTGGATTTTATTTTGTTGTTTTTTAACTTTTTGAGACAGATGCCTAACTCATTGACTTTTAGCTTTTCTTCTTTTTGAATATGTGCTTTTTAATGCTCTAAATTTTCTCTAAGCATGACTCTAACTGTATCCTACATATTTTCATACTTGGTAATTTTATTAGCCTTCAGTTAAAACTATTTTATAATCTTCAATATGTTCTCTTCATTGAGTCCCGATTTACTTAAGCATATATCTTCTTAATTTCTAAATTAACAGGGATATTCCAGTAGAATATTTGATACTGGTTTCTAAATTAATTGCACTGTGACCCTAGAATATACTTTGTATGATTTTAGTTGCTTGAAATTTGTAGAACCTTACTTTGTGGTCCATAACATGGTAAATTTTTGAAATGTTCCAGGTGTACTTAAAAAGAATGTGCATTATTCAGTTTTTGTGTGTATTATTTTATGCATGTTAATTAGGTCAAGTTTACTCCTCCTGTTATTCCACTGTATCCTAACTGATTTTCTGTTTGCTTTTATTATAAAGAGAAATGTGTTATAATCTTACACTATAACTTTGGGTTTGTCTGTCCCTTTTTACTGTCAATTTTATGTAGCTTTTATTTTAAGGCTATGTTATTAGATACAAACAAATACAGAATTTTCATAAAATATTTTTCTTACTTTTTGCCTTAAGTTCTATTTGATATTATAGTTACACAAATTTTATTTAATAGAAACTTTTAATTTTTTTTACTTTCAATCATTTTTCATCAGTAGATTTTTAGCTATCTCCCTCGTAAAAAGAATATAGTTTTTAATGCAGTCTGATAATGTTTATCTTTTAATTGGAATATTTAGTCTATTTATATTTAATATAATTACTGCTCTATTTGAATTTAAATCTACCATTCTATTATGAGCTTTCTATTTGTTCTGTCTGCTTTGTCCTTTTCCTTTTCTTTCTCACCTTCATTTATATTGATAAAGTTTAATTATTCCATTTTCCTTCTATTTCCCCCAAAGTTTATACGCTCTTACTGTTCTTTCAGTAGTTATCTTACAGACTATAGCATATATTCTCGGCTTATCAAAATCTAGCATTAATTGCTTCTTTCAGATTCTACCCAATGCAAGTAGATCAAATACATTAAAATAATTTAATATCACTTGGCCTCATTTTAATTAGATTGATTTAATTTCATTTATCTTCCCTTTAAGCGTACATACCATTATTTGGTGAATTTTATTTATATACATATTATAAGACCAATAAAACCCTATTATGACTCTCATGCATAGCCAATAATCTTATTTACTCACTTATTTAGCTCTTATAGCCAGGTTTCAAGAATAGAATAACCCCTCACCAAAAATATTGTTTAGTTGTCAATACTGATGATACCACACACATTTAAAGAGGGTATGAAAATGTTTATTACTTACTTAATAAAGCTGCCTGGGGAGAGCAGGGAAGATCTCCTAAGCTGGTCTCAAAAGCTTGGGAGAGTAGGAAAAGGAGACTAGCTTGGGGTTTTATGGTGGTTAGAGGGTGGGCTAAAATGAGGGTTCCTGTGTGTGTAAAGGGGCTTAAACAGTTTAAATTTCCTACTGGTACCAAAGGAGGGAGTAACCAGGCTTTCTTCTTAGCCTGTTCAGATATGGAGCAGAAAGGGAAGAGGGAGGGGGTGTAGCTTAAAAGCTTTTAGCGGTCAAAATATCAAAACATGGAGCCAGACCCCTTATTACCTTAGCCTTTCCATTGCTCTTAATGACCTACATTTCTAAGCTTCCATCTGAGATCTTTTTCATTCTGCCTGAAGAACATCCTTTAATATTTATTTTAGTGTGTCTGCTTCTGGGAAATTATCTCATTTTGTCAATCTGAAAAGACTTTTTTTCACCATCAAATTCAGAAGACATGAGGTTGACAGGTGTTTTAACACTTTAAAGATAACATTCCATTTTTAGGTGATGTTCATTGTTTCTGCTGAGGAGTCAGCTTAAGTCTGATTATTACTCTTTTAAAGGTAATAGTTTCTATAACTGACTTTTAGTTTAGTTTAGTTTTGTTTTGTTTCCCCATTTGGGGGTTTTAGCAGTTTTATTCTTTAGTGCCTCAGTGTGGGTTTTTTTTTTTTTTTTCAGTTTTTCTTCCTGGGATTTGTAGTAATTCTTGAATAGATAGCTTGATGTCTTTCTCCAGTTTTAGAAAGTTCTCAGCTATTAGCGCTTAAAAATTTGCTTCAGTCTGATTATATCTCTCCTCTCTTTGTACTTCAGACCTATTATTTCTCTCCTCTATTTTTACGACTCCATTTAAATGTTACACCTTCTCACTGTATCCTCTATATCTCTTACCATCTTTTCTGTATTTTCTATCATTTCATTTTTACAGGGTTGACTGAGGATATTCCAGGTTATTAAATCTCTCTTAGATTGTGTATATTCTATCAGACCCATCCACTGAATTCTTAATTTCAGTTCTTATTTTCAGTTTCAGAGATTTCATTCAGTTTTTTCTTCCTCTGACAAACTTCTTACCTGTCTTTTATATTCTTGAACATGAGAAGTGATTTATTTTAAAGCCTTTATCTAATTATGACTATTTCTGAAGCCCTTAAAGGTTAATTTCTATTGCTGTGGTTTCTACTAAATTTTTCTCATATTCTCTTTCTCCTCATGGAGCTTTTTTTTATCATGTACTAGAAGTTATAGCCTTGAATTGTTTATAGAAATAATGTGATACCTAAGATATATTAGTTCATTTAGAAAGGCATCTGAGAACTTCTGCAAGATATCTCAGGGCACAAGCATTCTTGGATGCCTAAAGACTCTAATAAATTGATATTACTTTAATTCTATTTCAAGGATAAAGATAATTCAAGGCTGAGCTACAACAATTTGTCTATTTCTGGCTTACCCTACTCCTTAGGATATATCCCTTTGTGGACTCATCCCAAAACAGGAGTATTCACTGTGTCTATCCATCACCTTGGGGGGCTCTGGACTAAAATCTTCTTCCTAGAGCCTCATGAAAATGTCAAGGGTTCACTCAGCCTCTCAGTTGCTTATTCCAAAATTAGAAAATTATACCAGGGGAAATGTAGCCCTAAATTTCAGTCTCACCTCCGGCTATCTTCCTCTCCTAGATCCTGGACCAGTAGTTCTTTATTATCTTGTTGGCTCTACATTACCTTCAAGATAAATTTTTTAAAAACATTTTGCCTGATTTTCTTTTTGTCTTTTGTGAGATATTGGACCAAGTTATATACTCTGACATTACTAGAAGTGGAAGCTGGTAGAATGAGTATTTTTACAATTTTAGTAGTTAATTTATGTAAATTTATACCAGAAAGATTATTAGCATATCCAAACTATTATTTCATAGATATAATTGCTTAGGATGAATAAAAAAATTAATCTGCCAGGGCTTCCCTGGTGGCCCAGTGGTTGAGAGTCCGCCTGCCGATGCAGGGGACCTGGGTTCGTGCCCCGGTCCAGGAAGATCCCACATGCCGTGGAGTGGCTGGGCCTGTGAGCCATGGCTGCTGAGCCTGCGCGTCCGGAGCCTGTGCTCCGTAGCGGGAGAGGCCACAACAGTGAGAGGCCCACGTACCGAAAAAAAAAAAAAATTAATCTGCCAGTTTGAAGAATATTCAGGAAACAATAGATAATGATGGCAAAAACTATGAAATTAGGATGAAATTATTTATGGGAAACTACTGTAGCATAATTATAAGGTAGAACCTAGAGAGTTGTCCAGAGACAATGATGCATGGGGAGTGATAACATTCTAAAGAGTGACAACAAAGAGTAACTAGTTTTTCCTAGTGAGTGATTAAGGGCAGGTTACTAATCTAGGGAGTGATTAAGGGCAGATTACTAACTACAAGTGGCCCTTGAATAATATCCATATCTCATGCCTGAAGCTAATTAACATCTTGCCATTTTACTGATGGGAAAAACTTGGCCACATCTATTTATTCCCAAGTTCAGTAATAGATAGTCATTGAAAACAACACCAAAACATATGGAAGGGCATGACGGTTTAAGTGCCATCTATGTGGAATTTCTTTTGATCTTAATATTTTCCCATATTTTATTGAGACCCTGTATCTAAGATTCCAGGTTCAGACCCATATTCTAGTGATTTATTGATTGCAAGTTTGACAAAGACTAAATTGATTGAAAGTTTTCAGTAAGTCCTATGTCATTTTAATATATCAGGTATATAAATAACAGAAGAGAAATGTCAGTTTCTTAAATTACTTCAGTGTTACTGGTAATGATCTCAATTAATTCAAAAGTTGTGCAAACCAAAATGTGTTTGATCTTAAAGAGTTGCAAACCTTCTTGGAATTATTCAGCCTCTACTGATATTTTCTTCCAGGAAATCCACCGTGGCCCTAATTCATTCCTCACTGGAAAAAGGCTTTCTGTAACATTGGGTTCAGAATTTTGTGTGCATTGTGCTGAAAATTAAGTACCTCTTTATTTGAATCTACGCTAATACTGTATAATAAAAAGTTAAACTTTTTTTTATCACTGGCATCTTTATCTTAGATTATTGGTGTTGTGATTGGCCACAAAGTGCCACCAAGACCCCAGTGGAGTCCTCTTTTTATTATGGGTATAAGAAAGTTGCAAATCTGTCACCAAACTTTAACTGTTTCCAATTATTTTTTGCCAGGTATATATCTAGTGCTTTAATATACATATAGTACTAAAATCCTTTGCATTTTACTTTTGACTACACATTTTTTCTTAAAGCCAGGAAAACAATATGTAATTTTCACCCCCTAAGCTATCTGTTTTGCTACGTTCACTAGTATTCTTTTTTTTTTTTCATTGAAGTATAGTTGATTTACAGTGTTGTGTTAGTTTCAGGTGAAAGCAAAGTGACTCAGTTATATGTACATATATATATTCTTTTTCAGATTCCTTTCCATTATAGGTTTTATAAGATATTGAATATAGTCCCCTGTGCTATACAGTAAGCCCTTGCTATTTATCTATTTTATGTATAGTAGTGTGTATCTGTTAATCCCAAACTCCTAATTTATCCCTCCCCCACCTGTGGTAACCATGTTTATTTTCCATGTCTGTGAGTCTATTTCTGTTTTGTGAGTAAGTTCATTTGTATCACTTTTTAGATTCCACATATGAGTGATATGATATTTGTCATTCTTTGTCTGACTTAATTCACTTAGTATGATAATCTCTAGATCCATACGTGTTGCTGCAAATGGCATTATTTCATTCTTTTTTAATGGCTGAGTAATATTCCATTGTATGTATGTATACACACACACCACATTTTCTTTATTCATTTGTCGATGGACATTTAGGTTGCTTCCATGTCTTTGATATTGTGAATAGTGCAGCTATGAAAATTAGTGTGCATGTATCTTTTCGAGTTAGAGTTTTCATCTTTTCTGGATATATGCCCAAGAGTAGGATTGCTGGAGCATATGGTAACTCTATTTTTAGTTTTTTAAGGAATCTCCAGACTCTTCTCCATAGTAGCTGCACCAATTTACATTCCCACCAACAGTGTGGGAGCGTTCTCTTTTCTCCACACCCTCTCCAGCATTTATTTGTAGACTTTTTGATGATGGCCATTCTGACCAATGTGAGGTGATACCTCATTGTAGTTTTGACTTGCATTTCTCTAATAATTAATGATGTTAAGTATCTTTTCATGTGCCTCTTGACCATCTGTATGTCTTTTCTGGAGAAATGTTTATTTAGTTCTGCCCATTTTTTGATTGGGCTGTTTGTTTTTTTGTTATAGAGTTGTATGAGCTGTTTGAATATTTTGGAAATTAATCCCTTGTCGGTCACATCATTTGCAAATATTTTCTCCCATTCAGTAAGTTGTCTTTTCGTTTTGTTTATGGTTTCATTTGCTGTGCAAAAGATTTTAAGTTTAATTAGGTCCCATCTGTTTATTTTGGCTTTTGTTTCCATTACTCTAGGAGATAGATCCCAAAAAATATTGCTGCGATTTATGTCAAAAAATGTTCTGCCTATGTTTTCCTCTAGGAGTTTTATAGTATCCGGCCTTACATTTAGGTCTTTAATCCGTTTTGAGTTTATTTCTGTGTATGGTGTTAGAGAATGTTCTATTTTCATTCTTTTACATGTAGTTGTCCAGTTTTCCCAGACCACTTATTGAAGAGACTGTCTTTTCTCCACTGTATATTCTTGCCTCCTTGGTTGTAGATTAATTGACCATAAGTGTGTGGGTTTATTTCTGGACTTTCTATCCAGATCGATTAGTCTATGTGTCTGTTTTTGTGCTAATACCGTACTGTTTTTGTTACTGTAGTTTGTAATATAGTCTGAAGTCAGGGAGCCTGATTCTTCTAGCTCTGTTCTCAAGATTGTTTTGGATATTTGGGGTCTCTTGTGTTTCCATACAAATTTTTAAATTATTTCTTCTAGTTCTGTGAAAAATGCCATTGGTAATTTGATAGGGATTGTATTAAATCTGTAGATTACCTTGGGAAGTATGGTCATTTTAACAATATTGGTTATTCCAATGCAAGAACACCATGTATCTTTCCATCTCTTTGTGTCATCTTCAGTTTCTTTCAGCAGCATTTTACAGTTTTTGGAGTACAGGTATTTTGCCTCCCAGGTAGGTTTATTCCTAGGTATTTTATTCTTTTTGTTGCTATGGTAAATGAAATTATTTCCTTAATTTGTCTTCCTGATATTTCATTGTTAGTGTATAGAAATGG
Organism: Tursiops truncatus; assembly: GCF_011762595.2. Classification (NCBI taxonomy): domain Eukaryota; kingdom Metazoa; phylum Chordata; class Mammalia; order Artiodactyla; family Delphinidae; genus Tursiops; species Tursiops truncatus. The sequence goes on from NC_047037.1 coordinate 58,389,479, forward strand.
AAGCAATTTCTGTGTATTAATTTTGTATCCTGCAGCTTTACTGAATTCATTGATGAGCTTTAGTAGTTTTCTGGTGGCACCTTTAGGATTTTCTATGTATAATATCATGTCATCTACAAACAATGACAGTTTTACTTCTTCCTTTCCAATTTAGATTACTTTAATTTGTTCTTCTTCTCTAATTATTGTGGCTTGGACTTCCAAAGCTATGATGAATAAAAGTGGTAAGAGTGAGCATCTCTGTCTTGTTTCTGATCTTAGAGGGAATGCTTTCAGCTTTTCACTGTTGAGTATGATGTTAGCTGTGGGTTTGTCATATATAGCCTTTATTATGTTGACATATGTTCCCTCGATGCCCACTTGCTGGAGAATTTTTATCATAAATCGATGTTGAATTTTATCAAAAGCTTTTCTTGCACCTAGATGATCATATGGGTTTTATTCTTCAGTTTGTAAATGTGTATATCACATTGATTGATTTGCAGATATTGAAAAATCCTTGCATCCCTGGGATAAACCCACTTGATCATTTTGTATGATCCTTTTAATGTATTGTTGGATTCAGCTTGCTAGTATTTTGTCAAGAATTTTTGTATCTATCTTCATCAGTAATATTGTAATTTTCTTTTTTGTGATATCTTTGCCTGGTTTTATCGGTGATGGCAGCTTCATAGAATGGGTTTGGGAGTGCTCCTTCTTCTGCAATTTTTGGAATAGTTTCAGAAGGACAGGTATTAACTCTTCTGTAAATGTTTTGTAGAATTCACCTATGAAGCCATCTGGTCCTGGATTTTTGCTTGTTGGGAGTTTTAAAATTACTGATTAAATTTCAGTACTGGTAATTGGTCTGTTCATATTTTCTATTTCTTCCTGGTTCAGTCTTGAGAGATTGTACCTTTCTCTTAGAGATTTGCCCATTTCTTCTAGATTATTCCTTTTATTGGCTTATGATCCTTTGTATTTCTCTGGTGTCAGTTGTAACTTCTTTTTCATTTCTCATTTTTGTTTTTATTGATTTGGGCCCTCTCCCTTTTCTTCTTGATGAGTCTGGCTAGCGGTTTATCAATTTTGTTTATCTTTTCAAAGAACCAGCTTTTAGTTTCATTGATCTTTTCTATTGTTTTTTAGTCTCTATTTCATTTATTTCTGCTCTGATCTTTATGATTTCTTTCCTTCTGCTAAATTTGGATTTTGTTTGTTCTTCTTTCTCTAGTTGCTTTAGGTGTAATGTTAGGTTGTTTATTTGTGATTTTTCTTGTTTCCTGAGGTAAGATTTTATCACTATAAGCTTCCTTCTTAGAACTGCTTTTGCTGCATCCATAGGTTTTGGATCGTCTTGTGCTCGTTTGTCTCTAGGTATTTTTTGAAAATTTCCTCTTTGATTTCTTGAGTCATCCATTGGTTGTTCAGTAGCATATTATTTAGTCTCCATGTAATTTTAGGTTTTGCAATTTTTTCCTTGTAGTTGATTTCTAGTCTCATAGCATTGTGGTCATAAAAGATGCTTGATAGGATTTTAATTCTCTTAAATTTGCTGAGGCTTGATTTTGTGGCCTAGCATGTTATCTGTCCTGGAGAATGTTCCACGTGCACTTGAAAAGAATATGTATTCTGCTGCTTTTGGATGCAATGCTCTATAAGTATCAATAAGTCTATTTGGTCTAATATGTTATTTAAGGCCTTTGTTTCCTTATTGATTTTCTGTCTGGATGATCTGTCCATTGATGTAAGTGGGGTGTTAAAGTCCCCTACTATTATTGTGTTACTGTCAATTTTTCCTTTTATGTCTATTAATATTTGCTTTATATATTGAGGTGCTCCTATGTTGGTTGCTCCTATTATTTACAATTGTTATATCTTCTTGTTGGATTGATCCCTTGATCATTATGCAGTGTCCTTCTTTGTCTCATGTAATAATCTTTATTTTAAAGTCTTTTTTGTCTGATATAAGTATTGCTACTCCAGCTTTCTTTTGATTTCCATTTGTGTGGAATACCTTTTTCCATCCCCTCACTTTCAGTCTGTATGTGTTCCTAGATCTGAAGTGAGTCTCTCGTAGGCAGTATATATACAGTCTTATTTTCATATCCATTCAGCCAGTCTGTTTCAGTTGGAACATTTAGTCTGTTTACATTTAAGATAATTATCGATATGTATGTTTTTTTCCATATTGTTAATCATTTTGGATTTGATTTTGTAGGACGTTTTTCCCCTTTCCTTTTGTCCTCTTCTCTTGTGATTTGACGACTATCTTTAGTGTTGTGTTTGAATTCCTTTTCCTTGTGTATATGTATTTTAGATTTTTGGTTTGTGGTTACTGTGAGGTTTTTGTATAACATATATAAACTGATTGCTATATATAAACTGATTGCTATTAAGTTATTAATTAATCTCTTAATTTCAAATGCATTTGAAATACCCTGCATTCGTACTCTCCTCCCCTCATATTTACTGTTTCCAATATCATATTTTACATCTAATTTTTTTGTGTATCCCGTAACTGCTTATTGTGGATACAGGTGATTTTACTACTTTTGTCTTTTAACCTCTCTATTAGTTTTGTTTGTGGATGATTTCCTACCTTTACTGTATGTTTGCCTTTACCAGTGAGCTTTTTCATTTCATAATTTTCTTGTTTCTAGTTGTGACCTTTTCTCTTCACCTAGAGAAGTTCCTTTAACATTTGTTGCAAAGCTGGTTTGGTGGTGCTGAATTCTTTTAGCTTTTGCTTGTCTGTAAAGCTTTTGATTTCTCCATAAAATCTGAATGAGAGCCTTGCTAGATAGAGTATTCTTTGTTGTAGCATTTTCTGTTTCATCACTTTAAATATATTGTGCCACTTCCTTCTTCCCTGCAGAGTTTCTGCTGAAAAATCAACTGATAGCCTTATGGGTGTCCCCTTGTATGTTCTCTGTTGCTTTTCTCTTGCTACTTTTAGTATTCTCTCTTTATCTTTAATATTTGTCATTTTGATTACAATGTGTCTTGGTGTTTTCCTCTTTGGGTTAACCCTGCATGGGACTCTGCACTTCCTGGACTTGAGTGACTGTCTCCTTCTTCAGATTAGGGAAGATTTTAGCTATGATATCTTCAAATATTTTCTCAGGCCCTTTCTCCCTTCTCCTTCTGGGACCCCTATAATGTAAATATTACTGTGCTTGATGTTGTCCCAGAAGTCTCTTAAATTGTCATCATTTCTTTTCATTCTTTTTTTTTCTTTTCTATTCAGTGACAGTGATTTCCACTACTCTGTCTTCCAGCTTACTGATCCATTCTTCTGTATCATTTAGCCTATTATTTATTCCTTTTAGTATATTTTTCATTTCTGTTATTTTTTTCTTCATCTCTGGTTGTTCTTTGTATTTTCTCTTTGTTAAAAACTTCTAACTTCTCGCTCTATGCGTCCATTCTCCTGAGTTCTTTGATCATCTTTACAGTCATTCCTCTGAACTCTTTCTCAGGTTGACTGCCTATTTCCACTTCACTTTGTTCTTCTTCTGGGTTTTATCTTGTTCCTTCATCTGGAACATATTCCTCTGCTGCCTCATTTTGTCTAAGTTGCTGTTTGTATTTTTATGTCTGTGGTAGGTTAATTATGCTTCTTGACCTTGGAGAAGTGGCCTTCTGTAGGAGATGTCCTTTATGCCCCAGCAGTTCAGTCCCCTCTCATCACCCCAGCTATATGCTCTAGGGATTTCCCCTAAGAGGGCCACATGGGGCCTTCTATTGTGGTGGGCTATGTGGGAGGTCGGTTAGGCTTGGTTAGCCCGTAGTCTGGTTGGTTGCCAGGCCCTGCCTTGTACAGGTGCGGCTGGCTGCTGTTTAGCAGGACCTGGTCATGAGGTGATCGGTTGTGGAACCCTAGGGGACGCTGGGGCTAGTGTTTGCTCACTGGAGTGCGGAGTCAGGGTTCTGAAGACACTGGGGCTATTGCTCCCCCACTGGCAGGTGAAGCCAGATCCTGGGGTTAGTGCTGGACTACTGTCAGGGAGAGCTGGTTCCTGTAGTCTGACTGCAGTACCCAGAGATCCCAGAGCTCTTTTCAGATCACTGATGGTGGGGAAGTTCCTGACAGAGTTGGGTATGGGGTCTGGGGTATCCTGAAGGTATGGGGTCTGGGTATTGGCCTGTGGGCAGGGCCAGGGCCCAGCTGGTCCCAGACTAGGGTCTGGCCTGCATTGTAAGATAATAGTTTTCTTGCTTCTGGGGTCTGCCCCCTAGTGTGTGATGCTGGTCTAGAGACTTGTACAAACTTCCTGGTGGGAGGGGCCGGTGCCTGTCCACTGGTGGGTGGAGCTGGGTCTTCGCCCTCTCGTGGGCAGGACTCAGTCTAGGATCATGTCTAGAGGTGGCTGTGGGCTGAGGAAGTATTTAGGCAGCCTGTCTACTGATGGGTGGAGCTGTTTCCCCACCCACTTAGTTGTTTGGCCTGAGGCGTTCCAGCACTGGGGCCTACAGGCTGTTGGGTGAGGCCAGGTCTTGGCGTTAATGAGCCAGTGTGTTGGTTGCCAGGACTGTTCCTACATCTGAATATTCCCCATGATGTCTGCCACCAGTGTCTATGTCCCTGAGCCTCAGCTGCCCCCTGCCTCTCTAGGAGATTCTCTGAGACCAGCAGGTAGGTCTGGCCCAGTCTCCTATCAAATTACTGCTTTTGTCCTGGGTCCTGGTGCATGTGAGATTTTGTGTGCGCCCTTTAAGTATGAAGTTTCTATTTCCCCCAGTCCTGTGGGGCTCCTATAGTTAAGCCCTGCTGGCTTTCAAAGCCATATGCTCTGGGGCTTCATCTTCCTGGTGCTGGACCCCCGGGCTGGGGAGCCTGACGTGGGTCTCAGAACTCTCACTCCTGTGAGAGAATATCTATAATATAATTATTCTCCAGTTTGTGGATCCCCCACCTGTGGAGTATGGGATTTGATTATGTCATGAGTCTGCCCCTCCTACCCATCTCACTGTGGTTCCTTCTTTATGTCTTTAGTTGTAGAAGATCTTTTCTGGTAGGTTCTAGTCTTTTTCCTTGATGGTTGTTCTGCAGATAGTTGTGATTTTGGTGTGCTCATGAGAAGATGTGAGCTCAGGGTCTTTCTACTCTGCCATCTTGGCCACTCTCCCCTAGAAATATTGATGTTAGAAAATTTAGATGAAGAGACCCATTCCTTAATCTTGATTAGAGATCTACATAGGGTTCATAATCAACTTTTGTATTAAACTCCGGATTGAAAGAGGAGTCAGTAAGAAAAGTACCAAAGATATTCAAACCATTTGAAAAACAAGGGTAAGATTTCTGCTCCTAAATGATGCTCTTTGTTTTGATGCAACCAAGTTGTTTTTCTAGATGTACCTCCTGTTATCTTATTCACTGCCACCTTTGGAAATGGTTGCATCAAAGCCTTGCTCATCCCAGTGGCATATGAATAATTTTAATATTTAAAAAATTTATACAAGTTGTATCATAGGAAATAACAAACAGAAAGCAAAAACAGATGACCAGCAAAGCCAACAGTTGATTATTTGAAAAGACTAATAAAAGAGATATATCTCTAGGAAGATTGATCTAGAAAAGACAAAATGGGAAGATAATACAATATTAGGATTGAAAAGAGGATATAACTATAGGTGGAAATGAAATTTGAAAGTAAATAAGAGAATATCATGAATTTCTTTATTCCACTAAATTTGAAAACTTAAAATTGGAAAAAATGGAATTTTTTTATCAAAACTGACTCAAAAGGACTAGAAGAACTAAATAATTCTATGATTGTAAGAAATTAAATCAACAATAAAGACTTTTTTAAAAGAAAAAGAAAAGAAACAGACCTTTTAATGAACTTGCAAGGAACATACAATTCCAATTTTACAGAAAGTTTTCCAGAGAACGGAAAAAGAGGAAACATTCCTTAACAAATTTGATGAATCTGTATAGATTTGATATAAAAAAAATGTGAGGAGAAGAACAGTACAAGGAGGGTAACTTATAGGCTAATCACACCAGACACAGAAATAAATTCCAGGTGGATTAAAGTCTTCATTACAAAAACAAAACTTTAAAATTCTCGTGAGATAATTTAATAATATATTCATGATTTTGGTATAGACAAGGATTATTTATGCAAGATAGAAAAAGCACTACCCATAAAGGAAAATGTTGAAGGACCTGTCTACATTAAAATTTAAAACTTCTGTTTGTCAAAGACACCATTTCAAAAGTGAAAAGACAGACCACGGGAGAATATATTTGAAACACATATAACCAATAATGGAATAACATTGAAAATGTATGAATATTTGTAAATGCCTCCTAAAAATCAATATAAAAATTACAAATAATCCAATAGAAAAATGTCCCAAAGAGATATTTAGATATTTCACAGAGGAGGACATATGAATGGCACACAGACACATGCAATATGTAAACAGAGAAATATAAATACAAACCTAAGATACCCACCTGATTGGCAGTTGTGTTTAAAAAAAAAGTCTGACAATACCAAGTGTTTCAAGGGTGTGGAACAATGAGAACTCAAGTATTCCTAGCTGAAATATAAAGTACTATAATTATTAGAAAACAAATCCAGCATTAATTAATGCATTTGAAGATGTATATAGCCTATGACCCCCAAATTTTACTCTTTGCATATATTACAAAAAACATTTTTATGTGTGTATTGGAAGACTTTTATAAGAGTTTTTAGCAGCATTGTGTAAAATAGCAAGAACAAAACCAACCAACCAAACAAAAAACACCTGGAAACAGCTGTAATGGATAGATAACTTTTGGTATATTAATACAATGGAATAGTATACAGCACTGTTGAGTGAAAAACACTATACACATTAACATCGATAAAACCCACTAATAAAATCTGGAACTCCAAAAAATTTAAGTCACAAAAGAATACATATCTAATGATTTTCTTTATATAAATTTCAAAAGTGTGCAAAACAAAGCAATATATATTCAGGGGTTGTGGTACACTGTATTATTTCTTCAAAATACTCAGTATCCCTTCTGTCTTTGTTGTGGATTGTACTTCCTACAACACCAGTGTCAGTTTCAGCCATGTGCCTTACTTTGGCCAATTGAATGTGAGCAGAAGTGATGTATTCCATTTTTGAGAGGAAACTTGAAGAATCAACACATGGTTTTGCCATCACCCTTCTCCATCTTCCACCGCATGGCATGTCTCAGATAGGGGCTACTCTCTTCATCCTGGAAGAGGAGACAGGGAGTAAGGCTTCAGCCAACCCACAGCCAATATAGAACTATGTAACATGAACAAAAAATAATTGTTTTTGTCAGTCACAGAGATTTAGAGATTGTTACCTCAAAGCAGATGCTGCCATAACAAAACCCTTAAAATACATCCCACTGACTTTGTGGCAGAGTGGTGGGTAACAAGGAACCTGTTATTAGAGGCTGGAAGGATGGCAACCCACTATGCAGTGGTAAAGCAAAGCTGCGATAACATAAAAAGGGAATAACATACTGAGTGACTTTGTGACCTTACACAAAGAGATTAGGAATCAGAAGATTACTAGCATGTCCTGGTTGCTGTTGGCTGCATTTGACATGGTGGTAAAGAAAAAGAAATGAGCTCACAAAGGGATTGGCCAGTTTGTAAGCAAAGATGAGAAGATATGATAGGAAATCAGAAAGCTGGGCATTTAGAGGATTAGAGGATGCAACTTATTCTCATATCCTATAGTAAAACTGAGAATGCCTCTGAGTGACAAAATCTGATTAAAAATTCAGCTTTGGAGAATCATAGACTGAATTAAAGATGTTAAAGGTGCCTCAGGTTGAATTGATTATGGTGATAGATGGTGAACCTTTTCAGGGGAACAAACGGGCTTAAAAGAGCCTAAGGGTATAGTGCCCTCATGGAAGTCTGATAAGCTCCAAAATACCTGTGTGTAAGTCTGGAGAAAGAGAGGCGTGTCTTGAAAAGAATTGCCAGTGCGACTGTTCGTACAAAAAGCAGATGAAGCTGTCAGGAGAATTACAGTCTGCCGAAATAAGCATCAGCCTCTGCTAAAAGAGCCTGCGTCTGCCCCGGGTCCAAGAGCAGGAAGCAAGAAAATCTTAGCTCCCAAGGGAGCATGTTCTCCAACGCCCTTTTCAGATGTGGTCCAAGGAGAGTAATGGAAAAGGAAGAACCGCTCAGAGGCTGGGGTCAAGAGCTGTCTATAACCATGAACTGGAGCTAGACGCAGAGAGCAGAATGACCTTAATCAAGAGCCATCTCTTCCCGCCATGTTAGAGGGCCCTCACAACACTTGCCCAGTGAAATTTCAGAATTGCTATGTTTAGCAGAGAGTTTTAGTTTTAGTTCATCTGTCTACAAATGAAGAGGAGCTATATCTGGACCTGATGTTAAGGTGATCACAGAATCCTGGACCTAGAATCGGATGCTTTAATGGGTACATCATTTAAGCTGTTTTCCTTGGGGATGGGAGGGGAGTATATTATTACATGGAAGAGTGAGAAATGAATATTTGTGACCAGGAGAACAAACTTTGGTCAATTTTATTATTGTTTCCCACTATTCACTATCATTTCCTGGAAAGGGGGTACATTTCTTTCCTTTGCCATGTATCTTGCAGTGTCCGTCCCTGTGATATATCCTCCTCGCTTATAGCAGGTTTGGTCCATGAAACATGATGGAACTGATATGAGTCACTTCCAGCAGAAGTTTTAAGAGCCATTGCATGGTGTTGCCACTGCCCTTTTCCCTTTGCAATGAGACTGAGATGGGGCTACTCCTTTAGCCTGAGTCCTGGAATGAAGAAGACCCAGAACAAAGTCAAGGCTGACTCACAGACACACAGCCAGCCTGTATCAAATGTGTACTTTAGCAAAAAAATCAATATTTCTTTTTGTAAGTCACCACTGAAGTGTAACTTAGCAACACAGATTAATGCAGAATATATATATATATATACACACACACACACACATATATGTGAGGAAAATTGGAAGGAAAAATGAAAGAATTTTAACCACAAAATTTGAGATAATGGTTACCTTTAGTGGGGAGGCAGGAGGATACAGGGAGGAGCACATAGGTATTCAGGTGTGTACATGTGGGTGTTCGTTTTATCGTTCTTTTACCTTGCAAATACTATCAGTTGAGCAACAGAGCATATTATATAGTACATAGGCATGTATATAAATATATACACATGCGTATGTATAGTCTTTATACAAATATAATTTTATATTCAATCGTTTGTATCAAACATTTCATAATTATAAAATGGGGAAAGTATATTAAACCTATGAAATAATAAACTGAACACATGCTTTAACCTGTGCTTCTTCACAAAACCATACTAAAATGACAGCAGAAGGACCAAAACAGCACAAAGACGAGGACAATGGGAGAGGAGAAACAGCAACAAAATTTTGACTTAGCAGATCAGAGAAAGCTGAAACCTAGACTAGCAGCTTGAGAAGCCTAGACTCAAGATGATTCAAATCAGATTACTCCCGAAAAGTTCAGGAACTGTAGGCACAATGTACCTCTGAAGAAGGGTGTTCAGTTAATGGTGGAAACAGGAGAGTTGCCTTAAAATGCTATAATTTGCAATTGGACCCTCAGATCTGCTCCTGCATCACAAGCAGCTGAGTTGACAGAAGGTTTAATTCTAAAGACGTTGAACTCCAGGATGTCAGGCAAAGCTGATCACAAAAATATCTTTCTAAAAAAAAGAGAGATCAAGTAAGAATCCACAGTGAAAAATGTTCCTCCAGTTTTTACAGTATTTACAATCTTGCCAGAATTACTGTGAAAGAATAAGCAGTTAATGCTACAAAGAGATTAAAGTGATCATTCTTCTAGGGCTGCTACAACTCCTAAAATGTGGATATGTGGGGAATCCTCAATTCAGTTGTTCAAATAATATTTCTTGAGTAGCCACTATGTGGCAAGAACTGCCTTAAACAAGAGATACAAGAAAGAAATTGTCCTGCGCTCTCTCAAGAGGTGACTGTTGGAGGAGATGACAAGACATTAAATAAATACTTACACAAATTATTAACCAATTACAATTATAGAAAATGTTTCATTGGGGACCAACAACCATTCTGGTAAATATTTTGTACATAAAAAATATTTAACTGCTATGGCACAGGTACCAACTAATCAGACTAAACATCAGTGGTGAACATTTCCAGTGCCCCCCAACCAACAACATCACTGAATATAGGAAGAAATAGCCTCTCACCCAAAGTTTGGTTATTCCATATTTATTATTAAAATTGGTAAAATAAAAGGAAGTGTCTTTAGACTTGTCTAAAGGTCCCACCTAAGGTAGTAAAAACAGTTAAACTGTAATGCCATTCTTGAGGTCAGGCGACATATCGTTCTATTTAAACACAATTAACTGATTTTCCATACTTACAGGACAAGTGAGGAACTGTAAAAAATAATCATAAAACCCTGGATTATTAGATGACCAAACTCTAGAGTGCTCATTGTATTTTTACATGTTAAAATTATTATAATATTTTAGGGACTAGGAATGAGAGTTGGCGGTCAGGGAAATATCGAATGCAGCTTTTTGAGATGACAGTATGACGACCTGGAGCTAATACAGAGGTTAGTTTTATCCCTTCCCTTACCTACAGGATCTGGGGTCTTAAATTTGGATTATGGAAGTCAAAAAGGGTAGGAGTCTAAAGGGTTTAAGAAATCACCTACAGAGTGGAGGTTAAAAAAGAGTCCTCTTGATGTGTTTTGAATTCTTCCAGAGCATCTATCTTGTGCAAAGCAGCCTTTTTTCTTTCTTTACTCTGCTCTTTCTGCCTCCCTCACACTCTTTCTGTCTCCTATCCCCCCTTCCACACTTAAGGGTGACCTCCTTCTCGTGGTGGGTAAATGAGGTATGAGGGAGACCACCCGGCTGGGCCTACCACGCTGCGAGTGCCACCCCGGTCCGGTAGGGTTCAGGAAGGGCCCCACCGCCCCATTTAGAACGCTTTGTATTTTTTGTTGCATTGTTCTCCCAGCCCTGAATAAAAAACATGGCATGAACAATAGAGCTGTGTGAGATTTAAAATATCTGAATACATAATAATTTTACCCAGCTTTCAGAAAAAAACTAAAAAGTAAATAACAAAAACCACTCTTCGGAATGTGTGAGCCTAAATTTTCAGTCACTTTGGAAGCATTTTCTTCTTTTTCTGGTTTTTCATTATCTGGGCCAGTTGGCAATAAAGCAGCATTTAATTATACATAAACGTGAGAACTCTGGTGAGAGAATATGGATTGTGATCTAGTCAGAACTAGTTTGGGGCCAGAAATTGTTCATTCTTCATGCCTTCATTCTTATCTGCTTTTCCCCTATTTATTTTGTACCTTTATTTTCCCCTGCAGTTTTCTTTCTCGACTTTTTTGTTGTTGTTGTTTTTGGTATACGGTCTTCATTTTCTGTTCCTTTTCATTACTTTCTCTTTTAAAAGTCCCACCTTTACCAAGGTACGAGCAGTCTCCTTGCAGGAAAAAAAAAGGAAAGAAAATTATTTTGTCCAGGAAGTAATTACCCAAAATTGGCAAATTTTTTTGCAGAAATGTAAATTCTAGTCACATTAATGAGATCACATTTTATAGTGAAAGTACTTTTAGGGAAGGTATGATAAAACATGCTCCATTTAAATCTGAAGCTTCTCCTGGAAATACATTGTGGGCTTCGTTTGAATAAAATCTATCCTATGAATCTGTTGCTTCTTACAGATTTTGAGAAAGTACCCTGTTCTTCCTGTCAGTGGCAGGCAGCATCTCTTTAATTTTTTTTCCAATAATATTGCAGTACTTCAGTACTCATTTTAAAGATAGATGGATTTTTTTTCTCTCATAAAGAAGAACATTGTGGGGGAAAAAACGCTGGATGTGATTTCAAAAAATGTCAAAATATGTCAAACGCAGATACCACTCAAGGGTTTCATTAACTGAAGCTTTGGTGATAAGTGTCATCTTGTCAAAGACCCACCCATCTCTTCCAATACATTACCAAATGTACTAATTTCCTTGCCGAGCTTGATGTTTATTGTATAGCTGAAATTGAAAATGGTCGGTAATGGAGTGAGCTTCAATCCAAGACCAATTCTGAATCTAAATTACTTGCTTCTTTCAATAGCATCGACAGAGGAGAGCTTTATGCACCTTGTACCTAATCAACCCTTACTGTGACCCTAAATTCAGCAGTCTTCAGAGATTAATAATAAAATCCTCAGTTCAAACAATTATTTGCCCTGAACAAGTTGCCCATTTCTTATGCTGAGAATGAAAGAATGTGACATTATTTTTTAAAAGCTCTGCATGTTGTGGCCCACCATTTATTTTTGATCTCTGACCCCCCCCTCTGCTGCAGCATGATTGCAAATCCTACATGCTTGCTTGAATATTTTTGGGGGGTGTGGGGGCATTGAGAGGAGATTTCTTTGTTAGCATTTTAACATGCCTGTTCTCATTGCATATTCCCTCGTGGCTGTGGTTTTCACAAAATAAATGAGATACATTCTAGCAATATATATTACTAAAGTTTTTAGTACAGATCTTTAATCATCATGGAAAACATGACCTAATTCTGGCTTTGTACAAAACTATTCAGAATCTCTAGAAAATAAACATAAACTCTGGGAAAAAAATCAACTATAGCTCTACTTTCTCAAATAAAAAAGTCAGATTCAGAGAATGTCTTATTGAGACTCAAAGTATAAATCTTTTAATGAAAGTTTTGCTCACTCCATTGCATTTGGCAGTGTAGCTTATAGCCCTTGAGTGAGATTAGCTGAGCAATATCAAATTCTTTTACTCATGTTTACAATGAAAACTATTCCTTCACATTCAGTGCCAAAGGTTTTTGGTTTTTTTGTTGTTGTCGTTGCTTTGTTTTGTTTTTGGATTTGGTATTTTTAACTTCCTTATGTCCAATTAGTATTCATTAGTGTGGTTACAATGATAGAAAGGCTCTTCATAGCATTTGGAGTTTGGAGGGAAATTCTGAATCAAAAAGTAAAGGAAATATTTGGACACCCTAAATGGCTCCATCGATTCATCAGCAAGAGTCAGTCCTATGTCCAGGAACCTGCTGGGGGAGGGAAGAGACCCATGGTGCATTGCCGCCCTAGAAACTCTGCCTGACATTTGACAGTGTCGACATTTCCTCTGGCTGGCTGCTTTTGGAGGGAAACCCTCCCTAAGGACTGCCCTGGTTGACAGAATGAGTGTCTCCAGAAGATTCTCCTGCCTTTTGAATGCATTTTTTAATGCCCAACAGCAATAATGGCCATCTAAGTATTGATTATATAATATGTCTGCTGAGGTGGCAACTGCATTATTGTTGCAAGAGGCCAAGAGGATAAGAAACTAGGTTATCTATGAACTCTCTCAGCCACTGAACATTTTTTCCAGCAAGGGTCAATATACAAAGCTATCTTTGGACCATATTTTACCTTATTCTTTGATTCCAGTTGATGGATAATACAACGAGATGGCCAGCATGTTCCAAGTCCTTCGAAAATAGCCTCAAGTTTACCATGAAATAGGCATAATTTGTTCATCACCACAAGGGGACAGTAGTCTTATGGAGGTCTGATTCATGAGGGAGACTAGGAATTGCCCAGGGTGTTGCTCTGTTAGGGCACCCAGATGCTAATTAGCAGCAGTGAATTGGTTAAGTAGACTTTGAAAGGCAGTCAGGAAATAATTTAATACTTTTTCTTTCATCCAAAAAAATACAATGGATGGTATATAGTAAGTCTGCTGTGTATAGTAACAGCAATAAGGGCACTGAGCTTTTATTATAAACTGAATTACATCCCCTGTGTGGGGACACTAGACAGCCTATCGTGTATTAAGAATTCAGCTGAGATCACAAGCTTGCCTCACCTAAACCTTCTGTGATGTGATGAGAATGACTTTTGGTTACCGTACATCAAAGAGGGTCTAGCAGGCTAAACAGTGATTGATCCATTCTCCTCTTTCAAGCCCTCTCTTCAAAAATAGCTTTAAAGCAATCATCTAATAAGTGTCAGAATAGAAGATAGAAAATGTTAGTACAAGTGCTAGGCATATATCCACACTAGCTAAATTTCTGCAAGATGTTCAATGACTGAACAAGGTTTTTAGAGCAAATGCTATCATCTCATAAGAGGCAAGAAGTACCCAGTGGACTGCCATTGACATGGAAACAGTGCTGAGATTTAAAATGATTTAAGGCAAAATACTGTGATTTGCTCAACTAGCAGAGAATTCTGTTAAGAAAATTTGTGAATAATTTTATTTATACACAAAATCTGGTAAAGGGGTTATCTTCTTGCTTATGCACACAAAAGCAATAGTATTTTCACAATGTTCATTCACACAACTGCATTTATTAAGTTTCCTTCTACAATGAAAGCTAAGTTAAAAGGACCAATCATGTGAGTGATCCAGCGTGTGGGTAATTAAAGCTGTTCACAAATATTGTGATTCTCTTCCTCTTTCCTGAAGTCAGATCTGACCATATGATTGGCTTTGGGCAATGAAACAGGAGACAGGGTAAGCTGCGTCACATGTGGATGGAAGCTTTAAGAGCTGGTGGAGGATTTGCCACATCCTTGTTTCCCTGTCTTGATGACTCTGGAAGCATGAGTCAAGACGGAGCCAACCCCCTTCAGTCCTTGAGTCATTATTATGAGCCCTTCCTGCTGACCTGCACTGGACATGTAGCATGAGCAAGAAATAAACCTGTATTATGTTAAGCCACTGAGATTTTTGGAGCTGTTTGTTAGCACACCATAACCCAGCCTATCCAGACAGACACATCCAGTGACACTAAGTAACTTAAGAGTTCCACTAGGTCTCTGAATAATGGAATATGGTGTAGAGTAGGGCATCATTATGGATCACATGTCTTCTTTTGTCCAGGCAACAAAGATTTATTAAGTATGCAGTATGTGCCAGGCAGGGTACGTGGGGATAAATAATTGCTGAGTGCGGTTTGATACGTTACCCTCTTATACCTCTTTGCTAAATCCCTCAGGAGTAGATGAGTAATAAAGCTTGAAGTGTTCACTGCTTTAATAGAACTAATCAAGAGAAAAATAATCTCAGATTAGTGACGTTTTGACATATTTTTGACTGAATGGCATTGTTTCAGAGGACCATTTATTGGAGAAAAAAATGGACTATTTCAGAAAATCCTGAGATTTCTTACATTGGACAAAACTGTAATTCTTAACCCCTACAGTCTAGCCACTTCTAACCACATCGGGTGTTTCCTAGGCTTGCACTCTTGGTCAGGCTGTGCTCTCTGCCTTGAGCACTCTTCTTAGCCTCTTCTCCTCATCTTTCAAAGAGCAGCTCATATGTCTTCCTTTGCTCAAAATTTTCCTTTCTCAGCCGCCCCACAGCATCCGATACCTACCTCTACTTAGCATTTATTTCAGTCTGCTTTACATTATGATTACTGTTTACAAGATATAACTTTCTGCTGCAAGAGTCACTGACCTCCCCCCCCCCGCCCCGCATAAAGGCTCTACATTCTTTTATTCTGTTTTATGTATCTCCAATCTGACTCTCCTGTCTACAGCTCAATACATGTTAATTGATATTTGAATTGACTTGAGAGATTTGTTTGGGTGGATCATGGATTTCTTAAAACAGATTGCAACTGACCTGATTTGGAATGTTGAAGAAACAAAGAAACCCTTTCAGCTGGAAGAAGGGCAGTTGTGAAGCTGCTACTTTTGGCTACTCTTGGGGGAATTAGTTCTCTCCTGGCCGAGGACCAAAGCCTGCCTTCTGAACACCCATCACACTTAGCTAATTTCCATTCTCCCCAGGGACCAAGACAGAAAGACAAAAGGGGAAGGAAGTAGGCATTTCAGAAGAGTAACCCACCCACAAAGAGCCAGTTGAAAGGGAGAAATGAAGAGGGGAGGAGGGAATTCGGTTAAAAAAAATTTCCCAAATGAATGCAGAATTTAAATTGCATTTCATTATCCATCTTCTCTGCATCATACCAATAACTCCCTTGACTTGGTATCTGTCCCCAGGAGGAGTCCTGATTGCTCAAAGCTTGCTGCTACTGGAGCAGTGATCTGACACCTCAGTGTTTGCGCCCCAAATGCCAAGCCACTATGTTCAATCCTTCTCTCTCCCCTTCCCATTTCTCCTTCCTCACTCTACCCCACTAGCATCCACCAGCCAGGACCCCGCTATTCCCTTAATGTTTGACCCCATGAGTACTAAATAGGAGAGACGAGCATGCGGTTTTTCTCTCCTGGTTTATCAGTCACTTTGACCTCTTCACCACACAGGCAATTTCTAGCCTTTCGTTCTTCAGCAAGATTGAGAAAATGACTTTGGCTTCAAACAGATGGAGGATCTAATCCTAGTTCTCCCACAAACTTGCCTTAAATACCTCAGAATGTTAACCATTTAGCCTGTTTCCTCATCATGTGAAATAGAGTTAAGTACATCTGTAAAGTGATTGTTATATGGATGGAGGAGATATGATTGTAAAGTCACAGAGCTGGTATTCAGTAAATCTTACTATTGTTATTACTAGTAAATATTTCTCAATTATTTTTCTCCTCTCCATGATCTTTCCACTATGATGATCTTGGTTGTGTCCTAATGATCTCATGTCTAATATCACACAGTCTCTCCTAAGTCATCTTTCTAAAACTAGAGATCAGAGCATGGCATCTTCACAGAAGCCCCTTCCACACCTCTAAAACTTTTAAAAGCTTTCCACTCATTCTTGGGGATCTATAAGAAAAAAAAAATCTTAACCCAGTCTAGCACAGGAGGGCTGCAGCAATCTGGCATCTGTATCCAGTCTCATTACCCGTTGTTCCCCTCCTTGTAACTGTGAGAGATTGTTTCTCTGAGGAATCCCAAAGAATCACACCTCCAAGGGTCCACGTAATAGTGCCTCCCATGTTGAGACTGGGCTTGGCCGTGTGACTTGCTTTGACTACTAGAACATCAGCACGTGTGACTCAAGTAGAAGCTTGATAAGTGTTTATAGCTGGGGCTTCCCCTCTTGAAACTCTGCTGGTCCCACTTGAAGACGTATAGCCTGGTCCAGTCTCTTGAGAATAAATGACTTCTTGGAGAGAGATGCTGAGCCATCCCAGATGTTCCAGCTGAGCCTAGCCAAGCCAGCCTTCCAGAGGAATGCAGCTACATGAGTGCACCCAGCCAAAGGTAGCAGAAAAACCAGCCAGCCAACCCACACGATTGTGAAGAATTTTAAGCATTGTTGTTTAAAGCCATGTTTCCGAATAGTTCATTACACAGCAATAGATAACTGATACAGTGCCTTTTATCTCCAAAATAATGAGTAACTACAGTTCTATGAAAACATTCTTTTTTGTGACACACCTATTCCTTTGCAAATGCCGTTTCTTGTGCTTGTAATGCCCTTCCCCCTTGTCTATTACCCTTTGTATCCCAGTGAATGCAGTGGAGGCTGGCATATACTAAGTGTTCAATAAAGTCTGCATGAATACACTTAAAATGTCAAAATATGCCACAAAACCTCCAAAGGTGTACACTAAATTCACCATTGTTCTGACTGGAATTTTAGATAGAAATGCATCCATGTTGCTGCTTTTGTGAAAGAAAATAATGGTTTTTATGCAACTATACACTTACATTTCTGCTACTGCAGAAAATGTCTTAGCTTAAAAAGAGATTTAGTTTTAATAAAAATGAGCCAAATTCTTTCAGTACTTAGATAGCAAGTTTAAAATTATGATATCCAGAGCTAGCAAAGGTGCTGTAGAGTAGCACTCATACATTGCAGGTGCCAGGGAAAATCAGAGTGGAATTTGAGAGATGAATTCTGGTGCATGTATTAAGAGCCATAAAAAAATAATAGGTTTCCTTTGATCCAGTAATTCCATTTCTGACAGCCCAACTCATAGAAATAATTCACAATATAGGAAAATGGGCACGGGAATATTAAGCATGGCATTATTTGTTTTAAAAAGTGTAAATAAGTTAGATTCTTATCACTAGGAGCTTGGCTTCATCACTTTTGGTGCGTCCATTCAGTGAAATGTCGTGTGGCCATTTAATACCTATGAAGTCTGTCATGAAAAATACAGAAGAGCAAATATTAAGAGAAAAAAGTAAGGATACCTAGTAATTGTATGCATCCAAAGATGACAACAGTATAAAAATGTAAATGTGAAAATAATTATAGGGAATTATGGATATTTTCTTCCTCCCCCCACACCAGATTTTCTATAATCTTGTAACATTATTTTTATAATTTAAATAGAAATTTTAAAATAAAAAATAAATTATATCTGTAATACCATAAAAATGTAGTATTACAGAAATAATTTTGATGCTGGCTTTTAATTTAATTCTCTACCTGAAGCTGACCCCTTGTAGTAACTGCTGTTACTTTACAGAATCCAGGAATCATGGTGTTCCACCATCTGGTTTATGCCATCTCTTTAATCAATATTTATGAATATACTTCACAGGGGTTTTATGAGTCACTGTACCTTATAGAATTTTTAAATTAAATTCCTTTGTGAATATCACTGGCACTCATGCATTTTGTGAAAATCATTGATAATTATTGCCTTTTGCATGGGTCAATTTATATCGAGAAGAATTCCTTATGACAGTGGGGATGTCCTTCACCAGGATGGATTTACATATTCCATTTAAAGAGCTGCATTCTAGAGAGGGATATCCCAGGCCCAGACACATCCTCAAAGAAAATCACTGGAGCAAGACTCATGATAATTTCCCAGTAACTTCAACTCTTCCTGCAGGTAAGAAGACCTCCAAAATCTCTGTCTCAGCCATTAGGACTTTCACAAGGTCCAATCACAGACTTCTAGATATATTTCTACTGACATGATCTGTTTTCTTCAAAACTCAATACACCTGAAATGGCCCCAGCTGATTCCTCTCCTGACTTCCATGTTTCTCACATAAGTACCTGCTTTCTAAGTCACTTAAACTCCCCAATTAGAAAATTAATGTTTTCCCTCTCTCATTCGTATACATGTATGAAGTTAGTACAGCCAGTCAGTTTAGATAATGCTTCTCAGATCAAAACTCTTCTCTTTGCTTTTCCTTGTCTCCATGCTTGTTTAGATTTTACCACTATTTCGAAAGTCTCCTGATTAGTCTCTCTTCCTCTACTCTTCTTCCCTATCTGATCCCACTACTATATGAGTGTGTCTTGAGTGGCCATGCAACTCCCCAGGACACTAAAAAAATTTCAGTACATTTCTCATTACCAACTGGGTTAAATAAGATGTAGCATTCAAAGCTCTCTGTAATTTAGAGCCAATCTACTTTCCTAGCTTTGTTCTCTCAAGGCTGCCGCGTTACACAATTCTGAGGGCACCATTTACACGGCAGAATGCATATGTAGACTACGCCTCCAGTAGTATGTAACCATACACCACAGTGTGACTGGTGCTCCCTGGAAGTGTGCAATACCTGGCTGTGTAACCCTGTTCTCTCCTGTAGCCAAAGCCTATTCTCAGAAAGGCCCTTTCAGCCTCTGCATCTTTGGACCATCTTTGCCTAGCAAGTCTTGCCCACTCATTAATACCCCTTATCCTGGAAGTCTTTCCTGGTTTCCCCAACCCTTTTCCTCTCTCCTGGTATCACTCTAATTACATTTGCTAAGTGCGTATACTGAGATAGGTCAGAATCGGACAGAGTAATTTTTTTTAACATCTTTATTGGAGTATAATTGCTTTACAATGGTGTGTTAGTTTCTGCTTTATAACAAAGTAAATCAGCTATACGTATACATATATCCCCATATCTCCTCCCTCTTGCGTCTCCCTCCCACCCTCCCTATCTCACCGCTGTAGGTGGTCATTCCTCATTTCAGCACTATTTCCATGACGTTGGACAAGTTACCTTACTCCTCTAAGCCTCATCTGCCTGTAAATGGAGATAATATTACCCATTCCCACAGAGCATAGGGAAGATTAAATGATATCATAAATGTCATGTGACACATTTAGCACGGTTTCCAGCACAACATAAATGCTCCTCATGTGTCAGTTGTGGTGGTGGAGGTGGTAGCTACTGCTGAGGTGATGGTCATAGGTTTTATTTGTTCTATTAGCTGGGAAAGCGGGGCCTGGGGAGAAAGTTTATATGCCAGGCTCTGCCACGTACAAGCTGTGAAGCCTTGAACAAGTTCTCTTTACCTTTCTGAACCTTGTTTTCCTTTCCAATAAAACTATCAAATGACACAATGGATAAGAAAATGCTTTGCAGACTAGGCAGGCAATATAAATGTAAGGTGGCAACAGGAGCATGTTGGCAGGGTTTTTATTTATCTCTTATTCCCTTCAGGGCCTTGCACTCGGTGTAGATAAGTACACTCAATGTACTGCTGTACAAACTGAATATTTGAGCAAAATTTTGTATATGAGTCCAAAGACTTATGGAGCATCGCTGTTATGTGATTCTAGAGTTTGAAGAAATTTCAGAGATTGTTTGCTTTGACGCCCCATCTCACTAACACCTAAAGTCATACCCAGGGTCATAAAGAGATTTAGCAGCTGAACTCAGATCTGTATCCAATTTTTCAGGTTTTTCTTCCCATCATTCTTAGCTGACTCCCCATATTAAGATCTCATAAATGACAAAATATATATGTTTAAATGTTATTAGTTTTAACTTAACCAAAACCTTAGTAACCCAGTTGAGGCAATTCATGGAAAATTTTTTTTCTTTTTTTTTAATAAATTTATTTATTTATTTTTGGCTGCGTTGGGTCTTCGCTGCTGCGCATGGACTTTCTCTAGTTGCGGCGAGTGGGGGCTACTCTTCCTTGCGGTGCACGGGCTTCTCATTGCGGTGGCTTCTCTTGTTACGGAGCACGGGCTCTAGGCGTGCGGGCTTCAGTAGCTGTGGCTCGTGGGCTCAGCAGTTGTGGTTCGTGGGCTCTAGAGCACAGGCTCAGTAGTTGTGGCGCACGGGCTTAGTCACTCCGCGGCATGTGGGATCTTCTCGGACCTGGGCTCGAACCTGTGTCCCCTGCATTGGCAAGCGGATTCTTAACCACTGCGCCACCAGTGAAGCCCCGTGGAAAGTTCTCTTAAACACAGGAGAAGAACTAGAAATAATGGCTACTAGAATTTAGCACTATTTTTCTCTTGTTTTCTTCCTTCTGCATGGAACAGCAGTGTCTGCAGCTTTGAGCCTGCCTCATCTTGAGAAGAGGAGGGTGTGGATAGTGAGTGATGTAGAGCAAGCAAGTGAGCTCAGACACCTGGGACTGGCGTGGAGAGAAAGCAGAGGTGGGGGCAGGCATCCTCAAGCTGAGGGGGTTTGTCTGCACTTCTTAGTGCCACTCCTACTGTCTTATACTGACTATTTTCATCCTCCTTTCCCTCTACCCAATTCTGTAGGGTACTCATATGTACCTACCACCATTAATACCCCTCAGACACTGGGAGTTGTTTGGGATGAGGGATTCTGTCATCTACATCTTTGAATCTTCCTTAACACCCTGTAATGCATTATAGAGGCTTCGTGATAATGGATAAATGAATAGATAAAAAAGGGAATAAATACTGATAGAAACCCAGAGGGAGTAAGGAAGAAAAGCATAACAACTTACTCCTCAGCTACCAGAGTTCAAGCACATTTTAGAGAGACTTTTCAGAGATAGCTTGGGTTCATTATATTTTAGCATCTTTTAATCCAGAGATTACCAACTAGTGCCCCAGGGTTAAATTCAACCTAAGCACCTATTTTGTTTGCCCTTTCCGTATTGGCCCACCGTTAAATAAACAAAGAATTCACATTATATTGAATTCTTTGCCAATGTTTAAAAACTGGGAGATGTCACATTTTAAAAGAATCCAGATTTTTCTGAAAAAACTCAGCAGCAGTGGGATCATATTCCCATTCCCTTTTGATAAGGCAGACACTGTCCTGTGTCCCATAGTAACAGTCACTGACATAGACAGTAGTCAATTGCCATCTATGTCATGTTCAAACTCTTAAAAATCCCCACTCACACTTCTTGCTTATACGACTTGCTTGGCCCCACTAGGTGTTAGAGTTTACAACTCTGGCTTTAGTCAGTGTCACAGCCCCTACCCCACACTGAAGGAGAGGAAAAGATCAAAGAGAAATTCTAAGAAGGTAATAGTATTAACAATACTTACTGAGCTTTAGCCATGTGTGTAGACTGTGCTATTTTATATATCCTCACTGTGTGCTCTGTGGATCAGGAACTAGTCTTATCACCATTTTATATCTGAGGAGACTTTGGTTTACATGTTAGGTAACTTGTCCAAGGCTACATACAGTTCATGAGTGTTTATAATCCAGATATTTCTGCCTCCAAAGCCTATCGTTGGAACTGCTACACTGCTTTTGTACTCTTTCTTAACATATAAATGATGAAATCAACACCATTATATACTCTCTTCATCTCTTAGAAAAAGCAAATAAATATTGATTAACTACACTCAAACAATTTTAAATTAGGCAGTCAATTTTGAAGTACTCCAAATCTTGCCGATTTTTGTTCATGCAGTGGTGGGCTGGCATTAATAATATGCCTGGGTAAATTCCTGCAGCATTTGGTAGTTTGAAACATCTAACATACAGGTGGGAGGATATGTATAGCAAAGTAACAGAAAATCTCTTTCTTTTCTTTCCAGTTGAACTTATTGTGACATGTAGGGAATTCATTCTGAAAGATGGTGGGTTTCTTAAATGGTGGCTAATTCTGATGCATCTGCAAACACTTGACTCTTTGGGTACCCAGGCTTCTTCTGAAGTTGTATGGATGTTACCCCTGAATTAGAGGAACTAAAAGCAACCCATACTCACTGTGTCGTACTCTCAGGCCCCCTTCCAGCACAGGAAGGCTTCTTTGCACTCTTTCCAGTAATAGCTCCTATGTGTTAATCAAATACATCTCCCTGGTTCAGTTTTTTCCTAGCAACATTTCATTCTTTTCTTATTAATTGTGCCCTGTGAATTTTGGGGGGGGGGAATTCTTATCTAAACCAAATCTCTATCCCTACCCCCCACCATTATTAGGCAGCATTATAATAACAGATCTTATTGGCTGTTCCACATTGTGCTGAAGGCACACAAGGCCGTGTCTAACTGTTTATATCAAGGGCTGTGTATGGAAAAACCCTAAGTTTATGTGGTGAGGCTGCAGTGGGGTAGATAGTTGCTTCATTCAAGGGATAACCACGGCTATCAGAATGATTGCTGCTTTGTTTTACGTGAATGTCTCGCAAGAACATGTGCCCACAGCTAAGACAAAATAACACTTATTAAACCTATTTATTGCACATTTCATCATCATAAATCTTCTAGGGAGTCATAGCCTAAGCAGCAGCTTGGCCACATGGGGACAAATGATCAGTTACGTCTAATTGGAGACAATTTCATAGATTTTAAGTTGTTTTCTCCTGGGAAGAGTGTGTTCTTATGGCTAATGTAGACATTTGGATTCAATCTAAAATTGCATTCCTGAGAACATCCTGGATTACATTGTACGTTAGGATTTCAGAATGCATATTAATGTCTTCCTAAGTGTCCAGTTCACTGGTTTATTCCCTTTTCATTTGATAGCTGCCACAAGAAGCACCTTTCTGAGGCAGCTGTCTAGAAATGTGATTTCTGAGTTGCTTAAAACCTCTCTCAAGGGATTCCCTGGTGGCGCAGTGGTTGAGAGTCCGCCTGCCGATACAGGGGACACAGGTTCGTGCCCCGGTCCAGGAAGATCCCACGTGCCGCGGAGCGGCTGGGCCCGTGAGCCATGGCCGCTGAGCCTGCACGTCCAGAGCCTGTGCTCCGCAATGGGAGAGGCCACAACAGTGAGAGGCCCCTGTACTGCAAAAAAAAAAAAAAAAAAGAAAAAAAACCCTCTCTCAAATCCCCACCCAAGAATATACTACCCATAGACTTTCCTCCTGGGCTGCGAATTCCCATCATCTGTCCCTGGAAAAAGTGGCCCATTAAGATGCATTAAATTTGCCACTGTAAAATTGATACATTTAAGATGTCTCTGGACTTGTCATAAATTTTCCCACCTCCATGCCTAGGCAGATATTTGGAATGTTCTTACACCCCTTTGCCCCTTGTCCAATTGCTTCTCAAAATCAAAGGTCTGGCTCAAATGTTATATTCCCCATAAAAATCATCCCTGGCTGCCCCAGTCCAAAGCACTGCCTACCCATATTAATGCCTGCAGTGCATATTTATGCCTTCATTAATTCGTCATTAAATGAGGACTAGGAATTTAGAAATATGGTGAAAATAGAGAAATAAACATGGGTATTTGCCCTTTGGTCATGTCCTCCAGGGCAGCTTTCTTATTTACTTTTACATTTACTGTCTAATTACATTTACTAACTGATCCTGGTTTCTCAATCATGGGAGTGATAATGAAAGTTTTCTAAAAATAATAAATGTATTTAAATACATTTACATTAAATACATTTACACCTTAATGGAAGGCTTATTTAAATTATAACACAGGCAATACATAGATATAGAAAAGAAAACAAAAGCAAAAAGCCATGAATTAGGTACTTAGCATTTATAGGCTTGAGGAGAATTGTTAAGGGAATAAGTGAAAAATGAAAATTTAGAAAGTTGTTTTAGGGACAAACACACCTGGAGATAGACAAATGGTAATGCATCTTGATAAATCCTGTGATAATGTAATAAAAATACGTCTGTAGGATCCTACCAGAGGTATCAGTTGCCAGGGAGGGAGCATCAGAGCCAAATTAACTTGTTTACTGCTCATGGGACTCCCCCCACCCCACATCTGATCAGGTTTGGGTGCATATCTCATCTCCTTAGAAGTTACATAAGGTGGCCCTGAGAGGGAAGGATTCACTCTGCATCATCGTCCCTCCACACACTAGTGCACAGCGTGAACTAATTGTTGTTCCTAAAGCTAATATCTAAGGAAAGGTATTGTTTGTCATGGATCTAGCAGATAAAATAGAAATGTATGCGTATTTCAGACTTGTCATCTTACCACTTCCCAGATTTATAATCTTCTTTTTAAAGTGTAATTGACCTCCAACTCTGTGTTAGTTCCAGGTACACAGCATAGTGATTTGATATTTCTATACATTACAAAATGATCACCACAATAACTTTAGTTACCACCAGATTTATGATCTTAGTATCTCTTAATTGGTAATCAGAATGCATTCTTTTGTTATAACGTTTCCTGACAAATGAACTAAAGGTCTTGGGAAATACCTTACCAAAAACAGATCCTATTTAAGAATAATCAAGGTCTGGCAAAATAGGGTTCTGTGTATGGGGTGGGGATACCTATAAATCCTAGGAACTCAGGAGTTACAAGATCCTACAAGAGATCTCCATAAAACAGGTGGGCTGGAGACCTGAGTGACTTCACAGACTGATGCAGGGCACACACCCTCCTGCTCTTTCCTTTCCGACTTCTTTGTCTCTTCTCTGGAGTCTCCGTGGAAGGCATATCCCCTGGAAAATAGCATAACGTCTGAGAAGGGCCCAGGATTGGGTGTCACACATTCTGGGTTTGAATCCTAGCTCTGCTCTTTTGAGCTGTATGACCTCAAGCATGTTACTTAACCTCTTTACGTTTCTTCAT
This sequence comes from Tursiops truncatus, assembly GCF_011762595.2. Classification (NCBI taxonomy): domain Eukaryota; kingdom Metazoa; phylum Chordata; class Mammalia; order Artiodactyla; family Delphinidae; genus Tursiops; species Tursiops truncatus. Next base: position 58,415,108 of record NC_047037.1, read on the forward strand.
CAGTAAAATGAGATTCTTAGCACCTTATCCTTACAAGATTCGTTATGAGAATTTGAGATAAGGAATGTAAAGCACTTGGCATATATTATAGGAATCATTTTATAATTATTGTTGTATGAAGGAAAGTTTCCCTGAAAGCAGTGTTGTGACATTAAGTGCTAGAAATACCCCTAACATCCAAAGTTCAAGATGAGCCCGGAGGTAAGAAGGAAAGAGAGGTGGGTAAAGCAGTGAAGGAGCTGATCCTTGCACAGCAGCCAGAGATCTTGTTAGAAATGGGGAATCTTAGGTCCCACCCTATACCTACTGAATCAGAATCTGCATTTTAACAGGATCCCCAGGTGACCGTTTGCACGTTAGAATGGGAGAAGCATTGTTGTTAGATGATATCTCCTCTTCCTCTGCTCCTCTAATTCCTTCCTTTTTGACCCCAGACAAGAGGACCTTGTCAGGCAAATGCAGTCACAAACTTCTTTAAGCAGCTCAAAAATAATGAAAAGAACAAAAAGAGTAATGGTGAACAACAGGTGCGTGCACTGTTCTAAGCACTTGACATGTATTAATTTGTTTAATACCCACAACAGAACTAGAAATGGATACTATTATCATCCCCATTTTACAATTGAGTAAACCAAGGCACGAAGAAGGTGAGTTACTTACTAAGGGTTATACAGTAAGTGCAGTTTCTGGGATAACAACCCAGGCATTTTGGCTCTAGAGCCCTTGCTCTCAACCACCATTGATTCCAGCTTCTTTCCACCACTTCTCCAAAATCACAGTTGAACTAAAACACATGATGCAAGCCATGATGCACCTGCTTCTTCCCTCCAGGCAGCTATTTTGCCCCTAAACTTCCTTGAGGTCATCTAGAAGTGAATCTAGTAGGGTAGCTTCACAAACTTTAATCTTCCCCCACTGCCTCTGTCAGAGTTCTGAGCTGAATTTCTTCTCCTTAGACTTAGGTAGTAGCTTCCTCAGCTGACTTGGTTGTGGTCTTTCTCCCACTCAAGGCTGTTCAAATACTATAACCAGAATTATCTTTCTAAAGGGCAGCTCTGATCACCTGTTCCCATGTCAAAACCTCAAAAGCTTCCCCATTTGAATGTAATCCACCTGCCTCAATTTGAGATTCCAGTTACTGCTTAGATCCTGCCTTTCTAAAATTATTTCCAACCATCTCCCCCAACACGTGTGCACTCATGGAGTGACCCAGCTGCATGCCCATTTTAGGCAGTCATGCTTTTGCCTCTCTCTAGAATGCCATTTCCCATATTTCATCTGTCTGAGACCACTCAGGCCCCATGTAGATACTATATTCTCAAGAGACGTTTTTACATGCACAGAGTCAAGATTCATCTTTCTCTCCCCTCTTTTCCTCTTCAACTTTGTGGCTGTCTCATAGAGATACCTTGTATTAATAGCGGGCATGTGCCCTTTACAAGTCTAGTTAAATGTTCTTTGAATAAAATATTGACCATAAGTAATGAATTCTACTTAATCTACTTTCAAACTTGACTTCCTGAGGCAGCTTTATCCAGCTTTCTCTGTGGAGTATCTGGCATTTAAGCAATTATATGATAGTACATTAGGAGAGGGGGTAGAAGTTCCCCCTTCACCCTGTAGTAGATTTCTCTGAGAAATCTGACTCAGTCATTGATTTTCAACAAACATGAAAAGCCATGTATCTTGCATGAATAGCAGTGAATAGCTTCATGGCTATCCTACCCCATTCACCTATTCCCCCATGTTTATTTTACATACATACATGTGTTTTTAAGCATATATTTAAAAAATAGTTTGAGCTCTAACCATTGTCCAAAGGAGTTCAATTTCTAAAGATATGTACACCCTTTAATGTGACATCTTACTTCTAGAAATCCTGAGAAATTTTCATAGATACAAAGATTATTATACAAGAATGTTCATTGCAGGGTGGTTTATGTTAGCAAAAAATTCCAAAATAACCTAAGTATCCAAAATAGTAGTGATTAAATAAAACATAGTATGTCCTACCCATAGCATGCTTTAGGTAAAATGATACTGAAAATATTTGTGGAAACAGGTTCATGACATATTTTTAACTGAACAAAATATGTATGAAGGAATAGAGAACGCAGAAATAGTCCCGCACAAATATGACCAACTGATTTTTGACAAAGGTGTAAAAACAATTCAATGGAGGAAGAATAGTCTTTTCAACAAATGATGCTGGAGCAATTGAACATCCACAGGCAAAAACATGAAAAAAAAATAGATAAATCTTGATGTAAACCTCACACTTTATAAAAAATTATTTTGTAATGGATCATAGATTTAAATGTAAAGTGTAAAACTGGAAAACATATAGAAGAAAACATAGGAGAAAGTATTTGGGACTTAGGGATGGGCATAGTGTTCTTATATATGAAACTCTAAGGATGATCCATAAAAGAAAAAAATGATAGTTTGGATTTCATCAAAATTAAAAACTTTTGCTCCATAAAAGACCCTATGAAAAGGCTGAAAAGATAACCTAAAAGCCAGGAGAAAGTACTGCAAACCACATATCCAACAAAGGACTTGAATCTAGAATATATAAAGAATTCTCAAAACTCAGCACAAAATAAAGAATAAAAAGACCAAAAATCCAATTAGAAAATGGGTAAAAGACATGAATAAACATTTCATCAAAGAGGAGATATAGATGAGAAATAAACACATGAGAAACTGTTCGATATCATTAGCCATGTAGGAAATGCAAATGAAAACCACGAGATGTTACTTCACACCCATCAGAATGGACAAATGAAAACTGATGATAATACCAAGTGCTGGTGAGGACTTGAAAAAACTGAATCACTGGTACATTGCTAGCTGAAATGTGAAATGGTACAGTTATTCGCAAATCTAGTTCAGCAGTTTCTTTAAAAAAAAAAAAAGCGAAACTAAACATGTTCTTACTAAAAAAGCAATCACATCTCTGGGCATTTATCCCAGAGAAATGAAAACTTATGGCCACACAAAAACCTGTACCTGATTGTTCATAGCAGCTTTATTTGTAATAGTCAAAAGCTGGAAACAACCCAAATATCCTTTAGTGGATGAGTGATAAAACAAATTGTGGTATATCCATTCTGTAATACTACTCAGCTACATAAATGAACTAACAGGAATGAACTATTGATGTATGCAACAATTTGGATGAATCTCAAGGGAATTATGCTGAATGATAAAAGCCAATATCAAAAGATTACACATGCATGATTTTATTTTACATTTGCAAATGTTGTCGGGGTTAGAGATGGGGTAGAATAAGGAAGGGGAATGGATGTGACTGTAAAGGGTTAACACAGGGATCTTCATGATGATGGGATAATTCTGAATCTTGACTGTGGTGTTGATTACATGAATCTACACATGTGTTATAATTACATTAAACTACAGTAGTGCAAATGAGTTCATGTAAGACTGGTGAAATCTGAATAAGATCTGTGGATTGTACCAATATCAGTTTACTGGTTTTGATATTGTACTATAGTTATCTAAGATGTTACCACTGGGGAAAACGGGATAAAAGGTACATGATACCTCTGTGTACTATTTTTCAAACATCCTGTGAATCTATAATTATTTTAAAATAAAAAGTAAAAAAACAACAACTAAGTTTCTACATGTGATAACTTGGATGGATCTCAACGACATTATACTGAGTGAAAAAAAAATCCCATCTCAGTTACATACTGTATGATTCCATTTATAGGAGGCGGTGTATTAGTTGGTTCATGAAAATGTTACCAGAGGCTCACAGGAACTTAACCTTAAATTCCCCCAGGAGAAATGATTTAATATTTGCTAATTTAGTGTTTGCAGTGACTTTATGGAACATAACTACTATAAATGACATGAATCAACTGTATATAATTCTCATAATAGCAGATAGATAGAAAGAGAACGAATTAGTAGTTGCCAAGGGATAAGGATGAGGAAGGAGGTAATGAAGGGGTAGACAATAAAGGATTTCCACAGAGAAGTTTGTGTAATGGAATAGTTCTATATATAGATTATGGTGGTGGTTACACAAATCTATACATGGGATCAAATTGCATGGAATTACACACAGGTGTGTGTGTGTATGTGCAAGTAAAACTGAATTCTGAATAAGGCAGGATATAGTCAGCAGTATTGTACAAATGTCAATTTCCTACTTTAGATACTACATTTATGTAAGATATCACTGGGGGAAGCTGGGGGAAGGATATGCTGAACTCTTTGTACTAATTTTGCAACTTCCTGTAGTTTATAATTATTTCAAAATTTTAAAAGTCTACAAAGCAATATGTATAATGCAACCACATGTATATAATCTAAAATTGGTATCTACAACTTAAAATTTCAAGTCCTAATTATAGTTGCTAATCAATATAAAAGTTAACGAGGAACTACCAAAATCATCTGAGATATCACTGTGTGCTAAGGGCAAAGTATCTTTTAATTTAGATTTATACTTGACTAAAATTAATTTAATCAGGATTTAGATATAGATTTTATTAAATATAGAGATAAATTTTAATGTAACATAAATGTTACCCACAGTGTTAGTGTTTTTCTACACATTTGAAAATCAGCTGTAAATATTTGATAGTTTACTTTCATATAATATTTAATATTTGGAATATTAGAAGTTTATTGACCACTCTAGTGTATCCAACAGATTAGTTTACATTTCTATTTAAAATATATCAAATGATTTAAAATTTTAGCTTCTGGTTGAAAGTAAAAGAATTTTATCAAGATTATAAATATTACTGGAAGTTTAAGAAAACAAGGTTCATCATATTTAAAGGTTTAATATAATAGATTTACAAAAGTTAAGTGTTAGGGAAGATTTGTTAAATAGTTGCAGTATTTAAAATATTAATTTCATCTTCAACACGTAACATATAGTAAATTTATAAATGCTATAAAACTTAAGGAAATTTTATTTAAGTGACTAAACACTTTGAAGATTTGAAGTCAAACTTTTAAAAGCTTAAGGAAAAACTGGGTTTATGAATATGTGACTTTAATAAATGGAATATTAATATTTTTAAAGTAGCCCCAGAATATTCCCTTTTGTGTGTCCTCAATACCCAAATTTCATGTTTATACTGTGGGATATAGATACTGATTTCATTGGCATGTAGGCATTACAAAAAGAATTTATGAAACTCTGCATTAACATAGGAATATGAAAGTAATAAAAGCAAGAAACAAAACAACATAATATAATTTAAATATGATGTATAGCAGATTAAGTAAAACCTTATTTTTTGAACTATTCTATATACTGACTTACAAACACATCCACTGCATTTCCTAAGAACTAAGAAAGATGCCTTTTCTACCTTTTTTCAGTAAGAATGTATGCAGGTCTAGAAAAGAGTTTTGAGAAGGATGCTTTGTCCCCGGCCCTATTCTTGAAATGAAATGAGCATGAGTTTTGTGTCAGAACCAGTTTGAATCCTATCTCTGACTCTTACCAGCCATATCTCCTTGAGTGAAAGTCACTCAGCTACTCAGAGCCTGTGTCCTTTTCTGTGAAATGAAAATAATAATATCTGCTCATATAAAAGTACTTGCTACACAGTAGGCACTTTATTAAAGGGCTTCTCCACCTTTCCTCTTAAACTTATGAATATTGTGAATCTTGTACCTGACTGTGCTTCCCCCTTTGCTTGTGTCCTGGACCAGCACCCCTGGCAACTCTGGTAAAATGGGTTATGAATTTCTGTGTGTGCATCTCACCCTTGGTCTTATTCAGTCTTTATTTTCCCTTTGCTTTCCTTTCTCTGGTAAATACTGTATCTCTCACATTATATTTTTGTTTGGAGCCACCTTAAATCCTTTGTGAAAGGTGTCAGGTGGAAGGTCCTGAAGAAGTGTTGGCTGGTTCCTTTTCCCTCCACCATGACCAGACACCCGAAGAGACCTCTCCCTCCTTCTCTGCAGTGGATGGGTCTTTCTGGGTTATTGAAAGCCCACCCTGCTCTAAGTAAACCCAGAGTTCCATTTAGAGTAGGGCTAGTAAGGAAGTGGCAGCCAGAATCATCTAATACATTCAGCACTTGATTCCTCAAGTGACTATTAGCTGTTCTGTGTAAAGTTCACAGCAAATTAACCATCTTTCACCTGTCATCTAGCTGTTTTCTGCTTAGAGAATTAAAGTTGATGTTTGTGAGTAACTAAGCAAAATACAATCAGGAAGGAAATCTGTACTTTAAAGGAAGTATATGATGCATTTCAAAAATAAGTGTCCCAGATTGTAACCTGGCTTTTTTGTTCAATCTTAGCAGTTGATGGTAATAAATTGTTACAATTATTGATCAGCTGTTTCTTCCCGCTGAAAAGCACTGTCATTGGAAGAGAGAGAACACTCACATTCCCTAAACTTTAAGAGTGAAAAAAGCCATATGCATATAAGTATGAAAATATTTTCTGTGGTTTTGAATGAGATCAGTATATGTGTGTACTATGTATATGTTTAAAATTCTTCCACCTGATCAAAACGCTTTTAAAAGAGAAAGAATAGCTGATGCCTATTGTTCAGACTGGAAAGTATTGTGATTACACTAAAAAGCATAGCCCCTCTTGAAGTTTAGTTTTTTACTTCCTTTATTTGAGTATAAAGCAAAAAGGAGGCTTCTCTAAGATGTCCTAATAGAAGCTTTTGAATGATCTGCAGAGGTAGCATTGAGGTGAATGGAGTCCATCAAGATTTGCCAGAAGTATGAAGTAATTATCGAAAGGATTCCATTAGAGACGAAAGCTACCTAGACTAATACAGACAGAAAGGGCTGACCCTTTTCAGGCTCTTAACTTTCTCTAATGGATGGCCTTAAGTTGAAATCAAGACTCAACTGGATCATTGATTCTTAAAAGAAAAATATTGAGCATAGTGGCATATAAGTAAAAGCTGGAAAAACGGTCAGATAGATTTATCTTTTAGTTAAAGCTTGGGATGAAAAGTATTTTTACTATTTGCTGTTTTTTAAAAAATTTTAGGCTCACAGGAATGGAGACTAAATGATAGGATATATTCTCATGAGGTAAATATTCGTTTTAATAAAGTAATGAAAGCTGCTTTCAATAAGAACAACATGGTTGTCAACAAAAAGGAATCTACAGATTTTTAAAAGATAGTTGCCATTATATGTTACCTATTAGGTAATGGAGTGTTCTTTACCTAGTAATTGACCCATGTGTGAAATTCCATACTTTCCTCTGAAAGGCCACACAAAGTCTTGGAGTCTATATTTTGTAGTGCATACTTCCATAGCCAACGTGTAATGCACACACAGACATGCACACATGTACACACGTGCACACATACCTAGCCAGGGTAAAAAGGGTCAAGTACGTGAAATTATCTAAAATTTCCTGTGTTTGTCGAAAGCAGCAGCTGATGCCTTTGCCTCTAGTTGTTCCAAAGCACTTCATTGCAGCTGGGTAGAAGTGTTCAGAGTGTCAGATTGGTAATTAAGTGGTCTGTTATGGAGGGAAAATTGCTAATAATAAATAAATGTACCACAATTGTCTGAGTATAGGGTCAGCAGAAGGCAAGAATGCCAAGGGGAGAAGTGAAATTGTGGATGAAGCATTTTGGTTGTCATTTAAGTTAATATTAGGTTGCTCCTGATAAGTAAGATGGGCTAAAGTGGCCAGTAATATGTAAGTGGAAGTAAAGAACCTATTTTAAAATCTCAAACATAGTGCTAGGATGAATAAAAAAAATCCTGTACCATTTTAGTTGGGCATGTCAGTGTACTCAATATATGGTTAAATACTAGATCATTAATAAATTGTATCAGTACTCAATTTAATAATATTCTGAGAGAATATAAGAAAACTGACAGTACAGTTAATAAATCTCCTGAGAATCATATACAATTGGTGTAATTTTACACTGAGGATAATAAATAATTCCATAATAATGACCCAGCAGATTCTGGATACATTTCTATTAGAGTTTTCTAATTTATCTCATTGAAAACTATAAATGTTTTAAATTATCAAGTAAAGTTATTAACCAATAAATACATATCAGTTAAGTAAATCAATATACAAACACTTAAATATATATAAGATGGAGTGAAATCATATATAGTTTGACTTTTACTAATAAAATAAAATGTTTTATGAAATATAAAATAATTTCTCTTAAATATAATATGACCCTAAATGTTACTGAGTATTTCAACTTCAGAGTAACTTTTGCTTTATTGTGTCTCTATTATAATAATTGTACAGTTATACTTTTCAAAACAAGCTTTCACATATATATTTTTCAATCCTTCTTTAACAATTCTGTGAAGTAGATGGGACAAATATTATTATTAGCTTTGTTCTGTGGATGAGAATACTGAGACTCAGAAGATTCAAGGAAGTAATTTACCTAAAGTCACATAACAACAAATCGGTAGAGTCTGGAATTGAATGTCTTCTGATGACTCCAAAAAGTGTGGAGTGTGCGTGTGGGCAGGGTAGAGTCTTCTTGTGATTACTCTTCATAGTTGAAGATGCTCATGCTGATGGCCTTTGTGGCAGAGCAATTTGCTCAGTAACAGAGGGATGCGGGGGGAGAGAAGAAAGAAGAGAGAAAATTTTAAAAATATATATGGGTCCAGTTCATATAGTGCCTATTTGGTGAATAGCTGTTTGGTGAATGTTGACTTGTAAGATGTTTTCATGTTTTGTGACTCACTTGTATGCCTTCCAGACTACATGACACCTTTGTTCAAAAAAGAGATGCTTCATTACAGAAAAAAAATCGTCAGCCAAGTCAGTATCAACTAATGGGGACAAAGCTATTTGCAGGATTTCAGGAGAGCGTCATCACACGTATGGCCTTTGGGAGCATGCCATAGGTTGAAACTAAACTAGAATGGAGGATAATAGCACTTGATAGTATTAGGAGGTTTGTATTAAAGCTGTTGAAATAAATGAGGCTAGAAAGTTTATTGTGGTTTTTTTTGGCTTAAAACTCCCTTATATCTAACTCATGAAAAGGAAATATCCTCTGTACTGTACTATATCCAGAAATGTCTGCATGGAGCTTTAAGTACGGAGGGTATGAGTATTCCCTGATCTATATAGTGAATTTTATAATATTCACAGATGTTATGTGTCTTAATGGGCTGATTTGTAATTACTTGAAATGTAGTCACCTCTCGAGAAATGTCTTGAGAGGTAAATAAATCAATGATTATGAAGTGCCTTCTACAAATTTGACCCTTGCCATGAGGGCGTGACCCAAGCTAAGTGCCCAGCAGCATAACCCTGTCATGAGACAGAGTTCAGAAATTGAGGATTTATCAAAGATCTTAGGATATGGATAAGAAAAATATTGAAATGCCTACTCAATTCCCCGTATTACAGTGAGAATCTGGTTGAATGTGTTCCTGTCCTCCCTCAGTATGTTTACAACTATAATTTTCTTGTAAAGGAAACTCTAATGAAGTCAGAATACTTAAATATTGCACACTTCTTTTGTTGACAGAATCGATCAAGTCCAAATGTTATTTTTGGTTTTGCAGACATCACTGGTGAATAATTTGGAGGGAAGAACACTAGAGTATGAATGTTCTGGAAATGCTGAAATGTTTTCAATATATATCAAAATATAAATCCTACTAATTATGCATTTATATTACACTCTGAGCAAAAAAAGAATTCTCTAGTATGTTTTTTCAGGTTTCCAAATAACTGTCATATGCTGAATGGATAGCCCAGCTGACGTGAGTGGGCCCAAACTGATGAAAATACGCAGGGCAATTGGCCTGCCAATAAAATGAAGGGGTTTTTAGGTTTCCCAGTTATATAAGGGGGAAAAAAAATCAGATTACAGATTCTGATAGTCCAAATGTCATGTCAATCATTAAGTAACAATATTTATGTAATAAATTAAACCAAGCTAACCTTATGGTACAGTGTTATATATATTCTATATAGTAAGAAAGGAGACAAAGCATTTGGCTGGTATATGAAATTAACACTGTCAGAATATTTTCAGGGACAAGTGTTTCAAAATGTTAACATGTTACTAGGTTTCTTTGCCGTTAAATATAGCCAAGTATATTTAGAATATAGAGAAAATATCCAATTGAGGAACTCTTGGAGGAAATCTGCCTATCCAGTCAGCTGCTTCTGAGACATGGTTCAACGGGCAAGCAGAGGAGGGGAGGAAGGTTCATTTAAGTTTAGATTGCTAATAATAATAATAATAAAATGTTGAATTGAATGGAATTTCTTCCATCCCTTTCAAATGGAAGAAACATGGTTCCTAGTTTTTTATATTTTACATAGAGAAAGAAAAACTCTCCTAATATAATCAAAGATTTAACAGGTTCGGAGGTCTAAAGAAAGAGCTCATCCTCAAGTTAATAGCTTTATTTACAATATCTTTAGCTGAAAAAGTTTTAAATGCGATTTACATGGAACAAATCAGTTTTAGGTTTCAACATACATTTCAATCTGAAGCAGTTTGCAAGATCCAACTAAACATAGCCACCAAACATTTCATTTATTTGAGGTAAGCATGTGCATTTGCAAATGAGTTTCTCTTTATAATAGGAAAATAGCACCAATTTTTACTTAGAATTTTATTTTCTTATTATTATACTTTAGGCCCTCATTTTAGTTATTGTTGTTTTCTCTTTCACCTTGGTTAAATAATTAGTTTCATTTATATTGTTTGTTAGTGATCAGTCTCTGCCTCCCCCAAAATCTACCCTATTAAGGGTCTGCTTGGTTGAGGTTGTATAAACTCAACAGACAGTTAACTAAATGCATTTTGTTTACTCCTCAGTTTTTGTGTTGAGCAAATAGAAGAGCAGCTAACATTCATTTGTTTTTCTTTTTGCTTGTGTTTTGAGAGAATCAGTCAAATTATAGGTGTTTAACTGGAGGTTGGTCCTTATTTATAACCATCGTGCACTAAAAGCTCTTTATTTTGTGTCCACAAAGATATAGGTTACATAAATGTCAACACAAAAATCATTTGAAGTTTTATTTCAAAATGCTGATTTATGGAGATTGGGGCTGTCATTGTGCTGATAAGAAAATGAATGAAGTAGTTCCCATGATAGATGAAAACCTTAAGTAAGACCTTGAATTTCTGATTTTTTCAATTATAGACATTCGCATTTGGTACATAGACATTGGCCAGGCTATTCTCAAAGCTGGATATTCTCCTCCTTATTTTCCAGTGAGTTGTCTAGTGGAAGATTACATACTGTGCCTCAGGAAGAATCAAATGCTGGATGTCTGTTTGGGCTGGTGCAAAATGAAGCCAATAAACCAGAAAAAAAATTGTCCACACTTGCTTTCAAACTGCTAAGTCTCTAGTGTTTTACCATTGTTTAAAACATTTAAACATTTTGTCACATATTTAAATTACCGATGGGCCACTGAGTCATTTTCTTTATAGCACGTCACCCACTGTTTGTAAATTATCCGTGAGCTTGGGACAAGCAGCCATATGTGTATGGGATTTAGAGGAAGGAGGCTCTTGTCTTTTGTTGCAGAAAGTATTGCTTCTGTCTTACTTCATTCACTTGATTTAACACTTCAAAAACTGAATTTTTTTCCTGTGCATGATTTTCCTGCCTATTTTGTACATCGAACAAGTAACAAGCAACATCTTGAATTAGGATTTAATATCAGATCTAGGCATAATTTTCTATGAAAAATAAAATGATTATATTTTAAAAGTCATTCTTGAAAAATGATAGCCAAAAGAGTAAAAACAAATTTTAGACTAATATAATTTTGAGGATGAAAATTTTCTAAGCCAGTAGAATAAGAAGAGTAAAGTTGTTAACTGACTTACAGCAGCAAGTAATATTATAGAATTACAAAATTTAACCTTAAAGAGGACTTATTTTAACACCTCTGTTTATAGGTGAAAAAGCCAAAAACTCCTGGAGTCAGGTGCCTTGCCTAAAATTACACTACAAGTGACCAGGAGAGTTATGTATCCACTTATTCAACAGATATCATTGGAGAACCTACTATATGTTCCAGATGGTAGAAGATCCAAAGATGAAAAAGACCTAGACCATATTTGATACTCATAAGAAATTTTTATGATAGTAAAGTAGAAAGATATGCAGAAATAACTATAAAGAGAATATGATTTATATCATAAGGGTGAAGCAAGTAAAAGGAATTCAGGATTTGAGAGGCAAAGCAAAGTTTAGAACTCTGATGGGTTTTTTCCCTGGTTTATCTCTACCCCTACTAGAGTATAAGCTCCATGAAGGCAGGGACCTTACTATGCAGAATAAGTGGCGTATAGTAAATACTCAGTGAATGAATGACTGACTATTCTTTCCACACTACAATACTGCTTCTTAAAAGTAGCAAATGTGTATGTTCCTTCTAGGAAGCATTTATCCTCCTCACAATGATTACAAGATCTATTCTCTCATTGACTATCCTGGGCTTAATACCATTCTATGATATGTCAGAGTATAATATAATACTTTATTGCTTAAATATTTACCATATTTAAGCAATAAAATAAAATACTCTCAATATTTATCTTTCAGCTTAAAGCATACAGTTTGGAAATTATGAATGCTAAAGTACAGAGTTAAAAACATGGACAGAGCCAATCTCATTGTTTCTAACATATTCCTAGCACATATAACATGTGTCTTGTAACTAGAAGATGGGTATTTTTCATATAATAACACTTGAAAAAGAAATTTGGCCACTTTCCATTGTAAAATTTTTGGCTTCTAGCATACAGATTACTATTTAAGTCCTAAAATATACATGCTCACAATTAAAGAACTTGGGAAGATTTCTAGTAAGAAAAGTGGACATTGTCATATGGCCATGCAAGAAGTTCTAATGCATTTAATTATAATTTTTCTGCTTTAAAGGGGGAAAAAAGAACAAAATGAAATATCATCTCTAGGTCATGTATTTCATTGCATAAGGACTGGAACGACCTAAAACATGTGATAACTTGTTTGGCTGTCCATATGTAAAACAAAATAAAGAACAGAAAGAAAAATCATGTTATTTTTAGGCATAGGCACTTGTTCTAGCCAGAATTAGCAGGTAGTTTTCTTTGATTTCTTATTTACTTTTGCGTAAATATAATATGCTTTTAAAATTTGTTTAGAAATTTTCGTGAAACCCATTCACTGTACACATCAATTCTTATTGAAGAGTATAAGGAGTATTTTTTTGCAGGGGAAAAAGTACGTCAAATAGGGCAATACTAAAAGGCAATATTTTTGATAGTTCCATGTAGCATATTATTTACATAAAAATGAACATATAAGATAATGCCTTCTTTTTATTTTTCTTGGATAATATTCAATTATAGGAATATGTTAAAGTTTGGGGGTCTTTAGCTAGATTTCACCTCTGAATTCTAAAACATGGGAACAACATATAGTCTATTATAATCAAGTTGGAATTCTGGGCATATCTAATACATGGATCATTTGATAGAAAATAAATTTTCTTACCTTTACCCAGAAAGGAGAGAGAACATTAATTTAAATTTAGGGAAGGGTTAATTTGGATAATTATAGATATCTTTGGTGTTTGTATATGTTGTAGCTTACTTGAATAGCATATGAATATTTGGGTTTCAATGTGGAAATTTTACATACAAGTATCCTTAGAAAATCTGACTGAAAATAAAGAAAAGAGTGTGTATTTAAAATTGAGGTGATAATAAAGATATAACATTTTATTTTGAGAAATGCACATTTAAAAATTGTTCAGAGAAGCTGTGTTATAAAAAGTACTCCAGCACTTTCTGGCATTTTTACTGTTTAAACAGATTAAATTTTAAAAATATATAATTTTACATAGCTATCAGAGTAGTCCTGCGTCATGAAAGATACAAGGGATTTGAGTCATTATGTACTTTAAAATATCCTAATGGTAATTATAAGTTTTTTGAAATCACATCAGATTCAGTTAATTATAAATTATTATTACAACATGGAAAGGAGTTATAAAGTCTCACAGTGCTGGCAAAAACTGTTTAAAAAAAAAACCCAACAAATATAATGCAAAAGTAAGTGTTCCTGGTAGCGGAGTTAAATATTTTAAATTATGCTGGTTTGTGACTCAGTATTCAGCCTAATGCAGTCTAGGGGTTGTGCAATAAGTAAAAATTTTGTGACAAGAATATAAAATTTCTAATCTAATACCATAAAAATAACTGCTAGACATTTTATAATTTTGTAAAGAATAGGACAAAAAACACAACTCCTGGTTACAAAACAAAAGTCTGATAAATACACCTTTGCATGGCTGACTTTGAAGTCCTTCCTTATAAATGGGCAACGCATTTTGCATTTTTTGGTCATTTTCCCCAAGTGCCTTTCAGTTTTAACGATCTGAGTTCAGTTTCCTAAGAAAGAAGCCCCTGTTTCCCATTCATCACATCTAAGAGGTTAGAGAGTATGTTTAAACAGATATATTTTCTTTTCGTCTAACCTTGTCTGGAAGATATAGGAAAACTAATTTGCCTTATTTACATATGGCACAATCTATCCAGTATTCAAGGGCTTGTCAGAAACAGGAACCTTGTGCATTTCCATGGTAACCGATGGCATGCTGACAGTATCTGGCTTGTTGCAGCTTCGTCTAGGCAGGCCGGCAATTAATCAGCCATCTACATGCACAAAATTCTTTGTGAGTGAATGGCAGCGCGCCTCTGTAGTGCTGTCTGTGCTTTTACAATTTTGTATTCCTGCCGGGCAAAGTACTTTTTTGTCTCTTCTATTCTTTTTCCATAGCTCCCCAAAATGTGCTAGAAAAGAGTGTGAGGGAGTGGGGAAAAGGGGAACACATCTACCTGTAATTTCAAAATGACATTATTACTTCCTGGCGTCAGATACGCCAGAGTATGTTTCTTCCTTTTATTCATAGTGTGGGTTTGCCGTTTTTTTTTTTTTTTTTTCCTGAGTTTTCTTGGGTTTGGGCTAGATAGTCACTTAATCTGTGTCTCAAGGTCCTTTATTGTTGGTGCAAGTAGGACATACCTACTGAAGCAGGTCTGTGCGTAAATCATGGCTGGGCCTGTGTCGTGTAGTGTGGAGACTTCAAGTCCTTTTACTCCTTATCTAGGTCTATCCTCTCAGCTATGTGGAATGGACATTATTCCCATTTTGCAGACTGAGGCGCAGAGCGGTTAAGTGATTCAGCCAGCTTCCCATTTGGGCTGGAATACTCCAGTGCTCTTGTGACTGTGCCAGCTCTGAAGCACTGGCAGTTACCGTTTATGTAGAGTGATATCTTAGGGTACAGGAATCAGTGTTATTTCACTTCAATAGCCTGGAGTTTTCTTCCTCAAAAAATAGTACCATTTAATTTATTCAAATAGAACCTTATATTATCTAGGATCTGGACAAGAGAGTGAGGAAGTTAACAGTTTGGGCCCTGCCTTAGATGGTTATTAGGAAACTGTTTGGATATGGCCTACAACCCTAACTTTGTCGTGTCTGAGCTTAGCTTCTTTCTCTGTAAAATTAAGGGAATGTATTTGATTATCTTGAAGGGTCCACCCAGCACTGAAATTCTATAATTCTTCAAATTTTCTAAAACATTATTTTGGATAGTTGTAGGTAAAAATTAAGACCTATAATTCCTTCAGTCTTTTGTTCTTGAAAGATGACAGAATGATTTGCATTGAATTGAGCTGAATAAACTTCTTTCTCAAAAAAAGGGAAAAGAAAGATTTAACATCTGGATAGTTGACAAATCTCAGAAGGATTTGGTCATTAGCGTTTCTACAATTCACAGAGCAAAAATTTTGTTGTCTTCAAACTCAAGTTTAAGCGAAATATCTGAAGAAAATTTTAAGTGTATTGGGGCATAGAGATATTAAGTTTCTGAAGTTTCACACATTAAAAGGAAAGTTTTTGTTGGGAGAGTTTCAATGGAAAAAAAACTAGTAACAAAAGTGTTTATTCATAGAATGGAGGGAATACAGGTGGAAACACATGTAATCTTTAATATCTCTGTAAATCTAAAGTCATTTTTATTAGTTTAGGAATATGAATGTTTATAAAAATATACCTATTTTAATAAGTTCATTACTTTTATTAATTTATTTAAGGGAGAATTATTTATTTATCATGTAATTTTTCTTTAAAATTAAAAAAAATTTCTTAAAAATGTGACCTCAGTTTGAAAGTAAATCCCATTTCAATAATATAAAAATAAGGATGCTGTTTCATACAAATATTTTGCCACTCTCTCTTCCAGTTCTGCTTCGTTTGTTTTATGAACGACAAAGTCTTTAATATAACTGTTTTCTCCAATTTTGTCTTTCTGTTAAAAAGAAGAAGGTGAAGTGTGACCACAAAGCTTCTGTTTTCTTCTAACCAATTATTGTTCATCCTTTAAGTGCTACAAACACAAGGGCATCATTTGATCTTCCACACTCACTTTCTCTTACTTGTTTATGTACCAACTCTGAGTAACATAGTAAATAATATTTCATCTAACATTTAACCCATTTTAAAACATCCTATTTCCTCCAGAGTTCAATTAAATTTGTCAATAATATTCCAGAATAGAATGCTGTTTTGTTCTTATAATTAAGTCCTTTTTTCCCAGTTTTTTTTTTAGGTATCTTATGTTTATATAAGAAGTCTATCCATTTTTTTTTAGTATAGCATAGCTCATAGTATGTGGTCTCTATAAGTTTTGCTGTTTTAGAAAAATCAGCCCAAAGCCTTTGCTACATGGATAATGTTACCATGAGCTTTTGCAAGTTCTCCCTCAAAGTTCTTTTCATTCTTTCGTATTGTTTTTAATTAAGGAGGGATTCTGTCACATCATTCACTTAGTCATTAATCAAGTATTTATTGAGCTCCATTATTTGGGTGTTTGTAAATCCACATCACCACCACCTCCCACTAATAAAAAATATGGGAAATCTTCTCTGTGGTAGAAATTATTCTTATCAATTTGGATATAGCAAATTTGAACACATGTAATAATGGGTTAGTTTCAGATGTGACTTGATGTCTACCTTACCTTTTTAATTTCCTAGGCTATAAATGAAGATAATAGTATTTCATAGAATTTTTTTAGAATTAAATAAAGCGCATGAGGCATCTTGCAGATTTTACGCGTTCAAAAATGGTAGAAATCTGAGGTATCCAAAGCATTCAAATTCATAGAAACAGAAAGTAGAATGGTGGTTACTAGGGGTTGGGAAGAGGGGAGAATGGAAAGTGACTGCTTAATAGGTACAAGATCTCCTTTGGGGGGTGATGAAAATGTTTAGGAACTAGATAGAGATGATGGCTGCACAATATTGTGCATATACTAAAAAATCATTATATTGTACACTTTAATTGGGTAAACTTACGGTATTTGAATTCTCTCTCAACAAAGCTATTTTTTTAAGCCAACATTAAAACTTAGAAAATTTCACACAAAATTCCAGATGAACCACTTTTGGAAAAGTCCTTTGATCTGATACCACCAGCCACATGGTCCCTCATAGTGTCTCTCGTTGTTTAATGGGTATAGAGTTTCAGTTTTGCAAGATGAAAAAGTACTGGAGATTTGTTTCACAACATCGTAAACATACTTAACACAAATGAACTATGCACTTGAAAATTGTTAAGATGGTAAATTTTATGTTATGTATTTTTAGCACAATAAAAATAATGGTAGAAGTAGTTTTTTTAAAAAATTAAATAGTTCATAATGTTATTATTAGTATTTTTCTTATTATATCATTATCACTATTCTTATTAGCTTGCTAGTCCTTAACTTATTGCAGAGGTTAGGTAGAGGCAGAGAACTGTGGTGTAGTAAAACTTAATAATGATGTATATTAGATCAAACCATATGCAATCATAATATTCAACCACTTTTGACCCACAAAATGGCAACTTTGAATGATTCAACCTATCAATTTATGAAAATGTCTTAATGTAACTAGAGTATGGCTTATTGATCTGCTATTATACGTATTTGAATTCAACACAAAAGTATACTTATTTTTAGCTTCTTGATGAATCTCTACTTCAGGGCCCAATAGAAATCATTCTTTTTTTTAAAATTTCTGGCTCCCCCACTTACTGGCTGTGTGATCTTCAGCCTAAGTTTCCTTATCTGTGAAACAAAGAAGATAAGTAGGATTAAGGTCAGGAATACATGAAAACAAATTATGAAAAACACTAAACCCAGGGCTTGGCACACAGTAGAAGCTCAACACACATAGTACTTCCTTTCTCCTGGGTAGCACTATATGAGACAGTATGGCATATAGTTAATGGGTATCTGAACTTGAGTTAGATATGAATTCCAGCTGCTGATTTTAGGCAGATTACTTCTCCTCACTGAGTCTCAGTCTCCTCATCTGAGAAGAGCTACCTCAAAGGAGTATGAGGACTAAAACACCTCACACAGTTCTGAGAACATATTAGGCTTTGACACATTACCCATCAATTTATTGTTTTCACAATCATTTTTCCCTGATGGAGAGGGAAGACTGAGGAAAGAGGAGAATGTTCTTAGGAACTAAAAATGCACTCATTTCCTTTCCTCAGAATGTTTCACCCACTTTTTTTCTCTATCTCCCTGATCCCAGGGTTGGCCCAATCCTATATATAGGGGAGGATTCACCTCACCTTCCATCTTGGGCCCTTTGTCATGCTCCCAAAGTCCAAGCATATGGTGATTAGAAGAAACACTGAAGTGGGCTCTAGTGACTTGGGTACTGGTTCCAGCCCCAGTGGCCACTAATTTGTAACACTGGTCGGTCATTGCCCCTGTGAAGAGTTTGGAGGAGATCAGAGTTTCCTAAACTCCAGTTTTGACCAGTCTAAGATGAAATGAAAAAAATAAAGACAAATTTTATGTAGCTATAACATTTAATCTATGTTTATGCTTATATCTATCTTTATATTGCTATAAATTTATACCTGTCCTTGCTTAGGAGAGGCTGTCCTTGATACTGAGATGATGCTCTTCTTCCTCTTTTGTTTCCAAATGCCTGTTCATTTATGGGATCACAGTTAAATAGACGGTACATTTTATGTTACTTCCTCACTTGGCAAAATAAAAGGCTGGCAACCCTCCATCTTTCTCCTTAAAAATTGTAAAAGCTAAAAGTCTCGACCTTTTGAATTAGTTAATTCTAAGGATATTTTTCAATCTTACATTCCATTATTCTCATTAGAATTCACCAAAACCATAGATCCTTAAGTGGTTCTTTGGTTTAAGGATTAGAGAGGCAGCTCTCTTATAAACTCAATGAAATCTGCACTTCTTCAGGTTTTGTCCACAAATGTCTTTGCTTCACTAATATGAAGCCATAGAATGCTTTTATTTTAAGACTTTGTTTTTTAGAGCAGTTTTAAGTTTACGACAAAATTGAGAGGGAGGTACAGAGATTTCCCATACATGCATAGCCACCTCCATTATCAGCATCACTCACCAGAAGGGGACATTTTTTACCAAGGGTGAACCTACATTGACATATCACAATTACCCAAAGTCCACATTTTACCTTAGGGCCCACTTTTGTTGTACATTCTGAGTTTGAACAAATGTGTAATGACATATATCCATCACTATCGTATTATACAGAGTATTTTCATTAAACTAAAAACCCTCTGTGTTCTGCCTATTTATCTCCTCATCCTCCTCCTCTGTCAACCACTAATCATTTTACTGTCTCCATAGCTTTACCATTTCCAGAACATCATATAGTTAGAATCATACAGTATGTAGCCTTTTCAGATTGGCTTCTCTCAATTCGTAATATGCATTTAACTTTCCTCCATATCTTTTCATGGCTTGATAGCGTGTTTCTTTTTAGCACTGAATGATATTCCATTGTCTGCATGTACCACAATTTATTTATCCATTCACCTGCTGAAGGACATCTTAGTTGCTTCCAAGTTTTGGCAATTATGAATAAATCTGCTATAAACATCTGCTAAAACATGTTCAGGTTTTCGTGTGGACATAAGTTTTCAACTCTTTTGTGTAAATACCAAGGAGTGCAATTGCCGAATTGTATGCTATGAGTATGTTGAGCTTTGTAAGAAACTGCCAAACTCTCTTCCAAGGTGGCTGTACCATTTTGCAATCCCACTAGCAAAGTGTAAGTGTTCTTGTTGCTCTACCTCCACCAGCATTTGGTGTTGTCAGTGTTTTGGATTTTGACCATTCTAAAAAGTGTGTAGTGATATCTTATTGTTTTAATTTCATTTTCCTGATGACATATGCTGTGGAGCATCTTTTCATATGCTTATTTGCCATCTATACGTCTGCTCTGGTGAAGTATCTGTTAAGATCTTGGCCTGGTTTTTAGTTGGATTGTTTTCTTATTGTTGAGTTTTAAGAGTTCATTGTATATTTTGGATAACAGTCCTTTATCAGATGTGTTTTTGTAAATATTTTCTCCCAGTCTGTGGCTTGTCTTCTAATTCTCTTGATATTGCTTTCACAGAATAGAAGTTTTTAATTTTAATGAAGTCCAGCTTATCAATTATTTCTTTCATGGATCATTCCTTTGGTGTTGTATCTAAAAAGGCGTCATGATAACCAAAGTCATCTAAGTTTTCTCCTATGTTATCTACTGGGAATTTTATAGTTTTGCGTTTTACATTTAGGTCTATGATCTGTTTGAGTTAATTTTTGTTAAGGGAGTAAGGTCTGTGTTTAGCTGCATTTTTTTTTTTTTTTTGCACGTACATGTCCAGTTGTTCCAGCACCATTTGCTGAAGAGATTAACTTGCTCCATTGTATTGCCTTTGCTTCTTTGTCAAAGAGCAACTGACCATCTTTATGGGGGTCTATTTCTGGGCTCTCTGTTCTATTGATCCAGTTGTCTATTCTTTCACCAATACCACAATATTTTAATTACTGTAGCTTCATAGTAAGTCCTAAAGTTGGGTAACATCAGTCCTTCTACTTTGTTTTTCTCCTTCAATACTGTGTTGGCTATTCTGAGTCTTTTGCCTCTCCATATAAACTTTAGAATCAGTTTGTCAATATCCAAAAAATAAATTGCTGGTATTTTCATTGGGGTTGCATTGTATCTATAGATCAAGAACTGATATCTTGACAATATTGAGTCTTCTTGTCCATGAACAGGGACTATCTCTCCATTTATTTAGTTCTCCTTTGATTTCATTT
The DNA here is from genome assembly GCF_011762595.2 of Tursiops truncatus. Lineage (NCBI taxonomy): Eukaryota > Metazoa > Chordata > Mammalia > Artiodactyla > Delphinidae > Tursiops > Tursiops truncatus. The sequence goes on from NC_047037.1 coordinate 58,436,273, forward strand.
ATCAGAGTTTTGTAGTTTTCCTCATATAGATTTCACACATTTTTGTTCATGGTAAACTTTTGAGGAAGATAAACTTTCTTTTTGAAAGTTGGGTTCTTTGCATATCCTAGTAAGTATGAGATATGTGTTAGGTTAGAGAGGGAAGCCGATTATCTAGAATTTTGTAAACAGGAAGAAAAGTATACATCATCAGTTATTGAATTTTTAATTTTCTCCACACAATGCATAATATCAGAGAATTTTCTTTCACAGCACTTATGATAAATGGAATTATCCCTTTATTAGTTGTGTGGATATGGGGTTACCTTGCTAGATTTTAAGCTCCATGAGGGCAAGGATGATGTTGTTATATTCACCATGGTGTGGCTGGCATATAGTGCATACTCTGCAAATGCGAACAAAAGTGATATGTGCCATAAGAGAGGGGGAGGATCTCAAGTTCTATAGCGAGATCAGAGAAAACCTTTCAAAAAGTGGCAGGTAAAGTAGCTTTAAATGGTGGCCAATATTTTAGCATACAAATATGAAAGATTACATGGTGCTCAGTATAATTGTAGAATTGAGTACACTTTAGTGTATACTAGTCCTTTAAATATCGGAAATCTCCTTATAAGGCAGCTTCTAAATAATCTTTTTTTAAAAACTAGAATCAATAAGATCAGTTTACTCTAAAGTCTGTCTAGGGAAAGGGAAGTTTTCTCCATATGAAGGGTAACATATAGGAAGGGCTGCGAAGTCTTTAGCCACTGAAGGATGTAAAGAATTAAGCATTATTCCAAAAATGTTGGCTTAAAAGACCAGCAAGCACAATCTCATTTTGATAAAGAGACTGAGCAAGAGAAGAATTTAAATAAGAGATAAGAACCTCTGTTTCCATCTACCTGCAAAGTAATTGATGAAGCAGCAAACTTAGAGACAAATTGTAGGCACGAGACAGCATGCCATGTGGAAAGAGGTTTGGTATTAAACAGATTTTGGCTTTACCTTCAGCTTTACCATGAACTAGCTGGTAACTTGGGACATACTAGATAAACTTACTAAATCTCAGTTTCTTCTTTAGTAACATGAAGATAATACTCTGTAGGATTTTTATTATAAATAAATTAAAATAATATATGTAAAAGGGACTAGGACAGAATTTAAAACATAGTAGGTATTCAGGAAACACTTCTCTCCACCCTTTCTTTGTCTATTTTGTCTGCTTTAGGTCTTGAGCTTTGCTTTTTTCCAAGAAGTTACCTATTCCTTGGTACCACATAGGCTCTTTGTGTATTCCAGAAATTGGAAGCAAATATATAAATAGAATAACAATCCAATGAGTCTAATAGTAACATCAAATTAATCTACAGTATCAAGCCTTGAAAATTAGTTTGGAATATTCACTTCTGTAAAATGCTTAAAACATTTTATCCATTTAGTCTGCCTTCTATATTCTTTTATCAAATTAAAAGAGAATTAGAGGTCAAGTTTATAGCTCATATATAGATTACTGTGTATCAAATTCTCTATTCAAAGTTGATAAGTTCAGCCAGGTCATAGAGTGATGGAAGAGACCTTGCTGTGGGGGGTGACTGGAAGGACTATGGAAGTTAAATGGGACAGGGGCCAAACCATTTATCACTAGGTGCTGAGAAGCAGCATGTGACACTGTTCAGACTGCTGAGTTTATAGTCAGAAGAATTCTGCTTGAGCCCTAGGTCTCATGCTTATTAGCTTGGTCATCCTGAATAGGACCCACCTGAGCTCCCCAAAGAAAAATCTGGTTCTTGGATAGTGCTGACCCAAAGTAAATGCTTGGTCGATGTTTGTTGAATGAATAAATGTCACAGAAACTGACATTAATACTTAGTTTCCATGTATTTGTGCTGTGGTCCTCTATCGCTTCCCTTAAGCCCACAGACTATGTAAAATCAAACTTAGTTAAGTTAGTCCCCCCTATTTAGCCAGAAATATGTGTGTGCCTGTTATGCAATGAAAGTAGCTGCCCTAGAAGACTTGTCATCTTTAATGTTCCTTCATCATACAATCCCTCCATGGATTCATACATCACCTGTCAGGTAATCTTCTAGAGAAGCTTGACTATAGCAGTTTGTTCTGTGGTTTGGATGATGAATGAGATGGGTTAGATCATTTAATTCACTATATGGCACCTAAATGTTAAAGCTGAAGAAAAAGAATGTCTGACAAATTGTTTGTTGTCATTAGGTTTATTTTTCATATACCTTAGTTGGTTTCCCCCACCTCACTTATTGTCCAACACACAAAGCTAACTATTATAAAGAAGACAGTACTTAATGGATACTAGACAAATGATAGTTGAAGCTGTCTGTTGCGTTACCCAATAAGTGAGAGCCAAATTATAATGTCATTAGATAGGATGCCTCAAGTTATTATAAAGTTGTGCTTCCCACAATTCCTTCCTTTATCCTCAGCATGGTTCTTCCTGGCATCTGTTTTCACTCATCAGCTTCATCGTTTTCGTAACAGCTGAGATCAAGCTTTGAATCTTCTGTTACACCAATGGTTAAATGCCCCCCAACCAATACCTAAAAACATATATTTGGGATCATACAATCATAAACTTTAAAAAACACTGTAGTTCACAGGGAGGTTGGATGTATATAACTATGGGTCCTCACTTACACTATCTCTGGTGCTATTTTCTCCAGGCACAAATTCTGTTCTTAGACTGTGCATTCTTATGTTCATTTAACAGCCAGTTTTTGGAATATTGACACTCAGTTAATAACTGAAGAATGAGTGAATGAATGAATGAATGAAAGTACATTCAAAAGTACAGATAGAAGCATACTAAATGCATGTTAGTGTAAAATATTTTGCTAATAAGTTGACTACAGAGAAAATGAATTCCACTTCTAGCACAGGGAAGTTAGGATTCCTTGGCATTTTTGTTTGCAGCAAACCAATTATCTTGATTATTTTTAAAAAATAGCTTCATGAGTTCACTTATTTTCTCAGACTTAAACAATACCTGGCAAACAGAGCTGTGGATTTATTTGTGTATTTGAACTACAAAAGAGTAAGCTTCATTCTTTTTTGGTATTAAGTAGAGCACCCAGCTGACTTAATCATTTGACTTAATGACAATACGTAGTATTTAATGTAATAATGACTGTTACACTGTCTTCTTAAATGAGTTCAGAAAATGTACTAAGTAGCACATTTGAAGTGTTATCTTGCCATTTCACTGATATGAAAGCTCTGAAATTAGATGTATCTGTGTTCATATCCTGGTTTTACCAATTACAGAATGTGGGATAAACTACTTCAACTGTGTGCCTCAGTTTCTCCATCTTTTAAATGAGAATAAAAATAGTTTCATTGGAGAATTGTTATGAAATTTAGAACAGTCTGGCACTTAGTAAGGGTTCAACAGTGTTAGCTAATACTGTAGGGTTGACATTAGTCTTAGTCTTGTTATTTTCATAAGTGATAAAGCAGAAAGGATTAAAGGCTGCCAGTCTCCCTTGCACATCTGTCTTTAGGCCCAGCCTGGCCCCTAAACTAATACTGTTCAGAAGAAATATAATGAGAGCTGCATGTATAATTTAAAATTTTCAGTAGTAGCATTAAAAAAGCTAAAAAGAAACAGGTGCAATTAATTTTAATACTTCTTTTAATCACATATATCTAAAATATTATTATTAACATGTAATCAATATAAAAATAATGAGATGTCTTATGTTCTTTTTTTCCTACTGAAGCTTCAAAATCTGGTGTATATTATACACTTGTACCACATCTCAATATGAGAGCTAACTTTTGATTAGAAAGACTTGATTTAGATTACATAAACTGACAATTGAAAAAGCAAACTCACATATCCATTGTTCCAAACATATTTAAAAGTTTTCCATTAAATTTAGTTTTTAAATTTAAATTTAATTTAAAACTCAGTTCCTCTGTCTCACTAGCCACATTTCAAGTTCTCAGTGGCCTCATATGGCTAATGCCTCCCAAGTTAGCAAAGTTCTCAGCAATCTCAAGATGGACATACCCAAGATCCTGCCACCCTACCCATTATGAAGCTGAGCTGCACTTCCAACTCCAGTGTTGGGAGCAGGATGGGACCAAAAGAAGAGGCTGAGTCCATGTGACATCCCAAACCTGCTCTAAAAGAGAAGATACAATAGTGAGGTTGGTAGTTAGGGGGTAAGTGACCCAAAGGGTATCCATAGAAACAGAAACTTTGGCCACTCATGACCATGCAGACTGCTTGGTTCTTTCTGTGTCCTTGTCTGCACTACCCACGCTTTCTGGTTTTTAATGGGCCTATTGACCTGTGACTAGAACTCTCAGGCAGGTATCACAAAACATATCAACACAGTTCTTTAGTAGTGGCCAATAAATATACATATTCAGCTTTGAGGTTGAGTTCCTCAGAACCGAGGTTCTCTGAATCAGTGGGTTTACTTGTTGTTTTATTTTTATTATATATGTTTCACTAAAAAAAATCTTATCTGACTTTACAACATAAAGCTTTTTTTTTTAAAAAAAATAGATTTACCACCAAGTTCACTTATTCCTTCAGGGACTGTTTAGTAAGTACCTACTTTGTTGCAGGCTCTCTGTTAAGTACTGAGAACATAACAGTGAACTGTAATAGACAAGCCTATGTCTTCATATAGCAGTATCTGGTGAGGTTACAGATTAGTAAATAGACAACTGCATCTCAAGGTGACACATCTTGGCAATAAGGGCAATAGACGGGTTACAGGAGCAAAGAGGAAAGGGGGCTAAGCCTGAAGCAAGGCATTGGGGTGGGGGTATCAGAAAAGACTTTGGGGAGGAAATGATATCTAAATGGAGACAGGAAGAATGATGAAGAATTATTCAGGGAAGAAATGTCAGGAAAAAAGGAATAGAATGTGGAAGGGCCTCGGGAAAAGGGAAAGAGAGGAATGTGCAAGGAAAATTCAGTGTGACTGAAATATCAGGATCAGGGCTGAGTTGGAGAGATTAGGCTGGGGAGGTTAGCCGTAGTCAGATTATCCAGAGGCCTGCAAGCACAATGGAGAGCTAGAGAATAACATAATCAAATTTGCATTTAAGAACCATCAGTCTGGCTGTGATGTGAAGATGGAGGTGAACAGGACAAGAGGCAAAGGGGCTTGGTTAGAGACCATCACACAGTAATGTAGGGCAAGAGATAAGGCTGGTCTGGATCAGTGCTTTAGCAGTGGGGATGGAGAGAAGTGGATGGACTGGAGAGAGATTTGGGAGGTAGAATTCACAGGATTCAGTAATAGATGAAGGGAGGTACAACAGAGTCAAGAACTGTGCCCAAGTTTCTGACTTGGTAGTATTTCCATTCATTGGGCCAGGGGGGAAAGAAGACTGAATGGTTTGGGGACAGTTCAGGTTTAGGCATGTTAAATTGAGATATCTTTAAGGTAAACTAGTACTAGTTTTCACTTGGCGGGTATAGCTGCAGGTTTAAAGCTCAGGTAAGAAATCAGACTGAAATGGGATTCTTGGAATTAGCATGTAGGGAGTAACTGAAACTGGTAACATGTGAGGACACCTAAGGAAACTGTATAGAAGAGGAAGAGATCAAAGGCCAGGATAAATCCCTATGGAATGCCAACCTTAATGGGACTGACAGAGGAAGCCAAGTGTGAAGAGGAGATGGGTAGCCAAATAGGTAGGTGGATATCAAGAACATAGCATGTCGAGAAAGTAAAAGGACAAAAGTATTTCAAGAACAAAAGAGTGCTTAATGGTGGCAGCAGTAACAAAATTGTTGGTGAACTTGGTGAAGTCAATTTCAGGGGTGTGGTGGGGACAGAAACCAGAATGCAGTGGGCTGATGAGAAAGTAGGATATGAGGAGAGTTGCATTCTTTGGCTTCCTGCCTAAATTTCTCATCTTAATTTTTGACAAAAATGCAGTGTAGGAAAGGAGAATATTGTTTCCTATGCACATGGCCAGAGCAACTCATAGTATCACATTTCTGACCTCAGTACTCCAATCTAGAGCAGTATTAGCAATTGCTCTGAGGTAGAGGTGCCAAGCCTTTGCTTAATCATTCTCTTATAAACAAACTGGAAGTGGAGAGATGTGAAGACTGATAATCTAGGTTCTTAGAAACCCCAGACTAGGAATGGAGAGTAGAAATGCTCAGTAGGGAAATTCCAAGTACTCACCCCCTCTCCTCACATTCCCTCCTTCCTGCTTTTGTGTTCTCCTTTTATTTTTCTTTATAAAATTCCCCGTTAAAATGCAAGGTCTTTGAAAGTTCTTAGCACCTCAATTAAAAGTTAAGTTTTATCAGCGTGATTGGGAGGTGGAATAGAGACTGAGGAGAAAAGGACAAGGGCAGAAGCAAATAGCTACAAAACCTGACTTTTGTTTACCTCACAATTTTTACTTAGTGCCGGCTACCTTCCAGCCTCACTGCAATACCTGTCATACTCACTGAAAGTCACATGAGAGCCGTTTCGGTCACATACTAAGTTACCCCCAGTTGCCATCCTGTGGACAGCATAAGTTTTGAAAGTACCAATCTGATGAATAGACACATTACAGGGATCATTCCTAAAAGACAATGTTTAATAATGGCAGATCTAGAAAAAACCTTGAGGTGCACTGACCATCTTTTTAAAACCACAATTCACCCAGAAGTGGATGGATGGATAGATGGATGGATGGATGGATGATGGATGGATGGGTGGATGGTGAGAAGAAGAAAGGAAGGAAAGAAAGAAGGGCCTCAGAAGAGGTCCTGTGGTTATTGTTATTATTGTTAACCTTGTTTTAACATTAGAACATATTACATGCCATTCACTACATTTATGGTGGGAAAAGCACAGGTTTTGGAATAAGATGACTATTACCTTCTGACTTGTAATCTTAGGGAATTCACTTTCCCAAGTGGTATTATACTACACACATTATGGGGATGTTATAAGCATAAAAAATCTTTTACATAAGAGATCATGTATGTAAATTATGATGCCCTCTACATACATTAGTTATTATTCTGCATCTGCATACAATTTATCTTGCTAGAGGGAGGATTGACTGCATATAACCTATTGTGAACAAGTGTGAGAACTTTTAATACACTAATAGCCTTAGGCCTCAAATCCTGGAGAGCTTATTAGTGCTCATTAGTGCCCATGTAGTAAGTCCTCACTGACTCTTTTGAGCGTTTTGTATGCTGTAATACTCTTTTCATACTGTTTTCAGTTATTTTCCCCATACACTTCCCTCCAAAGTGCCCACTTTTCTCTCTTGTAAGCTCTTTCGTCCATGCTTAGCTCTTCCACTTGATAAAGTAAATAATTTTACCCACTCCCACCCACTGGCATACTTTTAATCGCTGCTAATACTTAGGCATAGTTTTATGCTTCTACTTCCTCTATAACAAACCTACTCCAAGTGCTAATTAGGACCAACCTGAACATACGTCAGCAGCCCTTTAACTGTTCTTTTTGAAACAGTTCCAGTCAGTCCTTTTAAATGAACTTTAGAAAAGAACTCAAATTAATTTGCTTCTCAATGTCCTATGGTTCAAACATTGGATTTCCTTTTTCCCATAGTGACTTCTGGTTAGCAATCAAAGAGCTGCTTTTCTGCATTATGATTTTAACTCAACTTCCTGGGAGTGGAAAGATTCAATCATTTCTTTAAAATCCATAATTACTTTTTGTCTTTACATTTTCAACTTCCCCAAAATGCTTTCCCTTCTCCTTGGCTCTACCTCCTGTTCCATTTACGTTATCCTTTGAGGGTGATATTCCTTATGAAGAGTCTTACTAGAAAGTCGAAGATAGGAACATATATCTGTGGGGCTTAAATTGTTCACACGGTTGGGACTGACTACAAAATATGTGGGTCCCAGTATAAAATGAAAATGCAGGGATCTTTGTTTATAAAATACTATTAAGAATTTCAAGACAAGAACAACATAACATTAAACCAGATGTGGAGCCTTCCTGAACCAGTGTCCTATGTAACTGGTCACACACCCATGAGGTCCTCTATATAACCATTGTGTGGTGACAGAAATTGATGGTCTTCTTCACTTTACATCTTAATCATGAACTTCACATTTTAAAATAAATACATGAATCTCCAATTGAGGTGTCCGGGGCAGCACTTCTGCACACATCCTCCAGCTGAGGCATTTGCATAGCCATTTCCCACTAGGAACCCTGGTCTGAAGGAGCAGCTGTGAGGCCTCTTCACATGGCTCCCTACAAGCAAGTGAAACTAGATTAAGTGCAAAGGAAGAAAAGGACATCAGAGAGCCCAGTAGTCTACATGACCTGGTGGGAACCCTTGCCCAGGAGCTCCCTTGACTTGCATATGTCTGAATGGTGGAGTAGAAGGACGTGTGCTCACTCCCTCTTGCGAGAGCACCAGAATCACAACTAACTGCTGAACAATCATCGACAGGAAGACACTGGAACTCACCAAAAAAGATACCCAACATCCAAAGACAAAGGAGAAGCCACAGTGCGATAGTAGGAGGGGTGCATTCACAATAAAATCAAATCCCATAACCGCTGGATGGGTGACTCACAAACTGGAGAACACTTATAGCACAGAAGTCCACCCACTGGATTGAAGGTTCTGAGCCCCACGTCAGGCTTCCCAACCTGGGGGTCTGACAACGGGAGGAGGAATTCCCAGAGAATCAGACTTTGAAGGCTACTGGGATTTGATTGCAAGACTTTGACAGGACTGGGGGGAAAAGAGACTCCACTCTTGGAGGGTACACGCAAAGTAGTGTGAGCATTGGGACCCAGGGGAAGGAACAGTGACCCCAGGGGAGACTGAACCAGACCTATCTGCTTGTTTTGGAGGGTCTCCTGCAGAGGCAGGTGGTGGCTGTGGCTCATTGCGGGGGCAAGGACACTGGCAGCAGAAGTTCTGGGAAGTACTCCTTGGTGTGAGCTCTCCCAGAGTCCACCATTAGCCCCACCAAGGAGCCTGTGGGCTCCAGTGCTGGGTTGCCTCAGGCCAAACAACCAACAGGGAGGAAACTCAGCTCACCCATCAGCAGACAAGCAGAATAAAGTTTTACTGAGCTCTGCCCACCAGAGCAACACCCAGCTGTACCCACCACCAGTCCCTCCCATCAGGAAGCTTGCACAAGCCTCTTAGATAGCCTCATCCATCAGAGGGGCAGACAGCAGAAGCAAGAACTACAATCCTGCAGCCTGTGGAACAAAGACCACATTCACAGAAAGATAGACAAAATGAAAAGACAGAGGACTATGTACCAGAGGAAGGAACAAGATAAAAACCCAGAAAAACAACTAAATGCAGTGGAGATAGGCAACCTTCCAGAAAAAGAATTCAGAGTAATGATACTGAAGATGATCCAGGACCTCGGAAAAACAATAGATACAAAGATCAAGAATATGCAAGAAATGATTAACAAAGACCTAGAAGAATTAAAGAACAAACAAACAGAGATGAACAATAAAATAACGGAAATGAAAAATACACTAGAAGGAATCAATAGCAGAATAACTGAGGCAAAAGAATGGATAAGACACCTGGAAGACAGAATGGTGGAATTCACTGCCGTGGAACAGAATAAAGAAAAAAGAATGAAAAGAAATGAAAATAGCTTAAGAGACCTCTGGGACCACATTAAACATACCAACATTTGCATTATAGGGGTCCCAAAAGGAGAAGAGAGAGAGAAAGGACCCAAGAAAATATTTGAAGAGATTATAGTCGAAAATTTTCCGAACGTGGGAAAGGAAATAGCCACCCAAGTCCAGTAAGTGCAGAGACTCCCAGGCAGGATAAACCCAAGGAGAAACACGCTGAGACACATAGTCATCAAATTGACAAAAATTAAAGACAAAGAAAAATTATTAAAAGCAACAAGTGAAAAATGACAAATAACATACAAGGGAACTCCCATAAGGTAAACAGCTGATGTCTCAGCAGAAACTCTACAAGCCAGAAGGGAATTGCACAATATATTTAAAGTGATGAAAGGGAAGAACCTACAACCAAGATTACTCTACCTGGCTCATTCAGATTCAACGGAGAAATCAAAAGCTTTACAGACAAGCAAAAGCTAAGAGAATTCAACACCACCAAACCAGCTCTACAACAAATGCTAAAGGAACCTCTCTAAGTGGGAAACACAAGAGAAGAAAAGGACCTACAAAAACAAATGCAAAACAATTAACAAAATGGTAAAAGGAACATACATATTGATAATTACCTTAAGTGTGAATGGATTAAATGCTCCAACCAAAAGACACAGGCTCGCTGAATGGATACAAAAACAAGACCCATATACATGCTGCTTACAGGAGACCCATTTCAGACCTAGGGACACATACAGACTGAAAGTGAGAGGATGGAAAAAGATATTCCATGCAAATATAAATCAGAAGAAAGCTGGAGTAGCAATACTCATATCAGATAAAATAGACTTTAAAATAAAGAATGTTACAAGAGACAAGGAAGGGCACTACATAATGATCAAGGGATCAATCCAAGAAGAAGATATAACAATTATATATGCACCCAACATAGGAGCACCTCAGTACATAAGGCAACTGCTAAGATCTATAAAAGAGGAAATTGACAGTAACACAATAATAGTGAGGGATTTTAACACCTCACACCAAAGGGCAGATCATCCACACAGAAAAATTAATAAGGAAACACAAGCTTTAAATGATACAATAGACCAGATAGATTTAATTGATATTTATAGGGCATTCCATCCAAAAACAGCAGATTACACTTTCTTCTCAAGTGCACATGGAACATTCTCCAAGATAGGTCACATCTTGGGTCGCAAATCAAGAAATTGAAATCATATCAAGCATCTTTTCAAACCACAGCACTATGAGATTAGAAATAAACTACAGGGGAAAAAACGTAAAAAAACACAAACACGTGGAGGCTAAACAAGACGTTCCTAAATAACCAAGAGATCACTGAAGAAATCAAAAAATTCCTAGAGACAAATGACAATGAAAACACGACAATCCAATACCTATGGATGCAGCAAAAGCAGTTCTAAGAGGGAAGTTTATAGCAATACACGCCTACCTCAAGAAACAAGAAAAAATCTCAAATAAGCCATCTAATCTTACACCTAAAGGAACTACAGAAAGAGGAACAAACAAAACCCCAAAGTTAGTAGAAGGAAAGAAATAAAGATCAGAGCAGAAATTAATGAAACAGAAACAAAGAAAACAATAGCAAAGATCAATAAAACTAAAAGCTGGTTCTTTGAGAAGATAAACAAAATTGATAAACCTTTAGCCAGACTCATCAAGAAAAAGAGGGAGAAGACTCAAATCAATAAAATTAGAAATGAAAAAGGAGAAGTTTCAATGGACACCACAGAAATACAAAGCATCCTAAGAGACTACTACAGGCAACTCTATGCCAATACAATGGACAACCTGGAAGAAATGGACAAATTCTTAGAAAAGTATAACCTTCTAAGACTGAACCAGAAAGAAATAAAAAGCATGAACAGACGAATCACAAGTACTGAAATTGAAACTGTGATTAAAAATCTTCCAACAAACAAAAGTCCAGGACCGGCTGGCTTCACAGGTGAATTCTATCAAACATTTAGAGAAGAGCTAACACCCATCCTTCTCAAACTCTTCCAAAAATTGCAGCGGAAAGAACACTCCCAAACTCATTCTACGAGGCCACCATCACCCTGATACCAAAACCAGACAAAGATATTACAAGAAAAGAAAATTAAAGGCCAATATCACTGATGAATATAGATGCAAAATTCTTAATAAAATACTAGCAAGCAGAATCCAACAACACATTAAAAGGATCATACACCATGATCAAATTGGATTTATCCCAGGGATGCAAGGATTCTTCAGTATATGCAAATCAATGTGATACACCATATTAACAAGTTGAAGGAGAAAAACCATATGATCATCTCAATAGATGCAGAAAAACCTTTTGACATAATTCAACACCCATTTATGATAAAAACTCTCCAGAAAGTGGGCATAGAGGGAATCTACCTCAATATAATGAAGGCCATATATGCCAAACCCACAGCAAACATCATTCTCAATGGTGAAAAACTGAAAGCATTTCCTCTAAGATCAGGAAAAAGACAAGGATGTTCACTGTCACCACTGTTATTCAACATAGATTTGAAAATCCTAGTCACGGCAATCAGAGAAGAAAAAGAAATAAAGGAATACAAATTGGAAAAGAAGTAAAACTGTCACTGTTTGCAGATGACATGATACTATACATAGAGAAGTCTGAAGATGCCACCAGAAAACTACTAGAGCTAATCAGTGAATTTGGTAAAGTTGCAGGATACAAAACTAATGAACAGAAATCTCTTGCATTCTTATACACTAACAATGAAATATCAGAAAGAGAAATTAAGGAAACAATCGCATTCACCATTGCAACAAAAAGAATAAAATACCTAGGAATAAACCTACCTAAAGAGGTAAAAATCTGTACTCAGAAAACTATAAGACACTGTTGAAAGAAATCAAAGATGACACAAACAGATGGAGAGATATATCATGTTCTTGGATTGGAAGAATCAATATTGTGAAAATGACTATAGTACCCATAGCAATCAACAGATTCAACACAAGCCCTATCAAATTACCAGTGACATTTTTTACAGAACTAGAACAAAAACTCTTAAAATTTGTATAGAGACACAAACGACCCCAAATAGCCAAAGCAGTCTTGAGCGAAAAAAGTGGAGCTGGACGAATCAGACTCCCTGACTTCAGACTATACTACAAAGCTACAGTAATCAAGACAGTATGGTACTGGCACAAAAACAGAAATATAGATAAATGGAACATAGAAAGCCCAGAGATAAACCCATGTGCCTATGGTCAACTAATCTATGACAAAGGAGGCAAGGATATACAATGGAGAAAAGACAGTCTCTTCAATAAGTAGTGCTGGGAAAACTGGACAACTAAATGTAAAAGAATGAAATTAGAACACTTCCTAACACCATACGCAAAAGTAAACTCAAAATGGATTAGAGACCTAAATGTAAGAGCAGACACTATCAAACTCTTAGAGGAAAACATAGGAAGAACACTCTTGGACATAAATCACAGCAAGATCTTTTTTGATCCACCTCCTAGAGTAATAGAAATAGAAACAAAAATAAACAAATGGGACCTAATTAAACTTAAAAGCTTTTGCAAAGCAAAAGAAACTACAAACAAGATGAAAAGACAACCCTTAGAATAGGAGAAAATATTTGCAAACAAATCAATGGACAAAGGATTAATCTCCAAAATATATAAACAGCTCATGCAGCTCAATATTAAAAAAACAAACAACCCAGTGAAAAATTGGGCAGAAGGCCTTAATATACATTTCTCCAAAGAAGACATACAGATGGCCAAGAAGCACATGAAAAACTGCTCACCATCACTAATTATTAGAGAAATGCAAATCAAAACTACAATGAGGTATCACCTCACACCGGTTAGAATGGACATCAGCAGAAAATCTATAAACAACAAATGCTGGAGAGGGTGTGGAGAAAAGGGAACCCTCTTGCACTGTTGGTGGGAATGTAGATTGATACAGCCACTATGGAGAACAGTTTGGAGGTTCCTTAAAAAACTAAAATTAGAATTACAATATGACCCAGCAATCCCACTACTGGGCATATACCCAGAGAAAACCATAATTCAAAAGACACATGCACCCAATGTTCATTGCAGCACTGTTTATAATAGCCAGGTCATGGAAGCAACCTAAATACCCATCGACAGACATATGGATAAAGAAGTGGTACATATATACAATGGAATATTACTCACCCATAAAAAGGAACAAAACTGAGTCATTTGTAGAGATGTGGATGGATCTAGAGAGTGTCATACAGAGTGAAGTAAGTCAGAAAGAGAAAAACAAATATCGTATATTAACGCATATATATGGAATCTAGAAAAATGGTACAGGTGAACCTGTTTGCAAGGAAGAAATAGAGACACAGATGTAGAGAACAAACGTATGGACACCAAGGGGAGAAAGTGGCGGGGGGGGGGGGGGCAGTGGTGTGATGAATTGGGAGATTGGGATTGACATATATACACTGATATGTATAAAATAGATAGCTAATAAGAACATGCTGTATAAAAAATAAATAAAATTCAAAAAATAAAATAAATACATGCTTTTGATCATCTCTGTAATAAGTTCCTATTAGATATGAAACTCTTAATCTATTTGGCAACTTTTAGTAACTCAGTTATTTTACTTTTATGTGAATTTTCTGACACCCTTTATTTTAGTCAATGCCTACCTTAGCTTTGGGTTGTAAGACTAATTTGGACATTTCAGGGAAATTGAAATCTCAAATAGTCATACTTTAATGATGGCATTAAACCAGAAATTGCATTTATTGCAGTTTCATTTGTTAACACAAGTACATTTGTAGTGTTGAGAGCTTTTAAAGTCCAAAAACACTAGAGAGGCATAAACATGAAAGAGTATGCAGTCTGGTAAAACCCTGGAAGTATCTCATGCATGTTTGGGGGCAATCTATGGTATCTCAATTGATTGTAAAATATATTTAATGCTAAATTTGATGGCATCGTTACAGTGCCTTGTGTTCTTACATGCGTATTTTCAGACCTCCTCCTCCTCCACCTGGGCTAGCCACCACTTATCGCTGCAGGCAGCTGAGTTTCTACGCTTATCTACTAGGCTAGGGGAGAACGAGTGGTGTTGATTTTGCTGTATGTGGCCTATTATCTTGACCTTTATGATGGATCCAGCCGTGGCGGGATCAGGAAGCCAAGTCTCCCTCCTGTTTACATCTCCTTCGAGGGAGCGTAGCACATTGCAGTCATGTCAGTTTGTGGTCTTATTTTTCACTCCCCAGCAATGCACATCTTGAGACACTGTGATTAGCATCCCTAATTCCTAAAAATTGACTTGCCTTGTTATAACTAGGGAGCTATCGCCTAAAAATACTTCACCTACTGTTCAGAAGGTGTTCACCTACTGTTCAGCATATTATTTTAGTGCCCTAGGGATAGGAAAAGTTTTCAACACACCAGTGCATGGATTAGTTTTATTTTAAAGTATTTGAAGTGTTTTCGATACCTTAGCTAAGAATGATCCAAGTTCAGTGGCCTACCAAGAGTCTTTAAAAATGTGCTCTGAGTCCTTACCTGACAACCATGTATAAAAATGCCTGCATTCTGTTAGCATATTTGGACATCAAGACCTACCTCCTCTATATGTCAGAGAAATTAAGGTACCTTCTGCATCAACCAAACACAAAGGGTGATTTCGTTGGGATAAATAGCTTTCTCTTTGAATAGGACTTCTGACTGAATCATCTAATCATATGTCTATTGAATAGCATGTGCACTTTTCCTTTTTTCATATCCCTGTCCACTGAGCAAATAAAGGCATTTCTCTTTTTATTAATTGGGGTATTCATAATTGCCTGTATAATTTTTGAGAGATACAAATTTTTTGATTCACTTAGAGTCAGGTTAAAGTTACATCTCTGTGAGACTAAAAGAGCATCATCAAATGATGCTTCAAATGATCTCTATTCACCAGCTTCATTAACCATTGACTGACTTAGCCAGTCAGATCAGTTTATATGTTCAGACACAGTCTGAGTCAAACAGCTACTGTGAATAGGTTTGATTTTTTTTTTCAAACCATTGAATTAACTGACTAAACTAACTGGACTTTTCAGTGGTAATCTGGAGATGGTATATTTTCTGTTTCATGTATAATCCTGTGCAAAGACACCATACATCCAGAGCATATGAAAAATGCATGTACTTTTATTTTTTCATGGTTCTTCACCTGGATAGGAAAGGGTGACATACTGTCCTGTCCCCTCAGTAGCCACAGCATTGATGAGAGCTGGTATCAGAGAGTTTCCATCCTCATTCATGATTGTGACTCCCCTTTCCAAGTCTCATTTTTCAGAGGGAGAAACTGAGACAACTATACTAATAAGTCAAAGAACTTAGTCAAATAGCTGTTTTGCTTCTGTGGGTTCCTAAGGTATTCTCTGACCTTGTTAATGACTGCTCACAGAGCAGATGCACGGGTATTCAACCTAATCCCACAGAGTTATTTTGCCAGTTATTGCTTGAATACCAGGCTACTGTCCCCCTGTTGGTACCTACAACTCTTCGTCATTTCGTGTAGAGTTCATCATCTATGTAAAGCTCTTAAATGATACAGTTAAAGAAGTCAGGTGTCTAGGGTTTAGCATTTCCAAGTCATAGGTTATTACTCTTTCTCTATAGACATGTGACTGGTGCATGTTGGTTAGAGAATAGTGATAAACTAGATAAAACCATGTACTTAAAGTGTCAGTTATTGTGATTACATTACTTGGGGTTTGATTGAAGAAGAAACCTCTTAGTAAGACCCTGAACTGCTGACAAAAATACAGCAATGAAGTCAAAACACTGGCAGCTCACTGCATAAAAGTAAGTAATAATATACAGCAAGGTTTCTCAGCCTCAGGACTATTGACTTTTTAGAATGGGTCATACTTTGTTGTGATGGGCGGATCTGTGCATTATGGAATGTTCAGCAGCATCCCTGTTCTCTACCCAATAGATGTCAGTAGTTCACCCTCTCCCAATTGTAACAATTAAAAATGTCTCCAGACATTGCCAGTTGTCTTGTGGGGGCAAAATTATCTTCACTTGAGAACCATTGGTATAGAGCTTTCCAATATGAAAAGCACTTTGATCTTCTCAATAATTCTGTTAGAGATTTTCTTAATCCTTATTTTACAAAAGAGGAAACCGAGGCTCAGAAAAGTAAAGTTACTTGCCTAAAGTCTCACAAGTAGTATGTGATGGAGATGGAATTCAAGCTCAGACAGGTCTTCTGAAGCCATATTGGGTGTTCTCTTTATTACACAAGTAAAAAAAAGATATTGTATCATTCTGAATTGGACTACATCTACTTTCTTCCTCTGTTTCTTCTTCTGTTCTGTTGGGTTTCCTGGGCTTTACATTAATAGAATTGAACCAGAATTATTCTCAATGTCCGAAGGGGCACTTAATGTTCAGTCTTTTAGTAGGACATCAGTTTCTCACTTGGTCTTTAGTCCCAGTAGCCCCAGCATTTGATATGTTGACCAGAGTAAATCAGGTTACTGTTGAGAGCTGTATAACTTTTTTTAGAAATCATCTTAGATTTTAGTAAGATGAAGGAACAGTTTTACTTCAGTAAGGTTGTAGATCTAGATTTCTCTTCAACTTAAACTTTCTTAATGCTTCAAGTCCACATTAACGATTCACGCTCAAAGGTTGGTTGATTTAAAAATGGATTTTTTTATGTCAAAATTTCTGGCCAGTCAAGAAGAGAAAAATTTAAAAAATATCCTCAGGTGCAAATAAATTCCTTTAAGAACCAACTTCATACTGGTCTGTGTTGGCACATTGAGACATATTCCATGACGACTGAGTACCAAGGCTAGTATTCAAATATTTATGCTTCACCAAAATGAAACCTTTCTTACAATACCAGAAATAAAATGCAGCATCTCTTTGTCATCAGACAAAATAATTTAGTCAAATAAATAAATGGTCAGTAGCCTCTAAGATTTGTTTAAGTTCAAAGGTTCATTCATGATAGAACCTCTATTTAGGCCTACAGTACAGCAAGACAACACTGTAGTAACAGAATTGTGATCTACTCATCGAACATTTCAATAAAGAGACTGAGGAGACTGTTCTGATTTCCTCTGTTAAAAAGGAAGATGGGGCTTCCCTGGTGGTGCAGTGGTTGAGAGTCTGCCTACCGATGCAGGGGACACGGGTTCGTGCCCCGGTCCGGGAAGATCCCACATGCCGCGGAGCAGCTGGGCCTGTGAGCCATGGCTGCTGAGCCTGCGCGTCCGGAGCCTGTGCTCGGCAACAGGAGAGGCCACAACAGTGAGAGGCCCATGTACCGCAAAAAAATAAATAAATAAAAAATAAATAAAAAGGAAGATGGACGGTATGAACCTGCCAGTCACACAAAGAAAGCATAGAGCTTCTGCTTTCAGATGCTAGTGGCATTTATAAGGCATATAAGGCATATAGAATAACAGCAGTTTGGTGGTTTCTCAAAATGTTAAACATAGAATTGCTATATGACCCAGCAGTTCCCCTCCTGGATATATATCCAAAAGAACTGAAAACAGCGATTCAAACAAATACTTGTATGCAAAAGTTCATAACAGCATTATTCACAATAGACAAAAGGTGGGAAAAATCCAAGTATCCATCAACAGATGAACGGATAAACAAAACGTGGCATATACAAATAATGGAATATTATTTAGCCATAAAAAAGGAATGATGGGCCCCCCGAGAGCCGAGGGCTGTTGGCAGCCAAGGTCTGTCAGCGCCTGTCTCCTTACTGGCTTGTTTACTACCATGCCGCTGTACGAGGGCCTGGGGAGTGGCAGAGAGAAAACGGCGGTCATGATAGACCTGGGAGAGGCTTTTACCAAGTGTGGATTTGCTGGAGAAACTGGTCCAAGATGCATAATACCTAGTGTGATAAAAAAAAAAAAAGCTGGCATGCCTAAGCCTATCAAAGTTGTACAATATAATATCAATACAGAAGAATTATATTCCTACCTAAAGGAATTCATCCACATACTGTATTTCAGGCATCTATTGGTGAATCCCAGAGACCGCAGAGTTGTGGTTATTGAGTCGGTATTATGTCCTTCCCACTTCAGAGAGACACTCACTCGTGTTCTTTTCAAGTATTTTGAGGTTCCATCTGTCTTGCTTGCTCCAAGTCATCTAATGGCTCTTCTTAAACTTGGGATAAACTCTGCCATGGTCCTGGATTGTGGATATAGAGAAAGCTTGGTGTTACCTATATATGAAGGAATCCCAGTACTAAATTGTTGGGGAGCACTCCCCCTAGGAGGAAAAGCTCTTCACAAGGAGTTGGAAACTCAACTATTGGAACAATGTACTGTTGACACAGGGGCTGCTAAAGAACAGAGCCTTCCCTCTGTGATGGGTTCAATTCAAGAAGGTATCTTGGAGGACATTAAAGTGCACACTTGCTTTGTTAGTGATCTGAAGCGTGGACTAAAAATCCAAGCAGCAAAATTTAATATTGATGGGAATACTGAGTGTCCCTCACCACCCCCAAATGTTCACTACCCGTTAGATGGAGAGAAGATTTTACATGTCCTTGGATCAATCAGAGATTCGGTTGTGGAAATCCTTTTTGAGCAAGATAATGAAGAGAAATCAGTTGCCACTTTAATATTGGATTCCCTTATGCAGTGCCCAGTAGACACTAGGAAGCAACTAGCAGAGAATTTGGTAGTCATAGGTGGCACGTCTGTGTTGCCAGGATTCCTCCACAGACTACTTGCAGAAATAAGGTATTTGGTAGAAAAACCAAAATATAAAAAACACTTAGCACCAAGACATTCTGAATGCATACTCCACCTGCAAAGACTAATTGTGTAGCCTGGAGGAGCTATTTTTGGAGCACTGCAAGACATACTTGGGAGCCGTTCACGCTCAAAGGAGTATTATAACCAGACAGGCCATATACCTGATCGGTGTTCTCTTAATAACCCACCGTTGGAAATGATGTTTGATGTCGGGAAGGCTCAACCACCTCTGATGAAGAGAGCATTTTCCACTGAGAAATGAAAGTTTGATTAAAGTTCAACTTTGCTTCATTTCAAACATCTCATCAATTACAAGCAAACGGTACAAAGTATATACGATGGTGTTAGAGACAACTTAAGTAGAAGTGAAAGCGTTTCTGTAATTATACTTCACATTAGTATTTAACCATTTTGCCTTTGGTGTAATGGTAGAATGGTAGCTGATGCTTATTGAAATTAGTTGTATTTATATCAATAAAATATAGAAAAGCAGTTAATTTTGGAATTTGGTAACATAGTTCATTTTTCAAAAAGAATAAAAACATTGTCCCTCCACAATTCACATAATCTGTCCTGGGCACAGGAGACTTCATTAATTTCATTGTGTTCAACAATTATTGTATTTAAAGAATAATGTAACCATTTCCAGTTATTTCAAATATTAACATAGTTCTATGTCTTAAAATCCTTTTGTTTTGATGTGTGTGTCCATGTTATAATAATGCTACTTTTGGGCTGAGAATGTTGGGTAGCATAGTTAAGCATTTGGTAAGGAAAATGGGGAAATGTTCACTTTTTAACTTTAAAAGACCTATAATAACAAACCAAAAATTAAGAAAATGGGAATAGGAACATATATATCGATAATTACCTTAAATGTAAATGGATTAAATGCTCCCACCAAAAGACACAGACTGGCTGAATGGATACAAAAACAAGACCCATATATATGCTGTCTACAAGAGATCCACTTCAGACCTAGAGGCACATACAGACTGAAAGTGAGGGGATGGAAAAAGATATTCCATGCAAATGGAAACCAAAAGAAAGCTGGAGTAGCAATTCTCATATCAGACAAAATAGACTTTAAAACAAAGACTATTAGAAGAGACAAAGAATGACACTACATAATGATCAAGGGATCTATCCCAGAAGAAGATATAACAATTGTAAATATTTATGCACCCAACATAGGAGCACCTCAATATATAAGGCAAATACTAACAGCCATAAAAAGGGAAATCGACAGTAACACATTCATAGTAGGGGACTTTAACACCCCACTTTCACCAGTGGACAGATAATCCAAAATGAAAATACATAAGGAAACACAAACTTTAAATGATACATTAAACAAGATGGACTTAATTGATATTTATAGGACATTCCATCCAAAAACAACAAGATACACTTTTTTCTCAGGTGCTTATGGAACATTCCCCAGGGTAGATCATATCCTGGGTCACAAATCAAGCCTTGGTAAATTTAAGAAAACTGCAATTGTATCAAGTATCTTTTCCGACCACACACTATGAGAGTAGATATTAATTACAGGAAAAGATCTGTAAAAAATACAAACACGTGGAGACTAAACAATACACTACTTAATAACGAAGTGATCACTGAAGAAATCAAAGAGGAAATGAAAAAATACCTAGAAACAAATGACAATGGAGACACGATGACCCAAAACCTATGGGATGCAGCAAAAGCAGTTCTAAGAGGGAAGTTTATAACAATACAATCCTACCTTAAGAAACAGGAAACATCTCGAATAGACATCCTAACCTTGCACCTAAAGCAATTAGAGAAAGAAGAACAAAAAAACCCCAAAGTTAGCAGGAAAGAAATCATAAAGGTCAGATCAGAAATAAATGAAAAAGAAATGAAGGAAACGATAGCAAAGATCAATAAAACTAAAAGCTGGTTCCTTGAGAACATAAACAAAATTGATAAACCATTAGCCAGACTCATCAAGAAAAAAAGGGAGAAGACTCAAATCAATAGAATTAGAAATGAAAAAGAAGTAACAACTGACACTGCAGAAATACAAAAGATCATGAGAGATTACTACAAGCAACTCTATGCCAATAAATTGGACAACCTGGAAGAAATGGACAAATTCTTAGAAATGCACAACCTGCCAAGACTGAATCAGGAAGAAACAGAAAATATGAACAGACCAGTCACAAGCACTGAAATTAGAAATGTGATTAAAAATATTCCAACAACAAAAGCCCAGGACCAGATGGCTTCACAGGTGAATTCTATCAAACATTTAGAGAAGAGCTAACACCTATCCTTCTCAAACTCTTCCAAAATATAGCAGAGGGAGGAACACTCCCAAACTCATTCTACGAGGCCACCATCACCCTGATATAAAAATCAGACAAGGATGTCACAAAGAAAGAAAACTACAGGCCAATATCACTGATGAACATAGATGCAAAACTCCTCAACAAAATTCTAGCAAACAGAATCCAATAGCACATTAAACGGATCATACATCATGATCAAGTGGGGTTTATTCCAGGAATGCAAGGATTCTTCAATATACGCAAATCAATCAATGTGATACACCATATTAACAAATTGAAGGAGAAAAACCATATGGTCATCTCAATAGATGCAGAGAAAGCTTTCGACAAAATTCAACACCAATTTATGATAAAAACCCTGCAGAAAGTAGGCATCGAGGGAACTTTCCTCAACATAGTAAAGGCCATATATGACAAACCCACAGCCAACATCGTCCTCAATGGTGAAAAACTGAAAGCATTTCCACTAAGATCAGGAACAAGACAAGGTTGCCCACTCTCACCATTCTTATTCAACATAGTTTTGGAAGTCTTAGCCACAGCAATCAGAGAAGAAAAGGAAATAAAAGGAATACAAATCAGAAAAGAAGAAGTAAAGCTATCACTGTTTGCAGATGACATGATACTGTACATAGAGAATCCCAAGGATGCTACCAGAAAACTACTAGAGCTAACCAATGAATTTGGTAAAGTAGCAGGATACAAAATTAATGCTCAGAAATCTCTAGCATTGCTATACACTAATGACGAAAAATCTGAAAGTGAAATCAAGAAAACACTCCCATTTACCATTGCAACAAAAAGAATAAAATATCTAGGAATAAACCTACCTAAGGAGACAAAAGACCTGTATGCAGAAAATTATAAGATGATGATGAAAGAAATTGAACATGATACAAATTGATGGAGAGATATACCGTGTTCTTGGATTGGAAGAATCAACATTGTGAAAATGACTCTACTACCCAAAGCGATCTACAGATTCAATGCAATCCCTATCAAACTACCACTGCCATTTTTCACAGAACTAGAACAAAAAATTTCACAATTTGTATGGAAACACAAAAGACCCCGAACAGCCAAAGCAATCTTGAGAACGAAAAACGGAGCTGGAGGAATCAGGCTCTCTGACTTCAGACTCTACTACAAAGCTACAGTAATCAAGACAGTATGGTACTGGCACAAAAACAGAAAGATAGATCAATGGAACAGGATAGAAAGACCAGAGATAAACCCACGCACATATGGTCACCTTATCTTTGATAAAGGAGGCAGGAATGTACAGTGGAGAAAGGACAGCCTCTTCAGTAAGTGGTGCTGGGAAAAGTGGACAGGTACATGTAAAAGTATGAGATTAGATCACTCCCTAACACCATACACAAAAACAAGCTCAAAATGGATTAAAGACCTAAATGTAAGGCCAGAAACTATCAAACTCTTAGAGGAAAACATAGGTAGAACAGTCTATGACATAAATCACAGCAAGATCATTTTGGACCCACCTCCTAGAGAAATGGAAATAAAAACAAAAATAAACAAATGGGACCTAATGAAACTTCAAAGCTTTTGCACAGCAAAGGAAACCATAAAGAAGACCGAAAGACAACCCTCAGAATGGGAGAAAGTATTTGCAAATGAAGCAACTGACAAAGGATTAATCTCCAAAATTTATAAGCAGCTCATGCAGCTTAATAACAAAAAAACAAACAACCCAATACAAAAATGGGCAGAAGACCTAAATAGACATTTCTCCAAAGAAGATATACAGACTGCCAACAAACACATGAAAGAATGCTCTACATCATTAATCAGTAGAGAAATGCAAATCAAAACTACAATGAGATATCATCTCACACTAGTCAGAATGGCCATCATCAAAAAATCTAGTAACAATAAATGCTGGAGAGGGTGTGGAGAAAAGGGAGCCCTCCTACACTGTTGGTGGGAATGTAAATTGGTACAGCCTCTATAGAGAACAGTATGGAGGTTCCTTAAACAACTAAAAATAGAGATACCATATGACGCAGCAATCCTACTCCTGGGCATATATCCAGAGAAAACCATAATTCAAAATGATACATGCACCCCAGTGTTCATTGCAGCACTGTTTACAATAGCCAGGATATGGAAGCAGCCTAGATGCCCATTGACAGAGGAATGGTTATAGAAGATGTGGTACATAAATAGAAAAAAAAAGAAAAAAGGAATGATGTTCTGATACATGCTAGAACATGAATGTATCTTAGAAACATGCTTAGTGAAAATAAGCCAGACACCAAAAGGCAAATATTGTTTGATTCCTTGCATATATAGAAGTGTCTGGAATAGGTAAATTCATAGAGACAGAAAGTAGATTAGAGGTTACCAGGGACTAGGGGAGGAAAGAAGGGGGACTTATTTCTTAATGGGTACAAAGTTTATGTTTGGGATGATGAAAAACTTTTGGAACTAGGTAGTAGTGATGGTTGCACAACGTTCTGAATATAATTAATGCCAATGAATTAAACACTTAAACATGGTGAACATGGCAAATTTTATGTATATTTACCACAAAAAAAACTAAAGGAAATATTTTATCTTATGTGATGGATTAAAGGCTGAAATCCCTAGTGCACAAACTAATTTGAAAACCATAAGGAGGGGCTTCCCTGGTGGCGCAGTGGTTGGGAGTCCGCCTGCTGATGCAGGGAACGTGGGTTCGTGCCCCGGTTCGGGAAGATCCCACATGCTGTGGAGCGGCTACGCCCATGAGCCATGGCCGCTGAGCCTGCGCGTCTGGAGCCTGTGCTCTGCAACGGGAGAGGCCACAACAGTGAGAGGCCCACGTACCACCAAAAAAAAAAAAAAAAAAAAAACCCATAAGGAATAGCTCAATATCTCATCAAAAAATGGACAAAGGAAACAAATAGGCAATTTACAGAAGAAATCTTAATGACCAATAAATATATAAAAATATGGTAATATGATCATACTTGCTTGCAATAAAATAAAGAAAAATAAGATGTAAGTGGGGTGTACAAGTCCCCAACAATATTGTATTGCTGTCAATTTCTCCTATGAAAAAAAGGAGGTAGTGGGCACTATGAAATAAAAAGATACAGAGTGGATGAGTGGATTAAAAAACAGGGCCCAGCTATATGCTGCCTACAAGAGACTCACTTCAGAAGTAAGGACACATAGAGACTGAAAAATGAAGGGATGGAAAAAGATACTCTGTGCAAATGGAAACAAAAAGAAAGCTGGTTTAGTTGTCTCATATCAGGCAAAATAGACCTTAAAACAAAGATTATAATGAAAAACAAAGAAGGGTGTTACCTAATGATAAAGGAGTCAATCCATCAAGATATAACATTTATAAATATATATGCACCCAACTTAGGAACACCAAAAAATATAAAACAAATATTAAAAGACCTAAAGGGAGAAATTGACAGCAATACAATATTGCTGGGGACTTGTACACCCCACTTACATCAATGGCTAGATCATCCAGACAGAAAATCAATAAGGACACATCAGCCTTAACTGAGAGCACCTTAAATGACATGTTAGACCAAATAAACTTAAGAGATATATACAGAATATTTCATCCAAAAGCGGCAGAATACACATTCTTCTCAAATGTACATGGAACATTCTCTGGGATAGAGCATAAGATAGGCCACAAAAGTCTCAATAAATTTTATTTTATTTTTTAAATATTTATTTGGTTGCACCAGGTCTTAGTTGTGGCAGGCAGGCTCCTTAGTTGCGGCATGCAGGCTCCTTAGTCATGGCATGCGAACTCTTAGTTGTTGCATGCATGTGGGATCTAGTTCCCTGACCAGGGATTGAATCCAGGCCCCCTGTATTGGGAGCATGGAATCTTGTCCACTGTACCACCAGGGAAGTCCCTCAATAAATTTTAAAAGACTGAAATTCTATCAAGCATCACCTCTAAACCACAATGGTATGAAACTAGATATCAATTACAAAAATAAAACTGGAAAAATCACAAATGTGTGGAGATTAAACAACGTGCTACTAAATAAGCAATGTATCATTAAAGAATCCAAAAAGAAATTTTAAAATACAGATAGACAAATGAAGACAGAAATAAAATAACCAAAGTTGATGGGATGCAGCAAAAGTGGTTCTAAAAAGGAAGTGTATATCAATACAGGCCTAACTCAAGAAACAAGAAAAATCTCAAACAATCTAACTTCACACCTAGAGGTACTAGAAAAAGAAGAACAAATGAAGTCCAAAATTAGTGGAAGAAAGGAAATGCTAAAGATCAGAGTAGAAAAAATGAAATAGAGACTAAAAATGGAAGAGAAAAGGTAATGAAACTATGCTGGTTCTTTGAAAAGATAAACCAAAATGACCAACCTTTAGCAATACTGACCAAAATAAAAAGAGGGCTCAAGTAAACAAAATAAGAAAGGAAAGAGAAGTTACAACTGATACCAAAGAAATATGAAGGATCATGAGACTACTGTGAACAATCTTATGCCAACAAATTGGACAACCTAGAATAAAAATCGATAAATTTCTTGAAACATACAATCTTCCAAGACTGAATCATAAAAAAAAATAGAAAATCTGAATAGACTGACTACTAGTAAAAAGATTGAATCAGTACTCAAAAACCCTCCAACAACCAAAAGTCCAGGACCAGATGGTTTCACTGCTGAATTCTACCAAACACTCCAAGAAGACTTACTACCTATCCTTCAAAAACTGTTCCAAAAGTTTAAAGAGGAAGGAACACTTCCAAACTTCTTTTATAAGGCCAGTATTATTCTGATACTAAAACCAGACAATGACACGACAAAAAAAGAAAATCACAGGTCAATATCCATAGTGAACATAGATACAAAAATCCTCAACAAAAAATTAACTTACCAAATTCAATAATACATTAGGACATATATCGTGATCAAGTGGGATTTATTCCAGGGTAGCAAGTATGGTTCAGTATCCACAAATCAATCAACATGATAAACCACATTAACAAAATAAAGGATAAAAATCATTTGATTATCTCAATAGATGCAGAAAAGCATTTGACAAAATTCAGCATCTGTCTATGATAAAAACTCTTAACAAAGTATATACACAGGGAACATACTTCAGGTAATAAAGGCCATATATGAGAAACCCACAGGTAACATCATGTGAAAAGCTGAAGGCTCTTCCTCTGAGATTAGGCACAAAACAGGATGCCCAGTATTGTTACTTTTATTAAACATTGTATTGGCACAGCAATTAGGAAAAAGAAATATAGTGAAATTGGAAAGAAAGAACTAAAACTGACACTATTTGCAAATGACAAGATACTTTATATAGAATACTCTAAAGACTCCACCAAAAAACTGTTAGAACTAATAAACAAATTCAGTAATGTTGCAGGATACAAAATCAATATACAAAAATTTGTTGCAGTTTTGTACACTAACAATGAACTATCCAAAAGAAAAATTAAGAAAATCATCCCATTTACAATTGCATCAGAAAGAATAAAATGCCTAGAAATAAATTTAACCAATGATATGAAAGACTTGTACACTGAAAACTATAAGACACTGATGAAATTGAAGAAGAGGTACAGCTTCAAGTGAAGTGAAACTGAGATGAAACAAACAGAAAATTGTGGAGGTTTTGTTGGGAGGAAGGTGGAATCAAGATGGTGGAGTAGGAAGACCCTGAGTTCACCTTCCCCCACAAACATATCAAACTATATAGAGAGCAGTTCTCTCTGAGAATGACAGGAAGATTAGCAGAACAGCTCTACAACCAAGATTATAAAGAAAGAACCACATGGAGTCTGGTAGGAGAGGAGGAGTGATCTAGTCAAGACACACAACCCTGGTGGGTGACCCAGAAAAGGAGGGGGATACCACAGTCTCTGGGATCCTCCCTAGGGGTGAGGGGCTCAAGCCCCATATTGGGTACCTCGGTCATGGAATCCAGCACTGGGAAGATTAGCCCCCTTTGCTGATTCAAAAACCAGTGGAGCTTACCAGAGGGCTATGGGAAATTGAGACTCTGGTCTTCAAAAGCACACAAACAGAATTGCTTGCTCCCAGTCCCAGTGCAGAGGCAGCAGATTGAAAACTGCCTAGTGCCCTGGCCAGCTTCCAGGACCACCCCAACATCCCTCCCTCACCTCCTCAGCCTGCACTGGGCTCCTGCTCTTGCACTTTTGCTCCACTCTACTCCCAGCCAGGTGGAGAACACCATGGCATACACTAGGGAGAAGCAAAACTAGCTCAGAACTGTGGCTCCAGCCCCATGGGCCCTGGCCCCGCCCCCAACCAACAGAGAGATCACCACCACCCTGGAAAGAAGGCCAACTCCCCGAGGGCTCCTGATATAGCCCCTCAGGCCCCATCCATGCCCCCAACAGGGTAGCAACTATCATCTTGCCTGGGAGAAGCCCTGGCTTGTACCAGGCTCCAGTTCTAGCCTCTCTGACTCCAGCCCTATCCTCCAACAAGGTGACATCCACCAGCACGCCCTGAGAGAAGAATAGAGGGACACAGTGAGAACTTCAGCAAAGAACTAGAAAATATAAAAAAAGAACCAATCAGAGCTGAGAATATAATAGCTGAAATGAAGAATACACTAGAAGGAATTAACAGCAGATTAGGTGACATGGAAGAATGCATAAGCTACCTGTAAGACAGAATAGTGGAAATCACTCAATCAGAAAACTAAAAAAGTAATAAGGATAGTTTAAGGGACCTCTGGGACAACATCAAGCATACTAACATTCAAATTATAGGGGTCCCAGAAGGACAAGAGAGAGAGAAAGGGCCAGAAAAATGTATTTGATGAAATTATGACTGAAAACATTCTTAATCTGAAGACGGAAATAGATATCCAGGTACAGGAATCACAGAGAGTCCCAAAGAAGATGAACCCAAAGAGACCCATACCAAGACATATCATAATTAAAGTGGCAAAAGTTAAAAATAAAGTGAGAATTCTAAAGGCAGCAAGAGAAAAACAAAGAGTCACATATAAGGGAACCCCCATAAGGCTATCAAGTGATTTTTTTCTGTAGAAATTTTTCAGGTCAGAAGGGAGTGGCAAGATAAATTTAAACTGCTAAAAGGAAAAAACTTACAACCAAGGATACTCTACCCAGCAAGGCTATCATTCAGTTTGAAGGAGAAATGAGAAGCACAGTCTGTTCAGATTTTCTATTTATTCCTGATTCAGTCTTGAAAGACTGTGTGTTTCTAGGAATTTATCCATTTCTTCTAAGTTGTCCAATTGTTGCCATATAGCTCTTCATAATATTCTCTTATGGTTGTTTGTATTTCTGTGATATTGATTGTAATGGCTCTTTCATTTTTAATTGTGTTTACTTGGGCCTTCTATTTTTCTTGATGAGTCTGGCTAAAGTTTTATCATTTCAAAAAACCAGCTCTTAGGATTTTCATTGATCTTTTCTATTGTTTTTTTTAAATCTCTATTTTATTTCCACTCTGATATTTATTATTTCCTTCCTTCTGCTGACTTTAGGCTTTGCTCTTTTTCTGATTCCCTTAAATGTAAAGTTAGGTTGTCTATTTGAGATTTTTCTTGTTTCTTGAGGTAGATCTGTACCACTATAAATTTCCCTGTTGGAACTGCTTTTGCTATGTCTGAGAGATTTTGGAAAGTTATGTTTCTATTTTCAGTTGTCTCAAAGTATTTTCTCATTTCCTCTTTTATTTCTTCATTGATCCATTGGTTTTTAAGTAGCATGTTGTTTGGTCTCCATGGGTTTGTGTTTTTCCATTTTTCTTCCTGTAATTGATTTCTAGTTTCACAGTATTGTGGTCAGAAAAGATGCTTGATATAATTCAATCTTCTTAAATTTGTTAAGACTTGTTTTGTGGCCTAGCATGTGATCTATCCTGGATAAGGTTCCATGTGCACGTGAAAATAATGTGTAATCTGCTATTTTTGGATGGAATGTTCTATAGCTATCCTAAGTCCATCTGGTTTAATGTGTCCACTATTTCCTTATCAATTTTCTGTCCTGATCTATCCATTGATTTAAGTGGTGTATTATTATTGTATTACTGTCAATTTCTCCCATTATGTCTGTTAATATTTGCTTTATATATTTAGGTGCTCCCATATTACGTGCATATGTTTCTTGAATGTTATATCCTCCACTTGGATTGATCCCTTTATCATTATATAAAGTCCTTCTTTGTCTTTTGTTGTAGCCTTTGTTTTAAATTCTATTTTGTCTGATATGAGTACTGCTATCCCCAGCTTTTTTTCTCTTTTCATTTACATGGAATATCTTTTTCCATTCCTTCAGTCTGTGTGTGTCTTTAGCTCTGGGTTGAGTTTCGAGGTAGGCAGCATATAGATGAGTCTTTTTTTTTTATCCATTCATCAGCATACTTAATAATGAAAAGCTGAAGGATTTTCCTCTAAGATCAGGAACAAGGCAAGGATGCCCATCTCACTACTTTTATTCAAGATAGTATTGGAAGTCCTAGCCACAGCAATCAGACAAGAAAATGAAATAAAAGACATCCAAATTAGAAAGAAAGAAGTAAAGCTGTCACTATTTGAAGATAACATGATACTATATATATAGGAAACCCTAAAGACTCTACCAAAAACTACTAGAACTAATAAATGAATTCAGTAAAGTTTCAGGATACAAAATTGATATACAAAAATCTATTGCATTTCTATACACCAATAATGTACTATCAGAAAGTGAAATTAAGAAAACAAGCCCATTTACCATTACACCAAAAATAATAAAATTTCTAGGAATAAATTTAGCCAGGGAAGTGAAAGACTTGTACTCTGAAGACTATAGGACATGATGAAAGAAATTGAAGACAAAACAAAAAAATTGAATATATTCTGGGCTCATGGATTTATGAATTAATATTGTTAAAATGTCAGTACTACCCAAACTAATCTACAGATTCAGTGCAATCCCTTTGAAAATTCCATTGGCATTTTTAACAGAACTAGAAGAAATAAGTCTAAAATGTGTATGAAATCACAAAAATCCCCAAATAGCCAAAGCAATCTTGAGAAAGAAGAACAGAGCTGGAGGCATCATGCTCCCTGATTTTAAGTATACTACAAAGCTATAGTAATCAAAGAGTATGTTACTGGCACAAAAACAGACACAATAGAGCAGAATAGAGAGCTCAGAAATAAACCCATGCACATATGGTCAATTCATCTATGGCAAAAGTAGCAAGAATGAAGAATGGGGAAAAGACAGTCTCTTCAATAAGTGGCATTGGAAAAATTGGACAGCTACATGTAAAAGAATAAAATTGACCATTTTCTCACACTATATACAAAAATAAACTCAAAATGGGATAAAGATTAAATACAAGACCTGAAACCACAAAACCCCTAGGAGAAAACATAGGCTGTATGCTCTTTGAAATCAATCTTAGCAATATGTTTTTGGATATGACTTTTCTTGCAAGGGCAACAAAAGTAAAAATAAGTAAATGGGGACACAAACTAAAAAGCTGTTGCACAGTGAAGGAAACCATTACTAAAACGAAAAGGCAGCCTACTGAATGGGAGAAGATATTTGCAAATGATATATCCAATAAGGAATTAATATGCAAAACATACAAAGAATTCATACAACTAAACATTAAAAAAAAACACACACAAATAACCCAATTTAAAAATGGGTAGAGGACCTGAATAGGCATCTTTCCAAAGAAGACATCCAGATGGCCAACAGACACATGAAAAGATGCTCAATATCACTAATGATGAGGGAAATACAAATCAAAAACACAATGAGATATCAACTCACACCTGTCAGAATGACTATTGTCAAAGAGATAAGAAATAACAAGTGTTAGAGAGGACGTAGAGAAAAGGGAATCCCAGTACACTCTTGGTGGGAATGTATATTGGTGCAGCCACTGTGGAAAACAGTATGGATGGTCCCCAAAAAGTTAAAAATAGACCTACCATACTATCTAGCAATTCCACTCCTGTATATTTATCTGTAGAAAATGGAAACACTATTTTGAAAAGGTATATGCACCCTAGTGTTCATAGGAACATTATTTACAGTGGCCAAGATATGGAAGCAACCTAAGTGTTCATCAACAGATGAATAGATAAAGAAGATGTGGCATGTATATAGAGTAGAATATTACTCAGCCAAAATTTCATCCTTTTTTATGGCTGAGTATGGTTAGCAGGGAAGAGAAGGCTGGGGTGAGAGGCAAAATAGATGAAAGATTAAGAGGTATAAAATACTAGGTATAAAATAAATAAGTTACAAGGATGTAATGTTCAGCACAGGGAATATAGTCAATATTTTATAATTTTATATGGAATATAATCTGTAAAAATATTAAATTATTATGTTTTAACACTTGAAACTAATATAATATTGTAAGTCAACCATACTTCAGTTTAAAAATTATCACAGGGGAGTTCCCTGGTGGTCCAGTGGTTAGGACTTGGCACTTTTGCTGCCGTGGCCCCCAGTTCAATCCCTGGTCGGAGAACTAAGATCCCACAAGCCACACAGTGTAGCCAAAAAAAAAAATTATCACAGGGAAAAAGTTGGAAAAACAATTGAAGAAGACACAAATAAACTGAAAAACATTCCATGCTCATGGATTAGAAAAACTGATATTGTTAAAATGTCCATACTTCTAATGGCATTTTTCACAGAAATAGAACAAACAATTCTAACATTTGTGTAAAATCACAAAAGATCCTGAATAGCCAAAGAAATCTTGAAAAAGAAGAAAAAGCTGGAGACATCATGCTCCATGATTTCAAACTATATTACAAAGTTGTAGTAATCAAAACAGTATGGTAGTGGCATTAAAAAAAGAAACATAGATCAATGGAACAGAACAGAGAGCCTAGAAATATAGCCACACACATATGCTCAATTATTTACAACAGAGGAGGCAAGAATATACAATGGGAAAAGGACAGTCTCTTCAATAAATGATGTTGGTAAATAGTATAGCCACATACAAAAGAATGAAATAAACTACTATCTTACACTAAGCACA
This sequence comes from Tursiops truncatus, assembly GCF_011762595.2. NCBI lineage: Eukaryota > Metazoa > Chordata > Mammalia > Artiodactyla > Delphinidae > Tursiops > Tursiops truncatus. Next base: position 58,469,035 of record NC_047037.1, read on the forward strand.
AAAATTAACTCAAATGGATTAAAGACTTGAATCTAAGGCCTGAAACCATAAAATTCCTATAAGAAAACATTGGCCTTGAACTCCTTGACTTCAGTCTTTGTGATGATTCCTTGGATCTAACTCCATAGGCAAGGACAACAGGCAGTAAAATAAACAAATGGGACTACCTTAAACCAAAAAGCTTCTGTAGAGTGAAGGAAAGTGTCAACAAAATGAAAAGGCAACCTACTGAATGGAAGAGGATATTTGCAAATCATATATCCAATGAGGGGTTAATATCTAAAAATATACAAAGAACTCATACAACTTAGTAACAAAAAGCAAACAACCCAATTAAAAAATGGGCAGAGGATTTGTAGACATTTTTCCAAAGAAGACATACAAATGGCCCAACAGGCACATGAAAAGATGCTCAACATTACTAATCATCAGAGAAATGCCAATCAAAATCACAATGAGATATCACCTGACACCTATTAGAATGGCTATTATCAAAAAGACAAGAAATAATGTGTTGCTGAGAATGTGGAAAAAAGAGGACCATTGTGCACTGTTGGTGAGAATGTAAATTGGTATAGCTCTAGTAAAACAGTCTGAAGTTTCCTCAAAAACTAAAAATTGAACTATACTATATGATCCAGCAATTTCAGTTCTGGGTATTCAAAAAGATATTTTCACCCCTAAGTTCATTGCAGCGTTATTCACAATAGCCAAGATATGAAAACAACCTGTGTCCCATCTAAGGATGATTGGATAAAGAAGATGTGGCATATATATACATACAATGGAATACCACTCAACCATAATAAAGAATGAGCTCTTGCAATTTGTGGCAACATGGATGGACCTTGAGTGTGTTATGCTAAGTGAGAATAAATCTAAATAAATCAGGCAGAGTAAGGCAAATAGTGTGTGATTTTACTTATATGTGGAAAATGAAAAACAAAACAAATGAAGAAAACAAAATAAAACTCGATACAGAAAACAGCATAGTGGTTGCCAGAAGGTAGGACAGTTGGAGGTGGGGCTGGGGAGAATTGGTAACAGAGGTCAAGAGGTGCAGTCTTTCATTCATAAAATAATAATGTCATAGGGATGTAATGTACAGCATGGTGACCATAGTCAATAATATTATATTGCATATTTTATAACTTTGTATGGTTTCAGAGGGTGACTTACCTGTGATCATTTCACAGTATATACAGATATGGAAACATTATGTTGTATACATGAAACTAATGTTTTATGTGAATTATACTTCAATTTTTTTTTAAAAAAAGATACCATAGGAAGGACTATTTCTTCTCTTTTGTATCTTCTACAATAATCTAATAAAGAGATAGGCAAATGGTGATATTTCTTTACAGGAGAACTTTGCACTATGTTTGTGATTAAATCAATCACATGTATTCCTTAGGTTAAAATAATGTGCAAATCACATTTATTTCTCTTTACTGTCTTTCAGTTCACGAACTGAATGTGATAATTTCACTGTTTCAGAGGATAAAATAGCCCAAGACTCATAGAAGAAATTTAGAAGAATTAGAGTTACTTTACAAAAAAAAAAAAAAGACTGGGGTCAGGGGTAATGACAATACACTTTTAAAATTCAACAAGGCAGAATCACTAATCTTCAATGAGGTCTGGTTGAGGAGAGAAGAAAAATGTGGTTTAGAAAAGAACACTTTGGAAGAGGATGAATGATTTAAGCACTGAGTTGGGTTCCTCTCGGTGACAATAATGCATCCTTTCTTGGAATTTTTTAACAAAAGCAACTTGAGCAGGGCAGAGACAGGGTCTTTTATTATTGCATCAGCAGTGGCTAGATGTACTGCAACCCAACGGGGATGAGGGAGGACAGTGGGTCCCCAGGCCCTATGCTCACCAAAGGCCTCCTGTAGGCTAATATGTTTCATCACAGAGATATCCAGACAGGTCAGAGAGAAGGAAACTATATTGCCCTGGTACCAGTCATGCCACCTGGAGTGCACTGCAAATTGACAGTTTTATAAATATAATTTTTATATTGACAATCATATAACATTGTATTTTGTGTGTGTTTATAGCACTAATGTGTTAGGCATTAGTGCTATAAATATAGCATTTTACATGCTATATTTTAAATGGAAAACACCCTTGGTTACTCTGCTTTAAAGCATTTTAACAAACCAGGAGTTTCAAAATATGAAAGGGCCTGGGCTGTGTCTGATCTCTGAGAGGGATTTATCATGGATTAACAAATTAGAAATGCTGAAAACCCCCTTACAGAGTTTGTTGATTTGCAGATTATTTACCTGGATATGTAATTGAGCAATACTGTGACTGGTCTGCTAGTTGTGATTATGGGGGTCTCCCAGGGGATCATATTAATACCAAAATTACTTAGCTTTTTATTAATCAATTATGGGCTGCTTTATTTAAGGGATGCAGGGAGTTTGCAGCAGTGGAAAATCCACTGGGGCTTTAAAATTTCTTATTAAACCTTCTGTAGGTTTTTTCCAAAATGTCGTTAATAACAGAGTTCTATGACATGATAAGAAAGCAAAGTATACCATTTGTAATTCTAAAAGAAAATTACAGGTAACTTAACTCCAAAAGCAGTAATAATTAGAATAGCAAGGGGTACTGAGATAGAGTGAATTAAATCCTATGGGCATCTTGTGGTTGTTTTGGAGAAATCATTACCTACTTTAATCATTTGGATTATATGTACTGAGAATACACTCATGATTAGGGGTTTGATAGATGTATAATTTGACTCTGGGTGTCAATAGGCTCACAAGTCTAGATAGCAAATATTGCCAGTTACTGATGATGCCTGAATAACAAAGTGGAAAAATCTTACAAGTTGTAACTTGGACCTCATCAATACATTTGCTATATTTATTAGGTTATGCTAATAAACTCCTTTATGAGAAGGATCATCACTTATTTCTCTTAGGAAGTTCATTTAATTTTCTCCTTTATTTTTTTTTTAATTTAAAAATTGTTTCCGGTCCAAATGGACTGAGATATAGAACATTCAAACTGGTACTTTTGTTTGCTTGCTTGTTTTCCTTAAAAAGACTAGTCTTTCCTGTTGGTTAATCTCAATGTAACAAGAAATAGTGCATTGATCCAGTGGTTCACACAACTTTGTTAACAGTATAACTGTATACTGATTAGACCATCCAAGACACATAGTGGGTAAAGCCTGGTACTGGGGAGAAAATCAGAGGGACTCATTCATGTAATAGATATGCTTTGAACCTAATATGTGCCAGATATGATACCAGATGCCCTGGGTATGTCCTCTTCCCTGTTATGTGGCCAACACCAAAAGTTGCTGAACTCAACTCTCAGCCCTCACTGGGGAAGCCACAAATTTAGGAATGCCTTTATTGGGTTTGAAGTTAATTAAGATTAAGTAGATGACCAAAATATTTTTTCTCTCATGAATTTCCAAAACCTTAAACCGTATCAGAAAAACAATGTTAAACCCAAAAACTAGATGCTGGTTCAGCAGCAATACCAAAGAAACAGGTAAGATTTGACCCATCGTTTGTATGACTCGGCCTTGCTCACCTTACCCTAATTCAGGCCTGGGCGACATGTTTCCAGCCCAACAACCTCTAGCAACCATTCTGTCCCCCTCCTCTGACAGATGGGGGTTGGGTTGGGTGAGGTCCCAGGAGCCTGAGCTAGATGGGGACTTATCACCTGCAGATGCAATATTATCCCACCCAGGGAAATACTAATAGCAGGGTCCTAAGAGAATGGTAGGTCAGAGGCAGAATAAACAGCCCATGCTGGGGGATTTTTCCAAATGGAATTCAAGGTAGAAAGGCAGCCGAAGGATAAAGTTACAGGGACAAAGACAAATGTTGCTGCTGAATGAGGATGTGGGGAGATGAGCCTGTAATAATTCCTGAGTCGTCTGTGGACATCCTCGTGGCCTTTTCTTATCCATTTTCCATAGCTGTTATGAGAGCTCCCCGAGCTTTGAAAGTGATGGCCAGAGGCAAACCATTTATCTGTTTTGGCATTTCTAATTATCTGACAACACACACCAACAAATTTATGTACTTTCCCCATTATACCAACCTTATACTACTTTTTATTCAGCCTTGAGGGAAGTAAGCTCAAGATACTGGCCACGTGCTCTCCTTTCTGGAAGACCAATAGTGTGAGACACCCGGCGAGGAGGACACTCACAATTGGGTTGAGCATGGCCTTTTAGTAATGTCCTGCACTGGACCAGGCAGTTCCATACCCGAGGCTCAAAAAGGCTGAATGAGTTATTCAAGAAACCGGTAGAATTTGAACGAGCCCAACCCAGGAAGGCTGTTAAGGAACAGTTTGAAAGCTTGAAGTGTCAGCAAGATTAGCAGACTCTCAAACAACCAAAATGTATTTCTCCTATGTGTTTCCTCCACCACCATCGTCACCACCAAATTCACAGGGCACATTTCCCAAGGATAGTTTGTTTAATGAGCTAGTCAATCTGAAAACAAAAGCCCCTTTTGGGAGTTTCGATTGCTAGGAAGTTTTCTGCTCTGAAAACTGAGGAAGTTGATGCTGCAGAATCTCAATCTACCTCATTCAGTTTCTGCATAAGAGATTAGGTAGAAGTTAGAAATGAGAGAGAGAGAAGAAAAAGGAATATTTTTAATACTTGCATTTGTTTAATTTCTTAGGAGAATTAATAGACTATTCTTTTAGAAGAAGTAAATTAACTTTATACACTGTTTAAGGAATATTGTGTATGTAAGATCAAATGAGGGGAAAGGATAGTTTTGCCAACGGCAACTGTTATCAAGGTTCTGAAATTAATTGGATGCTTTAATTGAGGTAGATTACTAGCTAATGCTTGCTTGAATGCAGTAATTCTCCTATTAAATTATCTTTGAATAATTACCTGAAATTTCTCAGCTGCAGGGACTGATGGCTATTTAATTGCACAGCAATGTTGCTATATAATTACTTAACAAGGTGTCCTGTAATAGTTTAATTCACTTTTGACTGAAAAAAGTGGATGATAAAGTAACTACAAATACCTATTTCATAAAAAATAAATCGCTGTAGTTTTTTCCTTCAGATTATTTGATATTTGAAAGTAAATGAAATTATTTCTAAATTTTTTATTTATAATTCAAGTATTGATGATTTTTAAAATAGACTAGAGCCTCTCTAACACATAACACATTAGGTAACATTTCAAAGGGTTGGAATTGTCATTTTTAATTTTTGCTTATCATGAGCAGTTTATGTTATTAAATGCCCAGGAAACCACTCTTTTCTCTTCATTTTTATTGCATATTTTATCTAAGGTTTTCAAATTAGGTATGTAATCATTAAATGAATAATTAAATATTATTTAAATGTGCCCATATGTCATGTGACAGTAGTATGACAGAAAATTAAATTAATTGCCTGAAATTATTTTGCAAACAATCTGCGAAGCATGTAGTTTCCACCAAGACATCAATTTACTAGCATTTAGAATATTGCTACAAACGTTACTGAAATACCAATAACAAGTATCATCTGACTTATCAGGTTAATCTAATTGGCCTCTATAACAGTCTTAATTTGACACAAAAGTAAAAAAGCAAAGGACACAATATATTTTGACAATTTTTCTTTCTTATATAACTTGGTGATATAAAAACTAATAAAATCTTAAGAAAGCACAGTTGGTTGGGATGTTGACTGAAAAAGCAAATTAACATTAGTGTATTTCCAGTCTTGCACATTAAATATATTTCCAAGATTTGTCCTAATGATTTAACATTGTATAAGTGACCTTTCTACTAGAATAACATGTTTGTTAAGCTTGACAAAACTAGAATTGAACACTGTTTTAATAAATTAGGAGAATGGGTCACATTAACAAGATGAGGTTTGAGATTCAAGGCAATTTCATTCACATACAGAAGATGGGCAGGAATGGTCTTTCCAGTATGGCAGAAACAGTACTGAGTCATTGTGGAAAATAGCTAAATGTGAGACTTCACATTAGACCTTTTTTTTAAGCAAAAATAATACTGAAATACATAGATGAGAATGCAGAATATAGGTCTCACTATCTTAAGCACTGGTTGGTAAAGAACTGGTGATACCAAAGTCAATTTCCAATTGTTTTAAAATCAAAGTTCATAGATATAATATATGCATCACACATACTATTAAATCCTTCAGTATCTGCAAGGTATTTGTCCTGGCTCCATTATGAACAGTTTAATTCTACTTATGATAAAATTTTTGAATCAGGTGAAAATATGGCACAGAACACCACTTGTGAGTATTGTGCTAGGAATATAAGAAATACAGATGATCCAAACTTTGATGAAATCGTCCTCATATATTGTAGCTATAGATGGATCCATTGCCTGAGAAGTACAGCACACAGGGAAATGTACACCGTGATTGGTGCAAGGGATGCATACTCCAACAACCTGGCCCCATGGAAGTATGCAAAATGAATTGCGTAGCTAGGAAAAACCATATAACAACCACTGTATCTCTGAGATCTTTAAGATTAAAATGGAGTTTTAAAATTATGTTGAATGAGAAAGCAAAGCCAAGGTGTTTGGTCATTTCAACCTTTTGGCCTTAACAGTATTTCAAAACCAAAGCCAAACAGAAATGCTTGCTATAGAGTCTGTGAGAAAGAAGGAAAGAGTTGATACAGAGTAAAGGGAATTTGATGGGATGGGAATGGTGGAGATGGAAGTGAGGAAGATGCAGAACATGAAAGGATATTCTTAGTGATTCCCAAGAGGTTGTGTACCCCAAGATGAAATTCTTTGGTTGCTTATGAACGCTGCAATTGTGGTCACTCTTTTGTGGGCCATATCACTCTTACATACTGCTGGTATTGTGGAGAGGATGCCAAAAGGCAGCAGGATTCTGCCTCAAACCTGTGAATGAAAGGAAAAGTGATAAAGTACTGTTTTTGGAAACCCTCTCCACAATGCAGACACCAGGCCAAGCCTGTCGTGGGCGTGTATTTATGGCGCACCCTCCCAGGAACCTGTCCCACTGGTGTGTGGGGACAAGGCAATCATGGCACAAGTCAGTGGGCCCATTTGCACTGTGTACACTCTAGTAATTAATTTTTCTCTTTAATAATAATACTGTGGCAACTATAACAAATAGACAGTCTCAGAGTTTTTCTGTACATGCGACAATTTTTTTATTTCTCCAAGTAGCAATTGTGGATAAGTCTTTTTTTTTCATTTAGGAAATATGTTCTTCACCAGAAAATACAGTACCATTATCTTTTTTTTAAAGGTCTTAATTTTGTTTATTTAAAATTGAGCTCTGTTCCCGTCACATGATTTAATCAGTGGGAGTGGTAGTCTAATACCACTGTTATGTTTGACCTCAGAATCGACAATGTTCGCTTTCAAAAATAGAAGTGGTCCTTGAATAAAATGAATAGTCTGATTTATTAAGAATGGACTTCATTTTCTTGTATGGCTTTTCCTCAAATGGAAATATGTATCTCAGAAGTAATTATACAGGAAATCTTCCCTCAACTCACATATCCGCTCACCCCTAAAATAAAATAAAACGAAATTTCTTCATGTGGTTCCAAAAGGAAGGAGACATCATCTCTGTTCCTTGTCTCAATAATGCATCTTCTGCCAAAAGACAAATGTCAAACTAAATAGGCAAGACAAAATAGAAATGTCTTCATCAGGAGCAAGCTGCTTTGTCTTTCAGGGTGTGGATGTGTGTCTATAGTAGTGTCACTCACTGTTCAGTGACTGAGATCGATTCTTCATTGGGATTCACATTTTCACCATAAAACGAGAGACCACAATTAGGTAGAACTTTGATCAATCCTCCTGCCAACAGATCTGGAATCAAATTTTGAGCCTGATCTGAGCTCACGTCCTTCCTTTATTCCAGTACAAAAGCCTGGACCCGCAGCATCATTGAAGCATCCTTGAAATCATTTGTGTTTCACTGGTGATGTGAGGTATGGCCATTCTTTCATTCCACAAACTAGATGGGCTTTTTTCTACTTTCATCGAAGGAGAATTACTTAACCTTTTGTGGCCTTGCACTCTCATTGGCAGACCTATGGTTTTAGACTATGATGAATAGTTCCCAAACTTTATCGTGCTTAATAATCACCTGGAGCTTGATAAAAATGCATTTTTCTAGGCCCACCACCAGAGATTCTGGTTTAATTGGACTGGGGTGAGGCTCAGGCATCTCCATTTTTAACACGCTCCCCAGGTGATTCTTCAAACTTTAATGAACACAGAGTTAGATGATCTCTGAGGTTCCATCTAGATTCTAACATCTGCAATCAGTTCATGAAATCCTAGAGCTGGCGGGTCTCCTAGAAATCAAGTGGAATTTTGTATAAACTGGTTGCATAATACAGATGAGACAGTATATCAGGTAATAATAAGATTAAACAGCTAATATTTGTTGAGTATTTCTTAAATTTAGGCAAGCCTTTATTTTAAGGACTTTATAAATATTAATTCATTGATCCTTAAAGAATATTAGGAGGAAAGTAATGTTACTATGTCTGTTTCACAGGTGTGGAATCTGAGGCTGAGAGAGGTGAAGTCATTTACTCAAGATTGGACAGGCCTTGGGGAATGGGCAGGCACCTGTCCATGTTGAAAAGAGCATTCTGGGTGGAGAAAGCAGAAGGAGCAAAAGCCCAGATCTATTAAGTTTATGAATTATTCAACAATAGCAAGTGCTACTGTGCCTGGGGCTCACGTGGCTTTGGGGAGTGTGAGCAGGGAGCAGGGAGGGAAGGAGAGAGGGTAGGGAGAGAATTTAGACCTAAAACTGAAAAGGGAGCTCCGGGTCTAGTTTATGGAGGGACTTAGGTGTTATGGAATTTGGGCTCTTTTACCTTTCTACTTTTTATTTTTTTTCTTTTTTATGATAGAGTCAAACTGGCAAAAGAAAGGTCAGCTGTATTTATAATGTACATATCCTTTATAAAACAAATAATTTCACCCCTAGAATTTTAAATTCATAAACAGAAATGCATATTAGAAGTTACATACAAGACTATTTTCATCACAGTTATTTATATACTAAAATTTTGGCAACAACATAAATGTTCCACAATAGGAGATTCTTGCAATAAATCTTTGTATGTGCATATAATGGAACTCCGTTTAGCCATTCAAATATTTTAGAAAAATATTTAATGACAGGAAAATGTTCACAATAGAATATTACTTTTTAAAAGCAAAGTTATCAAGCAGTATATAGAACGGTATGATTCCAATTTTATGAAAATTATGGAAAACACCGAAACGTTGACAGGGTTCTCACAGCAAACTGTGATTAAGCATGGTTTTCACTTTTTTAAGTGAAAACGTTTGTCAGTGTTTTACAGATTTTTCTCTATTAATCAATGTTACATTTTATTTTATAAAACAACTGTAATAAAGCATATCATTTAGAAATATTTTCAGTGTGAATTGAAGCAAAACAGATTTTCTAATAACCAGAGCATTTAGTCAGGAAACCCCAATTCTATGCATTCCAGTTAAATTTAAGTTTCTGGGGAGCGCAGGCCTGCTGGAAAGATGCGTGCAGGATGGGCTCCAGGTTGCAGAGAGAGCCAGGAAAGGTGGAAAATGTCCTTGTAACCCTGGAGAATCAACAAGGAGGGGTATCCTGAGGATGCCAAGCAGAGGATCCTCATTTTGCTAAGCACCACCTTGTTCACCCTCAGCTGTTTCTGTGTAACCAGAGGCAGTGTGTGTAGGAATTTTTGTCCTACCTGAGTGTACTTATTTGCAAGTCAATGGAAACAATACTAGTGAAAGTCAACACTGCTTTGAATGATTTGTCAGTTTCTTTGGAAAACATGGTTGACTGTGTCCTAAGGGCAGCTCCCAGGTGATTCTATAGTGGAAGTATGGCTGCATGTTCTTCACGGTGGAATTGGTATGCGGTAATTACTGAAGCACGGAAAGATTACTTCGGGCACCCTAAGGCCGGCTCACAGCGTGAACCCTGAGGAACGTTTAACAGTGAGACGCACTGCCTGCCATCTTCTCATTCACCTCCTTATTTCAGCTCCTCTCAACAATATCCACTTAGTTTTCCAAGTCAGAAACCTCAGAACTATCCTTGATTTTTCCTTCTCCCAAACCACACATCTGAAGAGTCACCAAGTGCAGCTGATGCTAAGTCCAACGTAGTATTTTGTTTTGTTGTGAAATCACTAAATAAATGCTTCCTCGTAGAAAAATTGTCAAGCGGATGAAAAGATAAAAGAGGAGGGGAAAATCACTCTTGATCCCACTATTAATATTTACAAGTATTTTTTCATGAAATTTTCTATCAAGTTCTGTATACAACTTTGAATCCAGATTTTTTCAGATACATATGTATTTTTCAGATTCTTTTCCATTATAGGTTATTACAAGATATTGAATATAGTTCCCCGTGCTATACAGTAAATCCTTGTTGTTTATCTGTCTTATATATAATAGTATGTGTCTGTTAATCCCATACTCCTAATTTATCCCTCCCCACTTCCCCTTTGATAACCATAAGTTTGTTTGCTATGTCTGTGAGTTTCTGTTTTATAAATAAATTCATTTATGTTATTTTTTAGATTCCACATATAAGTTATAACACATAATATTTGTCTTTCTCTGTCTGACGTACTTCACTTAGTATCAAGAATTTTTTTTCAAACTATTGTTGACTCTGTTACTCTCCCTCATTCACTACAACTTTATTTCAGACCTTTCCTCATCGGAAATAAAGTGTTTCTTGTCTCTAAGGACACAAGGGGGACTAAAGCAAGCACGAGCCCTGCTCTCATGGAGCCTACAAGCAATACCTATCAATCTTTTCTCCCTTCTTTAACAGAAGGGGTCTCATACAGCTCATACTCTCCTGTGGCTTGCTTTTTTTCTACAACATTATATCACGGAGATCATCTTACATTCGTTCCTCATTCCTCCTTACATTGTATATTATTTCCTTGTATCCTTGGGTCATAATATACCCAGCCCCTACTGATGGACATTTAAGGTGTTACCAATCTTTTACTATTGTAAACAGTACTACAGTAAACAACCTTGTAGTATGTCATTTCACACATGTGGGAACAGAGTCGTAGGATAGTTCCTGGGAGCAGGGCTTGGGTAGAAATTGCCGAATTTCCTTCCGCAGAGGTTTAGCAAGTAACATTTCATCAGCAACCTGTCAGAGCGCCGGTTTCCCCACCACCTTGAAACGCTCTCTTTATTCTCCTCTGAAAACCACTTGGTGGCCTTGGGAAATCCCACAGTTGAGAGAACTGAAGGAGACGGGAAGGGGAAGCGGGAGAATTCTTTCTCCCTCAGGCCACCAAGGAACCTTTCTTCATGGAAGTCTGGGCTTATTTTTAAGGTCCCTTTATTCCTTAAAGAAAGAAAATGCTACAGTGCCACTGTGCATGTGCCTCAAAGAGGAGCAGATTTCTTTCCGTGTTTCCAACTAAACCAACCACTTAAAAAGATACAGGGCACCGTTCAGGGTTGTTGGAGCAGTAGGGGAACATGTAGCTGATCAGCAATCAAATGGCCACTCGGGAGAGCAATCTGTGTGCTCTTCCCCACAGAGCAGCCAGTTTCAACTGGAACGTATGCAGAGCCCATTTGCCAGCTTCTTTGTGCAGTAGTTACGCTCCCCGTCTTAGAGGCAGGGGCAGGTTAGGGGAGAGCGCCCATGTTGTACAACAGGATATCTGAGCTGCCCTTTATGCCTACCTATTTCTTTCCCTGCTTTCACCCTTTTGTGTGTTTTTAATGGGGATAAGTGTGAGATGTACTGGAGTGCAATCACATTGTGGTCTTAAAAGGATCTCTGATGATAGAAAATATGTCAATTTATTATTTCCCTCGGGACAGAGGAAAAAAAGTACAGAGGTTCAATGGATGATGAAGATAATACTTGTGCACTGTATAGCATTTTCCAACAAAAGATTTTAACGTGATTTTCCTTCAAAAAATATTTTAGTCCCATTTTGTAGGTGGGGAGACAAGAAGATTTCGTAGTGACTGAAATGTCCTAGTGGTGGGACCCTGCGTAGAGTCAGCATCGCTATGATCCTGTCTGGGCTCTTTTCACTCCCTCTAGTGGAATTTGGTTCTTCACATCAGAGTTTTATACAGCAAATAGCAAGCACTGTGCTATTGTGCGTGATCTTTTGGGTACCAGAGCCACAGTTTCATCAAATCTTCAACCCGATGGCTGTATCTGTGATCAGAACTATCTCATGTACCTACAGCTCCAGTTTCCTTAAATAACAATTAGCCCAGCAGATCCTGGGCTGCTCTCGAATGCAGGAAGCATTCTGGTGAGGCTCAGCAAGGAGGTAGACGCTTGTTATTTGTCACGCAGGGTCATTCATAATGAATCAACAAAGCGTTGACAATAGTTTTCTTGTAAACTGAACAAACCTTATAAATGGTGTGTGGTCTCCCCTCCCCCATGAATTAGTTCCTTTGTCCTGAAATGTGTGGTTAGCACAGATATTCATTCTGCTCTGCTGGGAGAGTGGCGGAGTCTTGGGAAGCACCCGAATGTGCAAGACAAGTCGACATTTTATGTTTTGGTCTTCTGTATCAGAGCTGGAAATATCTCATTTGTACCTTGAAAAGTCAGAGAGAAAACCTAGGTGGAAAGCACAGAAAACTTTCTAGACTATCTAAGTGATCAATTTTAGGACATGAATGTGATAGCTACTTCCTCTCTTTTATGTGTACAAGGATGAAAGGAAATTAAGACTCTGTAGAAACAGTTTTTTAAATGCTTTGTATGGCTGTTTGAAATTCATTGTATGATTGCCTGTTTTTTAAAAACCTAAATAAGGAGGGCTAAAGTGCTTAGAAGGAAACTAATTGCTTTAAGCTTTCCCTCCTCAGTGTCTGCTATTCTCTGCTGTTATATAATCTTGGATACTGAGCAACCGAGTGAAAGAACCAGTGTCTTACTTAAAGTAAATGGACAAACATTATTTGCTGCCGGCATCTTCTTTGGCTCCTGGGGTGGGGGTGGGAGGGTACATTTTGTAGTTAAATTTACCATAACTTAGAGTGCGTAATATCAACCTTATTGTCAAAAGACTGAAACAAAAATTCACAGAATTGAAAAGAGCAAATCTATGTGGAAGGAGGTTTTTAAAATCTTGAAATGTTCAAGTATTACTGCTTGTCTTTATAAAAAGGCAAATTACGATGGCATAATTTCTGACTTGTTGTTACCAGGTAGATTGTGTATTGGAATGTATATTAGATCAAATTGATAGATTGCTACATGAAAAGAACTGCAATATTGAAATTCGACTTCACGTTTAAAATTATTTACAGAACTATACCACATTAATAGCATTTATTTCATTTCAGATATAATTTTACTTAATGGTAAATTTTTGTTAAAGCATATGAATGTGTTTTTCTCTCTTAAAAAGAATTGCCAAAATCATTGCTAACACATGAAAACAAGTCAATGATTAAGATCACATAAACCCATGTAATATGTATATTCAATCCAGAATTGTTTTAGGGTCATTGTAGCCATAGAGTTTTCAAATAAATTATTTGAATATAAAAGTAGATTATGTATTTCCCCTGTGGCTGGCCAAATGTCTTTTCAACAAAGGGTAAAATAAGAAGGCTATTTTTTTGTGTAAAAGAGTGATCTTTTTAGTCATGCTTGGCTGCCTTTTCAGGACTGTCTCCATTTATAATGAGATATTCTTGAACTCATTTGAACCAGAAAGTTTAGTAAATTTGTGGTACATTTTTCACGAAGTATCGTGATTTGTTTAAAATGATCAGGGTAGAGCAAAGGGAGAGTAGATTAATGATTGTTTTCCTTTCTAGATTATAATTTTGAGCTGACATTTAAATTGGACAAAACCTAGAATATCGAAAATATATATTTATTTACTTTATTTCATACTTCTTGGCAGTTCTAATTTCATCTTATTGTCTGCTGAAAGGTATACTTGCTATTCAAATCTCAGTTAAATCTCAGTTGAAGCTGTCATAGAGACTGTCATAACAATAGTTTTTATAGTCATATTTTTCAGGGTTCCTGACATTGAAAGGTGGTGATGGCCCTTCCAAAATACTGAGGAAAAGTTTTTCCTGTAATTTCATGGCTCTGATTTGTAGTAGATCTGACTTATATGCAAATCTTTTCTTTTCTTTATAAACATAGTAAAAAAATCCTGAAAATGGCAACACACACACACAGTGTGAAAAGGATCTTTTTGAAAACTGAAAGTAAATTTTGACATGTTCATTAACATATGAAAACATGTTTATGTTATTCTCTTATGTTTTAACATTTTCTACATTTAATTATTTTTCCTCAGATACCTGAAGGTCATTTAAAAAACTCTTACTTACATATTTTTTGCAGTTACAAGCAGAAAAATCAGTTAATAGATCTTAACCTGGTATCAAAAATCAACTCCATATTGTACTCATTCCCAATCTTATTTCTCCAATTGTACTTTGAAATGGACACATTACTTGTTTTACATTTGTATTTCTCTCAAACCCCCTAATTTCTTTATAACTACTCTGCAGCAAATGCCATTTTTTTCTATTCTTTTGCCTTTCCGTGATTTTTACAGCAAATGATGTGTCATATCTCTCCTGAAATTGGCCATTCTTTTCAGAAAAGATTTTTTTTTTTTTTTTGGCCTGTGGTGTTACACTGAAAAAGTCACCCAGCTAAAATGAGTTACTTCATTTCCAAATAAAAACAATAGTGTTTTCATGCCTGCACTTATTATTATTCTGAGAATGTACTAATTTGTTACATCCAAGATGACGGTTCGGTGGGTCTGTGAAAAGGGCAGTGTGCCAACTATAGCAGGGAAGTAAAAGGCCTTCTTTCATGGGAAGTAGTGGGACAGAATGTAGCCCACAGTTCAGTGGATATCAGGAGGCACGCTGCCAGTGGAGTCATCCCGGTATCAGGGTTTCCTGTGTTGGGTTCTGAATCAAGCAAAAACTATGATTTCACTTAATGTCAGCCTGGGCAGCCAAATTTTCAAACCCACTATTGCTCTAAGGAGCAACTGATAAATGTTTTATCCCTGCAGGCACTGGCTGATGTGGCACAAGGGTTTTGAATGTGTGCAGTGCATTATTACTTGTGGCATTAAGCTTAGATAATTGTCTACTTACCCTGAGCCGGTAATAGCAAAATACAATTGGAGGATATTTTTATAAAGTAAAACTACAAAATAGATTTATCTATAGCATTATGAATTTTTTTTTGCTGCTGTCCTCCCCTATTAAATTTGAATGATAATGAAGTTTGATTCTATACCTTTATTCGGCTCTAAACCAGGGTGGTCTCATAATTTTGTTTTACATGCATGACATTGCTTAAGGTCATTAGCTGTAAATCGTAGTATAAAAAGGCTGAAAATATATTCAGTACTTTGTAGTTTCCGAATACACATTTAAGAGCTGCTATGAAAAGTCGAGACCTACATGGCAGATTTTCTGGCACTGAATGGTCAATTTAGTGATGTAGATTAGTGAATCCAAACAGTAAGTGGAGAGAGACTATAATAATGCTTTGATATGTCCCTCTGTTGAAGCATATCCTTGTTGATCTATTTTTCTTTGCCCTATGGCAAAATGCTCTCTACTTTCTTATTTTTTAAGAATATAACCCAGATAAAATGATCAGTTTTTAAAAATAATTTTCATCTGCTCTGATACCACTGAACTAATAAATGAAAAACAGATTTGTATTGATGAATCTTATTTTCTTGGAGTAAAATCTTTCCTTTGAGAACGTTTGCTTTTTGTCAACATGCATTTGTCGAGTCTTCTTTTAATATAAAGTTTTAATTCGTCATCTTCTTTATTTTAAAGGGAAGTACACTTTAAATAACATTTAAACAACAGCTATTTTAATAATAACGACAATGATGATGATATTATTTGATCTAAATCTTGAAATAGGTCTTACTTAAAATGTGACTGACCTTAACTTGGTGTTTTGAGTCTTATTTCATTTTTGTAACTGTTCGTGTTCCTGGGAAATGAAAACAAGTTCTACCTTTTGTAATTTTTCCCAGATTACAAATTTGATTTTCTTGGCAACTTACTTCAAAAATAAGGGCTGTAAGTATTATTCTTTTTCATTCCAAATGGAAACGAACTGAATTTACAAGAAAGACAACTGAAAATTGGAATTGTTTAAAAATAAAAACAAAAATACACCGTCGTAACAGATTTTAAATGAAGTAGATTATCAAGTGGACTGCTAATTTTGCCTTTCCAAAATGTTGGATATTTAACCCTCAGAATAATTAAATATTTGTAATAAAGCAGTTAATTCAAGCAGTTTATTGCTGTAATTTGCAAAAGTACATTGAGCTGCTTTCTTTTCAGCTCATTGATGGAGGAACAAACATTTCTTTAATAAGACTACAGCACATTCTAATTTTGTTGCAAAAGCTTAGATAAGGATCAGGCCCCCTCTGAATCACTGCATTGACCTATGACATTGAAAGTGCTGAAGCTCTTTGGCAAAAGAAGAGTTAGACAGTCATTATTATGCACAGGACTTTCCAGTTCTAAAGGGGCTCTGTGCTTTCTCTCAGATAGACTTTGTTTGTTGGAAATGAGAACTGTATTTTGGCAGCAAAGGACCAGAACTGAAGCTACTCTGCAGGCAGACTCATTATGACATAATCCTTCATTAATCCTCATTCTCTATTAATAGATCATGCAGAAGTTTTGCTTTAGTTGATCATCTTCATCAAGGAGCTATGAAAAAGCATTACCGGCGAAATGCCCACCTCTGGTTTTAAGGCTGCTGGTTTACAATCATCTTTATTAGTTGCAAAGATTAATGGCAAAAATAATCTCTTGGATTTTGCTTAGTATACAAATGACATATGAGCACCTAAAAAAACTGTTGTAACTGGATCTTGGTGTTTTCAGGGGTAAAACACACCTGGGAAGAAAATATACCGTTTAACAATTAAAAAAAGAAAGGTTTATCAGGCTGATATTTCCTCCGGTGAGAGAAAGGGGTTCTAGTTGCAGAAGGGTGGGAGTAGTGGCTGAACAATCCAAGTTCCCATACTGCTTCAGAAAACTAGTTAGCATAAAATACACATCTGTTACGGTTACTGAGTAGATTGGATCAATCTTGAGAAGCTGAACTTTTCGAGATGGGTGGGTAGGGGTGCATTTCCTTTAGAAATATGTATGTGTGCTTGTTTTTGTCCAAATTACCTGCCCTGATCACAGACTAGAGCTGCAGCATTCTGTTTCTTAGACTTTCATCGTACTCTTCTACAGCATTTTGGGACCCACGTAAAAATGTAATTAAAGACAATAAAGAAATGTGCTTTGCTGGGTTTTTTTGTCATTTGTTTTTACTGAATTCTGTAACACTCTTGGGGTCACTGGTGAGCCAGAAGTTCCCACAGCAAGTCTGACTCCTCGGCTCAGCCTGAAACCTCCCTGAGCCCTGTGGCCTCCTACCTTCTCTGACTCTATGCACCAAGGCTTTGACGTACGTTTGTTGATAGACCCAAAACTTCATTGGAAGGTATAGTTTAGGTATGTTAGGAGGAGATTCTAATGATATTTCTTTCATCTTTAGTCCACAGGGTTTGAATATCACAAAATAAGATACTATTAGTGGGGAGATTATTTGGTTAAGCAGTATGAACGTTTTCCTAGAGAAATATGCTGGAAAACCTTTTTTCCGTGGTTGACGGGTGATTGTTCTGGTAGGAATGTACTCATAGTGTTGAGCCAGTAATGGAGATTGTGCCTCTTTGGAACTGGCTGACAGCCCCACATTGACCCCTGATAATAATGCCACTGATTCTTAAAATATTAGAAAATATGCAGGCTGCAAAAAAAACTGTAGGGATGTATTTTTATATTGTTTTGCACATATTTGCGAAATGAACAAACCTCAAGGAAGTTAATGAAGTTGTCCCTAAACACCCAAATTGTAATGGTTTAATCTGGCTTCTATCTGGGCCATCTCATCTCTTAATGTTTTTATTTCTATTCTATAGTAAGAGAACTAAGGTTTACTGAACTCTTATAAGTGGACCATTTCCCTAGGCACTTTATGTAAGTGATCGAAATTAATTTTAGAGTTAATAGTCTAAGCTAATTGAGAGAGAATCATCATAGAACTCTAAGGCAAAAGCTGCATTTTCTAGGCTCTTGATATTCAAGCTGTGTTGGAACTTGAGTTGACACCATGGTCAGAGGACAGTCCTGAGAGATCAAAATATGACTGGTGCTTGATATCTGGTGGCTCTCTTTTTGTTCACAAGAAGTGGCTGGTGGTTGATGGAAAGGCAACATAGACTCTATATACAGAATATTCAGCCTCCAAAAGGGTATCTTTACAAAAGCAAATGTTCATGATCTTAAGAATCTACTAAATAAGAACTTTGAAATTACTGTGACCAAGCCAGGACCTGAAAACCTGAAAAGTCAGGCAATCTCCCCATGGTAGACAGCTTTTCAGAAATGTTTGGCCAGATCTTCATGTATTTGTCTTAATCTGAGGCTTTGCTTGGCAGTAACAGCATGACATTTAGTTAGTTTCTATTTAAGGAGATTCTACACAACAAAAGTAGTGTTGCATACAAAGAAACTAAGGACTAGACAATGTTTAAGAAATATATGTAACATTTAATAAAAATGTGGATCATAGCAGTTTGGTCTTGGCTTTTCTTGCTGAGTTTTTTGGATATTTAGGAGCTGCAGAGTACCCCATAAAACCATTGCAAATTGCTACTGGACAGAATTCATCCTCTCTTATATTATTTTCCTATTGTTGTGGTAATAAATTACCACAAACTTACTGGCTTAAAACAACCCAAATTTATTTCTTACAGTTATGGAAGCCAGATGTTGAAAATGAGTCCACGGGCTGCATTCCTTTTGGAGGCTCCAGGGGAGAATCTGTTTCCTTGACCTTTCCAGCTTCCAGAGACTACATACACCCTTTGGCTTGTGGCCCCTGCCTCCATCTTCAAAGGCAGCAAAAAAGCAAAGGATGTCCACATTTCTTTCTTTTTGTCCCTTGCCTTCTTGTCACATACCTTCTGTCTGACTCTGACTGCTCCTGCATCCCTCTCATAAAACCCCTGCGGTTACATCTCAGGCCCACCTGACAATCCAGGATAAACTCCGCAACTCAACATCTTTAACCTGATCACCTCTGCAAAGTCCCTTTGCCATCCCAGGTAACATTCACAGGTTCCAGAGACTAGGGTGTGAACAACTTCAAGGACCATTTTTCAGCCTAACACATCCCCTGACCCTCAGGAAAGAATAGGGGATTGTTTTCTATTTCTTTGGGCATGAAATGGTGCTGAGATCAGTGGTTCCCCACCTTGACTGGGGGGCTTTTTAAAAATCCTAGTGCCTGGGATGTACCCCAAACAAAGTACTTCAAATTTGCGGGGGTGGCTCACAAGATGTCGGGTCTTTTGAAAGCTCCCCAGATGATTCCAAAGTGCAACCAACATTGAGAGCCAATCATTAAGAGTGTTTCCTTTTCCTTTTGAAGGACCTCTTGGGGCATGACCTGGATACATGAAAGTGCTTCAGTTTCACCAAACTGCTTTCAAATTTTGTTAAGAGATAGATGAAAATGTCTAGGAGGATGCATATTTTTATTTATTTTTATTGAAGTACAGTTGATTTACAATGTTTCGGGTGTACAGCAAAGTGATTTGGTTATACATACATATATATACATATAGATTCTTTTTCAGATTCTTTTCCATTATAAGTTATTACAAGATATCAAATATAGTTCCCTGTGCAATATAGTAGGTCCTTGTTGTTTATCTGTTTTACATGTAGTAGTGTGTATTTGCTAATCCCAAATTCCCAATTTATCCCTCCCCCGCCTTTCCCCGTTGGTAACCGTTTGTTTTCTATGTCTGGGACGCTATTTCTGTTTTCTAAATAAGTTCATTTGTATCATTTTTTTTTAGATTCCACATACAGATGATATCATATGGTATTTGTCTTTCACTGTCTGACTTACTTCACTTAGTATGATAATCTCCAGGTCCATCCATGTTGCTGCGGATGGCATTATTTCATTCTTTTGTATGGCTGAGTAATATTCTATTGTGTATATACGTACCACATCTTCTTTATCCATTGATGGACATTTAGGTTGCTTCCATGTCTTGGCTATTGTAAATAGTGCTACAATGAACATTGGAGTGCATGTATCTTTTTTTTTTTCCTCTACCTATTTTATTTTATTTTTTATTTCTTAACATCTTTATTGGAGTAAAATTGCTTCACAGTGGTGTGTCAGCCTCTGCTCTACAACAAAGTGAATCAGCTACACATATACATACATCCCCATATCTCCTCCCTCTTGTGTCTCCCTCCCACCCTCCCCATCCCACCCCTCTAGGTGGACACAAAGCACCGAGCTGATCTCCCTGTGCTATGTGGCTGCTTCCCACTAGCTATCTATTTTACGTTTGGTAGTGTATATAAGTCCATGCCACTCTCTCACTTTGTCCCAGCTTACCCTTACCCCCCTCCCCGTGTCCTCAAGTCCATTCTCTACATCTGAGTCTTTATTCCTGTCCTGCCCCTACGTTCTTCAGAACATTTTTTTTTAGATTCCATATATATGTGTTAGCATAACGGTATTTGTTTTTCTCTTTTGACTTACTTCACTCTGTAGGAAAGTCTCTGGGTCCATCCACCTCACTACAAATAATTCAATTTCGTTTCTTTTTATGGCTCAGTAATATTCCATTATATATATGTGCCACATCTTCTTTATCCATTCATCTGTCAAGGGACACTTAGGTGCTTCCACGTCCTGGCTATTGTAAATAGTGCTGCAGTGAACATTTTGGTACATGACTCTTTCTGAATTATGGTTTTCTCAGTGTATATACCCAGTAGTGGGATTGCTGGGTCATATGGTAGCTCTATTTTTAGTTTTTTAAGGAAACTCCATACTGTTCTCCATACTGGCCGCCCCAATATACCTTCCTACCAACAGTGCAAGAGGGTTCCCTTTTCTGCACACCCTCTCCAGCACTTATTATTTGTAGACTTTTTGATGATGGCCATTCTGACTGGTGTGAGGTGGTACCTCATTGTGGTTTTGGTTTGAGAATGCATATTTTAGTGGTTCAGTATTTGTTAGATTATATTAGCCTTAGGGTGCTATAGTCAAGAGAATAGGATGAAGACAACCTATTCTGTAATTATCAAGTTCAAGCACTAATGATTTAAATTAGATAAATCTACAGATGAATCTTTATGTACTAACTATGCAAATTAAAAAGCACTTTTAAAAAGAATTTTTCCCATAATAGTATGAATTCAAAGCAACATCTCACATGCTATTATGAGCTGTAAATCAGTGATACTGAAGGTGACCCAATATGCTGAAATTGAAATTGGCTTAACAGTGAGTTACATGGATTTGAATCTGAAATAATTCCTTCCTTTTCTTAATTATACTGCATGTCTTCACTTAAAGTTTACCTCTCCACATGGCTAGAAGGCGCTGGTGATTTAGATAGGCTTATTTCGGTTGAAATTTGGATACTCAGTTAAATTACAGTCACTGAATCATCAAGACCTTTAGCCATCACATAATTTTGACTCTCTTCCAGTGTGGAAATATAGATATATGTATACATAAACACCTCCAGATAATTACTACTAAAATAGAGAGACAAAGGAGTTGAGATTATTTTCCTCCCTTGACTGAATATTTGGATTGTCTACAGGTTTTTACTGGTCATTTCTATTTCCTAAGATCAGAAAAAATCAACTCTGTACTGGGCTCCATTGAGGAGAAGGGTTTAGGAGACAGCTACAAGATTCCATTAACATAAAATGGTCAGTTGGTATTTATGCTTTGATGCTACAAAGACAACAGGGAACATAGTAGCTGCCTTTTTCAAATGAGGCTATAAAGTCTAACAAACAATGTTTGCCCTATTTCTACATAGAAGAGGAAGTGTGGAAAATGTTGCATCCATACTAAATTACTGGACTGCCCAGGGCATTTTCAGAGGTTATGGGGGCAATGAATAAAACATTTGAAATCAAACTGTCCTCCAGATTCATTCCAAAAGTAGCCTTGGTTCTAAGTAATTTGTTAGATTCTTATTAATAATTTAAATAATGGGAAATATTTATTAAGAATAAATAAATACCTATATAATAAATAAATAATACTATGTAACATACCAAATCGCTCAACTATGTTGGAGAAAGGAATGTGTTCTATTAGCATTTTTGACGAACACTAAAAACACACAAAAAATCCCACATAGAAGGCACTATATCAATGCAAATGTAATAAATAATAGCTACTACTTAATGTACTTTAAATAAATTACCTCATTTAATACTCACAATTACTTATATAACTGCAAATACTCCATTTTACAGTTGAGAAAACTGAGAACTAGAGAAATTTAGTAACTCCATCAAAATCATACAACTAATAATAAGTAGTAGAACCAGGAGGCACACCTAAATGTGATTCTCAACTCCCCTGGACCACTTCAGTTCCAACAAGTGAAGGCTTTAACTAACTTTCAAATGCTGTGCATTCACAGCTGTAAGAACTATAATCCCAGATCAAGAGATAAGAATAAAGCAGAGGCCAAAGCTTTGTGGTCAGGTTGGTTTGCAGGACATAATGAGATTAGAATGAGAAGTTTTACCGCAAAGGAGAGGTCTCCAAGAAGCTTGATTTTTCATTTGGAATTGTATCATGTGAGTGTTTAAACTATCCTCAAGATGATATTGATTCCTATTTGTGTGTGTTCCACTTTGAAATTCCTAATCATTTGGAGGTAAATTAATTTGTTCCATTTTGTTTTAGCCTGTATATAAAACATCTAAATTTTATTTCTCTGAATCGGTGTTTCTTAACCTGATCCTTAAATCACAAGGATTAGAATTACTTGCTTGTTAAAAAATATACTTCCTGGATCCCACTTTAGATCATCTGAATCAAACTTCTAAGGCCAGGGCCTGGAGAAGCTCTCTTTCATTTTATAAACTAATAAGGTTATTTGTGGTAGAAATTAATTTCATTTGCCCAAAATGTAGATTCTGAAATCAATACTCATTATAATGATTTAGACAGACAATACAAAACTTCAGAGAAGTAGGGCAATACTAATGATATACTTCATATACTATTTTCTTCTATCCTCTTTTCCTCATGTTAACTTCTTCCTGCCCTTTTCTTCATTCATCAAACACTAGCTGATTCTTCTACAATGTGCAGCCACTAGGCTGTCCTGGGATACATGACCATTGTCACATTTGGGAGACTCTGCATACTTCATCCTCCCTGTTCTTGCACATTAGAGAATTCCTGCTCTCAAGAAACTTGTTAGATATTGTTAAATCCACCATTTTCCAAACATATTTACCCACATATGTATCCTTTCTTCAAAGAGTATCTGTTATCCTGGAGAGCACCTTTAGAAAAAGTGGACATGACAATGACATTTTTAAACATACTAACATGCAATCAATAATTGGTGGAATTTGCTGGTAGTGCATTTATTGCCTTTTTAAAGCAACCATTGCTAAAGAAGTAAAGGATAAAAGGCTTCTGGTAGATTATCCATGCCCTGAAGTTTCTCTTGGAAGGCTTGACCTATACTAAAGGAAATAGAGGCAATCCTGAGTTTTTTGATTATACCAGACTTTAGGTAAGAATCCTAATAAATATTTCTACTTATTTTTAGAAAAGTGCAAACTCAACCAATTCAACTATTTTGTTATAAATTTGGGTAAATGATTCAGTATTATCATCTTGGTCTCTGTCTCATTGTTAGTTTTCACTTTGTCTTTACTTGCGTTTACATTATTAAAGCTACATGTATATTTTAAAAACACACAAATCAAACAGAAGCATATAAAGTACACAGTAAAAACCAAAAGTGATTCCCCTTCCTATCATGCCAGTCTCATTTCCTAGGAGTATTTCTGCATTTCTTTATATAGTTTTTTCTATATTGTGTTTACACCCATACACACACACAAATATATAATATATAAAATAAGTATATATTTTTACAAAGATAACATCGTGTATTATTCTAAAATCCACTTTTGTGTATTAAATATATAGTCTCAGGTTTCTGAAGTTCCCTGGAAATAGGGCTCTGAGGTTCCTGTGCACCTTTCACAATTTTTATAGTACATGAGCTATGTAAGTAATAACACCTGGACCTAATTTTTAAAAGAATTCTCATAAGTGAATTGCTTGCTGAAATATCCAGGTACCACTTGGGTAGTTAATAATGTCTTAGCACATTATTACACGAGGACGTATTCTCATGCATTAGTTATAAGTGTGCCACATGACTTTCATAACTGCATTCTACACAAACACATTTTTTTGCAAAACAAATACACTTTATTTTTTTTAACATCTTTATTGGAGTATAATTGCTTTACAATGGTGTGTTAGTCTCTGCTGTATAACAAAGTGAATCAGCTATACATAAACATATATTCCCATATCTCCTCCCTCTTGCATCTCCCTCCCACCCTCCCTATCCCACCTCTCTAGGTGGTCACAAAGCACCGAGCTGATCTCCCTGTGCTATGCCGCTGCTTCTCACTAGCTATCTAGCAAAACAAATACACTTTAAATGCACTAGAAGAGATTGACTATTTAAAGGGAAGCTGGCAAAAATTCTACTTTACATCTAAGAATTCTACTGAAAAGTAAATAATTGCTCCCTAACTCATGAATCTGAGTAATCTGGGTTTTTATAAATTAAACGTGTGGGTGTTGGGAAGACTTTACAACCTTCCAAAACAAGATAACAGAATCTTACAATTGTAAGGTCTAGGTCTTTTTCAAAATCATGCTCCGTAAGAAAGATAAAGATAAATCTTTGAATTAAGGAAAATGTTCTTTCCACAGTGTCATTTCTTTCTTCCATTTTTTCCCCTTTGGTGGGATATCAAATGGAGGATATTTTTAGTTTATTTATACTGAACTGTTACCTGGTGAGATTTACATTTAAAACAAAATATTTATTTGAAGGGATTAGCTATCATTATGTTTAAAATTGTATTTACAGTGTTTTGTAAAATAAAGCAAACCATGCACTTGATAAAAATGTTCAGGCAGTAAAAAAAGATAGAGACTCAAAGTGAAATCTCCCTCTTAAATCTCACCCTCAACAAGTAGTGCCACTCCCCAAGATAACTGTTGTTAATAGTATCTTGTTTTTAATCCTTTGTGAAGAAAAGTCTGTCATATGCCAGATATATATATTTTTTTGTTATTCCCCGGACATGATCGTACCATACATGCTGTTCTGAACCTTATCTTTTTCACTAAATAATATATGTTAGAACTCATCATATTAGCATAAACAGATTTATTTCATTCTTTTTAACAACATTGCATTCCTCCTTATGACTTCACCATAATTCATTTAACCTAGCCTTTGTTTGGGGGCACTTTGGTGGTTTCCATCTTCATGCTTGTATAAATGTTGCTACGGTGAACATCTTTATGCTTACCTATCTTGGCACAGATACGTAAGAATATCAGTGGATAATTGTTAGCAGTGATATTACCCACATAGATTAAGAGGCATGAAAATACTCAACATTCAAAAGCATGTCAGGGGCTTCCCTGGTGGCGCAGTGGTTGAGAGTCCGCCTGCCGATGCAGGGGACACGGGTTCGTGCCCCAGTCTGGGAAGATCCCACATACCGCGGGGTGGCTGGGCCCGTGAGCCATGGCCGCTGAGCCTGCGCGTCCAGAACCTGTGCTCCGCAACGGGAGAGGCCACAACAGTGAGAGGTCCACGTACTGCAAAAAAAAAAACCAAACAAACAAAAGCATGTCAAAGCAAAAACTCTAATACTGGTAGTGGCAGTGCAAATTGGTGCAAACTTCTGGAAGGGCAATTTGATTATGTCTTAACAAAATTTGAAATTCACATACAGTTTTATCTAGAAATTTTGCTGTCAGAAACTAACATAATGGTATTTGTCAATTATATCTCAGTGAAAACAAAAAGAGAAAGAAATTGACACTATCAATACATAGTATAATTGCTTTTTTGCATAGAAAGTTTTTGTTATTGAAGTATAACTGATTTACAATATTATATTAGTTTCAGATATACAGCATAGATTCAATATTTTTAAAGATTATGCTCCATTTAAAGTTATTACAAACTAATGGCTATATTTCCCTGTCTTGTTGCTTATTTATTTTATACATAGTAGTTTGTATCTCTTAATCCCCTACCCCTTTCTTGCTCCTTCCTCCTTCCCTCTTCATACTGGTAACCACTAGTTTGTTCTCTATAACTGTGAGTCTGCTTCTGTTTTGTTATGTACATTCACTTGTGTTACTTTTTTAGATTCCACATATAAGTGACAACCTAGAATACTTGGCATTCTCTGACTTATTTCACTAATCTTAGTGGCTTCTAGGTCCACCCACATTGTTGCAAAAGGCAGAATTTTATTTTATTTTTATTTTTTTGGTACGCGGGCCTCTCACTGTTGTGGCCTCTCCCGTCGCGGAGCACAGGCTCCGGACACGCAGGCTCAGCGGCCATGGCTCACGGGCCCAGCCGCTCCGCGGCATGTGGGATCCTCCCGGACCGGGGCACGAACCCGTGTCCCCTGCATCGGCAGGCGGACTCTCAACCACTGCGCCACCAGGGAAGCCCAAAAGGCAGAATTTTTTTTATGGCTGATTAATGTTACATCTTCTTTATCTATTATTCATCTGTTGATGGGCAGTTGGGTTGCTTCCATATCTTGGCTATTGTAAATAATGCTGCTATGAACATTGCAGTGTATGTATCTTTTTGAGTTAGTGTTTTCTCTTTTTTTTTTTTTTTTTTTGGATATATGCAAAGTAGAAGTAGAAGTGTTGGATCATATGGTAATTCTGTTTTGAGATTTTTGAGAAACCTCCATACTGTTTTCCATAGCGGCTGCACCAGTCTACATTCCCACCAGCAGTGTACATGGGTTCCCTTTTCTCTACATCCTTGGCAACATTTGTTATTTGTAGACTTTTTGATGTTAGCCATTCTGACAGGTGTGAGGTGATGTCTCATTGTGGTTTTGATTTGCATTTCTCTAATAATTAGCAACATTGAGCATCTTGTCATGGGCTGTGGAGAAATGTCTATTCAGGTCTTCTACCCATTTTTTAAATTGGGTTGTGTTTGGTTTTTTGAGCTATTTATATATGTAGATATTAACCCCTTACCAGTCATATCATTGGCAAATATTTTCTCCCATTCAATAGTCTGTCTTTCCATTTTGTCGATGGTTTCCTTTGCTGTGCAAAAGCTTTTAAGTTTAATTAGGTCCCACTTGTTTATTTTTGCTTTTCTTTCTTTTGCCTTAGGAAAGAGATCCAAAAAATATTGCTACGGTTTATGTCAAAGGGTGTTCTGCTTATGTTTTCTTCTAGGAGTTTTATGATTTGGGGTCGTACATCAGGTCTTTAGTCCATTTTGAGTTTATCTTTGTATGTGGTGTGAGGAGATGTTACACAGTATCATTTCTTATAGACATAACCTCTTATATTACACCTGTAAGAATATTAGAGCTGGAAAGGAATTTAGAAATTATCTACTCCAATTTCTGAGGTCCAAGGAGGGTAAGTTACATAGTGAACAGGTGCCCCCTAGAGACTGTTACAGAAGTTCAGCACTGGCTGCCAGATATGCTAAAAGAGATGGATGATTAGACACATCCTTCTCCTCTCAGACCTCCGCCTCACTGACCACGGTCACTATATTGCTCTCGCTTTTCTTTGCCACGTCTGTTCTTATGTTGTTATGTTAGATCTTTATCAAAGGTATAGCTCAGGAACACTTTTTCCTAGAAGATAGGTCCACTCTGTATGATTGTGGGCAGGAGAGAATAGGAGAGAGACCAGGGTTAGGAAAATGAGTGAGGGGCCTGGCATTTGTTCCTTATGGGATGGGAATTAAAAAGAGTCAGGGGTCAGGGTGGTCTCCTTAGTTTCCAGAACGTGTCCTGATCTATCGTGACCTTAGTCATTCCAAAAAGGGAAAGCACCTACCAGTCATAGGTTTGTAGAACCCACAGTGTGAGCCATAGATTTCTGCAGCTGGCATCAATTAACTGGATAGGTAGCAGGTGCTTCATCAAAAGATGATTATGTCTGTAGACTTTTAATACTCAACATCTGAATATATGGTACATATGGCAAACAGGCATGTATACATATATGTAGCATGACATCAACAGGCAATTCAAAGAAAAAAGAGAATTACCAAACATGGGGGGAAATGTTCATCTTAATTAGAAACAAAATAAAAACAATCATAAGGTGATATTTTCTGTCCAACACGTTAGCAAAAAAGATATTTTTTCAAAAAATACTTAATGCTATTAAGGTTTCCTTGAAATGGGTGCTGTGAGGGACCTTGTGAAAATACAGCTGACAGTATAAACTCAAAACACTGAAATATTTGGGGCCAATAATCCCACTACTAGGAAGTTAGCCTGAGGACATCATTTAGGAAAGGAAGTTGCTGTAAGCTCTAGGATGTTCCCAACAACTTTATTTTTAACTAGAAAAACTGTAAGCAGCCTAAAGTCCAATCAGTGAGGAATGGTGAGTAAAATTGTGGTAGGCCAAATAGATGAAACATTCAATAGATGATGATTATCAAACCCATATAACTTCATGAGCAGATATTATGATATATCCATAAAAGCAATATGTGAAATTGTCCACAATGATTGACAAACTGAGTGTATGTCTCTGCATGGATAAGTTTTGGAGGAATACACACACAAAACATACAAAGTAGACTTTGTATTAGAACAGGAATATGCAGGTTTTCCCTCCATTTGTAATATTTTGATTAACAATAATAATAAAATTAAACAATAAAAATAACAAATCTAAGAAGGCCTATAAATATTTTCACTTCTCATAAAGTTTTCTCCTGCTCATTCTGTACATATTCTTGCTTGTTCCCACCTAGGATGTGAAGAAAAGATATGTTTTGCTCAATATGTATAATTTCAGGTAGACCCTTTGAGAATTTAAGCACAATTCCAATGTGCTCTCAACTCATTTTGGAATAAGAGGACCCTAATGATGTAACAATAGAATCAAATCACATAGGACTTTAAAAATGGTTGCTATTTTTAAATGCGAGAAGATGTATGCTCATTCAATATTTAAACATTTCCAGTGCCAGTAAGTCTAGCTCACAAAGCAGCATATTCAATTTACAAATTTCCTTTCATTCATGATATATGTATTGAGCCAATTCTCTCTTTAGAATGAGCAGCCAGACAGTAACAAGACTGAAAGTGGGGAGACCAGTTCGGAGGCTTTCTCATTAGTACAGATGAGAGATAATGAAACCTGAACTAAGTCAGCACCCAGAGAGGAAAATGGAAGAACAACTTTAAAATGTATTTAGAAAACAGATCAACTAGACTTAATGACTAACTCCAGCCCAAATTCAAGGGAAGGGGATTAGTTTCCATCCCTCAGTAAGAGGAGTAGAAAAAAATTAATGGCCATCTTTAACCTGACACACCCTCCTTCCATGTTCTGTATATTTGTTTTAAAAATCTGAGCTCATCAGAAAGCCCAGACATCTACAGTGTTTCTTCTTCTAATTTTCAGATGCTCACTTCTCTTTCCCCACTAAGAGACACTTTTCTTAGTTTTAAGGACTTTCTTTCCATTTTGAATTAATCTCTGTTAAGATCTGTGTCCACAGAATAATCTAGATCTTGTACCTTAACTTTTAAAAATTCATTTTTCTGAATTCTAAACAGTGCTTCTCAAATGTTAGTGTGCACACAAATCACTAGGTGATCTTGTTAAAAAGCAGATTATGATTCTGTAGGTCTGGGTGGGGCCCGAGATTCTGCATTTCTAACAGGCTCCCAGATTATGCAATGTTGCTAGTCCTCTCACCATACTTTGTGTTGCAAGAGTCTAGAGAATCCTATCTAATTCCAACATTGCTTAGCTCACTTAGCCGCATGACACTCTACCAATCAGGTCTTCCTTTTGGGACAGAATAAATTTCAGAATGCTATTATTTCCTAGGCTTTTTCAAGTGATGTAATTGGAGATACATCAAACCAATAATTTATCAAAGACTCTGCTCGTAGTGAAATAAATGTCCAGATAGCTAAAGTTTCCTATCATAGATACATCTTGTCACTGTGCCTACTTCATACTCTGTAAGATATTGATAACATTTTTATAGAGTCACATGTCAGAGGTATGAAGCAGATATGGTTATCTTCATTCTATAGATAGAGAAACAGGCTCAGAGAGGACAGATAAATTGCCTCAGGTCAAGCAGCTGGTAGGTAGTTAAGTGCTGCCTCCCTAACCTGGATCATCAGGCTCTAAACAATAAAAAATTGACAGAAGAAAAGTCTGATGAGGGTTCCTAAGACAAGCATTGCTTACTACTAATCACATGAACCAATATCCCAAACCCAGAGCACCCCTAAAGTCTGGGAGAATAAAACTCAATGACGTCTCTGGGTATTTGGAAAAAATAAAACCATCTATTTGCACATGAGATCATTCTTGATCCATTTTCCATCACTAGCCATAGATAAAGAAATACTCTCACTACCTCCAAGACCCCAGACAACCATAATGACATGAGCAACTACAAGTCTCCCCCTCCCCAGTCCCCCAAGAACAGGCTTAGGTGTAGGGCTGGCATTGTCATGTTGAAGTTGTATTGAGAGCTTTTCTTCTTCGTTGAACGTCAAGAATCAGGTCTGGGGAAAAAATCTGTAAGTACTGTAATTAACTTCAATTTTAATTTCTGGGTGTCTTTTTTCTCCTAGCTGCTGCCAAGGTTCTCCTTCAGTCCCATCACTTAGAGCAGAATTCACGAAGCTCAGGCCAGACATCCATGGGCAATTTTTGTGAGGTTTCAGGGTGATGTGCTCAAGCTCTTCTGGGAAACTTGGAGCCAAACTAAAATATGGATTGATTGCTTAAAAAAAAAAAAAAGTCCGCCAGTTTCAAGAAGCCAGTTTACATTTCTCAGTTTGGGGAAAAACTTTTAAGAGTTGGAATTTTAATACTTTATGTTTTCAAATTGGGTATAATACATTTAAACTTCACTTCATTTTCTTTATCATTTGCTTATTTTTTATTATTCCTTCCTTTTCTATTACTATTACTTTTCTCTATATGTGTTCATACATAGCTCTATGTGTATTTGTTCTGTTATGAATTAAAAGCACTAAAAGACCCAGAAAATTTATCCCTCTAGTCTGCTCCAGTGCAGTTTAAATTAAGGTCCTCACTTCTTTTAAAATCCGATTTATGTTACTTGGAAGCTACATTTCATATTATCCATTATAATGCCTGTTTACCCACAAATTAATAGTGTACCAGATAGAACAAGTGGAATAAAAATAGAATCTATTTGAGAAGTTAGGCTTAAGGAATAAAAAAGGCCTACTGTGTAATAAACTTGTGTAGGGAGAGGGCAAGATGAGGGCACTGTTGACTGACCCGAAGGATAGAAGCCATCCAGTATTATTCTGGCATTTACTGAGGAGTAAGACCGTGCAGGGTATACTAAGTGTTCTGGGGTTTAAAACATGTGAGACTCTATTTCAGTCTTCAAGATGCTCACAGTCTGGATAGGGAGACAGATTAGAAGACAAAAATCAAAGAGTAATGTTATGGGAATAGTAGAGGAACGAGATTCCTTTCAATGGAGGTAGAGGAAACTGGGAAAAGGTCATGGAGATGATTTCATTTGAACCAAAACTTAAAGGATGGACAGGAATTCAATAAACAGGAATGAATGGTAAGGATAGTTAGAGAGAGAAAATAGCTTATGCTATTATCATCCACAGAGGTGGGAAGGTGAAAGGCATACACAGAGAATCACAGAGAATGTGATTAATGGAAAAACGTGCATGATGGACTGTAGAACTGAAAGCTAGAAAAGTAAACCTCCCTTTTCATAATTTTACCAGTGGTGTATATCCTCTAAGACCAGTGCTTCTAACTTAGTTTTGTAAGCCCACTTCCTTTCTGTAAGGCCTCTTGATTAAGAGACAAAATTGAGATTTTTTTTACTCATTGATAGGTATAAAGAGGAGGTATTGTTTTCCTTCTTGGGCTTCATAGCAATGTGTCTCCTATATATTTATAATCCCCCATCACTTTTCAGGCATGTCCATATTCTTTCAAAGTGTGGACATATAGTCACTCAAAGATAAGTTTATGTATTGTGAATATGAGATGGATAACAGTTTATAATCAGGGCTTAATGAAAGAAGAATATAAGTCATTGACATGTCTTTTCCTTGCTCAGTTCACTTTTAATTTTATTCCATTGTATAGTTCATATAGGATGTCTCCATTTCTATCAGGAGAGCTACTGAAAGATACTGATTTAAATAATTCTCTTTGAATTAATTTGACTTGATCCTAAATTGCCATATTCTGACTTTCCTCTAGGCTCAAGTGTGAATATCTATTTTTGTTCTATAAATGTTGTTAGGTTCAAGGTCAGTGTCACTACATTCTCAATAATTCTGACTGGTATTACATCTAAGCTGTATCCATTCTCGGGGCTGCAGTTACTTCCAAAGTAATGTGGATATCACAGATTTTTAGGAATGTCAGTCATTCTAAACGTATGCAAAGTGCCTTATTCTTTAAATTTGTCCCCTTATAGAGTATGGCTTAATTAATCCATCAGGAGATTTTGAAGGAGACTTATGACAGGATAGGAATTGAGGGCCATCCTCCACATCTGGAAGCTTCTTTTTGACTCTGCCACTTCAAAATCCTACTTTTTTAATATATAAATTTATTTATTTATTTATTTTTGGCTGCGTTGGGTCCTCGTTGCTGCACACAGGCTTTCTCTAGTTGCAGCGAGCAGGGGCTACTCTTCGTTGCGGTGCGCAGGCTTCTCATTGCGGTGGCTTCTCTTTGTTGCGGAGCATGGGCTCTAGGTGTGTGGGCTTCAGTAGTTGTGGCATGGGAGCTCAGTAGTTGTGGCTCGTGGGCTCTAGAGCACAGACTCAGTAGTTGTGGCACATGGGCTCAGTTGCTCCGTGGCATGTGGGATCTTCCCTGACTAGGGCTCGAACCTGTGTCCCCCTGCATTTGCAGGCAGATTCTTAACCACCGCACCACCAGGGAAGTCTCTCAAAATCCTACTTTTGACAGCAAGAAAATTTTGTATTGCGGAAGGTGAAAAAAAAGAAAAAAGAATTATTTGGTTTTTGATAGCTTTCCCTAGGCTTACCTCTATTTATTATCTTAGGAGGCAGAAGTCCTCCTTTTTAGGAAAGTGTATCATCATTATTTTGTTGGACTCATAAAAACCACAGTATTTCAAATTACTGTATTGTTTAAAGTGACTATTCATGTGCATACTGAACATATCATAGGTCACAGATAACTCTTCATCTAAACATTTACTGATAAGGGTGGCTGGATTCTGTTTTCAGTTTCATTTATCTCTTTTTCCAAGATGTGAAGGCAATACATTTTTCTCTTGCCTCCATCTGCTTCCCTCAGCCCCTCTTCTTTTGCTCACAGCATGGGAAGGAGAGTTACAGCTTAGCCTGTTTGCTTATGGAACTGTGCCAGAAGCAGTTTTGAAGGTGTTTTAAAAATGAAGACATCTGGCAGCTGGCATACTTACAATTCATTTGCCAAAGACAAGTTGCACACTGCTGGAATTTTTAACTGAAGATCACGTACCAGGTAAGAAGCAGTCAGGTGGAGCTGGTGCATAGGAAGCCACACACTCAAAAAATGTTAGCTCTGTGAAGTTGGATGGAGTAAATCAAGAAACACGCCTACATCCTTGTCTACCAACCCCCTTGTCACCAGGCCCCCTTAAGAGAGGTAAGAGGAAAAAGATCCAAGCCAAGAAAATTGACAGTGAATCACAAGGCACTGACATGTCAGCAGAAGCCCTAGAAAACAGGCAAGAGGAAAGGGTATTAAAATAAAAACATGAAAAGAGAATTTAACATAGTGTTGGATAAACATGGTTCTGTCAATTGAATGGTCCAGTTTTTCAGAAAGAAGTAGCCTAAGAGATTATGGTTTCATGGTTCACCCCACTAGTGAATTACTAACAGTAAACCAATGAATGCTCTGTGATTGAAAATTTACTTGATGTTTGACAGTATTAGGGTAGTTGTTCGGGGTTTTCTGTTTTAAAATCTTCTATTGTAACTGGAAATCACTAAATACTAGTGCCAGATCAATTGGTTTTGTAATTTTACACTTGGATTAAATGAATCTGTGTTTTATACCTTTGTTCTTCTGCAACAGGAATTTAACTCACAAATATGGGCATTTCATTATGAGATTAACACTTGACCTAACAGAACAAGGGAGAGAAATTATCCCACCACATTGACAATCTCTCTCTGACAAATTTCAGCACTTTAAAAGTAGTGGGGGCAACCACCTAGAGGGGAGGAGAGGGAGGAGATATGGGGATATATGTATACGTATAGCTGATTTCACTTTGTTATACAGGAGAAACTAACACACCATTGTAAAGCAATTATACTCCAATAAAGATGTTAAAAAAGTAGTGTGGGCCATATTTGACATACAGGCAATAAGATATATGTTTATAAAGCAAGAATTAGAGATTATTTGTGTTAGAACTTGATATATTTCCATGTAACAAGTCTGGAGTTTTTTCCTTCGGTCCTTCTGCGTCCAGGCCTCTTGTCTCCGGTGTTCTTGTCTCCTTTTCAAAACATTATACATGGGGGTATTGGTTAGTGAAGAAGGAAGGAGACAGTGTTGCAGTTATAAGTCTGTTGTTGAGGGCAGTTGACCCTCACCTTACTGCAGATGGAGACAATTGCTGGCCTTGCAGAGGCTGCAAACTTGTGGCCTAAGTGTAGGATCTAGTCCAAATATATGTGCATTTGACTCACTATCAACTTGCAGAGTGTTTATGATTTTTAAAGTAAGTTGACAGGAGAGTTCACATTTTTAAAAATTTGGATTTCCAGTTTCTTTTTTAAAATCAAAAGATCAGGCATCACCATCCACAATCCCTCATGAGAGCCGTCTGCTGGCCCTGGCCTCCATGATGCGATGGTGCAGGGGTCCTCCAGTCACCAGGTCCTGACACCCTCATTCTCTCCCCAGGGTTGAATGCAAATTGCTACTTCCCTGTGTTCCTGCTGTTACTTTTCCAAACTCAGAGTCAAAAGGAAAGTGAAATGTTTCTTACATCTTTGTCAAAAGTGTGGAAATAGAAACAAGCCAGAGAGACATGTTTTTCTAATACCAGGCCCACTGCCCACAGTGATATTACCTCTCCCGCCCCTACTGCCCCCTGAGTCTGTTTCCTTCCTTACCTCCTCTGCCCACCTCAGATTCTGTGGGTCGAGACTTGGGGTTCAAGCTGCCTCCTGGCCCAGCCAGGATCACGAAACCTGCACGTCACATCAGAACTGCTGCAATATCACAAACAGAGCCTTCTTAAAGATACCCAATAGGGCTTCCCTGGTGGCGCAGTGGTTGGGAGTCCGCCTGCCGATGCAGGGGACGCGGGCTTGTGCCCCGGTCCGGGGGGGTCCCGCGTGCCGCGGAGCGGCTGGGCCCGTGAGCCATGGCCGCTGAGCCTGCGCGTCCGGAGCCTGTGCTCCGCGGCGGGAGAGGCCACAACAGTGAGAGGCCCGCGTACCGCAAAAAAAAAAGGTACCCAACATACGGTCCATCCCTGGATTTCAAATGCTCTTAATGGGTGGGAGGATGGGAAGGTAGGAGACCTGGGGATGAGGAGCTGGGGGAGGAGGACAGTAAACTGTTTGATATTATGTCACTTAAAAATGTACTTTTTGTTCATAAATTTACTCATAAATTGGTATTGCCTGTGACGGATTTTTCTACAGTTGGGCTCTGCTGCTTTCATTGAAATTGAGCAGTTACAAAACCTGCGAATATTTTTCTTTCCTTTTTTTTTAAAAAAGAGAAACTGCCATAAGCACATATGGGGAAAATGGTACCTCGTAGAAATGAAGACATTTGCCTGGTGATTTTAGTGATTGGTTATGAAGGCAATGATGCAGTAACTACTCTTTACACGGGTCCATCCATTTAGTGTAATTGCTCCCGAAGGAGAGTTTTATAGTTCTTGGAATTGTAACTACGTGAAGTACTAGCAAACTCTACCTCATGTAATCTAAACTGAAGACTCAAGAGATGAATTATAAATGCTTAGAAATGGGTTTTAGAAAGAATATTGATGATTTGTCAACTCTCCATCTTTCCTTTAAAACTTGTTTTTGTTTGACAGTCAAGTGCCTATCAGATGAGGCCCATCTGAAATCCCTGCTGTTTTTCATTCATCACATAAAGATCTTTATTGAGACCTTCTAATATATGAAGCCAAACCTGTTGTTTCATTACAGAATATTGGATCTCTAAAATGACCCTGCAAAATAATTTCTACATTAGTTTTCATTCTCCTTGTGCATGATTTTAGGTCCTTTTTATTTACACAGAATTTTATTACTGGGTTAAAGAGAAGCAAAGTGTACTTTACAGAGAGCAAATGTAATCTCCAATAAGAAGGTCTCTAATAGAAAGGGAGTTGGAAAAGTGAAAAATGAAGATTATTGGAAGCAGGTGCATTTTCAAAGAATGATTTCTGGGTGTGTGTGTGTGTGTGTGTGTGTGTGTGTGTGTGTGTGTATGTGTATGTTGGTAGCAGAGTGGCAGAGACAATGTATTCTTTTCAACATTCAATTTTAAAAAGTAAAGTAAAGGAGATGGTTATGTCCTCTTTGTTACTACTATTGATATTAAAACATAAGACTGAACTCGGATGGCATGATCTAGGGCTTTCATTTTAAATTTCAGGTTGTTCATTCACTCAGCCAACACTGAACAAATGCTCTATGCTAAATACTTTGAAATGTGCTGTGGCTATAGCTGAAAATAAAACAGACATGGTCAGAAGGTCTACAGGCTAATTGGAAAGACAGACATTAAGTAAAATATCACACTTACATGTATTTCAGGAACATACCAGGCCTGCTCCTGCTGTGAGGCATTTGCACTTACTGTTGCCTTTGCTTACACTGCTCTTCCCTCAGATACCTACATAGCTCCATCCCTCACTATCTTAAAGTCTTAGCTCAAATGTCACCTTCTCAGTTGAACAATGCAGAATTCTAAATCCAACTAAATGAGCATAAAATATGAAGAGAAAACAAAGGTATTTTAAGAAATCCATTCAGAAAGAAATGTTCAATGAAGTACTCAAAGAAAACAAAAAAGATTTTAGGAGAAAGAAATACATTAAATACCAAAAATAAGAGAATAAGAGAAACCAATGAGACATATGGCTAAGTATAGATCCTGACAAACATGTAAACTTAAAAATACTGATAATCTGGAACCAAACTCCAAATGAGTTCAACATAAAAATTGAAGGTGAAGCCAATGTCAGTGAAGGGGAAAATGATAGCATGCTGTGGTTCATTGTCTTTTCTTAGGAGAAGGTTATATACATTTAAATGTACGAGTTTAAAAATTCATGGCTAACCAATACAAGAATAGACACCAAATATGTAATTTTTAAATCTCTGGGGAAGGAAAAAATGGAGAAAACTCAATTAAATCCCGCCGGCAAAATAGAGAAAGTAAAGAAGAAATTACTTTTTTAAAAAGCTAAATGTTAAATATTTAATAGTGGTAATATGGCCAAACATTTTAATAATTACAAGGAATGTAAAATGTTAATTCTCCTATTAAAAGGTAAAGATTGTCAGATTTTACTTTAACTATGTACTATTTCCCAGAGACACTTCCAAAACAAAATGACACAGCATAATTAAAATAAAGCGATGGACATAGGTATATCAGAAACATGCTAAGTAACCAAGAAAAAGATCAGTTAAAATAATATTAATATTCCTATAAGCTAGTGATGAAAAATCTGAAAGAAAAATTAAGGAAACACTCCCATTTGCCATTGCAACAAAAAGAATAAAATACCTAGGAATAAACCTACCTAAGGAGGCAAAAGACCTGTATGCAAAAAACTATAAGACACTGATGAAAGAAATTAAAGATGATACATACAGATGGAGAGATACACTATGTTCTTGGATTAGAAGAATCAACATTGTAAAAATGACTATACTACCCAAGCAATCTACAGATTCAATGCAATCCTTATCAAACTACCAATGGCATTGTTCACAGAACCAGAACAAAAAATTTCACAATTTGTATAGAAACACAAAAGACCCGGAATAGCCAAAGCAATCTTGAGAAAGAAACATGGAGCTGGAGGAATCAGGCTCCTGGACTTCAGACTATACTACAAAGCTATAGTCATCAAGACAGTATGGTACTGGCACAAAAACAGAAATATAGATCATTGGAACAGGATAGAAAGTCCAGAGATAAACCCACACACATATGGTCACCTTATCTTTGATAAAGGAGGCAAGAATATATAATGCAGAAAAGACAGCCTCTTCAATAAGTGGTGCTGGGAAAACTGAACAGCTACATGTAAAACAATGAAATTAGGACACTCCCTAACACCATACAGAAAAATAAACTCAAAATGGATTAAAGACCTAAATGTAAGGCCAGACACTATAAAATTCTTAGAGAAAAACACAGGCAAAACACTCTATGACATAAATCACAGCAAGATCCTTTTTGACCCACCTCCTAGAGAAATGGAAATAAAAACAAAAATAAACAAATGGGACCTAGTGAAACTTAAAAGCTTTTGCACAGCTAAGGAAACCATAAACAAGCCGAAAAGACAACCCTCAGAATGGGAGAAAATATTTGCAAATGAAGCAACTGACAAAGGATTAATCTCCAAGATTTACAAGCAGCTCATGCAGCTCAATAACAAAAAAACAAACAACCCAATCCAAAAATGGGCAGAAGACCTAAATAGACATTTCTCCAAAGAAGATATACAGATTGCCAACAAACACATGAAAGAATGCTCAACATCATTAATCATTAGAGAAATGCAAGTCAAAACTACAATGAGATATCATCTCACACCAGTCAGAATGGCCATCATCAAAAAATCTAGAAACAATAAATCCTGGAGAGGGTGTGGAGAAAAGGGAACACTCTTGCACTGTTGGTGGGAATTAAATTGATACAGCCACTATGGAGAACAGTATGTAGGTTCCTTAAAAAACTAAAAATAGAACTACCATATGACCCAGCAATCCCACTACTGGGCATATACCCTGAGAAAACCAAAATTCAAAAAGAGTCATGTACCAAAATGTTAATTGCAGCTCTATTTACAATAGCCAGGACATGGAAGCAACCTAAGTGTCCATCATCGGATGAATGGATAAAGAAGATGTGGCACATATATACAATGGAATATTACTCAGCCATAAAAAGAGATGAAATTGAGATATTTGAAGTGAGGTGGATGGACCTAGAGTCTGTCATACAGAGTGAAGTAAGTCAGAAAGAGAAAAACAAATACCGTATGCTAACACATATATATGGAATCTAAGAAAAAAGAAAAGGTCATGAAGAACCTAGGGGTAGGATGGGAATAAAGACACAGATCTACTAGAGAATGGACTTGAGGATATGGGGAGGGGGAAGGGTAAGCTGTGACAAAGTAAGAGAGTGGCATGGACATATATACACTACCAAACGTAAAATAGATAGCTAGTGGGAAGCAGCTGCATAGCACAGGGAGATCAGCTCGGTGGTTTGTGACCACCTAGAGGGGTGGGATAGGGAGGGTGGGAGGGAGACGCAAGAGGGAGGAGATATGGGGATATATGTATATGCATAGCTGATTCACTTTGTTATAAAGCAGAAACTAACACA
Organism: Tursiops truncatus; assembly: GCF_011762595.2. Taxonomy (NCBI): domain Eukaryota; kingdom Metazoa; phylum Chordata; class Mammalia; order Artiodactyla; family Delphinidae; genus Tursiops; species Tursiops truncatus. Next base: position 58,508,962 of record NC_047037.1, read on the forward strand.
AAAGCAATTATACTCCAATAAAGATGTTAAAAAAAAAAAACTACAATGAGGTATTACCTCACACCAGTCAGAATGGCCATCATCAAAAAATCTACAAACAATAAATGCTGGAGAGGGCGTGGAGAATAGGGAACCCTCTTGCACTTTTGGTGGGAATGTAAATTGATACAGCCACTATGGAGAACAGTATGGAGGTTCCTTAAAAAACTAAAAATAGAGCTACCATATGACCCAGCAATCCCACTACTGGGCATATACCCTGAGAAAACCATAATTCAAAAAGAGTCATGTACCACAATGTTCACTGCAGTGCTATTTACAATAGCCAGGACATGGAATCAACCTAAATGTCCATCAGCAGATGAATGGATAAAGAAGATGTGGTACATATGTACAATGGAATATTACCCACCCATAAAAAGGAACAAAACTGAGTCATTTGTAGAGACGTGGATGGATCTAGAGACTGTCATACAGAGTGAAGTAAGTGAGAAAGAGAAAAACAAATATCGTGTATTAACGCATATACATGGAATCTAAAAAAAAAAAAAAAAGGTTCTGAAGAGCAGGACAGGAATAAAGACTCAGACGTAGAGAATGGACTTGAGGACATGGGGAGGGGGAAGGGCAAGCTGGGACGAAGTGAGAGAGTGGCATGGACATATATACACTACCAAATGTAAAATAGATAGCTAGTGGGAAGCAGCCACATAGCACAGGGAGATCAGCTCGGTGCTTTGTGACCACCTAGAGGAGTGGGATAGGGAGGGTGCGAGAGAGACGCAAGAGGGAGGCGATATGGGTATATATGTATATGTATAGCTGATTCACTTTGTTATAAAGCAGAAACTAACACACCATCATAAAGCAATTATACTCCGATAAAGATGTAAAAATAATAATAATATTAATATGCTATAAATCAGATTTAGGGATCAAAATCATTAATTTGGGCAAAGAGGAAGATTTGACACATTAAACAGAATAATTTGTCAAGATACAAAAGTCACAAATTTTATGTACCTAGCCATCCAGCTTTGACATATATAAAACAAAATGTATTAGAAATGCAAGTAGATATAAAGTCCATATTCTTGGTGGAAGAATTTAGTGCACCTCTCTTAGAACCTGAGGACTAAAGTAACAAAAGAATAATAATAATAAAGATACATAGGGTTTTAATAATACATATAACAAATTATATATGCATACACGTCCAATAAAAAGAGAATACACTTATTTCCAATGCATTAACTTATTTTTAAAAATTTATCACATATTATGTCTCAGTAAATAATCTTAAGAAATCTCAAAGAGAAACTGAAATTACACAGGTATGTGCTGACTTCAACAAAATCAGAAATCAATAACAAACTGATGGCTAGAAACAATCTAACTACTTAGGTAAACTTTTTAAAATTCTTAAAATAATTCCTGAGTTAAGAAGGAATAAAAAATATTTACAAGTGAATGATAATGAAGACACTAAATAAAAACGTGGTATATTACTAGGTAAATATATAGCAAAATATTTAAAGAATAATGTCTCAAGTAAAGATAATTTAACATTTAGAAATTTATTTATGTCATTGACTCTAGTAACAATAAAGAAGGACAACAATATGGTCATCTCAGTACATTCCAAATTTTAAAAAGATAAAATTCAGTAACATATATTTTGTTCAAATTCTTAGCAAACTAGGAATAGAGGCAAGCCTCCACACTTTAATAAAGAATATTTATGTCTGCATCTCACAGTACACCAAAATCAATAATGAAACACTCTAAGTATTACCATTAAAGTCAGGAATAAGTCTCAGTATTGAAGATTGTACTGGCTGTCCTAGGCAATGCAATAAAAAATAATAATAGGGCTTCCCTGGTGGCGCAACGGTTGAGAGTCCACCTGCCGATGAAGGGGACACGGGTTTGTGCCCCGGTCCGGGAAGATCCCACATGCCGTCCGGAGCCTGCGCGTCCGGAGCCTGTGCTCCGGAGCCTGTGCTCCGCAACGGAAGAGGCTGCAACAGTGAGAGGCCCGCGTACCGCAAAAATAATAATAATAATAATACATTATATTAATATAGGACTAATAATATTAAATAAGAGCTATAAATGTTAGGAAGAGAAAAATTATGATTTATAAATAATATAATCTTATGTTTTGAAAATCCAAAAGAAATAACTAAAATTACTAGAACTGATAAAAGAATTTAATATAGTAATAAGATTTTAAAAACTCATAGTTTACCTATACACCAATAATAACCAATTAGAAAAATCTTGAATATTATTCACAAATGCAAAAAGGGAAAAAACCCACAAAATATATAGGATATTAGTTTAATAAGAAATATACAAGATTTATACAGAGAAAGTAGTAAAACATTGCCTCAGCAATGGATAGAATTACTCAGTATAGTAAAGCTCACGATTCTCTTCAAATTAATCTGTAATTCAATGCAATACCAAACAAAAACTTAAGAGCTAATTCATTTTAAAATATATGTGGAGGTGAGAGTAGTCAATAATGTAAAGAAAAATGGAGGTAAAATATCTTCTTAAACCTTTTAAAATATCAAAGCATGTTAAGAAATTAAAAGAGAGTGACATTAGGGGGCAGAAAAATAGATAAGTAAATGAAATAGAATGGAAAGTCCAGAAAAGCAAATTTAAGATATAATAAACATTGTATTTTAAACCGTTAAATACAGGAAAATATTTTTATAATATTGGGGTAGGACAAGCACTGTTAAGAGAAAACCTAGAAGCTAAAAAATCAAATTACTGATAGATTTGATAAAATTTCAAACCTATGTATGATCCAATAAAAATCCACAAACAAATTTGTGACAAGCAGTATATTGGGAGAAAATATTTGCAATATATATATAACAAAGGATTACATATAGGATATATAAAGAAGTACTAATAATTAACAAGAAAACGATAAACAACCCATAGAAAAAAATCAGCAAAGGATATCACCAGTCTGGGACTTCCCTGGTGGCACAGCGCCTGCCAGTGCAGGGGACACAGGTTCGTTCCCTGGTCCCGGAAGATCCCACACGCCGTGGAGCAACTGAGCCCGTGTGCCACAACTACTGAGCCTGCGCTCTAGAGCCCGCAGTCCACAACTACTGAGCCCACGTGCCACACCTACTGAAGCCCGCACGCCTAGAGCCCGTGCTCTACCAAGAGAAGCTACCACAATAAGAAGCCTGTGCACAACAAAGAGTAGTCCCCGCTCGCCACAACTAGAGAAAGCCTGTGAGCAGCAACGAAGACCCAACGAAGAAAAGAAAGAAAGAGAGAGAAGGAGGGAGGGAGGGAGAGGGAGGGGGGCAGAGAGAGAGAGAGAAAAGAAAGAAAGAGAAAGAAAGAAAGAAAGAAGAAAGAAAGAAAAGAAAGGAAAGAAAGAATATCACCAGGCAATCTTAAAAAGAGGAAGCATATGTGATTAATTAACAAATAAAAATGTATTCCACCTCAGTAGTACTCAGAGAAATGAAAATTAAATCAGAAGTGAGATATAATTTCTGAGTCATCAGATTGGTAATTTTTTTTTTAATGGCAGAGTTCCAGTGTAATGTAATATTGTTAGAGCCAGCACTTCCACTCCGAGATGTCTGTGGTGGATACTGTTGGCTGCCTGTCCAGCATTTCATCCCTCTAGAACCCTGATTTCTTCAGTATTTCCCTCCCCCTGCCCCTGCCTCCGCAGCCCATATGCCTCAAGAAAAGCTGACCCCACCTTCAGCTTTAGGGGTGAGTCTGACTGAACCAAAAGGTAATCTCAAGCCCTGCTCTCTCAGTCAATGATTGGTTAGAATTCTTGACAATGAGAGGCAAGGAGAATTATGCTGGAAGTTTTCAGCAAAGGTTCTTTCTCGCTCTTAAGAAGAATATCAAGAAGACAAACTTACTTTCTCTCACAAGACATGAAAAAAGCAAAATGTAGCCCAGAAGCTTCTCCCCCCACTGAAATTCCTCTTATATGGACTGATAATTTTCCTACCACATGCCAGATAATGTTCTAGGTTCTAGGAACAGACAGTATATAAAACAGACAAAACTCACAGCTCATAAAACATTCTACTTGGGGAAACAGAAATAAAAAGAAGTTATAAATATAATACATAGTATGACAAATAATAAAGCAGGGAAAGGGAATTGGCAATGTTAGGGTACAATTTAAATATAATAGGGAAGGCCTCCCCCAAAAGGGGACATTGAGCAAATTCTTAAAGGAGGGGAGGAAGAAAGGCATGTTGACATATGAGAGGAAAAGTTTCCAGAAAGAGGAAAAAGTCATTGCAAAGGCACAGAGGCCCAAGTATGCCTAGCATGTTTAAGGAAGAACAAGAAACCCTGTGGGGCTGGATCAGAGTGAGCAAGTAATAAAATAGTAGGAGATAAGGTCAGAGAGATAATAGGGGGCCAGATTGTGGGGGACCTTGTAGACAATTGTAATGGCTTTGGGTTTTGATCTGAGTGAAGTGAGAAGCCATTAGAAGGTTTAGAGGGGTGACATGGTCTTAGTTCCATTTTAGCAAGATAACTCTGGTTGATGGGTTGGCTGGACTGTCAAGGGACAAGAGCAGAAGTAGGGAGAGTAGTTAGGAGTTCACTGCAATAATCCAGGGAGAATTGACCATGGCTTGGAGCAGGATGGTGGCAGGAGTGGGTGGGAAGGTAGTGAAAAATAGTTGAATTCTGAACATATTTTGAAGGTAGAGCCAACAAGATTTGCTGATGGACAAGATAGGGGTGTGAGAAAAAGAGGAGCGTGAAGGAAGACTCCAAAATTTTGAGCCTAAGCAACTCCTGAGAATGGAGTTTTCCTTAACTGAGAAGGGAAACTGGTTTACGGAGGTGGTGGGGAGACATAAGGGGTTTGTTTCGATTTTGTTAAGTTTGAGATACTTATCTGTCAATGTGGAGATGTCAAGTAGACATTTGGATACTTGAGTCTGGCTTTCAGTGAAAATACTGGTTTGGAAGTAAAACTTTGGGAGTTGTCAGAATTCACATGTCACTTTGTCATGAGAAATGTTATGAGATCACCAAGGAAGAGATCACCAAGGAGAGAACATTTAAGGACTTAGCTCTGGGGCACTCTAGTGTTAATATTTAGGAAAGCTAGAAGGAGGAACAGGCAAGGAGAATAGGAAGGAGCAGTCAAGAAGATAGGGAAAAAATCCAGGGAAGCATAGTGTCCTGAAAGCCAAATGAAGAAAGTGTTTTAAGGAGGAGGAAGCAATCAACTGAGTCAGATGCTAGTGAGTCAGTATAATGTAATGGCTAAGATAACGGCTCTGAAGCCATTCCGCCAGGTTCAAATCCAGCTGTCACATTTATTTGCTATGTGATCTTGAAAAAGTCACTACACCTCTCTGTGTCTCCTTCTCCATATGTAAAAAGGGTATTATAATGGCTCTGATTTCATATGTTATTGTGAGGCAAAGTGTCTATGTTTAACACACTTAGAATAAGTGCCTGGATATGGTAAATGCCCAATAAATGCCAGCTATGATATTTTTTTAACATTGGACATTTTATTATTTTTCTCTTCCAGTTTTATTGAGATATAATTGACATACAGCACTCTATAAGTTTAAGGTCTACAGCATAATGACTTGACCTACCTATACTGTGAACTGATTACCACAAGTAAGTTTAGTTAACATTCATCATCTCATATAGTTACCCCAAAAAAAGGAAAAAATGGTTTTTTTCCTTGTGATGAGAACTCTTAGGATCTACTCTTTTAACAACTTTCAAATATACCATAACAGCTATGATTATTACTACACTTAATAGTAATAGTAGCAGGATGTAGTAGCAAGAAGAAGAGGAAGGAAAGGACTGAGACCCAACCATTGACTTAAGCAATGTGGAGGTCATTTGTGACATTGACAATGAGCGATTTGGGCAGAATGGTGAAAACAGAAGCTTGTTTAAAGTGATATTATGTCCAAAAGAAATTGGGATAAGATGAACCGGAGACAATAAGTACAGGAACTCTTTCAAGAACTTTTTCTTGAAAAACAAAAAGGGCAGCAGAGACATAGATTGGTAGCTATAGGAAGAAATTGAGAAGAAAGGATTTTTTTATTATAGGAGAAATAACAGCTTTCAAATAGTGAGTGTATTTATTTTATTTTTTTATTGAAGTATAGTTGATTTACAATGTTTCAGGTGTACAAAAAACTGGTTCAGTTATACACATATATACGTATACTCTTTCAGATTCTTTTCCATTATAGGGTATTACGAGATATTGACTATAGTTCCTTGTGCTATACAGTAGGTCCTTGCTGTTTATCTATTTTATATATAGTAGTATGCATCTGTTAATCTCAAACTCCTAATTTATCCCTCCCTCTGCCTTTCTCCTTTGGTAATCCTAAATTTGTTTTCTATGTCTGTGGGTCTATTTCTATTTTATATATAATTTCATTTGTATCATTTTTTTAAGACTCCACTATAAGTGATATCATATGGTATTTGTCTTTCTCTGTCTGACTTACTTCACTTAGTATGACAATCTCTAGGTCCATCCATGTTGCTGCAAACAGCATCATTTCGTTCTTTTGTATGGCTGAGTAATATTCCATTGTATCAATATGTATATACCACATCTTCTTTATCCATTTATCCGTCGATGGACATCTAGGTTGCTTCCATGTCTTGGCTATTGTAAATAGTGCTGCAAGGAACATTGGGGTGTATGTATCTTTTTGAATTAGGGTTTTCATCTTTTCTGGATATATGCCCAGGATTGGGATTGTTGGGTCATATGGTAGCTCTATTTTTAGTTTTTTAAGGAACCTCCATATTGTTCTCCATAGTGGCTACACCAACTTACATTCCCACAAACAGTGTAGGACGGTTCCCATTTCTCCACACCCTCTCCAGCACTTATTATTTACAGACGTTTTGATGATGGCCATTCTGACCAGTGTGAGATGGTACCTCGTAGTTTCAATTTGCATTTCTCTAATAATTAGCAGTGTTGAGCATCTTTTCATGTGCCTATTGGCCATCTGTATTTCTTCTTTGGAGAAATGTCTATTTAGGTCTTTTGCCCATTTTTTGATTGGGTTGTTTGTTTTTTGGATACTGAGCTGAATATGCTGTTTGTATATTTTAGAAATTAAGCCCTTGGGCTTCCCTGGTGGCGCAGTGGTTGAGAGGCTGCCTGCCGATGCAGGGGACACGGGTTCGTGCCCTGGTCCGGGAAGATCCCACATGCCGCGGAGCAGCTGGGCCCGTGAGCCATGGCCGCTGAGCTTGCGCGTCCGAAGCCTGGGCTCCGCAACGGGAGAGGCCACAACAGTGAAAGGCCCACGTACTGCAAAAAAAAAAAAAAAAAAAGAAAAGAAAAGAAATTAAACCCTTGTCAGTCACATTGTTTGCAAATATTTCTTCCCATTCCATAGATTGTCTTTTCCTTATGTTTATAGTTTCCTTTGCTGTGCAAAAGCTTCTAAATTTAATTAGGTCCGATTTGTTTATTTTTGCTTTTGTTTCCATTACTCTAGGAGACGGATCCAAAAAAATATTGCTGCGATTTATATCAAAGAGTGTTCTACCTAAGTCTTCTTCTAGGAGTTTTATAGTATCTGGTCTTAGATTTAGTTCTTTAATCCATTTTGAGTTTATTTTTGTATATGGTATTAGAGAATGTTCTAATTTTTTTCTTTTACATGTAGCTGTCCAGTTTTCCCAGCACCATTTATTGAAGAGACTGTCTTTTCTCCATTGTATATTCTTGCCTCTTTTTTTGTAGATTAATTGACCTTAAGTGTGTGGGTTTATTTCTGGGCTTTCTATCCTGTTCCATTGATCTATGTGTCTGTTTTTGTGCCAGTATCATATGTTTTGATTACTGTAGCTTTGTAATATGGTCTGAAGTTAAGGAGCAGGATTCCTCTAGCTCTGTCCTTCTCTCTCAAGATTATGTAGGCTATTCAGGGTCTTTTGTGTTTCCATACAAATTTTTAAATGTTTGTTCCAGTTCTATGAAAAATGCCATTAGTAATTTGATATGGGATTGCATTGAATCTGTAGATTGCTTTGGGTAGTATAGTCATTTTAACAATACTGATTCCTCCAATCCAAGAACACAGTATATCTTCCATCTGTTATGTTGTCTTCAGTTTCTTTCATCAGCATCTTATAGTTTTTGGAGTACAGGTCTTTTGCCTCCTTAGGTAGGGTTATTCCTAGGTATTTGCTTCTTTTTGATGCAGTGGTAAATGGGATTGATTCCCTAATTTCTCTTTCTGATATTTCATTGTTAGTGTATAGAAATGCAACAGATTTCTGTATATTAATTTTGTATCCTGCAACTTTACTGAATTCATTGATGAGCTCTAGTAGTTTTCTGGTAGCGTCTTTAGAATCTTCTATGTATAGTATCATGTCATCTGCAAACACTGACAAAATTTTGCTTCTTTTCCAATTTGGATTCCTTTTATTTCCTTCCCTTCTCTGATTGCTGTGGCTAGAACTTCCAAAACTATGCTGAATAAAAGTGGTGAGAGTGGTCATCCTTGTCTTGTTCCTGATCTTAGAGGGAATGCTTTCAGCTTTTCACTGTTGAGTATGATATTAGCTGTAGGTTTGTCATATATGGCCTTTATTATGTTGAGGTATGTTCCCTCTATGCCCACTTTCTGGAGAGTTTTTATCAGAAATGGATGTTGAATTTTATCAAAAGCTCTTTCTGCATCTATTGAGATGATCATATGGTTTTTATTCTTCAATTTGTTAATGTGGTGTATCACATTGATTGACTTGTGGATATTGAAAAATCCTAGCCTCCCTGGAATAAATCTCACTCGATCATGGTGTATGATCCTTTTAATGTATTGTTGGATTCGGTTTGCTAGTAGTTTGTTGAGGATTTTTGCATTATGTTAATCCATGTTACTGGCCTATAATTTTCTTTTTTTGTGGTATCTCTGTCTGGTTTGGGTATCAGCGTGATTGTGGCCATAATAGAATGAGTTTGGGAGTGTTCCTTCCTCCGCAATTTTTTGGAATAGTTTCAGAAGGATAGCTGTTAACTCTTCTCTGAATGTTTTGTAGAATTCACCAGTGAAGTCATCTGGTCCTGGACATTGGTTTGTTGGGAGTTTTTAAATTACTGATTCAATTTCAGTACTTGTAATTGGTCAGTTCATATTTTCTATTTCTATTTTTATTTTAAATATACTTTTAATCAGAGCTTGGCCTTAGAGGAGTCAATCTGAAGACTTTCTGGTGGAGGACAGAGAAGAGGGAGGAATGTGGAGCACTATAAAGTGACTGAGCTCTAGGCACCTCATATTAAGTGTGCTTAGTTGTTATTATATACCTCTCACATACTAGAATGTAAGCTCCATAAGAGAGGGCTCTTATTTTATTCCCTGCTATATCTCTGTCACCTTGAACAGTTCCTAGCACACAGTAGGTATTCAGTAAATATTTGTTAAACTAATGACTACTTTCAGTGAAAATTTGAGGCCCAGAAAAGTTAAATAACATGCTTGCCCAGATTATTATGTCAGAGTTGGATCTAAAACCTGAGTCTCCTTGTTTCCAGTACAGTGAACATTCCAGTATTAGGAAAAGCTGGGTTTCAGAATTTATATCCTTCTCTTCAAAGCAGTATTAAAGAAAGTTACAGCAATTTCAAAGGCTGAAATGAGGCAGAAAAGAGTAAAATGGCTTCCCACTTCTTTTCAAGATTATCCTAAGTCATTGCAAACACTATTTTTATTTTGTTGAAAAGTTAAATTTTGTTGATGATGTGGCTGTTAAGTAATTAAAATAGAAGTCTTGAAAAATCTATAAATGATCTAACAAAACTAGTCATTTATTGAACAATACAAATGAAAACAAAATTTTGAAAATTACCACAAATTTTGACCTTCTTCCTACCACACACACTTTACATATTTTTCAAGGACTACAGTTGAAAATTTAAGAATATAATTCCTTGCGGTAAAAAGTTAAATTGTGTATAAACGTAGCAGATATTTATTTCCACAAAACTCACCAGTAATAGGACTTTTTATGCTATTAGAAATAACCTTGAATCTCTTATTCCTCAATTTAATAAACTATATACAGCATAAGATTGAAAGGTTAAGACAAGACTTGTATTTCTCTGTAGTATTTACTCTTAGATATTTAGCTGCATTATTAAGCAGCAATGAATCACTTCATCCATATGTAAAACTGCATATATATATATATGAAGCTGTTTTGTAGTTCTGTAAATAACTAGCTAGAACTGGAGAAATATTTTTAGAATGGCCAGGGACTATAAAATGAAGCTAATTCATAGAAGTCTCCAGTTAATTATAGAGAGATTACTAGACGATTTCTACAAAAATATACAAAGTAGGTCTAAATCAACACAGATGGCGACATGTAACATGCCTGTATAAGGAAATTGAAAATTGTGTCTCCAATCATGTAATCATAAAAATGTCCCTCTTGCTAAGTTTCCAAAAACCATAACATTGTGAAATAAAACAAATAGTTTCCCAGAGATTTATTTTTAATCTTAAAAGTGGCCTCATTTTTAGATCTAGTAAACTCTCTTCTGGAAGATTACTCTAGGGAAATAAACAAAAGGAAGGAAAATGCTATATGTTTTGAAGATGTTCATTGTAGTATTATGTATATAATTGGAGAATTGGGAAAAACCTAGATGTCCAACAATAGGGAGACATTTAATTAAATTGGAGTCTATTCACTTAATATAATATATAATCATTAAATTCATAGTATAAAATGCTCATTGTAAAGAAATATGTGTTTAATCTGTGTGTGTATCATTAAACAGTTCAATCCCAATCAATCTAGCTACTGTCATGTGTGTGTGTGTGTGTGTGTGTGTGTGTGTGTGTGTGTGTATAACTGTATGAATGCTACCTGGGCTTAAGGGTAGCGAAAACAAAACCAGAGAAGTAGCACCCCTTATAAAATTCTGTCTTAAGAATGTTTAATTCTGACTGGTTAAGCCACATGCACATGACACATTGATAAAGACTTTCAGGTTCCCAGGGTAATTACAGGTCACATCTAAGCAATCACCATTTAGGCTTTCTCATTCATTGCAGCTAGCCTCATGAAGCAGAGAAATTTAGTGTATTGATTCTGGGTATTCTGCTAGCCTCTTCAAGTCATTTTGGAATCCTTTTTAGGCGATATGAAGTAACTGTATATTTCAGTGCACATCTTTGCTATAGAAACATGATTTTCGGCTTTGCAGCCCAAGGATGCATTCCATGTATAAATAGGGTCTTTGCGCAACAAAAGTAAAGTCATTAGCTTCTATGCTATGAAGAAGAAATGTTCATCTTCTAATGTGCATATATGTAAGCCACCTCTTTAAAATCAGCCCCCATAAATGGCACTGAGTATGCTTGTGTGTATGACACATCAATGTCCATTAATTGCATGAAGAGAACTGAGATTCCAATGGCAAAATCTGTAGAAGTAGATATACAAAGAAAAGTGGAAGCATCTGTTTAATATATACGACATTAGAATTTAATTTTACCTCTGTGATGCTTTTGTGTGGCTGCAGTGTTACAGCAGAGCACATAAGCATAGCCGTGCAGTGTCAGCAGGTGCATGCCACCAAATTACTGCTTTTAATTTGCATATTCATCTGCTAAGAAGCATGTCATTATCATATCAAAGGGATACTAAGCAACATCTAGCTTGGAGAGATGTGGCATAGTTTCAATAGGAGCAATTAATGCGAGATGAGGACTCTCTTTCTGTCATGTCTCCCAGGGCTAGCTGTAATCGGGCTGATTATTGGATACCGATAAGACCGAGGGCCCCCGTTGGCACAGAGTAAGAGAAGAACTGGAAAGGGAGCCTGCTAGTCCTCTCCACTGTACACTTGGCAACATGATGCTCTGGTCACTCAGAAGAATCCTGTCCTTATTATAGATGCTCTCTCTGTGCATTCATCTATTTCAGTTGTCATAAAATGACCAAGTGCAGTCCAAAAGTAGTTATGTATTAAAAGAAAAATGATCTTGACTTTAGAGGGCAAGTGAAAAAAAGGTGAGAGAGACATTAAAAACTGCATTCACAAATATAGGTTTTGGCACTTAGGTATCATCAAGCATTTATTGAGCACCTTCAAGCATTTATTGAGCACCTAAGTATATGTCAGACAGTGTTAGGTAATGAAGATGCAGACACAAACTAGTCACAGTCCCTAATCTCAATGAACTTGCAGTTGAACAGGGGAGACAAACACGTAAACCAAGCAAAACTTCAATAACATTTCTTATTGTTTATGAACTTAGGAAAGGTCACAAACATGCAGAACCAACTTTTTGATATGACAGTAAGGACATGTGGTGTCATTTCTTTTCAGAAAGTCTTTAAGAACAGAATTTTAAACTTTAGTTTTAGAAATGATTTCACTTTTTCTATCCTAATGGTACTAGCTAAAAACAGTATACAAATTTGAATACTTGAACAGAAGTATAGACAATTTTTGCAATTGTTCTGTTGTTTCTTAATCTTTCATTTGTTGCATTGGTATAAGCAAGTGCTTTTATTTTTTTTTTATCTTTTTTTTTAACATAGTTATTGGAGTATAATTGCTTTACAATGGTGTGTTAGTTTCTGCTGTAAAACAAAGTGAATCAGCTATATGTATACATATATCCCTATATCCCCTCCCTCTTGCGTCTCCCTCCCACCCTCCCTTTCCCACCCCTCTAGGTGGTCACATAGCACAGAGCTGATCTCCCTGTGCTATGCAGCTGCTTCCCACTAGCTATTTTACATTTGGTAGTGTATATGTGTCAATGCTACTCTCTCACTTCATCCCAGATTACCCTTTCCCCTCACCGTGTCCTCAGGTGCATTCTCTATGTCTGTGTCTTTATTCTTGTCCTGCCCCTAGGTTCATCAGAACCATTTTTTTTCTTAGATTCCATATATATGCGTTAGCATACGGTATTTGTTTTTCTCTTCCTGACTTACTTCACTTTGTATGACAGACTCTAGGTCCATCCACCTCACTACAAATAACTCGATTTCATTTCTTTTTATGGCTGAGTAATATTCCATTGTATATATGTGCCACATCTTCTTTATTCATTCATCTGTCGATGGACACTTAGGTTGTTTCCATGTCCGGGCTATTGTAAATAGTGCTGCAGTGAACATTTTGGTACATGACTCTTTCTGAATTATGGTTTTCTCAGGGTATATGCCCAGTAGTGGGATTGCTGGGTCATATAGTAGCTCTATTTTTAGCTTTTTAAGGAACCTCCATACTGTTCTCCATAGTGGCTGTATCAATTTACATTCCCACCAACAGTGCAAGAGGGTTCCCTTTTCTCTACATGCCCTCCAGCATTTATTGTTTGTAGATATTTTGATGATGGCCGTTCTGACGGGTGTGAGGTGATACCTCATTGTAGTTTTGATTTGCGTTTCTCTAATGATTAGTGATGTTGAGCATCCTTTCATGTATTTGAAGTAAGTGCGTTTAAAAAACAGGAACCATTAATAGCTTGCTTCCTACAGTGCCTAAAATGGGATGGTACACACATACACTTTTATTGATTTATTCAACAAATAGTTTTTGAACACTCGCTATGTGCCAAGCACTGCGATAAGCACTGGAGGTAGAGCTGTGAACAAAATGGGCCAAGAGTCTGTCCCTGAGTTTACATTCATACGTGCTCCTGTGTGTGAATATATGCACTAAGCACATGCCTAATGGAAAGCTCGATGACATTCATTCAACAAGCATTTAATAACCACCTTATATTCAGACTAGGGAAATGAAAGGAATATAAAGGTTACCTTGGAAACTGTAAGCTAACAATGAGTACAACAAAGCCTTCCAAATGACCAGTAGACCTAGAACCACATCTTATGTGAAACAAAACTTAAAAATAAGAAGGTATTCTTTTATGGGTGTCCAATCTTCCAAGTAGTTTCAGACATCAACCAGTCATCTCAGTATAACCCCAGAAAGTTCATCAACCACCTTCTTATCAATTGCTGTTAAAATTTCACAGATGAAGTATTGAACTTTAGTGAGCATCAGAGCCAGGCACTTTGGGCACATCATCTTATTTAATACTCAGAGGAATCCTCTAAGATATATGCTAATATACCCAATTTAATAAGGAAACCAAAGCTCAGAAATTTTACATTTCCCAAGGTCACCCAGTTGGTAAGTACCTGGTAGGATCAGAACTTAGAGTTTGCTAATGCCAAATATGTGTTCTATCCACAGTTCTTTATAACACAGCATTCAATACTCCAGTCTAACCTATTTTGTAGCAACGAACTTGAATATCAGAACTAACTTACCTGACTATAGCTAATCATTTTGAGCAAGAACAATATTTGCCCAGTGCCACTCTTTTGCTTTATTATGGCAGGAATTATGGGTTAAATGATATATATTGTATTAAAACTACTGATGGAAAATTTAAACAAATGAACAAAAATATATTCTCTTTAACTGTATGTTACTACTCTGGCTGACTTTGTCACCAAATGAAAAGGATCTTTTTTTCTTTTTAATTAACCTTATGCTGAGAATTGTGGACTCAGAGTTTTTGTTTTGTTTTGTTTTGTTTAAATTGGCTGTTTGGTAGAGCTGAAAGAGCTACTGACTTGGAGTCAGAAAACCTGAGTTTAAATCCTGGTTGTCTGTGGAAGACACTTAACTAGTAAGAGCTTCAGTCTTCTCGTCTATAAAATGAGGAATTTAATCTATATGCTATCTTAGGTTTCTTCCAGGTCTGGCTTTCTATGAGTCTATGAAAAACAGCTAGAGAGGGTCATAGTATGTACTGCATTCAAATATAGTACATAAAATATTTGAATAGCCCATACTTCCTGCATCCTCCTTTCCTGCAAAAAAATAAAATTGTTATGTTTTTAAATAATAACTTTAGGTAAAACTTCAGTAAATACTAATTATTGATTAAATGTTTTCTTCTCACAAAAGTTGACTGTATTACAGCACTGAATGTTTATTTCTTCGTTACCAAGAAGAAAGGAAGGAAGGGAGGAAGGAAATAGAAAAGGAAAGAGAAAGAAAGGAAGCCACATATGGGTATATGTATGTTACATATTCACACATATAACATTTGTGTGACATATGCATGCATACATGTATGTACATGACATATACACAAATGATCATATTGAAAACTTCAAGTTCTATGATTTTTTTTTCTGCCATAGTAGAATGAGGAAAATGTTGCCCTTCAACAAGTTCATATTCCAAGTAGCTTATGGCCTCCTTCCTCTAAGTGAAATGGTGGGTTCCACAAATGTTGGAGTTCCGCAGAAAAGTTTATTTAGTTCTCCTGTTCTATCAACAGGAGTCACCTTTATGAATCAATCATGAATTGGTTGAATTTATACCTATTTATAACTATTCATAGTATTTATCACTATTAAGTTACATATCATTAATTATCATCTACTCTGGACATTTGGATATTTTCTAATTGTTTTGTTTAAGCCTGCATTCATACAAGGAGGTCTTCAAGATCACTCTATTCTTTTCAAGAGACCCTAATTCAGATCAAAACCTTAACTAATCCCAAACAAAAACTTTAATCTCTGTTAAGGGCATACTCAAAAGACAGAATCTTTCACAAATAAATCACATCTTCGGCTATCAGTTCATTTTGTGCCCTTCCATCAGTCTTGGTACAATTTCCCAAACTTCTATACAGTAATTGTAGGCCTCAAATAGATGCTAAAAATTTTAAAACTTTGAATAGGTTTTTTTACTTATAATTCATGGAGGAAGTTTTTGTGTCAGCTCTTATCTTCATGGCTTATAATGGGGATGGAGTTTCTCAGCAGATCCACTCACAAACCTGTCACCTCCATGTTTGGCTGCTTTGGTAGGAAATGAGAACCTCAGGGCTCTTATGGGAAGGGTTCAAAGTACTTCATCCACCTTATGTAAACATAGTTTATTAGTATTTGTGTAAATATTTAGGGGTATTGATATAACATAAGATTTTTAGATTTCTAAGGAAAGATAAAGAAGCTGCTTTCATTCATGTATGTGTGCACGTATTAGCAACAGTGAAGCTAAGTGGTGGTACTGGATACAGTAGAATAAGAAAATGTGGTGTTCTTCAGAAGGAACTAAACTTTACTGACACAATACAAGTGGCCAGAGGTAACATTTGTTTGTCCCAAAAAGAAAGACTACAAATGAAAAATATTAAGTGAGGTCTCTAACAAATTAGTGCAGTTGAAATTGAAGAAAGAGTTCTAGTATCACACATCGGATTTACTATTGGTTGGGGAGGGGAGATAAGAATAGAATAAGGTAAAATTATGCCATTAATAACATGGGAAAAAGTGCATCATAGACAAATTTTATATTTTAACTACACAAGATCTAAAGAGTAATAGATTCATCATATGCTTATGTTATGCAAAGTCATAGCTAGAAATCCTTGATCCAATTCTATAACTACATATGGTGATAGATGTTAACTAGACTTATTGTGGTGATCATTTCACAGTACATACAAATGCCAAATCATTATGTTGTACACCTGAAACTAATATAATGTTGCATGGCAATTATACCTCAATAAAAATTAAATAAATTAGAAATCCTTGATCCACTTAGGAAGAAATACTCGGTAGAGAGATAAATGAATAATTAATTACAATGAACCTAAAACAAGGGCAAATTTTGAAACCATCCACAAGCATATAACAAGAGTATATTTACATGGCAAAAGAGAATTAAACCAGAATAGAAAATTGGTGACACACAGATATGTTTAGTTTGGCTGCTTTAAAAGGGAAATTTCACCATAAAAATACCCTGAATTTCTTTCTTTTTTAAGAAGAACAGAAGATCTGAAAGTACTGCCTGTATTCCTACGTGACAAGTGGCAGGAGCTAAGCAGTGGATGTCGCCTTCAGATTGAGCCTCTCCTGTTTTGCCATAGTCCCCGCAGCTCCTCTCACGTTCCACCCAGACTGGTTTACCTATGTGATGCCTTGGTGGCTTTTGAGCGTTCAGCCCCTGATGTGCTAAATAACACTTTCTCTGTAAATAATACTTTAAGGGTTAGAAAAGTTTAGACCATTCTCAAAATTAGCTGCATATTAGAATCACCTGAGAAGCTTTAAAAAATGTGTGGACCCTGTCCCAGTCTATATAAATCAGGATCTCTTGAGGTGGCACGGGTATTTTTTTTGGAAGTTTCTCAGCTACTTTTAATATGCAGCCAGGGATGTAGTTTAGGTATCAAAAGACAAAATGATTTCTAGTTTGTTCTTAATTCTTATTTTTATTAGTTGTGTCTATGCAAACACATACACACACAGACATTTGGCGTTACAAAAAACTGCACTTATTGAATATTTAACATTTGAAAGTGTATATTGTATTATATAGGCAAAGAATTAACAAACCTCCTAAGCTCAATTTGTTTTGACCCAATTCTACATGGAGTTTGTATGGCCCTGGTTTGTTAAAGTACTGAAACAAAGCAAATATTTGAATTTTGATGCCTGTTTGCTGTAGGTATCAAACATCTTCACAGGACTAAGTTTCAACTTTGGATGTATGAGGCCCACCAAGCTTGCATCTTTTCTGATGCTTCAGGTCTGTTCTGGGTACTACATGCAAAGCCCAGTTTGATCAATCAGTCAAACAATAATGATACTGGTTGCTTGATTACTTCTTTTAAAGTAAGAAATTGGACTAATTTAACCGGTCAAATTATTCCAGGTAGATTGGTTTGTATGTGTAGACCATCTACAATATTAATGCTATTACTGTATTTTATTAAATTGTTGAAAAAATTCAGTGTAATTTTTCTGTGGATCAATTCAAATATTACTAGATCTGGAGAGAAGGACGAAGAAAGTAGAAAATATAATTATTTAGTCACAGCAGAATGTGACTTTTTTTTTTTTTTGCTTTAAAATAAACTCCATGCATTATAGATGAGTATTTGTTTTTAGAGGCCTTGTTCAGTCAGAAAAGAAAAAACAAAACAAAAAAAAAACTTGCAAATTACTTCCTTCTTTTGGAATATGTCTTTTCCAGTAAGTGTACTGGAAATTATTCTACATTACAGTGGTTTCTAAAGTGGTTC
The DNA here is from genome assembly GCF_011762595.2 of Tursiops truncatus. Classification (NCBI taxonomy): domain Eukaryota; kingdom Metazoa; phylum Chordata; class Mammalia; order Artiodactyla; family Delphinidae; genus Tursiops; species Tursiops truncatus. The sequence goes on from NC_047037.1 coordinate 58,527,120, forward strand.
TAAAATTAGAACATTTACTTCAGACATAACTTATTTTGACACATCCTAAAATTTTGTGAAGAACAGGTTTGAAGTGAGGTTTAAGATTGCAGTGTTCTCTATTTTAGTGAATAGAGCACTGGATAGTAAATTTCAGATTTTGGATATTCATCCAAAATTAGAAGCTAAAGAAACAGTGGAGTTTGCCACAATTAAGGCATGGGTGTGTGGAAGCCTCATAAGCCTACTTTCAACAGGTCACCAGTATATGTTAAATAACCACTCAGCACCAATAGGCTCTATTAAAATTCCCTATCTCAGCTATAATATAATATCTATTTTACAGATAGAATACAGAGACAGAGACTGTGCCTTGCTGAAGATGAAATTGCATAAAGTTTAGATCAGCTAACTGAGCACAGTATTAGAGACTGTATGACACTGCAGGGGTGGGCAGGGGAGGAGAGAGAGAGAAATGAGTATGCATATATGTATTGTATACATACATATACACATATGCCAAATATACGTATATAATACTTATAGATTTTGATATGAATGTCATGATATCAAATTCTTTATGATAACATGAGCTTTTTAGTTAGAATCAAGTTGATTGTAAACAATAAAACCCAATTCAAACTAACCTAAACAATAAATGGGAATTACTAGCCGACATACTATGAAATCCAGGAGCAGACCTGTCTTCATTCAGTGGCAAGTGATGTCATCAGGGCTCTATCTTGGATTTTTCTCAGACTGTCTCCATTTGGCATCAAGATGGTATTGAAAAGCCTCCCTCTCCCTGAACCTCCACTTCCATCATGGATGGTCTAGCTACCCCTCTGGAAAGCTCTGACAGAAAAGCCCAGGACAGCACCCTGATTAGCCTGACTTGGATCACCTGCCTGCCCTGTACCAATTGCTGAGGTCTGAGGGAGAGTGTCCTCTGACTGCCTAGGCCTTGCTCATGTGCCCACCCTTGTATCTGGGTGAGGAATGGAGGAGCTCAGGTCATTCTGCCTCTCCCAGCCGCGGGAATAGGGTCCTCTCCTGGAAGAGAGAGTTCTGTTACCAGGAGAGTTTGGAGAAGGGTAGCGGCTAGACAAATACAACATATGCTCCACTTTAAGGCCCACTGCATCCGGCCCCTGCCTTCCAGCATAGCCTTATTGGTTCTCATTCCCCATAAATACATTAACCCTAGCTAGGCCCAATTACTAGAGTTTCCTGAATTTGATGTGTTTGTTGGATGAATTAATGAGCAACTGTCTCAGTACAGGTACCTCTGTGTTATTACTGGATATATGGAAAACTTGAAGCCTACCTAAATTAACTGAAAATTCCAGGTAACTGAAAGATAATCGATCTTGTTCCTAAGTGATCTTTATTATTCCATAGAATGTTGAGTAAATATGAAAGCGGGCTTATTAATAATGGTTTTATATGATAAGTGTACCTCTATCTATGTATGGATCTAAATATCTGGCTCCTCTCCCAAGCTGAAGGCAGGAATCCCATTGTCTTTGCATCCTTCAAAGCACCTACTATAATGCCGTGCACATACTGTGTATGTGCTTAGTAAAAGTTTCTGAACCGAAATGAATAGTTGATTCCAGTTCTTAGGCAGGGCACTTTCTGCTTTCTGAAAATACGATAGCTATTTTCCTTCAAGCAGCTGTCAAACACTATACTTTACATATGTGTATTCGATGAAGAGACTCTGCTCTAAGGATGAACATTCTGACGTCATGGTAGCTGTCCAGAGCAGCCTATATAATAAAAATTGTGTTGCCTGGTTTCTAGGTTGATGTTGAGCACAGGAGTGTTTTAGAAATATTAGAGTTCATGGGTGATAAAGCTCCTACTCACAGAGATTTTCCTCTACTATTTGCAGGCAGATTAGCTTAACCTGTTTTTTAAAAAGTGGTACGGAGATTTTTAGAAGGAAGTAAGAATATCCACCAATTAAAATTTATTCTGTGAACATTTTTGCTTTAAATGTAGGTCAAATCTTCCATTTATGCTACTATTAATAATTAATAGTAGCATAGTAATTTATAGTCTATAAATTGCTTTCCTATTCATAAATTTCATAATTCACATGAAAAAACCAGTTAGGGTTTTAGTTGACAGAAATGTAAAAAGTGAACAAATAAGTTCTTAGTTGACAAGAAACATAATGCAATTTCAGACTACATTAATAGAAGTAAAGTATCTGAACAAAGGAGGTGATAGTTTCACTTCAGTCTGTGCTAGTTAGAAAACATCTGGGGCATTGTGTTCAGCTCTGGGCTTCGTCAAGTCTTAAGAGGGATACTGATTGACACAACTGGAGCTTGTCCAAGGGAGAGTAACCCAGAGGGTGTGAGATCTGAGGAGGCCAAGTCACATGAGGAACAGCTGAAAGAGCTGATGATATTAGGTCTAAAAAAAAAAACTTAATTGAAAAAATAGCAACGGCCTTTAAATATTAATAAGGCTATCATAAGAAGTAAGAATTAGACCTTTACACATATCTATTCAGAATACAGAACTATGACCAAGAGCTGAAAGCTACGTATTTCAGTTCAATATTTTTTTTAAAGCCCTAACCCTCAAAAAGTTGTTTTCAAATGACATAATGATTTACTTGTCACCGGAAGTGATAACTCAAAATCTACGCGATCATTTATCGGGAGTATCAGCTCCACCGTCTGCTAGTTACGTGACTTTGGACAAGTTACTTTACTTCTCTAAGCCTCAGGATTTTTTAGTCTTGAAAATAGATTTTTAGGATTGCTATAAGGAACGCATGAGATGATACAAGTTAGGCCATCAACACAGTATCTACTCATACAAGGTGCTCAAAGAAGGGCAGCATTATTATCAGAGTAGCTTGAGACGGGCAGCTCTAAACCACACAAAAATAATACGTAAGGATAATGTCAGGGTTTTACGTGCTAGGCCCTTATACACAACCAAAGTTTGACAAAGGCTGGTCCTCATTATGTTGTACAGTAATTGATCTTAATAATTCTCTTGTCTTGAATTTTATTGGAAGCATTAGCCAAGGGAATTATAATTTTTCTTAATAGTCAAAAAATGTTTGGGCTTCCCTGGTGGCGCCGTGGTTGAGAATCCGCCTGCTGATGCAGGGGACACGGGTTCGTGCCCCGGTCCGGAAAGATCCCACGTGCCACGGAGAAGCTGGGCCTGTGAGCCATGGCCGCTGAGCCTGCACGTCCGGAGCCTGTGCTCTGCAACGGGAGAGGCCACAACAGTGAGAGGCCCGCGTACCGGAGGAAAAAAAAAAAAAAAAAGTTTGTGGAATATCTCACTGGCTTTATGGAATGCCATAGAGTATTAATATTAAGTATTTGGGAATGAGAGTTACTCCAGAGGCAGCAGAGATGGAAGAGGGTGGTTGCTGAGCCAAGCTAAGGCCAACTTAGCGTTCGTGACGTGCCACATACATAAGAAACAACTCAGGACACTTAAAATGGGGTACAGAGAACAGGAACATATAATTTATGGGAATGTATTCCATTCAAATTGCAAACATTTATTAAGCAGCCCGTGTCAGCCCTTGAAGAATAAAAGCTGAATATAGGAAATATAGAAATAACTATAGGAAATATAGAAATAACTATAGGAAATGATGCCTGCCCTGAGGATTTTATACAGTGGAGTCTGAGATACAGAACTATACAGAACCCAGCATAAATCCAAACAAAACATTTTAAACCAAATGTTGTGGGAAAATAGAGTAGGAAGCAATGACTATAAAAGAAACATAAGGCCAGCTCAGGGAGTTGGACAAGTTTTGCAGAAGTGAAATTGGCACCAGTCCCACCTTTCTTTACATGATGAAAGGAAGACACGCATTCAAGACCTTGGGAATAGCATTAGTCAAGTTGAGGAGATATGGAAGAGCATCGGTCTTCCAGGGATTGCAAGCTGTCTGGAGTGACCTGAATATAGTAGGTTTGTGGGAAAGGAAGGAGTGGCAGGAGATGAGCCTGGAAAGGCAAGTGTGGTCAGATGTTAAGGAGTTGAAAAACATGCTAAGTTAATGAATCAAGAAAGAATAATTGGGGGAGAAGTTCCATGAAATGTAATCACTGTTATGTATCCCACCTGGGGCTGCTAATGACTTCTTTGGGCCAGAAGGTAACAAAACATCCCAGAAAGCTTGCTGAACTTACATTGAGACGATTGGTAGAGGTCTCAAACTGAGGAAATGAGAGAGGATATAACTTGGCGATCCCTAGAGGTTCTTGAATGAGAAGTGAAATCATGAAAATTATGTTTGAGGAAGGTCAGACACAGTTGTAAAGATCACACAGGGGGGAGACTAAAGGCAGGGAACTGTGTGTGCTCTGGCTAGGGAGATGGAAAGGGAGTAGTGGCTTAGGAGGCAACACTGAGGAGTAAGTGGAAGGATTGGTGAAGAAATACGTAGGGAAGGAGAGGAGTAAAAAATACATACAAATATACATCTCCAAAGTTTGGGCTGTGTACCTATATATACCTGAGAGGTTCTATGACTCAGGTTGGTCTTTTGGTTCCTCTTGGGTTCCTGTACTCAACCACTGTCCTGTGTTAAAAAAAATTAAAAAAAACAACCAAGCAAAACTAATGAACACACTATCTTGTTGAAAGTCTGCTTGTTTATTTCTCAATTTTAGTTCTATCCAATCACAAGAACTTCCTAACCAGAAATATAGTTCCTGTACTAAGGAAGGGAATTTCCATATGATGCCAAATGGTGATTAATTTCCACCAGTTATACTTGTAAGGAGTAACCAGAAAATAGGCTTTTATTTTTTGAAGGCTTTGTGAACAAATCTACAATGTAATTTCTGCTATTTACAAACTGGAGTATTCTAAAGATGACAGTGGAGCAAGCTTTTACACTTGTGTGCATGACGATTTCAGGCCACTTCTAAACTCAATCTGTGAATTAAGGATGCAATTTCCTCTCAGTTTATTGTCTTAAACTAAAAATATGTCAAAAGTCATGATATTTTCAATACCCTTTGACTCAGCGTTCTAAGAATTTATCATTGAAATTTTTCATAGATATATTCAAAGACTTTATTGCATGGATATTTTGTTTTCAGTAGCAAAAGGAGAGCAATCTAAATGTCCCATAAAATTGAATTCATTAAATAAATTATGACACAGTCATATGATATACAGTGAAATATTCTACAGTCTAATAATTAAAGTGTTCTATCAATAGAGTAATGCCATAATGCTCACAATATAGTGAGTGTTATGTGAAAAAGCATATCACAAAATATCCTGTACTATATAATCATATTTTTGTAAAAATTAATGCATATGCATAGAAAAAGAATGGTATTTATTTTTATATTCCTCTTTGGCCTTTCTGTATTTTCTAGAATAAATCTATAGAAAATAATACTTTTAAATAAAGGTAAAGTACTTGAAAGTTATTATTTTAATGGCATGTCAGTAGACTTTTATTTTGAAGCTTAAAACATCAATGCATTTGTCACATTCAGTTGGTGGCTAAGGCATTTTTCAAAACAACTTCTTTAATTCTTCACTTATGTGAATTCATTACAACAGTGAGACTGGTATCGTCTAGGTCTCCAAAAGAAAAAAGATGAATAGTTTAATTGTAGTTGAGAAATGATTTTTTTCCTATAACTATGTAGTCAGAATGATTCTTTTGGTCTTTTGGTTCAATCTGACAGTCTCAGCTCTACATTTGTTGGCTGTATATGTGTGAACCACATGGAGCGAATTTGGAAGAAGTCAAGGGTGTAAAAGTGATGAAAGGGGACTTTCTGCTTGGATAGTTGTCCTTTGAATGCTAGTACAACTGTGACAAGAAGGGAAATACCTTTGAAAGAAAGAATCAGGAAGCTACTTGGGAGAGAAAGAGAAAGATAGAGGGGAGGGATCTCTGTTGTTAGAAGGAAAGCTTTATAACAGCATGTTTTCATGCTAGAGATGAAAAAGAATGGCTTTCCAAAGAGCTGAACTGAGATTATGAAATGACTGAGCTGTGACTTTCAGAGTGTCCTGGGCAATGCGATGATAAGATGAGGGGTGGCCAGTGTGTGGCACAGTGCTCAGCAGAACCTGAACTGGTCACCCTCCCCTTGGCCATGTGACTCAGGTAAGAAGCATGAGACCTGTCTTGTGGAAGTGAGTGGGGAGGTAAGGGAAGAGAGAGAAAGGCAAATCTTGAGAGATGTGTGCAAAAACAGTGGCGTAAGACAGAAGCACAGAAACATATAGTATGATATGGTGTGATAATCAAACTAAAGCCCTTAGTGAAAATGGTTGTAGTTTCTCCATCAGTCAACCCAATGAAAGATAAAATAATGCAGATGAGAGGTAAGAAAGTCATGGCCATCATAATGACCATTTGAGCTACTTTTAGAGAGAGATACTGCAACCAGAGAAGGTGGGAGTCATCTTGCATGATATGCCGGATTTAATGTCCAAATGCACGACTCTGATGGTTTTCAACACTCTGTCCTCAGAAACCATCCATGGTCCACCCACCCCCAGTGTCTGTGAGAAGAAGCTCAGATTTCTTAGCCTGGCTTTGGAAGTGTTCCCTGAACTGGATTCAATCTCCTCCATAACTTCACCTCCCAGTGTTCTCTTTCACAGCCCCTATGCTTCAGCCAAACAGGATTATACACTGGACACACTCTGGCTTTCCCTGTTTCCCACTTTTTGCACACATTGTTTTCTCTACTTCTTCTTCCTTTTCTCTTCCTTCTTCCTGGATATCTACACTCAACTATGCTTCAGGGTCTCATCTCAAGCGCCATTTGATCCTTTCCACTGTTACAAATAATTTCTACCAACTCTGAACTTCCTTATTTCTACTCCTCTCAGGCTCTTTCCTTTCAATTTAACCAGAATTTATTGATCACACACCACGTATGAGATACTCTACCAGATACTAGAAATACATCTACACATACACACAAATATATTTCATGTCCTCAAGAAACTAATAGTATAAATGGGAAATAATGAGGCTATGTAATAATTCATTGTGAATCAGTGTGAAAAATTCAAGAAGAGAATCATGTACTAAATATACCACCAGTGTCCCAAAGGAGTGATCAGTCCCCATCTCAGTAAATGGCCCCACCATTCACCCAACTGCTTAAGCCAAAAACTGTGGTGGTCATCTTGGAGGCCTTTTTTCCCCATAGCCTCCACATCTAGTCTATCAGCAAGCCTGTAAACCCCTATTCCAAAACATATCCCAAATCCATTCACTTTGCTCCTTTTCTACTACTACCATCATCTCTTGCCCTATCGGTCTCCTTATGAGTCTCTCTGCTTCCGGTCTTGCCTTCCTGCAATCCATTCTCCAAAGAGAAGTCAGGATGAGCTTTCTAAAGCATTAATTGAATCATATCCTTCTACTGCTTATAACTTACTGCAGTGGTTTCTAGCTACACATAAAGTCAAAACTTCTTTCCGTGGCCTATGAAGTCTGCATGACCCAACCCCTGTTACCCTCACCAACTTTATCTGCTACCTCTCTCATCCTCTCCAGTATTTCCCAGCCACACTGCTCCCATTTCTGTCCTCAGACACACAAACTTGTTCTAATTTTGGCATCTTCATACTGTCTGTTCCTCCTGCCTGGAGCATTCTTCTCCCAGATGCCCTCATGGCTCTTCTCATTATTCATTACTAGCAATGGAGACTTATACCCGCCCTTTGATCACTTACACATCACTTCCTTGACCATCCTACTTTAAGTAGATGACAATGATGACTACTACTAAGACTCTCTATTATATTCCTGTGTTTGTATCTTTTATACAAATTTAAAAATTTTAAATTATCTTTATTTACTTATTTACTGTCTGTCTCCCTCACTACAAGGCAAGAAACTATTTATTTCACTTCTGCCTATCAACAAAGCTTAGCACAGTCCCTGGCATCTTGTAGGTACACAATAAATATTTTTGAATAATATTAATCCCAGTTATCACTTATATAATACCTACTGTATACCAGGTACTCTTCTAGCACTTTACATATATTACTTAGTTAATCTTTGCAACAATGCTGTAAGATAGATAAGATACTATTATCATCCTTATTTTACAGGCAGGAAATAGAGGCTCCAAGAGGCTAAGTAACCTGTCCAAAGTTATACAACTCTTAAGTGTCAGAACTAGGATGCCAACCCTGAGTCTGACTCTAGAGCACTTATTCCTAATCTCTACACAATATTACTTCTGCAAGTGAACTCAGTGTTGAACTGTGTTTATGTGGAAAGGATAATTGCTTAGAGGAGAAAGTGCTATAGTGGAGTTTTGAAGGACAGCTATGAGTTTGCCAGGGAATAAAGGAAGGAGAGGCATTCTAAGTTGAGGGAAGAGTGCATTCAAAAGTTTACATTTTGTAATAATCATTTGTATATATCTTTCTTTTCATATTTGCATATATCTTAAATTTCAAATAACATTTATTATGTACTTACATGCCCTGAGTGATGCACATATGTATTAGTTTTTAACATCCTTTTCTGGAAGGGGCTTTGACAAGAATCTAGAAAAAACTGTGTTCTAACCCCTATACTAGAATTTCACATTTCTATGACCTATTAAATGCTATTTGATCCTTTGTTTCCTTACTAGTAGATTGGGATACCACCATTTCCTCTAAGAATAGGAAAAAGACAAGGGTGCCCACTCTCACCACTAGTATTCAACATAGTTTTGGAATTTTTAGCCACAGCAATCAGAGAAGAAAAAGAAATAAAAGGAATCCAAATTGGAAAAGTAGAAGTAAAACCGTCACTGTTTACAGCTGACATGATACTATACAGAGAAAATCCTAAAAAATGCCAACAGGAAACTACTAGAGCTAATCAATGAATTTGGTAAAGTAGCAGGATACAAAATTAATGCACAGAAACCTCTTGCATTCCTATATACTACCGATGAAAATCAGAAAGAGGAATTAAGGAAACACTCCCATTTACCACTGCAACAAAGAGAATAAAATACCTAGGAATAAACCTACCTAAGGAGGCAAAAGACCTATATGCAGAAAACTATAAGACACTGATGAAAGAAATCAAAGACAATACAAACAGATAGAGAGATGTACCATGTTCTTGGATCAGAAGAAGCAACACTGTGAAAATGACTGTACTACCCAAAGCAATCTACAGATTCAATGCAATCCCTATCAAACTACCAATGGCATTTTTCACAGAACTAGAACAAGAAATTTTACAATTTGTATGGAAACAAGAAAGACCCTGAATAGCCAAAGCAATCTTGAGAAAGAAAAACGGAGCTGGAGGAATCAGGCTCCCTGACTTCAGACTATACTGCAAAGCTACAGTAATCAAGACAGTATGGTACTGGCACAAAAACAGAAATATAGATCAATGGAACAGGATAGAAAGTCCAGAGATAAACCCATGCACATATGGTCACCTTATCTTTGACAAAGGAGGCAAGAATGTACAATGGAGAAAATACAGCCTCTTTGATAAGTGGTGCTGGGAAAACTGGACAGCTACATATAAAAGAATGAAATTAGAACACTCCCTAACACCATACACAAAAATAAACTCAAAATGGATTAAAGACCTAAATGTAAGGCCAGACACTATAAAACTCTTAGAGGAAAACATAGGCAGAACAGTCTATGACATAAATCACAGCGAGATCCTTTTTGACCCACCTCCTAGAGTAATGGAAAAAAAAAAAACAAAAACAAACAAGTGGGATCTAATGAAACTTAAAACCTTTGCATAGCAAAGGAGACCATAAACAAGACGAAAAGACAGCCCTCAGAATGGAAGAAAATATTTGCAAGTGAAGCAGCTGACAAAGAATTATCTCCAAAATATACAAGCAGCTCATGCAGCTCAATAAAAAAAAAATAAAAAAAATTAAAAAAATCCAATAATGGGAGGAAGACCTAAATAGACATTTCTCTAAAGAAGACATACAGATTGCCAACAAACACATGAAAAGCTGCTCAACATCACTGATCATTAGAGAAATGCAAGTCAAAAACACAATGAGGTATATATCCTACCAAACGTAAAATAGATAGCTAGTGGGAAGCAGCCGCATAGCACAGGGAGATCAACTCGATGCTTTGTGGCGACCTAGAGGGGTGTGGATAGGGAGGGTGGGAGAGAGCTCAAGAGGGAGAAGATATGGGAATATATGTATACATATAGCTGATTCACTTTGTTGTACAGCAGAAACTAACACAACATTGTAAAGCAATTATACTCCAATAAAGATGTGAAAAAAAATAAATAAGCTACAAGGATATAATGTATAGCACAGGGAATATAGCCAATATTTTATAATTACTTTAAATGGACTATAATCTATAAAAATTTTGAATCACTATATTGTACACCTGAAACTAACTGTAAGTCAATATACCTCAGTAAAAATTCTTTATTTAAAATATTTTAAAACGTGGTTTCATATCTTTTAGCAGTTTGGGAAGTTCTCAGCCATTATCTTTTCAAATAGTGCTTCTCTCTACTCTCTTGTCTACATATATATCTGATACGCCTCTTATACTTTTTTCTGTATTTTCGTTGTTTGTTTCTCTATGCTTGTCTCATGTTTTTTCCTGAACTGTGTTCCACTTCATAAATTTTTTCTTAAACTGTGCCTAACTGGTTGTTAAATCCAGTTATTATATTTTTCATTTCTAGAATTTTTATTTCATCCTTTTTTATAACTTTCAATTCCCTGTTGAAGTTCTCTGTCTTGTCTTTTAGTTCCTTGGACATATGAAATATAGTTATTTTTAAGACTGTGTCTGATAATTCCATTATATCTCCTGTGTATTTGTTTCAAGTACATGCTTTTCCTTTTCTTTCATTTTATTATTTTAAGGATATTTTGAGGCTTTGGATTGTAGTATTTTTCTCTAAAGAGGATTTACATTGGTTTCTGGTAGAAAGATAGGCTGGGACCACTACCAATCTCAGATGATCTTAATCCAGTTAGGAAATGAAATTTATTCAAATCTGGGCTTTAATTCTGGTAAGGGACAGCAAGCCTAGGCTACCCATGAGCTTGGGGGGTGGGGTGCTCATGAACCTTGCAAGAAATCTTCCTATGAGGGATGCCACTGAACTTTGTGAGAAGCTGGCCAGGTGCCTGGGAACTCAGCAGGAACCTGGCCACTGGGACAGCTGCTGTACTTGCTGGAAGTCACCTTCATGTCAGGGGGAAGGGTGTCTGAAAGTCACTGGGTGTGAACTCCACTGGGTATGCAAGAGTACCCACTGAGCAGCACCATAGCAAGAAAGAAGAAGAGCACATCCGAACCAAGAAGAGGTTTAAAACTGCTCATTCCCACATTGTATTATCGAAGAACTGAAAAAAAACTTTCAACATTAGTGGAATAGATAAATAAAATATGATATACTTATAAAACAGTTCAATATAGAGTTAAAATAATTTGGTCCTACATGTAGCAACGTTGACATATCTCAGAATATAATTTTAGTGAAAAATTGCAGAAGTATTATACAGTATTTTAAAATTTATAATAACTTTAAAAATATACAAAGCCATACAAACGTATCTAGTGATGTATATGTAGGAATGTATCAAGTTCAGGATGTTGGCTACCTTTGGGAAAAGTGAGAGTAGAATAGGGTGGGAAAGAGGCATACAGGGGAATTTAATTATTTCAGTAATATTTTATTACATCTTAAAAGATCTTATAAAAATGGGAAATGACTAGTGTATACCCATGGTTTTATAATATTATTCTTTATTTTCTATATGTTTGTCATATTTTATAATAAGATATTTTTTATAAGAGAGAATGGGTAGAGTCTCCATTATCTGTCACAGAAGATATTTTGTAAGTAGTCATGAGCATTATTGTTTCAAGAAGGCCATTCCTATAGGGATGATTGTGATCTGAGAGTTTCCCAATCTGTGTTCTGGATGGTTCTAATAGGTATTCTGTGAAAAAAAAATCTTCCTGCTTAAATAAGTTGACTGTTGACTGGTTACAATATATATTGGCATATACTGAAGGTTAGGGGAACATTTTCTTCTTTTTTGTCTGCATTGGGTCTTCGTTGCTGCACGTGGGCTTTCTCTACTTGTGGAGAGCGGGGGCTACTCTTCGTTGCTGTGTGTGGGCTTCTCATTGCGGTGACTTCTCTTTTGGCAGAGCACAGGCTCTAGGCATGCGGGCTTCAGTAGTTGCACCATGTGGGCTCAGTAGTTGTGGCACGCGGGCCCTAGAGTGTGCAGGTTTCAGTAGTTGTGGTGCGTGGGCTCCATAGTTGTGGCTCGCGGGCTCTAGAGCGCAGGCTCAGTAGTTGTGGCACACAGGCTTAGCTGCTCCGCGACATGTGGGATCTTCCCAGACCAGGGATCGAACCCATGTCCCCTGCATTGGCAGGTGGATTCTTAACCACTGCGCCACCAGTGAAGTCCTGGAACATTTTTTTTTAAATCTGTTTAACGTGAACTTTCCTGGCCCCAGATTTTTCTTCTATGTGATACTCATTGATATCTTACTGAACCCTATTCCACGCAGCACAGATTAGATAAGTGCTGATTTGCTAAAATAAACCATGGTTATAACATACATAATTCAAGCTGTAAATTTATGAGACAAAATTATGCTATTAAAGAAATCATCCCTTTGTTTAAGCTGAGTATGATTTCTCAAATGATAAACACAATTCCCCCAGTGTTTGATTTTACAGCCATACCTTATCAACCCATTTGTGATACCTTAGTTCAAGGCTTGATTTTCAACTGAAGCATCATTTATAGTAGAAAATATTACAAAAGAAACATGGTGTGACCTACATGTCCATTCCAATCCCACCAATTTTCCTAATTCTATACAAGCTCAATCAGTTGTAACACCCTTTAATTATCCACTAAAATAGTCGTTTTCCAGTTCAAAGCATTCAAAACCTACAAAAGAGTATGTTTGGGGCAATGACTGACAGTACACTTTGGGGGTGGGACTAGAGAAATGCAGCTAATTCTTCACTATTTCTTCTGATGGATGTTCTCATTATTGAAAACTTAGATTTTGTAAATACTACTTGTCTAGACAGGATGTTTGATTCTTAAGTGAATCAAGGAATTCATAAAAGCAATCTAAATGAAAATATACCATCGGGTCACTGGCTGCTACCATTTTATGTAATTTGCTGGCCTCAATATTTGTCAGTTTTTTTATAAACGCATAAATTCCAGTGTAATCTTAATTTGTAAAATAGTAAGAAAGGCTGGCCAGGGGTGACTTATTCAAGAGTTGAAAATTGGCACTACATTTAAGCATTAAGGAAGGATTATTCATTCCCCTTTAAAGTTCTGTCTTTCATATATGGAGTTGACCCTTTCTCTGGTGTCACAAAAATGTTCATTTATTCATTTACTCAACAAAGATTTTTTTTTAACATGCCAGGCACTAAACACCTTTAAGCCAACTCAACTGCTCTATAAAAATGATCAGTGAGATTATAGAAAAAGCTGTATGAGCTTGGAATGCCATTATCCCTTCATTCAGTGAATTTTTTGAGCACCTACTATGTGCCATACATTTTTCTAGGCACTGAAGAGTATAACAGTGATGAACAAAAAAGACAGTCTTTTTTTTTTTTTTTTTTTAGTTTTACATATGTCTTCTTTTTTTTTTTTTAACATCTTTATTGGAGTATAATTGCTTTACAATGGTATGTTAGTTTCAGCTTCACAACAAAATGAATCAGTTATATATATACATATATTCCCATATCTCTTCCCACTTGCGTCTCCCTCCCTCCCACCCTCCCTATCCCACCCCTCCAGGCGGTCACAAAGCACCGAGCTGATCTCCCTGTGCTATGCGGCTGCTTCCCACTAGCTAACTACCTTACTTTTGGTAGTGTATATATGTCCATGCCTCTTTATCGCTTTGTCACCGTTAACCCTTCTCCCTCCCCATAGCCTCAAGTCCATTCTCTAGTAAGTCTGTGAAAGACAAAGTCTTTTACCAGTCTAGTGATTAAGAGAGATATTAGTCAAGTAATCCTGATAAAGTATGATGACTATGACTATATGGGAAATACAGGTTGATCTTTGAGAAGTTAACTGACCCTTGTTCATTTATTTAACAAGTATTTTTATTATCTAATATGTGCTAGGCATTGTTCTAGGAACTTGTGATCAGCAAGAAACAAATCAAAATATCTGTTCTCATGAAGCTTCCATCCTTATGGAGGTCAAACCTGCAACGCTGGTCTTTGTCAGCACCATGCACCAAACCAGTATTTTCCAAAGGGTGGAACTCATACCACTAGTGAAATGTGAAATTATGTAGGTGGTGCACAGACTAATACAATAATAGTTTTACATTTATGTTTATTATTATATTTTACTCATGGTTCATGATATTGGCTTTCCATTTGTGATAGTATAGACAATGATTTCTTCCTAATTGAATTTAATTTTAAAAAGCTGAGTTCAGTCAAAGAAAAGTATCTAGTAAATAAGTATAGATTGTATATAGACTTGGGGAAAAATGTTATGGTGATATGTATATTATCAAAAAACAAAGCAAAACCAAAAAAAAGGGAAACACAGCTTTCACCTAAAATAAAATGTCCAGATGTCAACAGTATCATTCCATTGCCCAAATTCTCAGGATAAACTTTTCATTATTTTAAAGTTTTATAGCTATATGACATAAACTCAATGGAGTGGGGATGAGGGGGGTGGAGAAAATAGGTTTACAACATTTTTTATTCCACTCTTCTGTAAACTGCTTGAAAGTAGGGAAAGTCTTATCCATAGTTTTCAACATAGTATACTGCACTTAATAGGTGCTAAATAGATGTTAGATGAAGGAATGAAAGAATCAATTAATGAAATGGGAAATGCTCTATTGTACCATTCAAACTACAGTGAATGCTCTGGCCTGACTCAATGTAATTAGCCACAGGGCATAAGAAGGAACAGTCTCTCTGAACCAGTCTACAAGAGCAATTTAGGACTCTGCCCTGAAGATTCAAGATCTGCTTTTCTAATAGAAGGAACATAAAAGAGATTAACCTTTCTGCTATGTAACGACAGACCAACTAGTACAGCTTGCCTTATATCACTGTCATAGAAGAGCAAAGATAATGAAAAACCCTCACCAAATTAGTTATATGTATTTTTTAGAGGACTGATTAAGACCCTATTAAGTAATCTTTTGCCACCACCAGGGTCTCCGTATTACGCTAACAATCCAAAGAGAAACCATAGAAACTGCAAATTATAGAGAGTTCTTTTTGAACCTATGAAAACTAAAAAAAGGGACAGGGGAGAAGTAACCTTTGAAAAGTGGCATCCTGACAATTTTGTGTGGGAGAGAAATTCTAAGATGCGGGAGAGAAATACTAAGATGCTAAAATATGGTTACCTTCCATATTTTCTGCAGCTTAAGAATAAAATTTTATATCCCTTATTACTGAGGAAACCATTTTTTCTATTTTGAGAGTTTCAAGAATTAAAAGGTCATTAAATTTTTTGCTAACAGAAAATCTTAAGAAATAGCTCAATTTCAAAGAATTAAGGATTCAATTATGATGAATAGCCCGTATTTTTTTTTTGCTGTGACAATATAAATAATGATTCTGTAAGAGGCAATTTTTCACAATCACATCAGTTCAATCAGGAATTATTTTCTTTCCTTTCCAAACTCTGATTGTTTCACAGTTATCAACACACAAATGAAGTTAATATCCTGGTCCTGTTGATGTCATGCTTGGGTTTCTTGTCAACGGTCATGAGAAATCCTGTGATGAGGCAGGTTGGTAGATGCCCACTGCCAAGTCCTCTTGCCTCATTAGACCAATTTCATAAGGCTTTCTGAATCTGTTTGATAGAAATGGGATCCAGACATCCATGTCTGAAATTCAATTCTCCCAGCAGTTACATCCCAAATAGTGGTCCTCTCTCTGCTTTCTCTTTTTATCGGCTGTGGTGTGAGTTGAGTAGGATAGGATGAAGATGGACTGCTTGGCTTTCAAACTTGCCATTCTTTAAGGAACATGATATGTCTCCTCAATTTGAACAATTCCTTGGAGCACGATTAGGTCCTTGATCCTGCCTAAGTTCGCTGTAAATAGCTTGACAAGGGGAAAAAATGGCTTTCTTCCTCTTCCTAATACATCTTCGATATACACTGTCTAGATCCACTTACAAGTAGTTGCTATGTCAGTCCTTTGACTGCCCTTGCAAATCAATCAAAGGATCTACCATTTCTCTGTAACAAAACAAATGATTTCTTAGTGCTGACCGACACCTCCATGATAAAAGATCCTTTACAAGCCTGCATTTTGTAAATCAAAACTATGGTAAATACAACACACAGAGCATGCTTTCTTTCCAGGGACTAAATAAGCAAGGATTATTTATTCATTTATTTATTCGCATATTTACACTCACATTTTTGTTTGAGGGCATGTCAAGTAAGAGATTAGAAGGCAATTTTCACACCAAAGCCCCAAAGAAACATGATGTTATTCTGTGGAAGTTATTTGATTGTTCTTCATAGTCTTTTCCTTTCAATTGGCATTTAGAGAACTAGCCACACAAGCTGCTCTGTACCTTCCTGCATGACACCATTCCTTCCTGTTCTCCTTATCTGTACCTGTGAGGATGCACGGCTTTTTCTTTTTTCTTTCTTGTGGGTTTGTGCAGTTTCTTGATGTTTGTGACAGGCCACGATAGGGGAAGCTTTTATCACCGTGGGGTTTGGAGGCCTCAGTAAATTGAAAATTGCAAATGAAATCCACTGGGCTTGAATTCATCAGCTATTATGTCAGATGACCTTTGGCAGCCGCTGATAAAAATGAGAGAATGTTAGCTCTGATCCAATTTTCAGCACTAACCATTCCTTTTCAAATCCATTCACAGTCAGGCAGCAGACACATGGGAAGTGAAAATGATAGGGTTTCAAGAGAACGGCATTGTGTTGCAGATTAAGATTTTCTCCCCCTATTTCTAGAGGTCGGCCCCCAGGCCTCTGTCTGGTATCTACCTATTGTCCAATCAGTTTCAATATCTGCTTCAGAGGACATGTTAGCCATCCTTACAGATAAGTGCTTACAGGAGAGAATGTTGGACTTAATAGTTTTGCTTAGGAGGCATCAAGGGTCGCAGTGTAGCAATATTGACTGGCACATGTTAGTTTAATCTGACATTCTAAGGAATGTGACACTAGATTCTTTCAGAGTTGTTGATATCTAGGTGATTTTTTGTTACCAGCTCTGGTTTTATAAAATTTATTTTTGCACAACTATTTATATTCATGAGTCAGAGATATTCTAAAATGTCTATCATAGCCAAGCAAGGCAGCCTAAGCTTGTCTAAATAATGTACGGATGCCAAAATTATGAAACTGGGAACCGAATGACTTGTATGCATTCTCATCGTGCAATCCAGTTGAAGGTAAATGTCATCAATAGTATTTCAGGAGCTACACTATCCTTAAATAAATGAGTTCCTACAGCGGGTAGGTTCCCCAATAAATGTAATAGATTTTTATTATGCAGGGGAAAAACACTAGACTTGGTATTTTCCACTGAGGTAGCAAGAACCAGCAAAACAACACTCTGGGTGGTTGAGTCATCAGTATGATTTCCCTACCTATGAACACAGAAGCCTTCTAAAAATAAAGAAAATTAAAATTAATCACTATTTCCCTCACTTGACTGTTCAGAAAAGGAAAAAGTCTCTCCTTCAATTCTTTGAAAATGCTGAGTTCATTGAGGGAACAGTCCCAAATAAATGTGAACTCAAGAAGCATCTAATAACTGAAATCCAGGTATCATCATAATCATTTTCAAAAGAATCTAATAAACTGAAAAATATTAATATCTATATTTATTTAGGTTTTCTTGGTATGAAGACTTACTTTCATATTTGCCCTTGACACTCTATTAGTTAACAGTACATTGAAAACAGGTGTTTATATGTAAATGGGGTTACAAAAATACTTTTCATGGCATAGTAGTTGCTTTGTTTGCGCATAAGATTATGGAACTATAAAGACACTTAGATGACACTGACACTCCTCCAAATGTCAGTTGTTGGGTGGAAAGAATATGGTTCTATAAGCTTCCCTCATAAAAAAACATAGTAAGCGCATATATATTTATAGGATATATAGTGTGCATATAGTACCTCTTATTTTGAAAAGTAATTATTTAAAATTAGTATCTCACTGTTATTTCCCCTTGCCTTTTTCTGGTACTCTTAAGCCCTTTTAAGAGAAGACAATGATCTATTGTCCAATGAGCATGTATAAAATGCCTGATGATGGTGTCCAAAAAAATCCAACCCCCCCCCAAATATACACATTAAAAGTCAATTAGTATTGGGCTTGCCTGGTAGCGCAGTGGTTAAGAATCCGCCTGCCAATGCAGGGGACACGGGTTCGAGCCCTGGTCCAGGAAGATCCCACATTCTGTGGAGCAGCTATGCCCATGCTCCACAACTACTGAGCCTGTGCTCTAGAGCCCGTGAGCCACAACTACTGAAGCCCGCGCGCCTAGAGCCCGTGCTCTGCAACAAGAGAAGCCACCGCAATGAGAAGCCTGTGCACCGCAACGAAGAGTAGCTCCCGCTCGCTGCAACTAGAGAAAGCCCATGTGCAGCAACGAAGACCCAACGCAACCAAAAATAAATAAATAATTTTTTTAAAAAGTCAATTAGTATTGAATAATATTTTAAAGGAATCAAAGTCAAGTTGTAAGCAATGATTAGATCTAAAATTAAGAGGAACCACGTAACCAAAAAGTATGGATTCAGTATATTCAGGGCTGCCTTTGATTTCCCCAGATGATTGATTTTCTAGGCTTTTTTTAAAACTAATGAAGGCACACATTTTAGACTCTTATAGATTTAGAAAGCCTTGATACATGGTTTCCTATCCCTACACACCTCTGTCCATTTGGACCCCAGACAAATGATGACCTGGATGGCTCTGTAAAAACACCACTACAACTCATTTGGCCGAACTACCCTTCTGACAGTGTGGACAGCAACTCTTATCAAAAGGCTGAAGCCTGCACCTTCACAAGTTTATCAGTGACTAACGTCACACATGGCTCAATTCATCCATATTCGTACAGCAGGACTTGTTTCTCTGAGTCATAGTTTCCCTCAAACCTCTACCTACTTTCAGGTTTTACAGTGGATACTGCCACTAGTTCTAAAGAAGCCAGTGATTTAATAGTGAGCATATTCTTAGGGAACTGCAACTGTGACAGGCCCAAGCCATTCGGTTTGGACCCAGTCAGCTAACAGGTCCCTGCCAGAAGAAACAGCAGCACCACACTTGGCTGGGCCCTAGGGCCTGGCTTTCAGCCACTGTGATCTGCATGCTCAGATGGATGGAGCAATTAGATAGGCCTGTTAGGTTTTATGTCTTCATTATTGATTTATAGTATGAACTCAGCATGACTATTGAACCAGACCAGCCAGTGAAAAAATTGAGTCATTGATCTTTACATAGGCATGTATTTCCAATTTATATTTGGGGAGGAAATACATGGATATACCATTATTTCTGGTATTTTGTTCAAGGACTTGAGCAGAGATTTGGGTAATTCATTGTTCCCACCTCCTGATCTTTCACTGCCGTTCCTTCTGTGGAAACACTATCCAATAGAACATTTCTGAAATGTTCTACTCTATCCTGTTCAATATGGATAGCCACTAGCCACATGTGGCTATTAAACATTCGAAATGTTACTAGTCAGACTGAGGAGGCGTATTTTAATTTTTATTTAATTTTAATTGGAATTAATAACCACATGTAGCTAGTGCAGCTAGTTGGACAGTGCAGCAGCTTTACAGAATACTAAACTTTTCTCCTCCCTCCATCAATAGCTTTTTCACCTTTTCAAGACCCTGTCTGAACACTACGTCTTTTATAGTCTTTATTGATTCTCCCACCACAACAGTCCCCACCTCTTTCTGAATACATACCATTTTGTGCCTTTGATCATTTTCTGCCTTGTATTACAATTATGTGCTCTACAATGCTACAAACTGCTTGAAGACAAAGACTGTATCTACCCAGTGATGTGCTGTCTACAACAAATACTCAAGAAATTAAACTGAGTTTTAGGTCTTATAGGGAGAGAGGATATTATTGTTTTAATACATGCTAATTAGAGAAGAATTGACACTTTGTCATCCTTCTTTTCATGCACTCTTTTTAAAGAGAATTTACGCAAAGCCCTATTATTTCCCTCTCCTGATTTATCTATTAGGTAGAAGTGTAAAACAAAACTATTACATTCTCTTCTTTTGAAGGCAGTAAACCTGGGGACACTTCTTCTTCATCTTTATAAATAATAACACAATGCTATACATGTAGAAAAAACTTGGTAAATACTTCTTGAGTCAATTAATAAATGAATGAGAATTATTATCCAAGTGTCAAGTATTTTTTATGTCCCTGAATCAAGGAGATGTGCTTACATTGGCTTCTAAAGTTAGAAAAATTCCTTCTAGAATATTCATATAAGATTCTACTCAAAAGTAAACTCTAGGAACTGTTCTGTACAGTAGTTATACAACTGTATGCATTTGTCAAAACTCGAAACTATACACTTGAGGGTGAATTTTACTACAATATATGTTTTAAAGGTGAGGAACACTACCATGTACTTTAGTATATACTTATAATTTTTAAGTAGCTGCTTAGCATTTTGGTGCTAAATTAACTATATTGATATAGTATTAATTTGATTTAATTGTGTGTTTCTGTGATGCCATATGACACCTAAATGACTTTTGGGGAATAGTGAAGCAATCTGAGACAATTGTGCTATGATTAAAAGAGCACTTAGTGTGGAGTTAAAAGATCTTGTTTTAAAACCCAAATTCTTCCATGTACTAATTAGAACTACTACTAAAATAGCCACATTATATGATAGTAGCTTACGCTTACTGAATATATGCTATATGCCAGACACCGTTCTCAGGAATCTATTGAGATTAATTCATTTAATCCTCCAGCAACCCCATAAAGTTAGTATTATTATCCCCGCTTTAAAGATGAGGAAACTAAGGTACAGAAAGATTAAGTAACTTGGCAAAGGTCTCACAGAAGTTACAGTGGCACTTGGCCACAGTAGGTTCTCCGTTATTTTTGGTCCATTTGAATATTAGCGTGGTAGAGTCAGGAGACAGGTTTTAGCAGCACATACTGGCTCTATTGGCTCTTACCATTCTACAACATCTCTGAACTTGTATTTTCTTCAATAAAAGAAAGATTATTTTTAAAACATTTCACGGAGAAGGCTGCAATGAGGGCCAAATGAGATATTAACATGGAAATACAATTACTCATTTACTAATTGTGCTTGCTACTTGTGCTTAGTATTTTAAATTAAAGTTGGCATGCCTTTTTTGTGTGTATAAAAGTCATCGACCCCAAATATGCCTCATTTCTGACAAGACGTCCTCCTTACTCCCATGTTCACAGTTAATTAGTCATGACCGCCCTTGAAGAAATCCAGGGAAAGGAACAATAAAGATTTCAGCCTTCTGACACCTAATTATACAGCAGAGCCCTTTGGGCCATTTTTCCTTTGTGAAAAATCTGGGAAAGAGGAACAGGAAGAACAGATGAGAAAGGAAAGGACAGGAGGTTGAAAGGAAAAGTAGGAGAATCCCCCAGAGCTCACTGTGAAAAAACACAATTAATTCAACCAAGATGAACCATTCCAGCATTTTCCTTTGCCCTCTGCCCCCTTCCATTCACCTCAGCTGGGTACTGTCAGATTCACAAAATGCTGGATACTGAATGGATTCCTAAAGTAAAATTTTTTTAAATAATAATAAAATAGTTCATATCAGAACGTTTTGAAATTGTTTCTCATTCCCAGAAATATATACATGGACTATACGAGGGCTGGGGGTGTTAATGAGGTTAAATTGTTCTACCTAGTGGTACTTTAGACATTTTATACCTATTCATTGTCTGTGAATAAATTACTTTAACAAGGATCACATGTCCCTGTACTTAAGGGTTTTTTTTGTTTGTTTTTTTCGGTACACGGGCCTCTCACTGCTGTGGCCTCTCCCGTTGTGGAGCACTGGCTCCGGACACGTAGGCCCAGCGGCCATGGCTCATGGGCTCAGCCGCTCTGCGGCATGTGGGGTCCTCCCAGACCGGGGCACGAACCCGTGCCCCCTGCATCGGCCGGCGGACTCCCAACCACTGCACCACCAGGGAAGTCCCCTGTACTTAAGTTTGTTGGTGTATATATACATACAACAAATATTTGGGGTTTAAATATCCCAAATTATGTCCAAACAGATTTACAGCTATAGACCAAACTTTACTAATCAGTACCTTCCACCAACATATTGTATTAATTTCCTTTTCGTGAAATCAGTTATTCAGATGAATAAGAGACAGTGGCATTAAGGAGTTCAGGTTAAATGGAGACCTTAAAGAAATAAAACTTAAATATAAAATATTATACTTCTTCATACTTCTTGTGAAAACATCATCCTGAGAATATACAATTTTTTAAGTAGCGTACAGAGTGAAGTTTTCAGAGTCAGAAGGACATTGTTTTAGTCCATCTGGCCAATGAATATTAAGTATCATTAAAGTCTAAAGCTAACACTGGCCATTATTTTTGATGGTGAACAACAGTAATAATGGTCATAGCTTCTATTCCTTGTCTACCATGTGCAAATGTGAGAACAGGTAAATAACTCTAGCTGCTACAATCAGTAAACCCCCAAATCCCAGTTCTTAATAAAAAAGTATCTGCTAGATATCAAGAGAGTTTGGTATGGATCCAGTGGCTCTTCTTTGTGGCTTTCCTCTAACTGATGATTCAAGAAAAGAGTTTCCTTCCATTCTGCAACTTTACCATCTCAGAGTCTCTCACTCATAGCAGTAATGGTAGAATAGGACTCCTTCCTACTTCAGCCTGTAAAGTGACATATCACTTCCCTTTACATTCCATTGGTGAGACTTAGTCATATGGCTTTACCTAGATCTTGGGGAGCTGAGAAATATAGTTTAGCTCCATGACAAGGAAAATGAAATGGATGGTGAACCCATACGCTGTATCTGCCACAGCCAGACACTTTACTTTACATATATTAATTCCTTTAATGTTTATAAGAACCCTGGAAAGTAGATGTTATTAACCTCACTTCATAGATAAGCAGCCAGAGATACAGAAAGTTTAAATAAGCTGCCCAAGACACACAGTTAGTGAATTGTGGAACCAAGATTCAAACACAGCCTGTCTTTAATGGATTAAAAAAATAAGATTTTATAAATGAACATGAAAAAATATATATAAATGGACAAAGGATATAGAAAGAAACAAGAGCTAGTAACTTAGTTATGAGAAGTGTTCAAGCTCAAAATAATTAGAAAAATGTTCTAAGCTATCAGAACATTAGTGGAGAGAGAATATTACCACATAATTAAAAGGAAACTGTCATGTGTTACCCAATAGTAATATCAGTCATACAGAAAGCAATGTAAAGACTGTAAATGCAGAATAAAGTGGTTTAAAAAGACTATATCCTGACAAATTGGACAGAGCAATACTAGGGGGTAGGGGGTGAAGGTGGGAGGTAGGGGAAGGACAGAAGGATGGAATATTTCACAGTGCTTATGTTTCTGGCCATGTGGGGAAATCCATTTTCAATTCAACAGCCAATTCAGACATGACTCTTGTAGCCAAAAAGGGAGACTCTAACCACCTCTCTCCTCTCATTAAGACAGCATGTCAGTGACACAGACACAAGACACATATTTAAAGACAAGTCATTTCTCTTATTTTCGGTATTAAAAAGAAAAAATTTTCATGAAAATCAGTTAATAAAGACTTGCACCTTTAAGTGAATTTTGAGAGATTCCATTATCAGAGTCTAAAACTAATCTATAAATAGTAAAAAGTTCTGAAATAAGAAAGTGACTAAAGCCAATGTAGACCAGCATAAGACCAGAAGAATATGGGGAAAGCAAAATAAAAGTAAAAACATAAAAAAGAGATCCCTATAACCTGGAAAAAAGAAGAATCTAATATGGAGAATATTTCCCTGATCAAGGAACAGTATAAGGTTTTAACTTTAAGGCCCGTTTCACTAAATCCAAATAATTGGTTTGCCTTGCTAACTAACAACATATGGTTCTCAAACTGTTAGCAACAGTTATTTTGTAACATGGCCAGTTATTAAAGCATTTTAATGCAACATTTCTCAGATATAGTTTATATAGTACCTATTCTGAGATACAGTAATAGATACTATGCAAATGAAGATCCTGTGCTGGGTGAAACAAATTATGAAAAGATTTATTTATGGTAAAACTTAATAGAGCCTTTAATACTAGTACTTACTATGGATTTGCAATGGGAAGAGGGGTATATAATGTTCAGTGTTTCACCAGTGGACCCTTTTTTTTGCCATGAAACATATTGAGGGACTTGGCTTTTGGATCACTCTTTGGAAGTACTGATTTGGCACCACTTCTCCCTATCAACAGAGGCCTTTCTTTTTAGTTGCGAAAAAGGGGATAATGCAGTGCTTAGGAGTACAGACTCCGGAGCCAGACTGCTGGCGTTTAAACTGTGACTTGCTGCAGGCTCTTGGGCAAGTTACTTGGTCTCGCCTTTCTTCAGTTTCTTTATCTTTAGGGTGGGCATGATAGTAGTACCTAACTAAGAGAAAGGAGTGTTAAACAACTTGATACATTTAAAGTACCTGGAACATTTCCTAGCATATGGTAAACTCTCAATATTAGCTCTTGGCTACTAAGGCAAGTAACAGTTGCTCCAAATAAATATCCTTCTTTACCAGGACAACTCCAAATCTAGTTTGGGTTATGCTGTACAGGACATCTTTATTTTTTAGGAGGTTTTTTCCTAAGGCTACAGATGATAAACATTTTTAGAAGTCTAAAGTTTGTTACTAAAACCAGGGAGGTTTTATTTTTTTCCTAGATTAAAAACATGACCATTTAAACCTTCCTCTCAAGACCCCAATTCTCACTATGTTGCAGTGAGATATTAAAAGATGAGGTTATTTTCATCTTTGTTTTACCATCAGGACTCCAAAGATGACCAGATCCTTCTGAGAAATAGCACTTAAATTCTGCATCCATGAATAACCAGATAACTAAGGTTTGATTAATGCTTCATCACTGACAATATGTTTTCACATACATAAGAGCACTTATGGTTCTTCCTGTACCATTTTCCTTTAGCCCAGGCTGTCTCCTTACCTCCACCTGTAGGTTCAGCTGTGTATATATTCAGCTCCAAGCAGGAAGTATGAGTTATTTATTACTTGTTTATTTAAATCCATTTCACTTAAGAAGGATTTCAGACAGGTAACAGAAGATTGACTCAGGATCAACAGTAGCTTTGCTCTTATCACCCTACCTCCCACAGCCAATGACCTTGCTGCTCAGATACCCAGTAGCTGGGTCTGACTCCATTGCTCCAGCTCTCTCCTACAGAGCCCACATACTACCATCTCCTACAGCCTGTCTTGTTGGCCCCAAAGACCCTTTATTCCAACTCCCAGATTCCAGATAAACAGATCTCCTATATCACAATCTGTTCTAAGGAACCCTTGATCAAACTCTCTTTCATAGACCCTCGGGAAAAAATAAGGAAAACAGTAAACGGTGATGGATAGTATTCTCAAGGGAGTCACACCAACTTCCATGTTCACTTTGCTCAGAAAGAAAATTTTCACATTACTGAATTCATGGGAAAGACAATGAAACTTTCTTGGAAATCTGTCCAAAAGTTTCCCAGTTTTCTGTTTAATTTTGCAATTAAAGAACCAATGGGACCTGTCCAATAAGTCCCACCAATGAAGTAATGGATCGTCAATCACAACTGGCCAGAGTGCCTCCCATGTCTTTGAAGCTGACACCCAGATTACTTACAATCTAGAGAATGGAGATATGCTCAGACTTAGGAAAAAGAACAAAGCAGGAGCCCGAAACTAATGTTTGATATCTGAATGGTATATACTAATGGGGTTTTTTTTTTTTGGCTGAGTGATTTATTCAGATTTTCCCATTAAAGAATTCCAAGATCCTAAAATACAGGTTCATTTTTCTGATACTTATCTGCTCCTTCGCTTCCCTAAATAATATTGCCCAAATTTGGGGGTATATTTTTATTGTGGTAAAATATGTGCAACATAAAATAATTTTTAAATGTACAATTCATTCGTATTAATTACATTCACAAAGTTGTGCAACCATCACTACTATATATTTCCAAAACTTTTTCATCACCCCAAACAGAAACTCTGTACTCATTAAGCAATAACTCCCCACTCTCCCTTCCCCCAGCCCCTGATAACTTCTATTCTACTTTTTGTCTCTATGAATTTGCCTGTTCTAGATATTTCACGTAAGTGGACTCATGCAATATTTGTCCTTTTGTGTCTGGTTTATTTCACTTACCATAATGTTTTTAAGGTTCATCTATGTTGTAGCATGTATCATAACTTCATTCTTTTTTATGGCTGAATAATATTTCATTGTATTTATATATCACATTTTACTTATCCATTCATCTGTTGAAGGTGCTCAGGTTGTTTCAAACTTTTGGCTACTGTGAATAATTCTACAGTGTGTACAAGTATCTGTTTGAATCCCTGTTTTCAATTATTTTGGGTATATACCTAGGAGTTGAATTGCTGGGTCATGTGGTTATTCTGTGTTTAGCTTTTTAAGGAACCTCCAAACTGGTTTCCACAGCCACTAAACCACTTTACATTCCCACCAGCAATGTATGAGGATTCAAATTTCTCCACATCCTCACCAATACTTGTTATTTTGTTTTTGTAATTTATTATAGCCATCCTAGTAGGTGTGAAGCGGTATCTCGTTGTGGTTTTTATTTGCACTTTCCTATTGGCTGATAATGTTGAGCCTCTTTTATGTGCTTATTGATAATTTGTACGTCTTCTTTGGAGAAATGTCTATTTAAGTCCTTTGCATATTTTTTAATTGGGTTGTCTTTTTGTTGCTAAGAGTTCTTCATACATTCTTGATATTAAACCCTTATCAGATATATCATTGTAAATAATTTCTCCCATTCTGTGGGTTATTTTTTTTTACTTTCTTGATAATATCCTTTGATTCACAAAACTTCAATTTTAATGAAGTCAAATTTATCTATTTTTTCTTTTGTTGCTTGTGTGTTTTCTGTCACTGACCCATTTTGAGTTAATTTTTGTATATAGTATGAGGTAGGAGTCCAACTTCATTCTTCTGCGTGTGGAAATCCAGTTGTCCCATTACCATCTGTTGAGGAAGCTCTTCTTTCTCCATTGAATGGCCTTGGCACACTTGTCAAAAATCAATTGACCACATATGTTTATTTCCTGACACTCAATCCTAGTCTATTGGCCTATGTATCTATCCTAATACCAATACTACACTGTTTAGATTATTGCAGCTTTGTACTAGGCTTTGAAATCAGGAAATGGGAGTCCTCCAACTTTGTTCATGTTTTTCAAGATTGTTTTAGCTATTCTGGGTCCTTTACAATTCCATATGAATTTGAGGATTGGCTTTTCCATTTCTGAAAAAAAAAAGGCTGTTAGAGTTTTTTTTTTTTTTTTTTTTTTTTTGCAGTACTTGGGCCTCTCACTGTTGTGGCCTTTCCTGTTGCGGAGCACAGGCTCCGGACGTGCAGGCTCAGCGGCCATGGCTCATGGGCCCAGCCGCTCCGTGGCATGTGGGATCCTCCCAGACTGGGGCAT
Organism: Tursiops truncatus; assembly: GCF_011762595.2. NCBI lineage: Eukaryota > Metazoa > Chordata > Mammalia > Artiodactyla > Delphinidae > Tursiops > Tursiops truncatus. The sequence continues at coordinate 58,554,896 of NC_047037.1, forward strand.
GAACCCGTGTCCCCTGCATCAGCAGGCGGACTTTCAACCACTGCACCACCAGAGAAGCCCTAGAATTTTTATAGGAATTGCATTGTATCTGTGAATAGCTTTGAATAGTACTGACATCTTAACAACATTGTCTTTCTGTCCATGAACACAAGATGTCTTTCCACTTATTTAGGTCTTCTTTAATTTATTTTTGCATGTTTTATATTTTTCAGTATACAAGTCTTTCACTTTGTGGTCAAATTTATTCCTAAGTCTTATATTCTTTTAGATGCTATTGTAAATGGAACTGCCTTCTTAATTTCCTTTTTCGGATTGTTCATTTTTGTTGTACACACACACACACACCCCCCTGATTTTTGTGAGTTGGTTTTATGCTCTGCAACTTTGCCACATTCATTCATTAGCACTAGTTGTTTTCTTGTGTATTCTTTGGAATTTTCTATACATAGTATCATGTCATCTCTGAATAAAGATAGTTTTACTTCCTTCTTTCTGATGTGGATGCCTTGAATTTCCTTTTTTCTTGTCTAATTGCTCTGGCTAGAAATTCTAGTACAACAATGAAAAACTAGTAGTTCCCGATCTTAGGGGGAAAGATTTCAGTCTTTCACCATTAAATATGTTAGCTGTGGGTTTTTCAATTAATGCCTTATATAATGTTGAGGAAGTTCCCTTCTATTCCTAGTTTTCTGAGTGTTTTTATTATGAAACTGTGTTGGATATCATAATGTCTTGAGTATACAACAACTGAGACATAAAACAACTCTTTGGCCTCTGGGTCTCTTGCAGTACTGAATTGCTTGTCTAATAGGACCAAAATTAGGCATGACCAATGGAGAAAATCACCCCTGATTCTGGCAAGTATCTGATAAACAATCTTCACTGCCAGTTCTGCTTTTTTAGGTCATGATTTATGCCACTTCTGTCTTTGGATCCAGACTACACACCTACCTTGGCCCTCTAATTGGGACTGGGTCTCTTGACTCAACAAAAACACTTAAGTCTCCAACCTTAGCTTTTCCCACTAGATTGACACTATCTGCAGAACCCCAGTTTCTTCATTAATGACTTCTTCCCACTACCTCCAAGCTGTGGTCCTTTGCTTAGTCCCTCATGATCTACCATACCTTAAATCAGCCTCTCAGCATCTCTTATCAAACCCCCATCCTTATCCTCTCCAAGCTTTCTGGTCATTCCTGGTGATTTGGTTGTAATGGTCCCTTCTGGCTTTGAGAGCCTACCTCCACAGAGTTCTCAATGTCACTCCTGAATCATCACTTCCTACTGTGATGAGTGCATCATCACTCATCTCTTCTGGAATGATTCAAGGGTAAACCTCAGCCCTCTTTGATTTTCACCAAAAAAACACTCACATAAGGCATGTGTGTAGAGCATTCTACACTGAAGGTCTGCAGAGATGGTTTGGGTTCATAACCCAGTAACATAAAGTAGAATATCAGATTTCACTATTCTTAAAAAAAAACCTCCGCAGTCATTTGTGTTAATTGGAGGTCTAGTCTCCCGCCTCGCTCTTTTATTTAACTGCTCACTTTATGATGCAGAGCAGTTCAGTTCTTCTTAGTCTATTCTAAACTAGGTTCTGGCATCCCACTGCCTATCAACAGATTCATTCTTGTGCTGGGCCTCACCCTTTCTTCTTCCCTTCATCAAGAGGAAAAGAACAGAAGAGACATGCTTTGCCCTTCTCATGAATTAGGCCATCTCCCTTAGAAGACAGAAAAAGCCACAGGCAATTTGATTTCTAAATAACAGCGTCTCTCTCTGTCTCTCTCTGTCTCTCTGTCTCTCTGTCTCTCTCTCACACACACACACACACACACACACAAATGCAGTTTAAATACTTAAACACCTTCTGCTAAAAGATAGGATATCATATATAATACCCTAATCCCATGATTCCCAAACTGTGTGCAGAGGTGCCCCAGAGTGCCAAAGTGAACTCACAGGGGCTACCATGGGTTATTTTATATTTATAGTCTGGTATTTTGCACAGACACGGTGCAAACTGCCAGCCCCAGGTGGTTCGTCGTTTCAACATTAGATTGTTCTACATTCCTTTTGATTTATTTCATATCTTTGCAAAACTGAGCTTTCTGTGGTTGCTTTGATAAAAAGCAAGTACTATACTAAAAGCAACGTGGAACAGGAAATAAAGGTGGTGGGAACCAATCTGATTCCAAGGATTGATTAGTTTTGCAGTGGCCAGTAGGTATACACATCCCACTAGTAAGTAATTCTGATTAGGAATAAAATGAAAATATTTTCTCTTTCAATTTATATGAATTAATTTTTTCAAAGGCACTAAATTGTTAAGACATAAATACTTACTAAGTCCACTGGACCTTACTACTTAATACATGAAACTACTAAGTATTTGCTTTGGCTTTCGGGCACTGTGAAAAACTACCAAGAAAGTTTAGGAAACTCTGCCCTAGTCTTTTACATATATATATATCAACTATAAAACTCATATTTAACATTATGAAAAGTTATAGAGTAACTAATAAAAACATCCAGGGAAATCATTATAAAAATCCCTAATTAACAAGAAGATTACTGTAATTAATATTATCTCCTTTTTTAATGTAAATACTTGAAAAACTTTAAAAGGTATAATAACAATGTTTCTTTCTTTCTTTATTATTATTTTGTATTACTGAACTATAATTCAATTACAATATTATATTAGTTTCAGGGGTATGACATAGTGATTGGATATCTTATACATTACAAAATAATCACCATGATAAATCTAGTTATCATACAAAATTATTACAATATTATTGATTATATTCCCTATGCCATCTATTATAAAATTATTTACTTTATAATGGGAAATGTGTACCTCTTAATTTTCCTCACCTGTTTCACTCATCCCTCCATTCTCCTCCCCTCTGGCAACCACTCATTTGTTCTTTGTATCTATGAGTCTGTTTTTGTTATGTTTGTTCATTTGTTTTCTTTTTTGGATCCTACCTAAGTGAAATCATATGGTATTTGTCTTTCTCTGTCTGACTTATTTCACTTATTATAATACCCTCTAGGTCCATCCACCATTGCAAATAGCAAGATTTCATTCTTTTTTATATGACTATTATTCCATTGTATGTATATGTGTGTGTGTGTGTGTGTGTGTGTGTGTGTGTGTGTGTGTGTATATATATATGATATCTTCTTTATCCATTCATCTATTGATGGACATATCTTGGCTATTATAAATAATGCTCCAATGAACACAGGAGTGCATATATCTTTCTCAGCTTAGTGTTTTTCTTTTCTTTGGAAAAATACCCAGAAGTGCAACTGCTGGATCGTACAGTAGTTCTATTTTTAATATTTTGAGGAACCTCCATACTGTTTCCCGTAGTGGCCGCAACAATTTATATTCCCACCAACAGTGTACTAGGGTTCCCTTTTCTCCGCACCCTCTCCAACATTTATTTCTTGATAATTTCCATTCTAACAGGTATGAGGTGATATATCATTGTGGTTTTGACTTGCATTTGTTTCCCTGGTGGTTAGTGATGCTGAGAATCTTTTCATGTGTCTATTGGCCATCTGTATGTCTTCTTTGGAAAAATGTCTATTCAGGTGTTCTGCCCATTTTTTAATCAGGTTGTGTGTGTGTGTGTGTGTGTGTGTGTGTGTGTGTGTGTGTTTTGATGTTGAATTGTATGAATTCACTGTATACTTTTTATATTAATCTCTTATCATATATATCATTTGCAAATATCTTCTCCCATTCAGTAGGCTGCCTTTTTGTTTTGTTGATAGCTTCCTTCAATGTGGAAAAGCTTTTAAGTTTGATATAGTCCCATTTGTTTATTTTTGCTTTTGTTTCCCTTGCCTGAGAAGACAAATCCAAAAAATATCATTGAGACCACTGTCAAAGCACATACTGCCTATGTTTTCTTCCAGGAGTTTTATGGTTTCAGGTCTTACATTTAAGTCTTTAATCCATTTTGAGTTTATTTTTGTATATGGTATTAAAAAGTAGTCATTCTGATGAGCATTTGGCTGATCTGTGCATTCAACCAACTGTGGATCGAAAATACCTGAAAAAAGAAATTCCAGAAAAGTTCCAAAAAGCAAAACTCGAATTTGCCCTGCGTCAGCAAGTATTTACACAGCATTGCTGAGATTCAAGATAATCCATTTGTCTTGAAGTAGAGGGAAGGTTTGTTGGGTATGTCTGCTTTCAGACACCTCCACTCGATGAAGATGCCCAGAGATTTGTTTCCAGTCTCTGATGCCCTCGAGGCTATGGAAAGCAAAGTTCCATAGTTGCATGTAGCTGTCTAGTTTTCTCAACAACATTTATTGAAAAGGCTGTCTTTTCCCCGTTGTATATTCTTGCCTCATTTGTCATAGATGAATTGACCATAAGTGCATGGGTTTATTTCTGGACTCTCTATTCAGTTTCACTGATCTATGTGTCTGTTTTTCTGCCAGTACCAAGCTGTTTGATTACTATAGCTTTGTAGTACACTTTGAAGTCAGGGAGCATGGTTACCCCAGCTCTGTTCTTTCTCAAGATTGCTTTGGCTAATCAGGGTCTTTTGTGTTTCCATACACATTTTAAAATGATTTGTTCTAGTTCTGTGAAAAATGTCATTGGTAATTTGATAGGAATTGTACTGAATCTGTAGATTGCCTTGGGAAGTATGGTCTTAACAATATTAATTCCTCCAATTCATGAACATGGAATACCTATCTGTTCATGTCATCTACAGTTTCTTTCATCAGTGTCTTATGGTTTTCCAAGTACAGGTCTTTTACCTCCTTAGATTTATTCCCAGGTATTTTATTCTTTTTGATGAGATGGTAAGTGGGATTGTTTCCTAAGTTTATGTTTCTGACAGTTCACTGTTAATGTATAGAGACGCAATGGATTTCTGTATATTAATTTTGTATCCTGCAACTTTACCAAATTCATTGATGAGCTCTAGTAGTTTTTTGGTGGCATTTTTAGGGTTTTCTGTGTATAGTATCATGTCATGTGCAAACAGTGACAGTTTTACTTCTTTTCCAATTTGGATTCCTTTTATTTCTTCTTCTTGTCTAGCTGTTGTGTCTAGGACTTCCAATACCATGTTGAATAAAAGTGGTGAGAATGAGCATCCTTGTCTTATTCCTGATTTAGAAGAAATGCTTTCAGCTTTTCACCACTGAGTATGATGTTGGCTCTAGGTTTGTCATAATGAGCCTTTATTGTATTGAGGTACATTCCCCCTATATCCACTCTGCTGGGAGTTTTTATCATAAATGAATGCTGAGTTTTCTCAAAAGCTTTTTCTGTATCTACTGATATTATTATATAATTTTATTCTTCAATTTGTTAATGCGGTGTATGACACTGATTGATTTGCAGCTATTGAGCCATCATTGCATCCCTGGGATTCAGTCTTGGAAGATTGTACATTTCTAGGAATTTATCCATTTCTTCTAGGTTGTCCATTTTGGGGCATATAATTGTTCATAGTAATCTCTTATGATCCTGTGTAATTCTCTGGTGTTGTTTTTAATTTCTACTCTTTAATTTTTTATTTTATCTGAAACCTCTCTCTTTTTTTTCTTTATGAGTCTATCTAAAGGTTTATGAATTTTGTTTATCTTTTAAAAGAATCAGCTCTTAGTTTCATTGATCTTTTCTATTGCTTTTTTAGTCTCTATTTCATGTACTTCTGCTCTGGTTTTGGTATTTCTTTCCATCTCTTAACTTTGGGCTTTGTTGGTTAGTCCTTTTCTAGTTCCTTTAGGTGTAAGGTTAGATTGTTATTTGACATTTTTCTTCTTTCCTGAGGTAAGCTTATATAACTGTAAACTTCCCTGCTTTTTTCATGGGAACTGCTTTTGCTGTGTCTCTAGATTCTGGATCATTTTTTTTCCATTTTAATTTGCCTTCACGTATTTTTTTTAATTTTCTCTTTGATTTCGTCAGCGCACAATCAGTTTTCTTTTTTAATTTTTGAACTTTATTCTTTTATACAACAGGTTCTTATTAGTCACCAATTTTATACACATCAGGGTATATATGTCAATCCCAATCGCCCAATTCATCACACCACCACCACACCCCCCCAAGGCTTTCCCCCTTGGTGTCCATACGGTTCCCTACATCTGTGTCTCAATTTCTGCCTTGCAAACTGGTTCATCTCTACCATTTTTCTACGTTCCACATGTATGCGTTAATATATGATATTTGTTTTCCTCTTTCTGACTTACTTCACTCTGTATGACAGTCTCTAGATCCATCCACGTCTCAAAAAATGACCCAATTTCGTTCCTTTTTATGGCTGAGTAATATTCCATTGTTTATACGTACCACATCTTCTTTAACCATTCGTCTGTTGATGGAAGTTGAGGTTGCTTCCATGACCTTGCTATTGTAAATAGTGCTGCAATGAACATTGGGGTGCATGTGTCTTTTTGAATTATGGTTTTCTCTGGGTATATGCCCAGCAATGGGATTGCTGGATCATACGGTAATTCCATTTTTAGTTTCTTAAGGAACCTCCATACTGTTCTCCATAGTGGCTGTATCAATTTACATTCCCACCAACAATGCAAGAGGGTTCCCTTTTCTCCACACCCTCTCCAGCATTTGTTGTTTGTAGATTTTCTGATGATGCCCATTCTAACTGGTGTGAGGTGATACCTCATTGTAGTTTTGTTTTGCATTTCTCTAATAATTAGCGGTGCTGAGCAGCTTTTCATGTGCTTCTTGGCCACCTGTATGTCTTCTTTGGAGAAATGTCTATTTAAGTCTTCTGCCCATTTTTGGATTGGGTTGTCTGTTTTTTTAATATTGAGCTGCATGAGCTGTTTATACATTTTGGAGATTAATTCTTTGCTGATTCGTTTGCAAATATATTCTCCCATTCTGAGGGTTGTCTTTTCGTCTTGTTTATGATTTCCTTTGCTGTACAAAGCTTTTAAGTTTCATTAGGTCCCATTTGTTTATTTTTGTTTTTATTTCCATTACTCTAGGAGGTGGATCAAAAAAGATCTTGCTGTGATTTATGTCAAAGAGTGTTCTTCCTAAGTTTTCCTCTAAGAGATTTATAGTGTCCGGTCTTACATTTAGGCCTTTAATCCAGTTTGAGTTTATTTTTGTGCATGGTGCTCGGGAGTGTTCTAATTTCATTCTTTTACATGTAGCTGTCCAGTTTCCCCAGCACCACTTATTGAAGAGACTGTCTTTTCTCCATTGTATATCCTCGACTCCATTGTCATAGATTAGCTGACTAGAGGTGTGTGGGTTTATCTCTGGACTTTCTATCTTGTTCCATTGATCTATGTTTCTGTTTTTGTGCCAGTACCATATTATCTTCATTACTGTAGCTTTGTAATATAGTCGGAAGTCAGGGAGTCTGATTCCTCCAGCTCCGTTTTTTTCCCTCAAGACTGCTTTGGCTATTCGGGGTCTCTTGTGTCTCCATACAAATTTTAAGATTTTTTGTTCTAGTTCCATAAAAAATGCCATTGGTAATTTGATAGGGATTGAATTGAATCTGTAGATTGCTTTGGGTAGTAGAGTCATTTTCACAATATGTATTCTTCCAATCCAAGAACATGGTATATCTCTCCATCTGTTTGTATTGTCTTTAATTTCTTTCATCAGTGTCTTATAGTTTTCTGCATACAGGCTTTTGTCTTCCTAGGTAGGTTTATTCCTAGGTATTTTATTCTTTTTGTTGCAATGGTAAATGGGAGTGTTTCCTTAATTTCTCTTTTAGATTTTTCATCACTAGTATATAGGAATGCAAGAGCTTTCTGTGCATTAATTTTGTATCCTGCAACTTTACCACATTCATTGATTAGCTCTAGTAGTTTTCTGGTGGCATCTTTAGGATTCTCTATGTATAACATCATGTCATCTGCAAACAGTGACAGTTTTACTTCTTTTCCAATTTGTATTCCTTTATTTCTTTTTCTTCTCTGATTGCCGTGGCTAGGACTTGCAAAACTATGTTGAATAATAGTGGTGAGAGTGGACATCCTTGTCTTGTTCCTGATCTTAGAGGAAATGTTTTCAGTTTTTCACCATTGAGAATCATGTTTGCTGTGGGTATATCGTATATGGCCTTTGTTATGTTGAGGTAGGTTCTCTATATGCCCACTTTCTGGAGAGTTTTTATCATAGATAGGCGTTGAATTTTGTCAAAAGCTTTTTCTGCATCTATTGAGATGATCATATGGTTTTTGGTTTTGTTTTTGTTTTGTTTTGTGGTACACGGGCCTCTCACTGTTGTGGCCTCTCCCGTTGTGGAGCACAGGCTCCGGATGTGCAGGCCCAGCAGCCATGGCTCACGGGCCCAGCCACTCCATGGCATGTGGGATATTCCTGGACTGGGGCATGAACCCATGTCCCCTGCATTGGCAGGCGGACTCTCAACCACTGTGCCACCAGGGAAGCCCAATCATATGGTTTTTATTATTTAATTTGTTAATGTGGTGTATTACATTGATTGATTTGTGTATACTGAAGAATCCTTGCATCCCTGGGATAAATCCCACTTCATCATGGTGTGATCCTTTGTGGGTATGATCCTTTAAATGTGTTGTTGGATTCTGTTTGCTAGTATTTTGTTGAGGATTTTTTCATCTATATTCATCAGTGATATTGCTCTGTAATTTTCTTTTTTTGTAGTGTCTTTGGTTTTGGTATCAGAGTGATGGTGGCCTCATAGAATGAGTTTGGAGTGTTCCTTTCTCTGCAATTTTCTGGAAGAGTTTGAGAAGGACGGGTGTTAGCTCTTCTCTAAATATTTGATAGAATTCACCTGTGAAGCCATCTGGTCCTGGACGTTTGCTTGTTGGAAGATTTTTAATCACAGTTTCAATTTCATTACTTGTGATTGGTTTGTTCATATTTTCTATTTCTTCCTGGTTCAGTCCTGGAAGGTTATACCTTTCTAAGAATTTGTCCATTTCTTCCAGGTTGTCCATTTTATTGGCATAAAGTTGCTTGTAGTGGACTCTTAGGATGCTTTGTATTTCTGCAGTGTCTGCTGTAACTTCTCCTTTCTCATTTCTAATTTTATTGATTTGAGTCCTCTCTTTTTCTTGATGAGTCTGGCTAATGGTTTATCAATTTTGTTTATCTTCTCAAAGAACCAGCTTTTAGTTTTATTGATCTTTGCTATTGTTTTCTTTGTTTCTATTTCATTTATTTCTGTTCTTATCTTTATGATTTCTTTCCTTCTGCCAACTCTGGGTTTTGTTTGCTCTTTCTCTAGTTCCTTTAGATGTAAGGTTAGATTGTTTGTCTGAGATTTTTCTTGTTTCTTGAGGTAGGGTTGTATAACTATAGACTTCCCTCTTAGAACTGCTTTTGCTGCATCCTTAGATTTTGGATCGTCCTGTTTTCATTGTCATATGTCTCCAGGAATTTTTTGATATCCTCTTTGATTTCTTCAGTGATCTCTTGGTTTTTTAGTAACGTATTGTTTAGCCTCCATGTGTTTGTGTTTTTAACGTTTTTTTCCCCTGTAATTCATTTCTAATCTCATAGCGTTGTGGTCAGAAAAGATGCTGGATATGATTTCATTTCTTTAATTTACTGAGGCTTGATTTCTGACCCAAGATGTGGTCTATCCTGGAGAATGTTCCGTGCGCACTTGAGAAGAGCGTAATCTGCTGTTTGGGGATGGAATGTCCTATAAATATCAATTAAATCTATCTTGTCTATTGTGTCATTTAAAGCTTCTCTTTCCTTATTTATTTTCATTTTGGATGATCTGTCCATTGGTGTAATTGAGGTGTTAAAGTCCCCCACTATTATTGTGTTACTGTTGATTTCCTCTTTTATAGCTGTTAGCAGTTGCCTTATGTATTGAGGTGCTCCTATGTTGGGTGCATATATATTTATAATTGTTATATCTTCTTCTTGGATTGATCCCTTGATCATTATGTAGTGGCCTTCCTTGTCTCTTGTAACATTCTTTATTTTAAAGTCTATTTTATCTGGTATGATTATTTCTACTCCAGCTTTCTTTTGATTTCCAGTTGCATGGAATATCTTTTTCCATCCCCTCACTTTCAGTCTGTATGTGTCCCTTGGTCTGAAGTGGGTCTCTTGTAGACGGCATATATATGCGTCTTGTTTTTGTATCCATTCAGCAAGCCTGTGTCTTTTGGTTGGAACATTTAATCCATTCACATTTAGGTAATTATTGATATGTATGTTCCTATGACTATTTTCTTAGTTGTTTTGGGTTTGTTTTTGTAGGTCCTTTTCTTGTGCTTCTCACTTAGAGAAGTTCCTTAAGCATTTGTTGTAGAACTGGTTTGGTGGTGCTGAATTCTCTTAGCTTTTGCTTGTCTATAAAGCTTTTGATTTCTCCATCGAATCTGAATGAGGTCCTTGCCAGGTAGAGTAATCATGGTTGTAGGTTCTTCCTTTCATCACTTTAAGTATATCATGCCACTCCCTTCTGGCTTGTAGAGTTTCTGCTGAGAAATCAGCTGTTAACCTTATGGGAGTTTCCTTGTATGTTATTTGTTGTTTTTCCCTTGCTGCTTTCAATAATTTTTCTTTGTCTTTAATTTTTGCCAGTTTGATTCTATGTGTCTCGGCATGTTTCTCCTTGGGTTTATCCTGCATGGGACTTGCTGCACTTCCTGGACTTGGGTGGCTATTTCCTTTTCCATGTTAGGGAATTTTTCGACTATAATCTCTTCAAATATTTTCTCGGGTCCTTTCTCTCTCTCTTCTCTTTCTGGAACCCCTATAATGTGAATGTTGTTGCGTTTAATGTTGTCGGAGAGGTCTTTTAGGCTGTCTTCATTTATATTTCATTCTTTTTTCCTTATTCTGTTCTGCAGCAGTGAATTCCACCATTCTGTCTTCCAGGTCACTTATCTGTTCTTCTGCCTCAGTTATTCTGCTATTGATTCCTTCTAGTGTAGTTTTCATTTCAGTTATTGCATTGTTCATTTCTCTTTGTTTGTTCTTTTATTCTTCTAGGTCTTTGTTAAACATTTCTTGCATCTTCTCGATCTTTGCCCCCATTCTTTTTCCGAGGTCCTGGATCATCTTCACTATCATTATTCTGAATTCTTTTTCTGGAAGGTTGCCTGTCTCCACTTTCTTTAGTTGTTTTTCTGGGGTTTTATCTTGTTCCTTCATCTGGTACATAGCCCTCTGCCGTTTCATCTTGTCTTTCTATGAATGTGGTTTTTGTTCCACAGGATGCAGGATTGTAGTTCTTCTTGCTTCTGCTGTCTGCCCTCTGGTGGATGAAGCTATTTAAGAGGCTTGTGCAAGTTTTCTGATGGGAAGGACTGGTGGTGGGTACAGCTGACTGTTTCTCTGGTGGGCAGAGCTCAATAAAACTTTAATCCGCTGCTGATGGGTTGGCCTGGGTTCCCTCCCTGTTGGTTGTTTGGCCTGAGGCAACCCAGCACTGGAGCCTACCTGGGCTCTTTGGTGGGGCTAATGGCAGACTCTGGGAGGGCTCAGGCCAAGGAGTACTTCCCAGAACTTCTGCTGCCAGTGTTCTTGTCCCCATGGTGAGCCACAGCCACCCTCCGCCTCTGCAGGAGACCCTCCAACACTAGCAGGTAGGTCTGGTTCAGTCTCCGCTGGGGTCACTGCTCTTTCTCCTGGGTCCCAATGCGCACACTACTTTGTGTGTGCCCTCCAAGAGTGGAGTCTCTGTTTCCCCCAGTCCTTTCGAGTCCTGAAATCAAATCCCACTAGCCTTTAAAGTCTGATTCTCTAGGAATTCCTCCTCCCATTGCCAGATCCCCAGGTTGGGAAGCCTGACGTGGGGCTCAGAACCTTCACTCCAGTGGGTGGACTTCTGTGGTATAAGTGTTCTCCAGTCTGTGAGTCACCCACCCAGCAGTTATGGGATTTGATTTTACTGTGATTGCGCCCCTCCTACCATCTCATTTTGGCTTCTCCTTTGCCTTTGGATGTGGGGTATCTTTTTGGTGAGTTCCAGTGTCTTCCTGTCGATGATTGTCCAGCAGCTAGTTGTGATTCTGGTGTTCTCACAAGAGGGAGTGAGAGCACATCCTTCTACTCCGCCATCTTGGTTCAGGGCCCCATCAGTTGTTTAGTGGCATTCTGTTTAGCCTCCACTTGCAGTTTTTTCCTTGTAGTTGATTTCTAGTCTCATGCAGTTGTGGTTTGGAAAGATGCTTGATATAATTTCAATATTCTTAAATTTATTGAAACTTATTTTGTGACGAAGCATATGATCTATTATACAGAATGTTCTGTATGCACTGCTTTGGGACGGAATGTTCTCTATATATCTTTAAAGCTCATCTGAGCTAATGTGTCATTTAAGGCCAGTGTTTCCATATTGATTTTCTGTCTGGATGATCTGTTCATTGATGTAAGTGGGAAATAATATAAAAATTTTAAATCAGGAAAGTTTCAGGAGAAGGTCAAACACTAATTAATAAAACTGTTTAAAGAAACAAGGTACTCTGGTTAAATATTTTTAATTAACTGAATATTAATGAAATACCTTCTTTCAACTCTTCTTGAAAATTTACACAAAAAGATATCTTGGTAGGTACAGTTTACTAAATATAGCTAAATTTTCTTTTGTTGATTAAGTAACTTTAATAAGAGGTTAAATCACTTGCCCAAGGTTACAACCATAGTGAATGGCAGAACCAGGTTCCAAAACTGAGTTTTCAGGCTCAAGCACTTGAGAGATCAGTTAGGGTTCAGTAAGTTTAGGAATATCACATATTATATTCCATACTACTTCTAAAGATTAATTGTGCACTGGCATATTAAACACTTTGAGAAATCCTGTAAGAAAGAAGTTTTTGAAATTTGGTTTAAATCTACATTTCCAAATCCACTGGCCTGAAAATCCTTTTTCACCTAACAGCTATTCTGTACTGTTTGAGACTGTGAGCTCTGGAGTCAAAGGGCCAGGTTCAAATCCCAGCTCAATTGCTTAGCCATGCCATTTATCTAATCCTCATATCCCTGATCCATAAAATGGAAATAATACTAATACCACTTCAAATACTTGTGAGCACTAGATGATAAAATGCATAGAAAGCACATACTAAGTGCCCAACAAATTTAGCTAAAACATTTCTCAAAATTAGCGTTTGTAGAACATAATTTGAGAATGCCATCATAATTATTCAGATGAAAGTATAAAAATGCCTAAACAAATAATTGCTGCAGGTCACATGCCACTGAATCATAAAACTTATTGGAAGGCTTTCAGGTAGCACATATTTGTGAAAAGAAGATTTGCAATCCTGGCAAAGTTTGGAGTTTTCATTTAGAGATGAAGGACCATATAGTGTTATGGCCACTGCTGAGATGTGCTGATGTCTCTCTAGATGTTTGCAGACACAAAGATGGTCCAGGTAAGGATAAAGGAAAAGCTGGTCCTCAAAGGCAGATAAAGAAAGGGCAGAAAGAGAAGGGAGTGCTAACTCATGCCACTTCTCTTACCCCAACCAGGAGTATCTATCTTCCCATTAATTTAACCCCTTTTCTCAACTAACAAAGAAAAAAGATGCCCTTTTTAGTGGTTACTGTTCCCAAAGAAAAATAAATCACGTTCTCTTTCTTTGAAACAGAAAGTGGAGAATTACATAGAGAAAATACTACCAACTGTTTTTCTTTTAAAATGTAGGGTTAGGCGAAACCATAAAAGAAGACAATACACAGTAAATACATCAGACTTTATTTAGGTTGATGAATTAGAAAATTCCTAGGGGGCTTCCCTGGTGGCACAGTGGTTAAGAATCCACCTGCCGATGTAGGGGACACGGGTTCAAGCCCTGGTCCAGGAAGATCCCACATGCTGTGGACCAACTAAGCCCGTGCACCGCAACTACCGAGCCTGCGCTCTAGAGCCCGTGTGCCACAACTACTGAAGCCCACAAGCCTAGAGCCCATGCTCTGCAACAAGAGACGCCACCGCAATGAGAAGCCTGCACACTACAACAAAGAGTAGCCCCCACTCGCCGCAACTAGAGAAAGCCCACACGCATCAATGAAGACCCAATGCCACCAAAAAATAAAATAAAATAAATTTAATAAAAAAGAAAGGAAGAAAATTCCTAGGGAGACAATAAACAACTAATACTGCCGTTGTCCATATATCTGTAGAGCTATTATTTTTCTATTCAGAAAAGTATTTTATATATTATTGGAGAAATTTAATTACCTAAATATCATTTTGGTGTTGTCAGTAACAATTTCATCACATTAACACAAGGGAAAAATGGAAGCTTTTATTAATAGTCATGTATGGTTGGGAAACAAATATTTACACTTAACTCTAATGACTGAATAGCCTTATTTTTGTTTTGCAAAAAAAGAAAGAAATACTATGTTTTCTACAAGGTACTTTGGCCCATGCTTTTCTATGATTCAGCTGCCTCTTGAATGCATTAGTCACCCAGTTTATGGGATACCATTGTATGGCTCATCAAGAAATCTTTATTCAACCCAGCATTACATAAGTAGGTTGCCTGATGTATTATTCCTTGTAAAAATGTTTATCTTTCCTGAATGTGATGATGAGCAGTTGATTAATTTGTTCATGTCTCTTTAAGGATGATTTATCAATGTGAGTGATACTTAGAGTTCTGAGAGCAATTAATGTTGCTTCAAGTAAAGTTAATATGGCAGCCCCACTGAAGGTAGTCAGGGAAAACAATGCTTCTTATATGCTTAAGATCACTTACTTTATGGCAGCCCCACTGAAGGTAGTCAGGGAAAACAATGCTTCTTATATGCTTAAGATCACTTACTTTCTGACTGAAACTCTAACAAGTCAAGCTCAAGAGTTCATTGTACTCTTGTGGGCAAACTGGAGAAAGAATATGGAGTACACACATAAAATATTCCCCTAGTTCAAATGTTACATTTATACAAACTTAGTAGAGCCAAGATAAGCAATGTAAGCCTGACTTCTTTGCTTTTCCTTTTCTTTTGCAGTATGCAATAGCAGTTTGATGTTTTATTTTGACATTACAGAAATTTAAAGTAAAAGTAATATTTGTTGTGTGCATTATAATATGTGATTTGAACTATGGCATGTTTCTGAATCCATCAAAATCATTACATATGATATGATGCCACCTTCTGATAATTCTCCCCTTTGATCAGATGAATCTCAAAACTCTGCTCTTGCAAGGTAGGTGCAGAAAAGAAGCCAGCTCTTTCAGCAGGTTTTGTCTGGCTGCCCAACCCTGGTGATGTGAAGGAGGTGATATGCAGGTGTTAGATAAAGAAACCTCTCCTGGTGGGAGGGGCTGGGAAGTACAAAATGGTGCTGGTGCCAGGTACAGCCTCACTTAATCAGAAATCGTAATTTGTGGGAAGTGAGACAAGACAGCAGAGAAGAAGGATGTGAGCTCACCTCCTCTCATGAAAACACCAAAATCACAACTAACTGCTGAACAACCATCAACAAAAAATGCTGGAACCTACCAAAAAAGATATCCTACATCCAAAGACAAAGAAGAAGCCACAACAAGGTGGTAGGAGGGGTGCAATCACAATAAAATCAAATCCCATATCAACCAGGTGGGCGACCCCCAAAGAGGAAAATAATTATATCACAGAGGTTCTCCCACAGGAGTGATAGTTCTGAGCCCCATGTAAGGCTCCCCAGCCTGGGTGTCTGGCATTGGAAGGAGGAGCCCCCAGAGCATCTGGCTTTGAAGGCCAGCAGGGTTTTATCACAGGAATTCCACAGGACTGGGGGAAACAGAAACTCCACTATTGGAGTTTTGTGTGCACTGGGATACAGGAGAAAAAGCAATGACCTCATAAGAGCCTGGGCCAGAATCACCTGCTGGTATCGGAGGGTCTCCTGCAGAGGCGGGGAGCAGTTGTGGCTCACGGTGAGGACAAAAACACTGGTGGCAATAGTTCTGGAGAGTACTCCTTGGCGTGAGCCCTCCTGGAGGCCACCATTTTCTCACCAAGACCTGGGCCCACGCAACAGCCTGTAGGCTCCAGTGCTGGGACGCCTCAGGCCAAACAACCAACAGGGCAGGAACACAGCCCCACCAATCAGCAAATAGGCTGCCTGAATTCTTCCTGAGCCCACAGCTTCCTGCTAAACACACCCCTTGACATGGCCCTGCCCCTCAGAGAGACAAGCCCAGCTCCACACACCAGTGGGCAGGAACCAGTCCCTCCCACCAGGAAGCCTGCACAAGCCTCTAAGACCAGCCTCATCCACCAGGGGGCAGACAACAGAAGCAAGAAGAACTATAATCCTGCAACCTGTGGAATGGAAACCACAATCACTGACAGTTAGACAAAATGAGATGGCAGAGGAATATGTCCCAGACAAAAAGAACAAGATAAACCCCAAAAGAACAACTAAGTGAAGTGGAGATAGGCAATCTACCCCAAAAAGAATTCAGAATGATAGTAAAGATGATCCAACATCTCAAAAAATAATGGAGACACAGACCAAGAAGATGCAAGAAATATTTAACAAAGTGCTAGAAGATCTAAAAAACAAACAAACAGAGATGAACAATACAATAACTGAAATGAAAAATACACTAGAAGGAGTCAATGGCAGAATAAATGAGGCAGAAGAACCAATAAGTGAGCTGGAAGACAGAATGGTGGAAATCACTGCTGCAGAACAGAATAATGAAAAAAGAAAGAAAAGAAATAAGGACAGTCTAAGAGACCTCTGGGACAACACTAAATGCATAACATTTGCATTATAGAGGTCCCAGAAGGAGAAGAGGGAGAGAAAGGACCTTAGAAAATATATGAAGAGATAATAGCTGAAAACGTCCCTAACGTGGGAAAGGAAACAGTCACCCAAGTCTAGGAAGTGCACAGTCTCAGGTAGGATAAATGCAAGGAGGAACATGCCAAAACACATAGACAAAAAATAAATATTAAAAGCATCAAGAAAAAGCAACAAGTAACATACAAGGGAACTCCCATAAGGTTATCAGCTGATTTTCAGCAGAAACTCTGCAGGCCAGAATAAAGTGGTATGATATATTTACAGGGAAGATAAAAGGGAAGAACCTACAACCAAAAATACTCTACCCAGCAAGGCTCTCATTCAGATTTGATGGAGAAATCAGAAGTTTTACAGATGAACAAAAGCTAAGAGAATTCAGCACCACCAAACCAGCTCTGTAACAAATACTAAAGGAACTTCTCTAGGTGGAAAAGGAAAGGCCACAACTAGACACAAGAAAATTACAAATAGAAAAGTTCACTGGTAAAGGCAAACACACATTAAAGGTAGGAAATCATACACACACAAATATGATATCAAAACCAGCAATTGTGAGCAGAGGAGAGTCAAATGCAGGATATTGGAAATGCATTTGAAAATAAAAGACCAGCCACTTAAAACAATCTTATTTGTTTTTATACATATAAACTGCTATATTGAAATCTCATGGTAACTGCAAACAAAAATCTACAATAGGGCTTTCCTGGTGGCGCAGTGGTTGAGAGTCTGCCTGCTGATGCAGGGGATGCAGGTTCATGCCCCAGTCTGGGAGGATCGATCCCACGTGCCGAAGAGCAGCTGGGCCCGTGAGCCATGGCCACTGGGCCTGCACGTCCGGAGCCTGTGCTCCGTGGCGGGAGAGGCCACAACAGTGAGAGGCCCACATACTGCAAAAAAAAAAAAAAAAAAAAAAAAAATCTACAATAAATACACACGCAAAAAAGAAAAAGGAATCCACACACAACACTAAATTTAGTCATCAAATCACAAAAAAACGACCAAAAGAGGAAGGGAAGAAAAAAGCCCTGCCAAAACTAATCTAAAACAATTAACAAAATGCCAATAAGAACATACATATTGATAATTACCTTAAAGGTAAATGGATTAAATGCTCCAACCAAAAGACATAGGCTGCCTGAATGAATAAAAAACGAGACCCATATATATGCTGTCTTCAAGAGACCCACTTCAGATCTAAGAACACATACAGACTGAAAGTGAGGGGATGGAAAAAGATATTCCACACAATGGAAATCAAAAGAAAGCTGGGGGGCTTTCCTGGTGGTGCAGTGGTTGAGAGTCTGCCTGCTGATGCAGGGGACACGGGTTCATGCCCCGGTCCAGGAAGATCCCACATGCCACGGAGCGGCTAGGCCTGTGAGCCATGGCTGCTGAGCCTGAGTGTCCGGAGCCTGTGCTCCACAACGGGAGAGGCCACAACAGTGAGAGGCCCGCGTACTGCAAAAAAAAGAAAGCTGGAATAGCAATACTCGTATCAGACAAAATAGGATTTAAAATAAAGACTGTTACAGAGACAAGGAAGGACACTACATAGTGATCAAGGGATCAATCCAAGAAGAAGATATACCAATTATAAATATATATGCACCCAACATAGGAGCACCTCAATATATAAGGCCAATACTAACAACCATAAAAGGAGAAATCAACCGTAACACAATAAGAGTGGGGGACTTTAACACCCCACTTTCATCAATGGACAGATAATGCAGACAGAAAATCAAAAAGGAAACACAGGCCTTAAATGACACATTAGACCAGATGGACTTAGTTGATATTTATAGAGGATTCCATCCAAAAGCAGCAGAATATACATTCTTTTCAAGTACACATGGAACGTTCTCCAGGATTGATCACATGCTGGGCCACAAAGTGAGACTCAGTAAATTTAAGAAAACTGAAATCGTATCATGTATCTTTTCCGACCATAGTGACATGAAATTAGAAATCAATTACAAGAAAAAACTGCAAAAAACACAAACACTTGGAAGCTAAACAGTATGCTATTAAACAACCAATGGATCACTGAAGAAATCAAAGAGGAAGTCAAAAAAATACCTAGAGAGAAATGAAAATGAAAACACAACAATCCAAAACCTATGGGAGGCATTAAAGCAGTTCTAGGAGGGAAGTTTATAATCTTACCTCAGGAAATAAGAAAAATCTTGAATAAAAAAACCTAACCTTACACCTAAAGCAACTAGAGAAAGAAGAACAAACAAAATCCAAAGTTAGTAGAAGGAAAGAAATCTTAAAGATCAGAGCAGAAATAAATGCAATGGAGACAAAGAAAACAAAATAAAAGATCAATGAAACTAAAAGCTGGTTCTTTGAAAAGGTCAACAAAATTAGCCAGACTCATCAAGAAAAAAAGGGAGAGGGCTCAAATCAATAAAATTAGAAATGACAAAGGAGAAGTTACAATGGACACCACAGAAATACAAAGGATCATAAGAGACTACAAGCAACTATAGCAATAAAATGGACAACCTGGAAGAAACATACAAATTCTTAGAAAGGTACAATCTCCCAAGATTGAACCAGGAAGAAACAGAAAATATGAACAGACCAATTACAAGTACTGAAATCGAAACTGTGATTTTGAAACTCCCAACAGGACTTCCCTGGTGGCACAGTGGTTAAGAATCTGCCTGCCAATGCAGGGGACACAGGTTCGAGCCCTGGTCTGGGAAGATCTCACATGCTGTGGAGCAACTAAGCCCGTGCACCACAACTACTGAGCCTGCACTTTAGAGCCTGCAAGCCACAACTACTGAGCCCACGCACTGCAACTACTGAAGCCCATGTGTCTAGAGCCTGTGCTCTGCAACAAGAGAAGCCACTGCAATGAGAAGCCTGTGCACTGCAACAAAGAGTAGCCCCCACTCACCACAACTAGAGAAAGCCTATGCACAGCAACAAAGACCCAGCACAGACATAAATAAATAAATAAATAAACTCCCAACAAACAAAAGTCCAGGACGAGACTTCATAGTCTGGCTTCACGGGTGAATTCTATCAAACATTTAGAGAAGAGTTAACACCTATCCTTCTGAAACTATTCCAAAAATTGCAGAGGAAGGAACACTCCCAAACTCATTCTATGAGGCCACAATCACCTAATACCAAAACAAGACAAATATATCCCCCAAAAATAAAATTACAGGCCAATATCACAGATGAACATAGATGCAAAAATCCTCAACAAAATACTAGCAAACTGAATCCAACAATACATTAAAAGGATCATACACCATGATCAAGTGGGATTTATCCCAGGGAGGCAAGGATTTGCCAATATCTCGAAGTATGATACACCACATCAACAAATTTAAGAATAAAAAACATATGATCATCTCAATAGATGCAGAAAAAGCTTTTGACAAAATTCAACACCTATTTATGATACAAACTCTCCAGAAAGTGGCATAGAGGGAACCTACCTCAACATAATAAAAGCCATATATGACAAACCTCCAGCTAACATCTCAACAGTGAAAAGCTGAAAGCATTTCCTCTAGGATCAGGAACAAGACAAGGATATTCACTTTTGCCAGTTTTATTCAACATAGTTTTGGAAGTCCTAGCCACAGCAATCAGAGAAGAAAAGGAAATAAAGGGAATCCAAATTGGAAAAGAAGAAGTAAAACTGTCACTGTTTGCAGATTACATGATACTATACAGAGAAAATCCTAAAGATGCTACCAGAAAACTGCTAGAACTCATCAATGAATTCAGTAAAGTTGCAGGATACAAAATTAATACACAGAAATCTGTTGCATTTCTATACACTAACAATGAAAGATCAGGAAGAGAAATTAAAGAAACAAGCCCATTTACTATTGCATCAGATAGAATAAAATACCTAGGAATAAACCTACCTAAGGAGGCCAACTACCTGTACTCTGAAAAGTAGAAGATGTTGATGAAAGAAATGGAATACAAACAGATGGAAAGATATACCATATTCTTGAATTGGAAGACAATATCGTCAAAATGACTATACTACCCAAGGCAATCTACAAATACAATGCAATCTCTATCAAATTACCAAGCATTTTTCACAGAACTAGAACAAAAAATTTTTAAATTAATGTGGAACCACAAAAGACCCTGAGTAGTCAAAGCAATCTTGAGAAAGAAAAATGGAGCTGGAGGAATCAGGCTCCCTGACTTCAGACTAAACTACAAAGCTACAGTAATCAAAATAGTATAGTGGTGACACAAAAACAGAAATACAGATCAATGGAACAGGACAAAAAGTCCAGAAATAAACCCACACACCTATGGTCAACTAATCTATGACAAAGGAGGCAAGAATATACAATGGAGAAAAGACAGTCTCTTCAATAAGTAGGGCTGGGAAAACTGGGCAACTACGTGTAAAAGAATGAAATTACAACATTCTCTAATACCATACACAAAAATAAACCCGAAATGGATCAAAGGCCTAAATGTAAGGCCAGACACTACAAAACTCTTAGAAGGAAACATAGGCAGAAAACTCTTTAACATAAATTGCAGCAATATCTTTTTTGATCCACTTCCTAAAGTAATGAAAATAAAAACAAAAACAACAAATGGGACCTAATTAAACTTAAAAGCTTCTGCCCATCAAAGGAAACCATAAACAAAATGAAAAGACAACCCACAGAATGGCAGAAAATATTTGCAAATGAAGCAACTGACAAGTGATTAATCTCCAAATTATACAAACAGCTCATGCAGCTCAATGTGAAAAAAATAAACATCCCAATCAAAAAACATGGGTGGAAGATTTAAACGGACATTTCTCCAAAGAAGACATACAGATGGCCAAAAAGCACATGAAAAGATGCTCAACATCACTAATTATTAGAGAAATGCAAATCAAAAATACAATGAGGTGTCACCTCACACTGGTTAGAATGGCCATCATCAAAAAATCTACAAACAATAAGTGCTACAGAGGGTGTGGAGAAGAGGGAACTCTCCTACACTGTTGGTGGGAATGTAAATTGGTGCAGCCAGTATGGAGGACAATATGGAGGTTCCTTAAAAAATTAAAAATAGAGCTACCATATGTTCCAACAATCTCACTTCTGGGCATATATCCAGAGAAAACCATAATCTGAAAAGATACATGCACCCCAGTGTTCATTACAGCACCATTAGCAATAGCCAACACATGGAAGCAACATAAATGACCATCAACAGAAGAATGGATAAAGAAGATGTGGTACGTATATACAATGGAATATTACTCAGCCAAGCCATAAAAAAGAACGAAATAATGCCATTTGCAGCAACATGGATGGACCTAGAGATTATCATACTAAGTAAAGTAAGTCAGACACAGAAAGAAAAATGTTATATGCTATCACTCATGTGGAATCTAATTTTTAAAAAGGTACAAATGACTTATTTACAAAACAGAAACAGACTTAACAGATATCAAAAACAAACTTATGGTTATGAAAGGGGAAACGCTGGGGGGAGGGATAAATCAGGAGCTTGGGATGAACATACACACACTACTATATATAAGATAGATAACCAACAAGCACAGGGAATTGTATAGTTCCCTTATTCTGTGATATGAGAAAAGAATCTAAAAAAGAATGAATATATGTATGTGTATAACAACCACTTTTCTGTCACCTGAAACGAACAACATTGTAAATCAACGATACTCCAATAAAATTAAAATTTAAAAAAAAAGATGAGTTAACAAGTATTAGTGAGGATGTGGAAAAATGGGAACCCTTGTACACTGTTGGTGGAAATATAAATGGGTCAGCCATTATGCAAAACAGTAAAGGTTCCTCAAAAAATCAAAAATAG
The DNA here is from genome assembly GCF_011762595.2 of Tursiops truncatus. NCBI lineage: Eukaryota > Metazoa > Chordata > Mammalia > Artiodactyla > Delphinidae > Tursiops > Tursiops truncatus. Next base: position 58,577,494 of record NC_047037.1, read on the forward strand.
AAACTACCATATGATCCAGCAATTTCACTTCTGGGTATATATCCAAAGGAAATGAAATCAGTATCTCAAAGAGATACCTGCATTCCCATATTCATTGCAACATATTCACAATAGACGAGATATGGAAACAACCTAGGTGTCTACTGATGGATAAATAGATAAAGAAGAGATGGTGTATACAACATCAACCAATAAAGATGAAAATCCTGCCATCTGCAACAACATGAAGAAACTTGGGGAATATCATGCTAAGCAAAGTAAGCCAGACAGAAAAAGACAAATACTGCATGACCTACCTTGTACGTGGAACCTAAAAAAGTTAAACTCATAGAAACAAAGAGTGGAGGGGTGGTTGTCAGAGGCTGGGGGTGGGGGAAATGGGGAGATATTGGTCAAAGGGTACAAACTTTCAATTATAAGAAGAACAATTTCTGGGGATCTAATGTACATCATGGTGACTATAGTTATGCTAAGAGTAGTTAATTAGCTTGATTGTGGAAATCATTTCACAGTTTGTCCATATATGAAATCATCATGTTGTACACCTTAAATATACAAACTTGCATTTGTTAATTATATCTCAATAAAACTGGAAAAAATAAAGTTAAAAAAAAAGAAATCAAAGATGACACAAAGAGATTGAAAGATATACGATATTCTTGAATTGCAAGAATCAATATTGTCAAAATGACTATACTACCCAAGGCAATCTACAGATTCAATGCAATCCCTATCAAATTACCAATGGCATTTTTCATATAACTGGAACAAAAATTTTAAAATTTGTATGGAAACACAAAAGACCCTGAATAGCCAAAGCAATCTTGAGAAAGAAAAATGGAGCTGGAGGAATCAGGCTCCCTGACTTCAGACTAAACTACAAAGCTACAGTAATCAAAATAGTACATTAGTGGTACAAAAACAGAAATACAGATCAATGGAACAGGACAAAAAGTCCAGAAATAAACTCATGCACCTATGGTCAATCTATAACAAAGGAGGCAAGAATATACAATGGAGAAAACAGAGTCTCTTCAATAAGTGGTGCTGGGAAAACTGGACTACATGTAAAAGAATGAAATTACAACATTCTTTAACACCATACACAAAAATAAGCTCAAAATGGATTAAAGACCTAAATGTAAGACTGGATAATATAAAACTCTTAGAGGAAAACATAGTCAGAAAGCTCTTTGACATAAATTGCAGCAATATCTTTTGAATCCATCTCCTAGAGTAATGGAAATAAAAACAAAACTAAACAAATGGCAGCTAATTAAATGCAAAAGCTTTCGCACAGCAAAGGAAACCATAAAACAAAAAGACAACCCACTGAATGGCAGAAAATAAGTGCAAATGATGCGACCGACAAGGGATTAATCTCCAAAATATACAAACAGCTCATGCAGATCAATATCCAAAAAAACAAACAACCCAATCAAAAATGGGCAGAAGACCTAGATAGACATTTCTTCAAAGAAGACATACAGATGGCCAAGAGGCACATGAAAAGATGCTCAACATCACTAATTATTAAAGAAATGCAGGGCTTCCCTGGTGGTGCAGAGGTTGAGAATCTGCCTGCTGATGCAGGGGACACGGGTTCGAGCCCTGGTCTGGGAAGATCCCACATGCCGCGGAGCAACTAGGCCCGTGAGCCACAACTACTGAGCCTGCACGTCTGGAGTCTGTGCTCCGCAACAAGAGAGGCCACGATAGCGAGAGGCCTGTGCACTGCGATGAAGAGTGGCCCCCGCTTGCCACAACTGGAGAAACCCCTCGCACAGAAACGAAGACCCAACACAGCCAAAAATAAATAAATAAACAAACCAATGAACCGACAAAAAAAAAAGAAATGCAAACCAAAACTACAATGAGATATCACCTCACACCAGTCAGAATGGCCACAATCAAAAAGTCTACAAACAACAAATGCTGGGGAGAAAACGGAACCCTTCTACACTGTTGGTGGAAATGTAAATTGGTACAACTACTATGGAGAATAGTATGGAGGTTCCTTAAAAAACTGAAAATAGAGCTACCATATGATCCAGCAGTCCCACTCCAGGGCATATATCTGGAGAAAACCATAATTCGAAAAGATACATGCACCCCAATTTTCATTGCAACACTATTTACAATAGCTAAGACATAGAGGCAACCTAAATGTCCATCAACAGAGGAATGGATAAAGAAGATGTGGTACATATATACAATGGAATATTATTCGGCCTTTAAAAAGAATGGAATAATGCCATTTGCAGCAACATGGATAGACCTAGAGATTATCATACTAAGTGAAGTAAGTCAGACAGAGAAGGACAAATATCAAATCACTTGTATGCAGAATCTTACAAAAATGATAGAAATGAACTTATTTACAAGTCAGAAACAGACTCACAGACTTATGGTTACCAAAGGGGAAAGGTTGGGAGGAGGGATAAATTAGGAGTTTGGGATTAACATATACACACTACTATATTTAAAATAGATAACCAACAAGGACCTACTGTATAGCACAAGGACCTGCTGTATAGCACTACTCAATATTCTGTAATAACCTAAATGGGAAAAGAATTTGAAAAATAATATATATATGTGTATGTATAACTGAATCACTTTGCCATACATCTGAAATTAACACACATTGTGAATCAACTATACTCCAATATAAAATAAAAAAATTTTTAAGAAAAGAAAGAAATTGGAATTTGATGAGATTAGAAGGTGAGGAGATAGTGCTCATGTTGGGTTTTTTTCCCCTGGGAAGTTAGTGCCTCATGCAAACTATCAGGGATGTATATTGACATCTATTCAATTTTCATAGGAAAAGAAGTGTGCTTATTGCTTTTTTTTTTTTTTTTTTTGCGGTACGCGGGCCTCTCACTGTTGTGGCCTCTCCCGTTGAGGAGCACAGGCTCCGGACGCGCAGGCTCAGCGGCCATGGCTCATGGGCCCAGCCGCTCCACGGCATGTGGGATCTTCTGGGACCGGGGCACGAACCCATGTCCCCTGCATCGGCAGGCGGACTCTCAACCACTGCGCCACCAGGGAAGCCCCTTATTGAATTCTTTTGACCAGCAGGAGATTTTTGAAGCGTGCACTTTGCACATGAATAATTCCTTTCACTATCCCAAAAATTCAGTATGTTTTTTTTTCTTTTCTTTTTTTTTTTTTTGCTTGTATGTTTCAAACTGCTTGAACTTTTAAAATTCTCAAGGTATTTCTGGGTTGAGAAAAGTTGGATCCATACAGAAATCAAAAATCCATACAGAAATCAAAATCAAAATCCATACAGAAATCAAAATATAACAAAACAGAAACATAGATAGAGAACTACTAGTGGTTGCCAGAGGGGAGGGAGGTGGGAAGATGGGTGAAATAGGTGAAGGGAATTAAGAGGTACAAATTACTAGTTATAAAATAAATATGTCACATGAATTTAATGTACAGCAGTATATATTGTCATAATATTGGAATACAGTCAGTAATATTGGAATAACTGTATATGGTATATACTCTATGAAAATAATGAATCATTATGTTATATACCTGAAACTAATATAATATTGTAAGTTAACTGTACTTCAGTTCTTTTTAAAAAAGCATTATTCAAATAGCACGCCATTGTTGCAGCATGTTATTGATAATACAGAACTCTTCCGAGTCTTAATTTATTTGAGCAACCCCTGTAAAAACCCATGCCAAAGAGTGGGAAAGAAGGCTAGCAGCCAGATAACTAGATGCCAAATGGTTCCTCACTGGCAGTGGCATCTGGATGGGAGGTTGGCTTGCCTCTGGGACTCTTGGCCAACAGCACTGTTGTCTATACAGACGGCTGTGTATCTGTTCAAGAGTCCAACAACTGTGTGTATGTATTTTGGTAAGCTTTTATTTCTGGGCCAGAGATTTCCATGGCATTTTTGCATCTGTTGGCACCAATTCTATACTCGGCTCCCCCCATCCTCACCCACTGTTACATTTTAGTTTCAGATGAAAAACAATGCACATAAATGGAAATGCATTAAGAGAAGAAAATATATTTCCTGAGATTTTTTTTCTTAAATCCAACAAAATGTGTAGATATGGCATTGACATTATTCTAGATGGACTGTCTTCCTTTCTCAAGCCTTGAATAATGTGGGAATTCCCAATCACAATGCAGAAATGTCCATGATCCTCACAGGATTTAGATAGAACCTAATTATAGAACTATCAGAAGTTACTTTAATCATCAGAAATATAATGGAGCATAAAGAAATTTAAAGTCAAGTTACTTTTTCAATGTTCCAGAGAAACAAACTCATTTTATAATTTTATAAATGTAGTTAGTGCAGTATAACACCAGGAACTGTCACACATCCAGTCAACTAGCTTGTCAAAGTCCTGCCTTATTTTGCGGGGCTTCAACTTCTCTAAGGTTCTGCTACCCCCAAATTATTTGCTTCAAGGGCACTCCCACACTAATGTACTTCAACCAACATCTATCAGATGGCCCCTTCATACAAAATGCTAGGGGATACAAAGATATCTACCCCCAAAAGTTTGTAACTCTTTTTTCCTTTGTGATGAAGAAAGTTGGAACAGACTTTTAAACAAGTAATAAGAGTGAGCACCAGGGGGAAAAAATATAAAAGCTAAGTGGAGGTCCAAAGTACCATACAGCATATTCCAGGCATGGGGCAATAAAGAAATGAACCCCATTTTTATGTGTATCTTAGAGAAACATTTCAGTTGAGCTTAGTGTTTCAAAGCTAGAAGGGTCTGTGGAAATCATGTAATCCGAAATTATTCTTCTATACTTTTGATGAGAAAACTGATGGCCAAAGAGTAGAGATTCAGTCACGGTCATACAGTAATTGGTATGAGGACTCAGATCCAGTTCTCTCTCAACGCGACTCATGATTTGAGAATTATGCATACTTAAAATGAAGTTTGCAGGGAAATCCTTTACAATGCCATGACATAATTTTCCAAGATAATAATAAACAGTGAACCAAGACTAGGGAATTCCTGTGTGATGTAAATGAGAGGTGGGATGAAGTTACTGCAATTACAAGCAATTCTCTTTGGCTAGAGTGGCTGGGGCAGGACCCCAGAAAGATCACTCAGAATCAGACTATAGCTGTTACGTTGATAGTGCAAAAGGCATGTGCGGGGCTTCCCTGGTGGCGCAGTGGTTGAGAGTCTGCCTGCCGATGCAGGGGATACGGGTTCGTGCCCCGGTCCGGGAAGATCCCACATGCTGCAGAGTGGCTGGGCCTGTGAGCCATGGCCGCTGAGCCTGCGCGTCCGGAGCCTTTGCTCCACAACAGGAGAGGCCACAACAGTGAGAGGCCCGCGTACTGAAAAAAAAAAAGGCATGTGCCACAACTTTTCTCTCCCTATGGCTTGTATACATCTCTGTGGAGAGGCGAGCTACGGCCAGAAGCTTACGGATGACTACAGGGTTACCTCCATCCTCTTAGTGGCTTCAGTGTCAAAAAAAAATGGCCCCCACTCAGATACACCACTTAAATGTCACTCATCAGCAACTGGTCACCCTCCGAAAAAGACTGAGGGCTCCATGGTCTGAAGTAGGGCGTTACAGGTGTTTAAATAGTCATACTGTATTAAGTTGACGTTATCATACACAGTAAATACAGTGTAGTCTGTATTGAACACTATTGAGAAAAGCTCCTCTCCAACTAGGTATGAGCAAAATAAGATTGTTTTCTGCGTTAAACTAGGTAATCAGCACTTGATGGACTGGAGCCATGTTGAACTGATAACTGACATACAAAATCAATTAAAAGAGGTTGAAGGATCCCCAGACCAGAAGGACTTCTCCGTAACCTAAAAGAATTAGCATGAGGTGGATAGACCTAGAGTCTGTCATACAGAGTGAAGCAAGTCAGAAAGAGAAAGACAAATACCGTATGCTAACACATATATATGGAATTTAAGGGGAAAAAATGTCATGAAGAACCTAGGGGTAAGACAGGAATAAAAACACAGACCTACTAGAGAATGGACTTGAGGATATGGGGAGGGGGAAGGGTAAGCTGTGACAAAGCGAGAGAGAGGCATAGACATATATACACTACCAAACGTAAGGTAGATAGCTAGTGGGAAGCAGCCGCATAGCACAGGGAGATCAGCTCGGTGCTTTGTGACCGCCTGGAGGGGTGGGACAGGGAGGGTGGGAGGGAGGGAGACGCAAGAGGGAAGAGATATGGGAACATATGTATATGTATAACTGATTCACTTTGTTATTAAGCAGAAACTAAGACACCATTGTAAAGCAAATATACTCCAATAAAGATGTAAGAAAAAAAAAAGAATTAGCAGATCTGAAGAAAGAATGTGTCATTTAGAAGGGAGGTTGGACAACTACAAAAAAACACAGAAAAGAAATCAAAGAGATGTGTATGGGCAGTGTCCATCCCATAACCATCCTAGGTAAGAGTGCCCTGGCCCAAGGACCCATCTGTATTAATCATGCCTTTTATTTTCTGTTTTCTGATATTTTGACATCTAGGGCCTTACTGAAACTGGAGAGACTGACCCTCCCAGTGCTAATTCCTAGAGAGAGCAAACAACTCAAAGTGACTACACTTTCATATGCAAACCGCCCTATTCAAAGCCCATACCCCCAATTCCCTCCTTTATCTAGCTTTTACACTCTGGACCCATTATCCACCAGCCCTAATCACCCCAGGGCCAAGTACCAGAAAACTAGAGGCAGTCCCTAACCCCTGAGCCTGCTGAAGTTATTCAAACTAGCCCATCCTAAACCTGCTTATCCTGCCTCACCTACTCCTTCCCTCGAAAACCACAATAAAGGCTCTTGCCCATGTTTTCCTCTTGCTCCTTCTGCCTCCTGAGCAACTTGGTGCCTCCTTGTGTGGCCCCCTGCATAGCATGCTGCGTCTCCTATTTCTAGGGATCTGTGGATATAAAAGTTCTTCCTTCATGATAGTCATTCCCATGTCTGTGGGACTGCATATCACTAACCATACCTGATTAAAACAAATCCCAGGTACATTTTAAAGCCGCCACTCTGGTGCCAGTGGCAGCGAGCTAGCAAATTGCTATTAGCCTGAAGTCTTTGAACAATCTAAACACACAACTCTCTTTCACCGTTTCCTGTCCATTCCTATCCTGTGCTCGAATTTGGCATCTCAGGTGGCATGTCTTAGGAACAGAAGATTCTGGATCCGTCCCTACCATTTTTCTCATTAACATATTAACAAATTAGATTTCTAGGTTTCTACATCAATCTTGTAAGCTTGGCTAATATGAGTCTATTCTTGATAGATCTCTTGATCAGACTTACCAGTCTTGGAAGCCTATGTGGTGAGGATCAAAGTCTAGAGCCTTGTTTCTCAAAGTGTGGCCCTCAAACTGGTAGCATCAGCATCACCAAGAGACTGTTAGAAATTCAGAATCAAATCGCAGGACCCACTCTAGACTTGCTGAATCAGATCTGTATTTTAAAGATCCCAGATTTATGTTGATATATATACACTAATATATATCTATAAAATAGATAACTAATAAGAACCTGTTGTACAGCACAGGGAACTCCGCTGTACAGTAGAAACTTACACACATTGTAAAACAACTATACCCCAATTTTTTTAAAAAATTGAGAAATACTACTCTAGAGCAAAGATAAGCAAACTTCTTCTGGAAAGGACTAAAAAGTAAATATTTTAGGTTTTGTAGGATATATGGTCTTTGTTACAACTACTAAACCCCGCCATTTTAGAGCAAAATTACCCACAGACAAAATGGAAATAAAAAGGCATAGCTATTTTCCAAAAAACTTTATGTACGGACACTGAAATTTGAATAGCATATGATTTTCACATGTTACAAAATATTAAAAAAAATTTTTTTAACCATTTAAAAATGTGAAAACCATTCTTAACTTTCAAAGCCTTACAAAAATAAGTGGCAGGCCAAATTATTCTACTGGCTATAGTTCGCCCGCCCCCATTCTAGACCATGGAAAATTCAATAGGATCAAGTTATTCTTGAAGTGAGGCATTACCTGTTCACCCACCCCAAAATCCCATGTGCCAAGTAAGACTTTTCCTCTTTAAATTTCCAGAGATGGATTACATTTGTTGTTTTTTAATAATTAAAATTTTAAATTAAGACTTTATAGGAACTCCGGAATTCTAGAACATAGATGTAGAAGTTAACAGAGAGCTGCCTCCCTAATGGAACTGTATCGTAATCTGAAATATCAGTGCTTTAGACAAACAGGCAATTTCCAACTTATTTCATGTGGTTTTCTGAGTTGTCTGACTGTGAGAAGCAATGAGGAAGTGATAGACCAATGAGCGCTCCTACAACCACACACTAATATGCAGCAAGAATGATCAAAGCTTAGTTAATATAAGTGCAGACGGAAGCAGGCGTGGAGTATCTATTACCTGATTATTTATTTATTTATTTGGCTGAGCCGGGTCTTAGCTGTAGCACGCGGGATCTTCGTTGTGACATGCGGGATCTAGTTCCCTGACCAGGGATCGAACCTGGGCCCCCTGCATTGGGAGTGTGGAGTCTTAACCACTGGACCACCAGGGAAGTCCCTACGTGATTTTTAATCCATGTTTATATGTGCCAAATGGCAACAACATTCTGCTCTCTTGATTTTCTGTCACAGTTTGTGCAGTAAGCTATCTACTTGGAAGCACGCCACAAGCACCATCAGCCCTGCCACCACCTAGTTCATCTGTCAGCCACAGAACGGGTCTGGCCACCTCCAATGGGTTTATTTTTCCCCAGTGAGATGAGACAGTTGACACTACAATTCCAATTAGTGATACGCAATGAGTTGGTGAATTCAGAATATCGCTCTTACTATTAAATTATTAGATATTTCTCTCTCTGATTGGATTAACTAAAAAAAACAAAAAGGAATTTCCATCATGATACTTCAAATAGAAACTTCAAATAACTCTAAAGCTCCCACGTGAGATGCACTTAAATTTCCTGACAGCCATTTCACAATAATAGCTCTGTAATGTGAAGGAATTTTTACTTTTTACATTAAATCTTATTACATAAATTTCTAATTTTATATATTTATCCCCAGTTCTAAAGCTTGAAGATACACACACACACACACACACACACACACACACACACACACACACACACACACACACACACACGAATCACCTGGGGAAATTTTTAAACATGCCAATGCCTAAGGGGCTCCTAACATCTCCATTTAAAAAAAAAGTTCTCCCAGGTTATTCCAATATGTGGTAGTTGAGAACCACTGCTTTTGTGATTCCCAAACAAAATTATTAAATATCAGTATATTTCCTGAAAGTTTTGTAAGACACAATTTGTTAAAATTTTTTAAAAATTAGAAACACTATTAAAAAACATGATTCTTCATGAGAACTACTTCCATAATGTTCTTAGGATCAATATAGGTACAACTGAAGCTATAAACCGCCTTTATTTTTGTCTTTTTATCTAGATAAATTGGCTTTAAATATTGATTAATTATAACCCAACAAGCACATATTCCCTAATGTCCTAGAAATATGGTAGTTTTATTACTGCTCAACACTGTTTCAAAAACTGTAATTGCACTATACTACCTCTCTATACTTTCCCAATTTTCATTCTCTATTAGATGATTAATATTAAAGTATATACTAAATTATCAAAATGAATTTACTTTGATGTTATTTTTATTGTTCATGTTTGTTTTTTTACTATCTCAATATCTCAATTATGATAAATAAACATTACTCAGATCTGTCTCTATCATCAACCCAGAAGTTTCTGAAGACATTCGAGCCTATGCCCCACCTCATCAATTCCAACTTTCGTGCTTCTGAGAAACATCTCAATAAATCAGAGCAGCACCTTGGGATATCTACTACCCAGGGATATTACTAATCTTTTCTCAATTTTCACTCAGGGATAAGTGAGCATAAAGTTGTTTTTTAAAAAGTTTTGTTATTATTTTGGAATATGTGGAGGAAAAAGATAATTAGTTGTTCTTAAAACATTTCATCATGTGAAATGGAAACTGAAGGTAATTTGACTGTTCTAATTTGACTGTTCTAATTTCAAACAGTTGTGTTAATAATAATTAAATGTTAATTATTAATAAGTGCTTTCTATTCTAGGCACTGTGCTAGGATGCTTTACACACATTATCTCATTTAATCCTCACAGTAACACTATAATATAGGTTGAAAATGCTCCCATTTTGTAGCTGAGAAGCTGAAAAATCAGATTAAGTAATTTACCCAAACTCATACAACTAGTTAGCAGGATCAAAATTTGAAAGCAGGTCTTTAGGATTCCAAAACCCACAATCCTAACCACTCTATACACAATTCAAAACTACAATATTCAAATACACAATTCAAAACTAGTATTTTACCATAGTAAATGACCTTAAAAAAAAAAGACTGGGTTCCTTCTTTCACGCTTTGCTTGCCTATGCACAAAACTTGACTCTTGGTTAATAATCAGTCAGCTCAAACAGGTTAATCACCTCCTGACCAATCTGTTTGTAACTGTTCAATTCAGTAGAAGCAATCAAGCTGGCAGCAGTTTTGAATAGCTGCCTCAGGAAAATGCTCCCTTCAGTTTGGGATTGAGACACAGGATTGGGGAAACTTAGACTGCCAACGTTTCCAGAGAAAATATCCAACTCTGGAAAAAAAAAAATCAACCAACATTTTTTTAAATAACTGAACATCACACACCCTAAGTTTGTGTCTATGTTATTTTAGCATGAACATTCCTTAATAGTTATTGGACATACTTGTAAATGGATATAATGAATATGTATATGTGTGCGTATATACGTACACGTACACACACCCATACACAGATTACTAGCAGGTGAGCATAAATTAAACCAAGTGTGAATCCTGTTATTTTTTAGTCTTTTCTTCCATACGTGGTAGATTTAAACCCCAACAGGTCATCTTGTCAAAATACAATTTTAGTTCTGAAATAAAATTACAGAACAGAAACAAACACAGTCTATTACAACTCACTGCCAATGTTGCCAGATAACTACAAAAAAGTAGTGTCTCAGACAGAAATATCAATAACTTTAATGCGTACGATTTGTTAACAGGGAAGAAAACAAGCAAACTTGCTCTCCGATGACTGTCACTAATATTTATTCGTCCAGTGACTGTTAATCAAACCAAGTTTACAGTCCCGTACAGCACCTGTCACAGGTGCTGATCATTAATCAGCTATTACAGCAGTTTATTCTGCTGCTGACAACTCGCAATTTTCCACTGATTCAGCTAGTTTGTCAGGTGGGAATTATGGCATAGCGCATGTGACAAAACACATCACCCTTTTTTTTTTTTTTTTTTTTTTTGCATTTTCAGGCTTCTCTCTCCTGCTTTCTCCCCCTTTTTAGACAAACAATATCTGGGAACTCAGAAGTAATAAGGCGGAATGCATAATTAATTACCCAGCTTGCTCTAATTAGGGATGAATAAGTTGTGTCCCTCTCATCATCACAAATGTGGTGATGGGTAATACCAGTTTATGCTGTATTAACTGCAAATATGCAATCCTTCTGAGAGCACTTTTGTTGATGAATTTGATGAATGTGACAATAATTAGCAGAGACAGATGAGAGCTAAATTACTACTGACAATGTAATGCTATCCTGCTCGAGGGCCTGGGAACGTGGCAGGATAACATGGCAGGGACCTGGGCCTTGTTTCTAATTAATAGTTTTTTTTTTTCCTTTTTCTTTTTTTTTGCCAGTGGGGGAAAAAAGGAGTAACGGTAATTGTTTTCGTCAAAGGCTGCAGGGAGTTATCAGGGTAATAAAGTTAATTAGCAGAACAAACATCCTTTCACTGCCTTACCAGTCTGAGGAAAAGAGGGTAATTCAAACTGCAGAAAGATATGACTAGATGGGATGATAAGAAAAGAAATTTTACACAGGAGGCCAACAGAGAAGAATGATTTTTCTCCCTTCATTTCTTTGGCTTGATACATGGAAAGAAATGTAGACTGCCCCTTCTTTCAGTTCACAAAGTTGCTCATATAAAGAACTTTATTGTTATAATTTTGAGTTTAGGAAACAAAGTTAGCTTAGACCAAATTCCACTGTTTACTTCTTTTTTTCGAGGTAGTGATAGGTTTGTTCAATTTCATCTTTATTTGAGTGACATTTTCTTAATGTCTCAGGCATAGAAGTTCAAATATTTGCCAAGGAGAACATTTAGCTGCATTCTGTCCTATAGAAATCTGTTTCATTCTCTGAATCTTTGGGGAAAAGTAAGAAGTTGTTAAGTAATTTCCACCAAGTAGTATTTAGTTACTACTTGGTGGAAATTACTTAACAACTTCTTACTTTATTTACTCTCCTATGTAAATTTTAAAATGGGATTTAAAAAATACATACTATTTTTTTCCATTTTTGTAGCCTCAAAAGATCATCTTTATTTTTGTGGCAACATTGTTTTTCACTTCCATTATCGCTTTTTCAAATACAAGTAACCAATTTAAAAAAAGGTTAACAGTTTAATGAATCTCAGTTTTACATTAGAGTTTATTCAGTTCAGTAACACTGCTTAGCATAAGTAGATACAACATAAAGAGAAAACATCCAACAAACATTCTGAAGCCTTTGCATGTTCATTTTCTCCCTTTAAATATCATTAGTGGTTGGCCCTTTAAACATCAAACACTTGAAACATTTTTCTAATATTAAATAAATAATACTGGGATGGAAGCCTGATGCCTCTACAATAAAATCCATACGAAAGTGTCTATGGATTTTTATTCCTTTTAGGTACATCTCAAAAAATTTTATTTTATGCTTTTATGAATCATTAAATATCTCACAAATGTTACATACTTATCATGTATATAAATGTGTACACATCTGTTTGCTGTCAGAGCTAAATAATAAATACAGCCTCCCATAATGACTCTGTTTGATTCTAAGCTAAGAACATGAGTAAGTAAATGGTGAACGCTACTTCTGTGTTTGACTACATGGCACCAGGGTGACCTTCCACCAGACTCCTGCATGGATAGACTTCCACTAAGCATGGGGGAAACATGTACCAAAATGGCCTTAACTCATAATATCTACATTTAAAAAGTGCTGTGCTTGTCCCAAAGACACAAGCACAGTGGAGGATGTAACACTGAACTAAGAATCACAAAACCTGAGTGCTTTACACACTCTGCTACCAACATCTATATGCTCATGAGAATTTCCCTGTCATGCCTCTGATCCTCAGTTTGCTCATATATGAAATTAGGGACCAACCTCACAGTATTGCTGTTAACACAAAAGAAGTCATTTTTGTACTTTGGAAACCAAGAGATAATCTATAAATATACTGTTATTATTACAGTATAGAAAAAAAATGAGAAATAATCTTGAGAAAATCCATCAATTTTTAATAAGCTTCCCATGTGTGATTAGTCAGAAATCAGAGCTAAAAGACTTGACAAGAAGTTTTTGTAATAAGAGGAACTGAACTCTAGCTTTACTATGTGATTTTGCTGCTAAATTTACCAGAGAAATTATCATTGTAAAAATACCCCCCCAAAATTCATTTTGTCAAAACTACCTGCCTTTTCGGGGCTTTCCTAGTGGTGCGGTGGTTAAGAATCCACCTGCCAACGCAGGGGACACGGGATCGAGCCCTGGTCTGGGAAGATCCCACACTGCGTAGAGCAAATAAGCCCGTGCACCACAACTATAAGCCTGCACTCTAGAGCCCGCGAGCCACAACTACTGAGTGCTTGCACCACAACTACTGAGCCCTTGCACCACAACTACTGAAGCCCACACGCCTAGAGCCTGTGCTTCGCAACGGGAAGGCACTGCAATGAGAAGCCCATGCACCGCAACGAAGAGTAGCCCCCACTCATCACAACTAGAGAAAGCCTGCGTGCAGCAATGAAAATCCAGCGCAGCCAAAAAATAAAATAAATTAAATAAATAAAATTTTAAAGAACTACCTACCTTTTCAAGATTTTCTTAATCTCTTGATAGAAGAACATATTAAGCTCATGACTAGAAGAAAACTAACCACTGGTCAACATAACAAGATCTCTTAGACCTGTCAAATGAAACTTCCATTTGAAAATAGCCAAGTTAGAGGGCAGAGAGCAGGAGCAAGAAGAACTACAATCCTGCAGCCTGTGGAACAAAAACCACATTCACAGAAAGATAGACAAGATGAAAAGGCAGAGGGCTATGTACCAGATGAAGGAACAAGATAAAACCCCAGAAAAACAACTAAAGAAAGTGGAGATAGGCAACCTTCCAGAAAAAGAATTCAGAATAATGATAGCGAAGATGATCCAGGACCTCGGAAAAAGAATGGGGGCAAAGATCGAGAAGATGCAAAAAATGTTTAACAAAGACCTAGAAGAATTAAAGAACAACAAACAGAGATGAACAATACAATAACTGAAATGAAAACTACACTACAGGGGCTTCCCTGGTGGCGCAGTGGTTGAGAGTCCGCCTGCCGATGCAGGGGACACATGTTCATGCCCCGGTCCGGGAAGATCCCACATGCCGCAGAGCGGCTGGGCCCGTGAGCCATGCCCGCTGAGCCTGTGTGTCCGGACCCTGTGCTCTGCAGTGGGAGAGGCCACAAAAAACAAAACAAAACAAAAAACAAAAACAAAAAAAACACTACACTAGAAGAAATCAATAGCAGAATAACTGAGGCAGAAGAATGGATAAGTGACCTGGAAGACAGAATGTGGAATTCACTGCTGCTGAACAAAATAAAAAAGAATGAAAAGAAATGAAGACAGCCTAAGAGACCTCTGGGACAACATTAAATGCAACAACATTTGCATTATAGGGGTCCCAGAAGGAGGAGAGAGAGAGAAAGGACCCGAGAAAACATTTGAAGAGATTATAGTCGAAAACTTCCCTAACATGGGAAAGAGAATAGCCACCCAAGTCCAGGAAGCACAGAGAGTCCCATACAGGATAAACCCAAGGAGAAACATGCCGAGACACATAGTAATCAAATTGGCAAAAATTAAAGACAAAGAAAAATTATTAAAAGCAGGAAGGGAAAAATGACAAATAATATACAAGGGAACTCCCATAAGGTTAACAGATGATTTCTCAGTAGAAACTCCACAAGCCAGAAGGGGGTGGCATGATATACTTAAAGAGACGAAAGGAAGAACCTACAACCATGATTACTCTACCCGGCAAGGATCTCATTCAGATTCGTTGGAAAAATCAAAAGCTTTACAGACAAGCAAAAGCTAAGAAAATTCAGCACCACCAAAGCAGCTCTACAGCAAATGCTAAAGGAACTTCTCTAAGTGGGAAACACAAGAGAAGAAAAGGATCTACAAAAACAAACCCAAAACAATTAAGAAAATGGTCATAGGAACATGCATATTGATAACTACCTTAAACGTGAATGGATTAAATGCTCCAACCAAAAGACACAGGCTTGCTGAGTGGATACAAAAACAAGACCCATATATGTGCTGTCTACAAGAGACCCACTTCAGACCTAGGGACACATACAGACTGAAAGTGAGGGGATGGAAAAAGATATTCCATGCAACTGGAAATCAAAAGAAAGCTGGAGTAGCAATACTCATATCAGATAAAATAGACTTTAAAATAAAGAATGTTACAAGAGACAAGGAAGGCCACTACGTAATGATCAGAGGATCAATCCAAGAAGAAGATATAACAATTATAAATATATATGCACCCAACATAGGAGCACCTCAATACATAAGGCAACTGCTAACAGCTATAAAAGAGGAAATCAACAGTAACACAATAATAGTGGGGGACTTTAACACCTAACTTACACCAATGGACAGCTCATCCAAAATGAAAATAAATAAGGAAAGAGAAGCTTTAAATGACACAATAGACAAGATAGATTTAATTGATATTTATAGGACATTCCATCCTAAAACAGCAAACAAGTGTGCATGGAACATTCTCCAGGATAGACCACATCTTGGGTCAGAAATCAAGCCTCAGTAAATTTAACAAAATTGAAATCATATCCAGCATCTTTTCTGACCACAATGCTATGAGATTAGAAATCAATTACAGGGAAAAAAAAACGTAAAAAACACAAACACATGGAGGCTAAACAATATGTTACTAAATAACCAAGAGATCGCTGAAGAAATCAAAAAATACCTAGAGACAAATGACAATGAAAACACGATGATCCAAAATCTATGGGATGCAGCAAAAGTAGTTCTAAGAGGGAAGTTTATAGCTATACAAGCCTACCTCAAGAAACATGAAAAATCTGAAACAATCTAACCTTACACCTAAAGGAACTAGAGAAAGAAGAACAAACAAAACCTTAAGTTAGCAGAAGGAAAGAAATCATAAAGATCAGAACAGAAATAAATGAAATAGAAACAAAGAAAACAATAGCAAAGATCAATAAAACTAAAAGCTGGTTCTTTTGAGAAGGTAAACAAAATTGATAAACCATTAGCCAGACTCATCAAGAAAAAGAGGGAGAGGACTCAAATCAATAAAATTAGAAATGAAAAAGGAGAAGTTACAACAGACATCGCAGAAATACAAAGCATCCTAAGAGACTATGACAAGCAACTCTATGCTAATAAAATGGACAACCTGGAAGAAATGGACAAATTCTTAGAAAGGTATAACCTTCCAAGACTGAATCAGGAAGACATAGAAAATATGAACAGACCAATCACAAGTAATGAAATTGAAACTGTGATTAAAAATCTGCCAACAAACAAAAGTCCAGGACCAGATGGCTTCACAGATGAATTCTATCAAACATTTAGAGAAGAGCTAACACCCATCCTTCTCAAACTTTTCCAACAACTTGTGGAGGAAGGAACACTCCCAAACTCATTCTATGAGGCCACCATCACGCTGATACCAAAACCAGACAAAGATACTAAAAAAAAAGAAAATTACAGACCAATATCACTCATGAATATAGATGCAAAAATCCTCAACAAGGGCTTCCCCGATGGCGCAGTGGTTGGGAATCCGCCTGCCAATGCAGGAGATGCGGGTTCGATCCCTGGTCTGGGAGGATCCCACATGCCGCAGAGCAACTAAGCCCGTGTGCCACAGCTACTGAGCCTGTGCCCTACAGCCTTTGAGCCACAGCTACTGAAGCCCGTGCTCCTAGAGCCCATGCTCTGCAACAACAGAAGCCACCACAATGAGAACCCGTGCACAGCAACAAAGACCCAACGCAGCCGTTAATAAACAAATAAATAAATTTATTTTTTAAAAAAAGAAAAATCCTCAACAAAATACTAGCAAACAGAATCCTACAACACATTAAAAGGATCATACACCAGGATAAAGTGGGATTTATTCCAGGGATGCAAGGATTCTTCAATATACGCAAATCAATGTGATACACCATATTAACAAATTGAAGAAGAAAAACCATATGATCATCTCAGTAGATGCAGAAAAAAACCTCTGATAAAAGTCAACACATATTTACGATAAAAACTCTCCAGAAAGAGGGCATAGAGGGAAACTACCTTAACATAATAAAGGCCATATACCACAAACCCACAGCAAACATCATTCTCAATGGTGAAAAACTGAAAGCATTTCCTCTAAGATCAGGAACAAGACAAGGATGTCCACTCTCACCACTATTATTCAACATAGTTTTGGAAATCCTAGCCCCGGCAATCAGAGAAGAAAAAGAAATAAAAGGAATACAAATTGGAAAAGAAGTAAAACTGTCACTGTTTGCAGATGACATGATACTATACATAGAGAATCCTAAAGATGCCGCCAGAAAACTACTAGAGCTAATCAATGAATTTGGTAAAGTTGCAGGATACAAAATTAATGCACAGAAATCTCTTGCATTCCTATACACTAATGATGAAAAATCTGAAAGATAAATTAAGGAAACACTCCCATTTACCACTGCAACAAAACGAATAAAACCTAGGAATAAACCTACCTAGGGAGACAAAAGACCTTTATGCAGAAAACTATGACACTGATGAAAGAAATTAAAGATGATACCAACAGATGGAGAGATATACCATGTTCTTGGATTGGAAGAATCAATATTGTGAAAATGAGTATACTACCCAAAGCAATCTACAGATTCAATGCAATCCCTATCAAATTACCAATGGCATTTTTTACAGAACTAGAACAAAAAATCTTAAAATTTGTATGGAGATACGAAAACCCCCAAATAGCCAAAGCAGTCTTGAGGGAAAAAAACTGGAGCTGGAGGAGTCAGACTCCCTGACTTCAGACTATACTATAAAGCTACAGTAGTCAAGACAGTATGGTACTGGCACAAAAACAGAAACATGATCAATGGAACAAGATAGAAAGCCCAGAGATAAACCCACGTGCCTATGGTCAACTAATCTATGACAAAGGAGGCAAGGATATACAATGGAGAAAAGACAGCCTCTTCAATAAGTGGTGCTGGGAAAACTGGACAGCTACATGTAAAAGAATGAAATTAGAACACTCCCTAACACCATACACAAAAATAAACTCAAAATGGATTAGAGACCTAAATGTAAGACCGGACAGTATAAAACTCTTAGAGAAAAACATAGGAAGAACACTCTTGGACATAAATCACAGCAAGATCTTTTTTGACCCACCTCCTAGAGTAATGGAAATAAAAACAAAAATAAACAAATGGGACCTAATGAAACGTAAAAGCTTTTGCACAACAAAGGAAACCATAAACAAGACGAAAAGACAACCCTCAGAATGGGAGAATATATTTGCAAATGAATCAACAAAGGATTAATCTCCAAAATATATAAACAACTCCTGCAGCTCAATATTAAAAAAACAAACAACCCAATCCACAAATGGGCTGAAGACCTAAATAGACATTTCTCCAAAGAAGACATACAGATGGCCAAGAAGCACATGAAAAGCTGCTCAACATCACTAATTATTAGAGAAATGGAAATCAAAACTACAATGAGGTATCACCTCACACCAGTTAGAATGGGCATCATCCGAAAATCTACAAACAACAAATGATGTAGCGGGTGTGGAGAAAAGGGAACCCTCTTGCACTGTTGGTGGGAATGTAAATTGATACAGCCACTATGGAGAACAGTATGGAGGTTCCTTAAAAAACTAAAAATAGATTTAACATATGATCCAACAATCCCATTACTGGGCATATACCTAGAGAAAACCATAATTCAGAAAGACACATGCACCCCAATGTTTATTGCAGCACTATTTACAATAGCCAGGTCATGGATGCAACCTAAATGTCCATCAACAGATGAATTGATAAAGAAGATGTGGTACATATATACAATGGAATATTACTCACCCATAAAAAGGAACAAAACTGAGTCATTTGTAGAGACGTGGATGGATCTAGAGACTGTCATACAGAGTGAAGTAAGTCAGAAAGAGAAAAACAAATATCATATATTAACGCATATATGTGGAATCTAGAAAATGTTACAGATGAATCAGTTTGCAGGGCAGAAACAGAGACACAGATGTAGAGAACAAACGTATGGACACCAAGTGGGGAAAGCAGCGGGGGTGGGGGTGGGGGTGTGATGAATTGGGAGATTGGGATTGACATATATACACTGATGTGTATAAAACTGGTGACTAATAAGAACCTGCTGTATAAAAAAATAAGTAAAATAAAAATGAAAAATCAGAAAAAAAATAGAATAAAATAAAACTAGGAAAAAAAAAGAAAGAAAAGAGCCAAGTTATCACAGACAGGTGCGCGCACACACACACAAACACACACACACACAACAGATTTAGATTGCTATGCTTTGCCTTGTATGCTTAGGAACATTCTAAAGTTTTTACCATATAATCAAACTTTATGTAGGAAAACTGTAGAGGTGAAAGAAACATTGTAATGCTACTCTCAACAACTTGTAATAGTCTTATTTAGCTACTGTGTGAGGTAATAAGTTTTAATATGTTTATTTACAGAGAAGGAGGGAGAGACAGGCTGAGAGGGAGAGGGAGAGATATTGAGAAACTATGTAAGAAGTAACACAAAAATCCAAATGCAAAATTGTTTCTTTCTAGGAATGGGCTGGAATTTTTATTGTGAGAGAGGGAGTAAAGGGGAGCATGTTTGTTTCCTTTGGGACTACACTGAATTTATCAAATATTCTGGTCTTTTCCCCTGTAGCTGCCACCTCTTCCATTAGGCCACAAGGTATGTCCTTTTGGAACAGTAATGGAGTCCAATCAACCTAACTTCATTGATCTCCAAGGACAACTGAAAATTATAAAACTTGCTATGGGATTCTGATGTGCCAGAAACCACTAGAAAGAGAAGTTTTATATCTCAGAGATTCTCCTCATCTTTGGATAGAGACCAAAATACTTTCAAGTAAGTAATAATTTCCAATATTAGCCTATTGAGTGAGATAAAACTGCTTAGTGAAAAAAATTGTTAGAATTAGAGATTTACCAATCAGATACTGTAGGCACTGGCTGTGTGTACTGTTGGTATTATTATGAATGATCAGGAAATTTAAGTATTTCTTTTCCTTTTTACTCAGAATTCCTTGGCCATTGTTTTAGAGAATATTTTGACAAATTCTCAGTTCTTAAAGCCTCTAGGGCATTTTTGCTTCTTATTTGAGTACAGAGAAATGTTACATGGTTAAATAATTGCAAAGAACTAAAAATAAACCATAGTTTATTTTTTCAGATTTTGAATTACAAAATTATTTAAATGTTGTCAGTAATCGAAGTGCTACATTACTACGTAATGAAACTACAATACTGCTTAATGACATTAGGAAACTGCATGCAAAAAAATATCTGTACACAAGGTGGTGATGTTAGCAACCAACTACAGTACTTTTATTCTGCTAAAAACCACAATAAATAACAACATTATTTTCCCTGAGTGTATGTTCGAGTGTTCATACAGTGATAGTAGGTAAGGGCAAAGAGCACATAGAAAACCTGTCATCACATGTCATTAAAGTAGCTGGGAAGGAAGAGCAAAAGGACAGATCACCAAAAAAGAGGGTTAGTAACTTCTAAAGAATAAGATTCTATTTACATGTAGTAAAGATTCAAGTATCCAGCTTTTAATACCTAAGTTTCTATTGACACCTATTTGTTT
This sequence comes from Tursiops truncatus, assembly GCF_011762595.2. Lineage (NCBI taxonomy): Eukaryota > Metazoa > Chordata > Mammalia > Artiodactyla > Delphinidae > Tursiops > Tursiops truncatus. The sequence continues at coordinate 58,598,625 of NC_047037.1, forward strand.
ATTTAAGTCCAAAGATTAAATCCTAAATGTAAAATTGTTTCTAAAAATAACTCTAATAAAATATTCCCACTTCCCAGAAAGATTTCTTCAGAAAGCCTTTGCCTCACCACCCTCCCTTGCCTTTGCAAACAAGTTTCCTTATCCCAATCCTGACTACAATGTTGATGGATGGAGGTCAATGTCTTACCCTCTGTTCATGTTTCTTGTGTAGAAATTCAAGTTCTTAGATTTATATTAGCATAATTCAGAGCAATTAAAAAGTGAAGCTGATAATAGTAAGTCACAAACCTTATTCTCATGAAATTTTGGACTCATTAACCTTATCATCAATACTAAAACATAAATTAACTAATATATGCCAACACAAATCAGTTCATATTTTTTGAGTACTAGTACATTAATAATGACATATAAGATGTAATTAATTTTATTATCTAGCCCCCAAGTCCAATTATTTGTTATAGTGAAATATATTTATACTCAGATACTTTTTCTTAAAAAAAAATTAAATGATAGCACCAGCAGGAATGCAGAACTTGTTGGTTACAAGGTGAAAAGCTTGTGTGCCAGGAATCAGAAAGGTAGGCAAATGTGTTTCAATTTTAAGATTCTTCTCCCAAGATGAAAAGAGCAGCAATTGTTATTTGCAAGCTAAAAAGCAAAATATCTGTTCTTGAATTATCTAAGGATGAGTCAGAAACTTAAACCCAAAGAAAAGTAATAAATAATGACAACAGATGTTTGTAAACCTGTGCTCCCCTGTTCGGTGTTTCTACGTGTTGTTTTGCCTTGATGTGCTGTCAGCCGCCTCTCACCTGGGAGTAGTGATATCTTATCAAAGCCCAAACAGTTCCTCTTCACAACAGACAGATAATAGTGCCTTTCAATTTATCATACTGGAAGTCTAAAAGAACCATGGGAACGATTGGTCAGGTGACAGCCTGATGGACAGTTTGACAGCCCTTAAAGCATCATGGGAAATGGTTGTCACCTGATTTTCAGAGCGACCAGGGAGATAACCTTCAGAATGATGAGGAAAATAAAAATCTGAATATTTGTATAAGAAGATCCAATGGCAGCATCAGTGTTCACTTAAGTGATAATAGGTAAGAATTTAGATGATTCAAAATGTTATTATCAAACCTGAGAGGTTTCTCCAAGTCCAGAAGTGCCCTTCATCTCTTTCAATGCTTTTTAGAATTTTATTCAAATGTCATTTGAAAAATATATGCATAATATAGGGCTTTTGACTTTAAAAAGACACAATAAAACATATTAAGTATTTAACCACATGCTAAATATATTGGCTGACCATTAATATTCTCCAGCTTTGAAAAACCCCTTGTACACCTTTTCCTAAATATAATTTGCACATTATAGTTCTACCTAGAAAGGCTGTCATAAAGAATCATACGGATCAAATTTCACACTCTGGGCTAACTCAGCTTCATGAAGATCAGTGTAGCCTTGGTGTAAGAAACAAAATAAGAGAAATCAATCTGAAGATCTTTTGCACAAAAATGTTTGAATCTGTATTTATTCATTTATACAGCCAATGAACATGAATTGAGCACTTAGTACACACAAGGGCCTCTGCTGGGTGTATAAAGATGAGAAAGATAAAACTCCAACTTACAACTTGCTTACAGTTTGAGGGTGATGATAGAGTTTTAAATTAATAGTAGTTGGCAAATGAGATCAAGAGATCAGTCCAAATTTACTGCCTTTTAGTTGGTGAAGCTCATACACAGCCGTTTACAAAGTTGTCTCTTGCATATTTTCTCTTGTGTATTGTATATACAGTTTACACTAGTTTTATGGTCTGATCTGAGGAAATTTTGCCTGAAAATTGGGATTCCAAAGAAAAAAATAAGCACTCAATGTTTATACATTTACTGAGTGCCTCCCAAGTTGAAAGAATGATTCCAGAAACAGTACAAAGGTAAGAGAGACTTAAGATGCAACTCCCACAATTAAGGAGCACTCTAGACATCACAAACCCTCAGTCCCTTAGATATTTCAGCTACCTTTTCTTTTTCAGAGCATACACAATAATTTTTTATTTTAAAATAATATCTAACATACAGAAAAGTTATAAGAATAATACAAATAACTCCTTTTCTACTCATCCTCCAAAATTCACCAGTTGTTAACATTTTGCCACATTTGTTTTTATCACTCCTATTCTCACTCTCTCTTTCTCTCTCACATACAACCCTCTCTCCCTCCCTCCTCCCTCTCTTATTTAGCTATCTATATAATATTATATTTTTTATATTTTTAACTGATTTTAATAGAGGGATATATTAGATTTATTTTTTATATTTTTAAATAATTTTAACAGAGGGAAATGAGATTAGTGTCTGATTCATCTTTATACTCCTTCACAAAACCTAGCAACTGCCTTTATACACCTAAAAAAATATATATCAATGAATGAATGATAAATAGTATTCAACCTAAATCTAGTCTTTGCTCTATTAGATGTGTGTTTATACATAAATATAAAAGGGGTTATATTATTTATCTAAAACATATGTAGTATTTTACAAAATATGAATCTTCCCTCCATCTATGTCTGATCAATAAATGATTTAGTAAAATAAAGAAATAATAAAACTGCAGCAGGAATGTCAAACACTTTCCAAAGGAAGTAAAAGATAAAAGCTTCAGGTGCTGGTGGCTCTTTGTCTTTCTCTGGGACAAATAGACCAACTATAGATGCCAGACAAAAAGCTGAGATTTAAACAGAAACTGTCTTTCTGAAAAACACTCTGGCACTATTGTTGAAACTGGTACCACTTGGCTGCTTGACACTTCTGGGATAACACTCTGCTTTCATAAAATGTTATGCTTTGGATTCACATTCCAACATGATTTTCCAAATCCAGTTGTGCCAAAGCCAGACAAATTGTGAGAGCACCCTTAGTGTTTTCCAGGGAACTGAAAAAAGCCAGTAAATAATTTAAATGACTATTAACAACAAAATGTTCTCCATGTAATTCTTCACAAGAAGACATATTATTTAAAAGAAAAATGAAGCCAAAGTTTGCAAATGCAAAGCAAAATGCTTTTGAGTGCCATATGTAAATTCAAATACTTAGAGACTGATAAAAACACATTTAGCTTGTTTCAAATTGGGAAGGCAAGATGTAGAAGGAAGATTTATAATAACTGGTATATGGACAAGGTCCAGATGCTACAGAACAACTGAATTCAGAGTCCTTTCTGAGTCACAGCTGTGGTTAAAATACTTTTCCTTTCCTTGTTGAAATAAACCCATGCAGCATCAGGTCCTAACAGGTCCCAGATGTAGTCTGTAGCTCACCTGATACGAATTAAGTTTCATTGTGAACAATTAATGTAGCCACTTAAGCCAACTAAATAAGCTAAATATAAACCCGGAACCAAAGTCTTAAAACAATTCATAGTAATGCCAAAATTTGTGGTCTGGAAACAGAATAAATACTAGTGTTGAATTTTCAGTCAGACTAAAATTTTCAAAGAAAGAAATTTTCAGACTAAAAATTCCACAAAAAGAAAAAATGATTTATTAGTTAAGCCATAAAACCATTTTAAAAATATGACATGCACTTTTCCATTATAAATTTCAACATATAAAATCAGCTTTGGGGGACTAGATTAAGCAGCATTTTGAAGGACGTAAAATCTTAAATTATTGGCTAATGTAGGTTATATGAATCATGTACTTTTTAAAACACCATGCTTATTTAGAGTGTATAAAATTGGTGATCTTTTGGCTCAAAAATGTAAGCACTGCTGTTTGGACTCTTCTATGGTATGAGGTACAAAGAGAACCCTGAGTCTTATGACCCTAATTTGAGCATTAAAGTTATTTCTGTTAGTTCTTTCTTCTTTCAAGGTTTGTACAGTACACTTCAAATGTGGGAAATTCTGAACTCATTTTCTCTTATTTTTATGAATGCACCTTTTCACAATTTGGTATTCAAAACACAAAAAGCTTTCCTGTATAGATGCCTTCTTTTATATAGGCTTTTTTTTGGTATTAATTTTTAATGATTAAAAACCATGTACCCTGCACACTTAGAAAACAGGTTTAAGATTTTAAAATCTGAGCTAATCATACTTGTTCTGTACCTTTCCAGTAAAATGGAGACTTGTCAGAGAAGTGAATCAATGAGTTTGTTGATTTTTTTAAAAGGGTATTTAGAAAAGCTGTTTAATCTTCTTAATGCCAGAAAGTAACCACTAAAGAATCTTACCTAAAGTTACCCTATTGCTATGGCTTTTACAACTTCTTTACAGATAGAAAGGCTTGATTTTTGTTTCTTTATTTCAATAAAAATGTAAAAATGCTGAAAAAGAGGGGACTATGATAGCATATCTCACTAATACTATTTTAAACATTTCCTATTAAACTATTTAAACTGTGTATTTACATTTATAAAACCATGTTTTGAATGCAGAAAGGGAATGATTCTTAGCTTTCTGTCCAACTACTTCTCAGAATTCTGATTTGTGATTATTCAGAGATTTATGATAAACTTTCTGAACCTCACATGTGCTGTATAATCCTAGGATTATAAAAACGGCACCTTACATGGTTCAACTTTTACCTTTACCTAATTATTTTAATAAATTCTTCTTTTGGAGGATGTTAAGAAGAAAATGTACGTATGAAATTAGGTTTAAACTAATCCTTAGAATCCAAGTGGTATTAGTACCTACATTAGTACATTTATTTTTCTAGTCTGTAGCTATATGGAATGAAGAAAACCCAAAGTGGAAAGTGAAATTATTGCTCAACTAAGTGATTATTTTATCTACATTATATCAAATTAACACTTAGACTTTTTCCACTGAGTATGCTTAACTAGCAGTTGTGTTGGAATTTTATAGGTGCGGCTATAGTGTTTAAACAGTCAAGCAGCAATCTTCCCATTATTTATTCTATATGGCATTTTAAACCCACCATTTTCTTTCTAGCTTTATAGTTAATAGAGAGCAAATGAACGTCATTACTTTCCACCCTTGTAATGTTCCTTATCTATTATGCTGGAAATTTGCTCTCTCCTCTTCTCTCAGTCAAAAAAGGCTTAATTCTTTGTTACTTCCTTTCCCTCACCACCTTTTTTTTAAAATTAATTTATTTATTTTTGGCTGCATTGGGTCTTCGTTGCTGTGTGCGGGCTTTCTCTAGTTGTAGCGAGCAGGGGCTACTCTTCGTTGTGGTGCATGGGATTCTCATTGCGGTGGCTTCTCTTGCTGCAGAGCACGGGCTTTAGGTGCGCAGGCTTCAGTAGTTGTGGCACGCAGGCTCAGTAGTTCTGGCTTGCGGCCTGTAAAGCACAGGCTCTGTAGTTGTGGCGCAAGGGCTTAGCTGCTGCGCGGCATGTGGGATCTTCCCGGACCGGGATCAGACCCATGTCCCCTGCACTGGCAGGAGGATTCTTAACCACTTCACTTCCAGGGAAGTCCCTTTTCTTTTTTTTTTAATTTTTGATTTTTATTTTATTTATTTTTTATACAGCAGGTTCTTATTAGTCATCAACTTCAGTGTATACATGTCAATCCCAATCACCCATCTTTTTTCTTAATATTTACTTTATTTATTATTATTTTATTTTTATTATTATTATTATTTTGTGGTACGCAGGCCTCTCACTGCTGCGGCCTCTCCCATTGCGGAGGATAGGCTCCGGACGTGCAGGCTCAGCGGCCATGGCTCACGGGCCCAGCCGCTCCGCAGCATGTGGGATCTTCCTGGATGGGGGCACGAACCCGTGTCCCCTGCATTGGCAGGCGGACTCTCAACCACTGCGCCACCAGGGAAGCCCTATTTATTATTTTTAACATCTTTATTTGGGTATAATTGCTTTACAATGGTGTGTTAATTTCTACTTTATAAAAAAGTGAATCAGCTCATCTATTTAGCTGCATCAGGTCTTAGTTGAGGCACGCAGGATCTTCATTGCAGCATGTGGGATCTTTTGTTGCGGTGTGCGGGCTTCTCTAGCTGTGGCATATGGGTTTCTCTCTAGTTGTGGCATACAGGCTCTAGAGCACTAAGGCTCAGTAGTTGTGGCGCACGGGCTTAGTTGCCCTGCAGCATGTGGGATCTTAGTTCCCTGACCAGGGATCGAACTCACGTCCCTCGCATTGGAAGGCAGATTCTTAACCACTGGACCACCAGGGAAGTCCCTCCTTCACCATCTTAGGAAAGTTACAGCTCTCTTGAGACTCGGTTTCCTCACCTGTAAAGTGGAAATAATTACGCCCACCTCTAAGATTTGTTACGAAAATTAGAGATTACTAAAAATCACTGCATAGTACCTCCCATAACACAGTCTGCTCCCAATAAGAGCTAATTCCCTTCTCTTTGATTAGTATTGGAATTGTTATTGATTGACTTGTGTCCAAAGATGGATTATTCATTGTCTTAAATTAACCTCTTTCCTTCAATTACACTGAAGCATAAACCAATGTGTAAGCAGATACTACTCTTTCTGCTGGGTTGATTCATTAAAAAGGATTCAGCACAAAAACAATCCTAAATCATAAGACTGACACTGACAACATTCAGAAGACACGATCCTTGCCAAAGACAGGAAAAAAGATTCTTTGCCTGCTTTACTAAAAGCCAAAACAAATTTCCCCTTAAATATTTTTCCCTACAATTCCATGAAGCAATAATAGAAGAATATTTGGTTTATATTGTCCAGCACATTTATACAGATATCTGAAAACTAAAAAAGATATACAAGGTATTATTCACATTTTGTTACTATAGAATCAAAGAGCTATCCCCAAAACAATAACAACACAAGAAATACTTACACAGTGACAGGCATTGTGTTCAAGTACTTAACATGGATTATCTCATTTAATCCTCATACCGCTATTGAAGTAGGTATTATCATTATCATTTTATAGATGAGAAACATGGTCACGGAGAGAGTAAGCAGTCTGGTGAAGGCTATATAGTCTGTAAGCGGTGGGGCTGAAATTCCAAATGATCTACAGAAAACTCATTATGTTCATCTGGACATGAGCTTTAAAAGTATAGCATCCTTTTATTCTTTAAAACAAGAAAAAAGAAAATTATGTAACTATTTCATTACTTTTCATCTCTCAGGCAATAATAAAATCTAATTCTAAATATTTAAAGCATTCATAGCATTCATTTAGATGTGGTTTTCAAATTTTGCTGGCCTCGGAAACCCTTTACATTCTTAAAAATTATTGAAGACCCCAAAGAACTTTTGTTTATGTAAGTTAACTCTACCAGTATTTATCATATTAGAAATTAAAACTGAGAAACTTTGAGAACATTTAACAATTTATTTAAAAATAAGAACTCATTATATGTGAACATAACCAATATATGAAAAATAACTAGTTATTTCATCAAAAAAGTGGCACTACTTGACATTTTTTCAAATCTTATAATATTGGGCTTAATAGAAGACAGCTGAAGAATCTGTAATTTAAAAACTCCCTACAAACAAAAGTCCAAGACCAGATGGCTTTACAGGTGAATTAAACCAAACATACAAAGAAGAACTTACACCGATCCTTTTCAAACTCTTCCAAAAAAATTGAAAAGGAGGGAACATTCCCTAAGACATTCTATGAAGCCACCATCACCCTGATACCAAAACCAGACAAGGACACCACCAAAAAAGAAAATTACAGGCCAATGTCTTTGATGAATATAGATGAAAAAATTCTCAATAAAATATTGGCAAACTGAATCCAACAATACAGAAAAAAGATCATACACTATGACCAAATAGGATTCAACCCAAGCTCACAAGGATGGTTCAACATATGCAAATCAGAATGTGGGATCTTCCCGGACCAGGGCTCGAACCCGTGTCCCCTGCACTGGCAGGCAGATTCTTAACCACTGCACCACCAGGGAAGCCCCACTCTCACCTCTTCTATTGAACATACTATTGGAAGTCCTAGCCACAGCAATCAGATAAGAAAAAGAAATAAAAGGTATCCAAATTGGAAAGGAAGAGGTAAAATTGTCATTATATACAGATATGATACTATATATAGAAAACCCTAAAGACTCCACACAAAAACTATTATAACTGATAAACGAATTCAGCAAAAGTAGCAAGATATAAGATTAACATACAGAAACGGTTACATTTCTTTACACCAACAATGAAATATCAGAAAGGGAATGTAAAAACAATACCTTTTAAAATCACAACCCCAAAAATAAAATACTTAGGAATAAACCTAACCAAGGAGGTGAACAACTTATATGCTGAGAACTATAAAACATTAATAAAGGAAACTGACAATGATTCAAATAAATGGAAAGATATCCCATGCTCTTGGATTGGAAGAATTAGTATTGTTAAGGTGGCCCTACTACCCAAAGCAATCTACAGATTTAATGTGATCCCTATCAAATTACTCATGACATTTTTCACAGAACTAGAACAAATAATCCTAAAATTCATATGGAACCATAAAACACCCAAAATTGCCAAAGCAATCCTGAAGAAAAAGAATAAAGCAGGAGGCATAACATTCCCAGACTTCGGACAATACTACAAAGCTACAGTAATCAAAACAACAGCATGGTATTGGTACAAAAACAGACATATGGGTCAATGGAACAGAATAGACAGTCCAGAAATAAACCCACACACCTATGGTCAATTAATCTTCGACAAAGGAGGCAAGAATATACAATGGGAAAAACACAGTCTCTTCAGCAAGTCGTGTTGGGAAAGTTGCACAGCTACATGTAAATTGATGAAGTTAGAACACACTCTCACACCATACACAAAAATAAAATCAAAATGGCTTAATCACTTAAACATATAACATGATAAAACTCCCAGAAGACATCATAGGCAAAACATTTTCTGACATAAATCATACCAATGTTTTCTTAGGTCAGTCTCCCAAGGCAATAGAAATAAAAACAAAAATAAACAAATGGGGCCTAATCAAACTTACAAGCTTTTGCACAGCAAAGGAAAACATAAACAAAACGAAAAGACAACCTACCAAATGGGAGAAAATATTTGCAAATGATGCAGCTGACAAGGGCTTAATTTCCAAAATATACAAACAGCTCACACAACTCAACAGCAAAAAAAAAAAAAACCAACCCAATACAAAAATGGGCAGAAGACCTAACTAGACATTTCTCCAAAGAAGAAATACAGATGACCAATAGGCACATGAAAGGATGCTCAACATCACTAATCATTAGAGAAATTCAAATCAAAACTACAATGAGGTATCACCTCACACCGGTCAGAATGGCCATCATCAAAAAATCTACAAACAGTAAATGCTGGAGAAAAGGGAACCGTCTTGCACTGTTGCTGGAAATGTAAATTGGTGCAGCCTCCATGGAGAACAGTATGGAGTTGCCTTAAAAAACTACAAATAGAACTACCATATGACCCAGCAATCCCACTACTGGGCATATATCCTGAGAAAACCATAATTCAAAAAGAGTCATGTACCACAATGTTCACTGCAGCACTATTTACAATAGCCAGGACATGAAAGCAACCTAAGTGTCCATCAACAGATGAATGGATAAAGAAGATGTGGCACATATATACAATGGAATATTAGTCAGCAAAAAAAAAAAAGAAACGAAATTGAGTTATTTGTAGTGAGGTGGATGGACCTAGAGTCTGTCATACAGAGTGAAGTAAGTCACAAAGAGAAAAACAAATACCGTATGCTAACACATATATATGGAATCTAAAAAAAAAAAAAGGTTCTGACGAACCTAGGGACAGGAATAAAGACAGAGATGTAGAGAATGGATTTGAGGACACAGGGAGGGAGAAGGGTAAGCTGGGACAAAGTAAGAGAGTGGCATTGACATATATACACTACCAAATATAAAATAGATAGCTAGTGGGAAGCAGCCGCATAGCACAAAGAGATCAGCTCGGTACTTTGTGACCACCTAGAGGGGTGGGATAGGGAGGGTGGGAGGGAGTTGCAAGAGGGAAGAGATATGGGGATATATGTATATGTATAGCTGATTCACTTTGTTATACAGCAGAAACTAACACAATATTGTAAAGCAATTAACTCCAATAAAGATATTTTAAAAGAAAAGTCTACAAATAACAAATGCTGGAGAGGGTCTGGAGAAAAGGGAACCCTCCTACACTGTTGGTGGGAATGTAAGTTGGTACAGCCACTGTGGAAAACAATACAGAGGTTCCTCAGAAAACTAAAAATAGAATTTCCATATGATCCAGCAATTCCACTCCTAGGCATATATCCCAACAAAACTATAATTAAAAAAGATACAGGCATCCCTATGTTCATAGCAGCACTATTTACAATAGCCAAGACATGGAAACAACCTAAATGTCCATCAACAGAGGAATCGATAAAGAAGATGTGGTACATATATACAATGGAATACTACTCAGCCGTAAAAAAGAATGAAATAATGCCATTTGCAGCAACATAGATGGAACTAAAGATTATCATAGTAAGTGAAGTAAGTCAGAAAGAGAAAGAAAAATGCCATATGATATCACATACGTGGAATCTAAAATGTGACGCAAATGAACCTACCTACAAAACAGAAACAGACTCACATAGAGAACACCTGCGGTTGTCAAGGTGGTGGGTGAGGGATGGAGTGGGAGTTTGGGACTAGCAGAGTCAAACTATTATATAGAATGGATAAAGAACAAGGTCCTACTGTATAGCACAGGGAACTATATTCAATATCCTATCATGAACTATAATGGGAAAGAATATTTTAAAAAAGAATATATACATATAACTGAATCACTTTGCTGTACATCAGAAATTAACACAACATTGTGGGGAGTTCCCTGGTGGCCTAGTGGCTAGGATTCCAGGCTTTCACTGCTGTGGCCCGGGTTCAATCCCTGGTCAGGGAACTGAGATCCTGCAAGCCACACAGCAGAGCCAAAAAAAAAAAGAAATTAACACAATATTGTAAATCAACTATACTTCAATTTCAAAAAATTGATTTAAAAAATAAAAAAAGATAGCTGAATGCTCGCACTCAATCTGTTGTGATTCTGAAGTATATCAAGAAAAGTCTGACCTTTTACAAATGTGCAGTTGGAAAAGGGAGGAGTGTTTAAACAGCCTTTTCAGATAGTTATGTTTATTATTCTTTGATACCACACCAAAACTAGATGAACATGGTTTCTTTAAAGGTTAGTTTTGATATGGAATTGGAAACAATATCAATGAACTTTTTGTACACTGTTATATTCAAATCCATTGGCTTATTTGGTACTTTGAATGGATCTTTTACCTATACCTGGTTTTGAAATATCATGTTAGTCCTTTGGAAAATATCACTCTTCTTCAAATCTTCCAAATGTTGACATATTTCATTATATAATATTTAAAAATCAAACCATATTAATATTACCACTGATCCCATCAGAAAGTCAGCTTGCAACTCAATCATGACAGTGCTTTCCTTGAGACAACCATCTTACTTCAGTACACAGCAGAAATGCTTTATGTGTACTTCCCATTTTGTTACACAGACTATTAAAAAAGACATACTCAAGGAACAATATTTAATAAAATTAATAACTTTTATTGTTTAATTGAGGAAATTCTTAAGTGCAACTGCTTTTTTTGTGTGTGTGTTTTAGTGTAAGTGTGTAGAGGTGAAGAATATAATGACTATTAGTACAGTTTAGTGCCACTGCCTTAGATCATCAGCAGTTTACCCACTGTTGTTTGTGCAGTCAGTGCAAAATGCCAACACAGTGAAAAAACAAGTAACGTCTTAGTATTATCATAAAAATAGTTTTGATTTCATGGACTACTTGAAAGGATCTCAGGGACTCCAAGAGTCTGTAGACTACACTTTCAGAACCATTGATTTAAGGTTATACTCTCCTTCTGCCAATCAAATATTCTGTAGGCAATTCAGGAGAAGGAATTAAAATGGGATGGAAAAGATGCAGGTAAAAAATTTTTTATTCCTTTGATTCTTGGGTCTGCTTGTTGTATTATAAGAGCTAAAATTTGGCCTTTTCACATACTGTAAAACGCTGAATTCATTTCTTTGTAATTGCTTGTCCATGTTATTAAGGTCTCAGTCTATGCCTACAACTTATTACACTGTTTGGAAAGGTTTTTTGAACAATATATTAGGAGAAAGACAGCATAAACAAGTAATAAGACTTTCCCAGCCTATATATTATTTACTGTGTGTAAACTGCTCAGCAGATAAAGTCATTCAGGTCAATAGGGTATGTCTCACTAATCAACCTCTACATTAATTTACTAATTTCTCTGTACCTCCCAAAGTGAGAACTCTATTCAGATGTGTTATCTGTGTTCCCTAATTTGAATAGATTATGAATATATTACGATGTAACTGAAGATAACACAGATTGTGCATATTAGATCTTTTCTGTAATGAATTCAAGAATTAAATAATACATGTTGTTTAGAAGTCAGTCGTCATGGGTAAATGATAGAAGCTGGCCCTAAATTGAACCTCAGAAGAATTCCTTTAGTCTAGCCCATTGTAAAGTATTTAATTCTGAAAATACCTCCTTAAAATAAATTTAAAAATCTATCCGAACTAATCCTTTATGAATAAGGGTTAAAGACTTAATCTTATGAGTTTATAAATCCATGTGTGTAACAAATTACATGTTTATTTAACTCTATTGTCTAAATCAGTTCATACAAGTTCTTAAACAAGAAAGTAGATGCTGAACTATAAGACACCTTGTGATCTACGAACCCTTTATTTTAGAGTCATTTTAGACTTTGAATATGTCACTAGTTTATTATTTTCTTCTTTTTCTGGTTGTAATCTAATAGTAAAAGACAACAGAGGACTTTTACCAAATTTTCGTTCTTCATATAAAATTTTAGATAACTTTATTTTGAGTAAAAATAAAACTGAAATATTTCTCATAGGAGTGGTACAAGTGAGAATAGTGTGAAGCACCTGCCAATTCTCTACTAAGGCAGTGCTAACCAGGGGCCCACCTCTGAGCTTTCGCGTTTCCCTTTCCTGATATGTCAACACCACACACACACCTTCTATCTTCCTTCTTAAATGCTACTCATTCTTCAAGGTCCTCCTCAATAAAGCCTGATGACTCCAGGTTCCATACTTCTCCCTCTTATATATTTATAGTCTAGGGACATCTCTTGTATTTCTTCAGCATTGTCTCCAGCTCATTACCATAGTGCTCAGTTATTAATAGGCAACCAAGGAAAACTGTTATGATCAAATATAAACTGTCAGAAAAAAAAGAAAGTTCACTGGAAGAATGATTTTGTTTAAATGATTTGCCCCATATTATGATTTTGGAAAAGCAACACAAAATTAAAGTTGGAGACAATGAAAACTCAGAAAAACAATTTCCCTAAGGAAGTTACAAATTGCTTTATCCTCTAAGCACTGAATAATTTTGAGTAATGGGCTTTTTGCAAAAGAAAGAATAAAATGTTACCTATAAGACTGGCTATGGACTGAACAATATTTATAATAAAGAGTAAAATAAACAATGTTGTCTGACTTGTTTTCTCAAAAGACCATGTATTTAGAAGCATAAAGCAAGTTTGACAGGTTTGGAGAAGAAAGTAAAATTGGAACTCAGCTCAGTCCAGTTACATGGGCTTAAGATCCACAAAGGAGCTTGGATTCACATCTATAACAATAATTTAAAATATCCATTTCTGTTGAAATGTGGACCTCAATAAGGCTGCCATAGTATCATCACTTTCTCAACTGTGTGGTTAGACTTTTAACAGAAATAGGAATTATAAATATTGCAAGACAATTTCCATTTTTGTAGATGTACTGTGTAATTTCCATTTTGTAGATATACTTTAAATTATATGTATTTATGTATATATACATAATACCCACATATGTCTATATATCTAATTTCTACTCCATTTAGTTTCTACTATATATAACAATTTGATATATGAAAAATAATGTTTACTATAACTTTTTTTTTTTTTTTTTTTCGGTACGCGGGCCTCTCACTGTTGTGGCCTCTCCCGTTGCGGAGCACAGGCTCCGGACGCGCAGGCTCAGCGGCCATGGCTCACGGGCCTAGCCGCCATGCTGCATGTGGGATCTTCCCGGACCGGGACACGAACCCGTGTCCCCTGCGTCGGCAGGCGGACTCTCAACCACTGCGCCACCGGGGAAGCCCCTATAACTATTTTAATGAGGAAGGGAAGGATTATACAGCAAACAGGAGTGGGAAATGAATTAAGGATTTGAAAAACTGCCAATTAAGGTGGCCATTTCATACTACATACTACATACACAAATAAAATATATTTGTTCTGAGACGAGATAAAAGGAAAAAGCTACTATGGGAATTCTGTAATTTTGTAACAGGAAAATCTTAGATACTACTCATATCCAAAGAGTGTCCATTTGATTTTAATTCCCAATGGTTTTTGCAATGTATGCATCTTTGTCTCACTAACAACTAGATCTGAGCTTTTCACACTCTAAGTGTACAATGTACTTTTTGATAGGTAGTTGATAGATCTATTCATTCATTTACTCATTCAATTACTATTACTGAAAAATATTTAGCTACATTCACTTTTAAAGGTATACTTTTTTCCTCTAAAAGGAGTACATTTTGATCCATCTTTTATCTTTATACACACATAGTTGTATCTGTTTTGCTTGGACTGTACTTTCATGTAAAAATAAAAACAATAGCAACAACTAAAAACTGAAGACAACCTGTGCCTTTAGTTTTTGAATCATACCATGTTTTCCGTGAATGGAGCAGTTAGGTAAATCAGGCTTTAAGATACCAGAAACGTAAAAAGCGGAGCCTTTCGATGACTTTCTTCATGCCATAATTCAAACACACACATTTTCCCAGTATGATGATTTTGGTCATGGATAATTTGTAGCCAAGGTCTCCATGCTAGAATTGGTCTCATTTCAGGACAAAAGATTTGTATGAGAACAGCAAGATGATGGTCAAAATAATCTTTTAAAAGTCAGGAGATAACCTTATCTCAAGAGAAAAATACTGTCCAGTGACCACATGTTCTAAAATAAGGGCCTTGCTACTGATCTCACTTTTCTATCAAGGAAACTGTAAAAATATGGTAAAATAGAGGCTATTACTTGAGTTCTGGTAAAATTGAAGGTATGATACAATTTCATGGTATTTTGATAGAATTTTGTACCTAAAAGAAATCTTAAAATAATTTGTATCATTGACCTGAAAGTTCAGAGGCAACATTATCAAATAGTAAGCAATGTCTGAGTAAAATTTTATTATTTATGACAAAGGCATCTCTATCTTGTCTGGACATGTTAGTCAGTTGTGCTAAAAGTACACTCCTCAGTCCTTTATAGATTGTGTTTATTTCTTCCTGTGCTTTTAGAAACCTTAAGTCTAAATAAATGTGGGGGTTCTTTTCTATTTGAGTAAAAACCGCTTTCTTTTCTTCCTCCTTCTAGATGGTTGCACAAGTTCCCTTCCAGGTTCATGAACCTATGACTGCTTAGTGAAGTTCAATATAATATAATTCCTTACAGATGCTCACGTATTACTTTGAATTTCCAGAGGCATTTACGGGAAAAAGAACTGACGATATGTACTACCATGTCTTGTAACGGGGCACTTGCTCTCATATAGTCTATTTTGCTGAACACTTTAGGGCCTATAGTGCTCTGTTAAAGCTGGTGATTTTGGCAGAAACAGACTCACAGACTTACAGAACAAACTTACGATTACTGGGGGGAAGGATGGTGAAGGATAATTGGGAGTTTGGGATTGACAAGTATACACTGCTATATTTAAAATATGTAACCAACAAGGACCTACCGTATAGCATGGGGAACTCTGCTCAATACACTGTAATAACCTAAATAGGAAAATAATTTGAAAAAGAATAGATACATGTATATGTATAACTGAATCACTTTGCTGTACACCTGAAAATAACACAACATCGTTAATCAACTATACTCCAAAAAAAACAAAACAAAACACATACACAGGAGTTGTCTTCATAATATAAACACAGCCTAAAATCGCAATGAAGATATAAACGTAAGAAAAAAAACAAAACAAAAGAACTATACTCCAATATAAAATAAAAAATTTAAAAAGTAAAGCTGGTGATTTGGGGATAGATTGACAAACAGACCAATATGGATAGGTGCGTGGATGGACGGATGGACGGATGGATGGATGGATGATGGATGGATGGTCAGGGAGGTGAAAAAAAAAAAAAAATATATATATATACACAATATATAGTTTGATCTCTTCCTGATGAACTCAAAGGCTTAAACTATCTCCCTTCCAAGGCCTTTGCACCACAGACATCATCTATCTTGCTAAATGCTTCTGCAGTAGCCTATCCAATACTCTTCTTTTATGAATGGCATATGGGGCGGGGGGGGGGGTCCACTGAAACTGTGCCAGAGTTTCAGCCAACTTAGATTATCACCCATGAAGATCTTTCCAGGCTTTAGTTATTTGCATGATTGCTGAATCTTACATTTCTTCTCCCTCAGAGCAGTGGTGGACTAATCAAATAATTCCTGTTCTTTTTTCTGAAATGAGTTAAATAACATTTTCCCATGTCGTATTTTGAAAATTATATAAGGAATAAGTAGGTCTTTTAAAATAAATATTGATGGTTAATCTTTAAAGGAATTTATCTTGTGTAATCCAAAAACATGAGCAAAGGAATGGTTTATAAGAATGGATTTATTTTTCTGTATAAAAATGTCATAAGCATTTAAGTCTTATTTTTAAAAGAAAATCTAAAATCTAGAGGTAGCACTATGAAAGACTAACATTCATACATATTTTGATACATATTACCCTGCTAGATTAGAACAAATCATTTTACCTCTACTTCCTCTCTGAAAAGTGGGAATAATCTTAGCCACTTGACATTAAGATTTTTCAAAATGGCATGAATGATCATTCTAAAGAATTTCTAGAACCAATCAGGATATGCAGGCTAATAAGCACATGGACATTACGTGGGTTGTGATTTAACTTTCTCAGAGATGGGATATCAAATAATCTTTGATAAAGAATATTTAGGATGACATTAGATACTGAAAGACAATAACAGCATGAAGACAGGGCCATTTTCACAGTTAATATAGGATTTGTATCTAAAATTAAGTTCCGGCCATCCACAGGAGCAATATCTCCAGTTAAAAGTCTCCATGCTGTGCTTTGTTATAGGGGAATTGTAAGATATATGCAAAATATATTCATCCAACAATGATTTCAACAGAAAGAGAGCATCATATGAGGCTGACGTAATGAGAATAGTTTGGCCATTAAGAGATTGAGAGACCAAAACCTATCTCAGTTCAAGATAGTTTATAATACCAATGTCATTCAACAAAGATCTTTCCTGAGAATACTATGGAAGTAACAAGTTAGAAAAACGCTGATACTCATCCTACCCACCTAGAAATAGGTATGTACCATGAATACAATAGCAGCAACTGGACACCTCAATTTAATAAAGTTGTGTGATGGGGATATTTGAAGCCTTTTGGCAGTAAGATAGTATGGACCTGACATCTGATGAACAGCTACAATAAACAGGCACTATAAAGATTATTTTGATCATATGAATTCAGTGAATGCTTAAAATATTCCTCACAAAATAGATTTCACAGATGAGGAACTGAGTTTCAGAGAGGCTGACTTTCTTAAGCTGATAAATACCACAATGTGTAAAGGGTTTGTTCTTTTGGTTATATTTGGTGTCTTCTAGGAGCTGTAGAGGAGTACAGAGATAGATGGAACATTTTCTTTTTCATCAAATAATTTGTAAGTTGGTGAGGTGTATACAGATATACATACAAATGTAACAACACTAGGATAAAAAGAAAACAATGAGAAACACAAACCTCAGAAGAATGGTTACTCTTTTCTAAGGAAAGACAGGAATTAGGGACAGATACTTCTACTTCTTGACTACAGTAGAGAGTACATGCATTTTTGTTTTATTATTATCATATATTATATTTATATGCATAAAACAATATAAATATAAAACAATATATATTTTTCTATTTTGTATGTATAAAATAAGGGACTTCATGTTTTAAAAAACATGATTACAAGTAGCTAACCTATATGTGATTTACAGGTACTATACCTACTAGTGGAAAAGTCCAAAATATAATTTACATATCAATCAGATGCAAAGTGATTTGAAAGAAAATAATTTTTGTGTGCATATATAACAGATGGGCTCAGTGTCAGAATAAGCCATTTGATAACTGGTGAAACTAATAAATGCTTAGAGGCAGTTAAGCACTTTATCCTCAAATCACTTCAGGGGTATTATATATTTGTGACAACTCTTTGAACCAGATGATAAGAATATGAGAAAACAATGGCTAATACAGTGATATAACAACTTCCTTCTTCATAACTCAATACCAGCCATACTATAAATCCACATGTCCCTTACAGCAATTATCACAGGGCCTTAAACATAGTAGACACACAAATGAGAGCTTAATTTAAAATAACTAACATACACATACACATACTTAGCCTGGTCTAGGTAATTTTCATATATTATTTTTAAATTTTTTTATCCTCATCCACCCTGAAAGGTTGGCAGTGTACAGAAACTGTCGCTCAGAAGATTCAGTATTTTGCCCAAGGTCACTACAGGGGTAGTATTATATAGTAAGACCAGTATTTAAACCCAGATCTGTTCCACCATACAATCATCTAATCACAGGTAATACTAATCCTTACAACCACCTTGTAAGACACGTTCTATTATCACCCTAAGTTTACAGATAAGGAAACTGAGACATGAAGAGATTGTCATATGTCCACAGTCACACACTTGATTTGGACTTGGGGAGACTTAAGTGGGACGGAAATTGGACCAGATCTCATTTCCTCAGATCTGCGTTTGTCACAACCACTGTATAGAAGAGAAAGAAACAATTTCATATACGAACTTCTCCAAGGCAAACCAGGAGAGAAGCCTCACTGAAATACCTTACTCTCTGGATTTAAGTGGCCTGAAACTAGCAAAAGTGTCCCCTGCCATTTGGCCTCTTAAGATCCTCTTAGGAGTGGACACAATCTCCCAAGTAGCCCAGAAGACCAAAATCCACAGCAATATACACTTAACACTTGAGTACATTGTCCCATTAAACTGGCAAGACAAGAATACCCCAAAAGCTGTCTCTAATCTTCCTCTCCTTCTCACAACGAGGCTTCTGACATCAAAGTTCATTGTTAAAAGCATCCTTAATAGAAATATTACTGTATATATTTTCACTAGAGAGAAGAATGTCAGGGAAATTTGTCATGATAGGTGTTTACCATAAGTCTGACATGCATTATTGTTAGATCATTCTGCTCTCCTTCCATAATTTTTCTATGCAATTTATTTATGTGCATATTTAAATGGTTTGCCACTTGATTGAAATTATAGTGTGTTCAAACCAGATTTAACACTGACTGGCAGTTGCTGTTAAGGAATACTTGGAACCTATGAACAGGTCATAATATGGTTGTATTATCCAGCAGAATATTTCAGGAAATCAAATAGCTGACATTGCCAATACAAGTACCCTGTTCATTTCAGGCAAGATTATATCATATTCATCTCTATAGTCCACAACCCTAGATCCACATATGACATAACAGTGGTACCACTAACAACTTCTCATACAAAGACTCTGCCTACAAATCCAACGGTCTTGGAAATAACTTAAAAAAAAAAAGTTCAATCGTTGGAGCAATTCTTTAAAAATGTAGGTATTTGTACTGTGTACAAAAAACAGTATTTTATTCAGTTTTCTGTAGTTTTCATCCAGATATTTGTTATAGAAAAGTACAGCCTGTGACAAAGGAAACAAATCCACACTATCGCAGAGAGAAGGTTCTTGATAGGGCAACAGCCCAAATAGTTCAAGGAACCAACGAAAACACCAAATAGCCTCAGATTTTAGTTTTGAATTTAGAAAAGCTAAAATTTTATAATAAACAGATACTTTATCATTTTTTCCCTCCCCTTTATGTTTCCTACTTTACATATCTACTTTAGATCTCGGGCACTTAATCACTCTGTGCCATTTCTCAACTGTAAAACAGGATAATAATAATAATAATACCTTCTCTTTGGGTGTTGGATGTATTAAATGAGGTAAAGCAGTTAAATGCACACATCAGATACTTGGCATGTGGTAAGTGCTATATTTTAGCTAACGTATTATTTATAATTATTGTTCCACTATTATTATTCCATGATTGTTATACATCATACTTTACAGTAGCTTTTAAAAAGTAAATTAACAAAACATTTGGGGCACCTCTATGAATATAAAAAATAAATTATAAACATAATGAAATGAGAATTGGTATATGATCGAAGATCACTTTGGTGATAATACTCATAAAAATTACAAAATGGAGCCACTATTGAAATGTCCTTTATTTTTCTGCAGACTAGATTACATGACATCCTAATGTGTTCTGCAAAGAAACTTCAACCCTATATCAAATGTGCCTACAATGCAAGGTACCTCGCTATAAGAAATATCTGACAACCTTGATCTTGATCTCTTTAAGATTATATTTTCTCCTGTAGCTTTTGTTTGTCAATTAGAAATCAAGTAAATAGGTAAGTGATCAGTATATTGTAACTCTTTGGGATGCAAAAGGGGAAAGGAATTAACATTTGTTGAATACCTTCTAAGTGCCAGCAAGTTTGCTATGTGTTTTACATTGGTCATTATTTCATTTAATCCCCATAACTGTCCCCCGAGACAAGTATTATCCCTATTTTAACAAATGTGGACATTGTTTCTCAGACACTTTTTTTTTTTAATTTTATTTACCAGCATTCATTTTTTTTTTTTTTTTCGCGGTACGTGGGCCTCTCACTGTTGTGGCCTCTCAGACCATTGCGGAGCACAGGCTCCGGACGCGCAGGCTCAGCGGCCATGGCTCACGGGCCCAGCCGCTCCGCAGCATGTGGGATCTTCCCGGACCGGGGCACGAACCCGTGTCCCCTGCATCGGCAGGCGGACTCTCAACCACTGCGCCACCAGGGAAGCCCCTCAGACACTTCTTTATTATATGATTAGTCAATTAAGAACTGATAGATCAGAGTCTAGAACCTAGGTTTATTTGTCTCTCAAGTCTATTCTCTGTATACCATACAATGTTTACTTTGAGCAACTACATTTTTAATTGAAGTATAACTGACACACAATACCATATTAGTTTCAGGTGTGCATCATAGTTATTCAATATTTATATACATTTTGAAATGATCACCACAATAAGTCTAGTAACAATCTGTCATGGTATAATGTTATTACAATATTATTGACTATATTCCCTATGTTGTACATTACATCCCCATGACTTATTTATTTTACAACTGGAATTCTGTATCTTTTAATCCCCTTCACCTATTTTGCACCAACTCCCTCCCCTCCGGCAACCACCAGTTTGTTTTCTCTATCTATGAGTCTGTTTCTGTTTTGTTTTGTTTGTTCTTTTGTTTTTTAGATTTCATGTGTAAGTGAAATTATATGGTAATTGTCTTTCTCTGTCTGTCTTATTTCACTTAGCATAATGCCCTCAAGGTCCATCCATGTTGTTGCAAATAGCAAGATTTAGATCTTTTTTATAGCTGATAATATTCTGGTGTGTGTGTGTGTATGCCACATCTTTATCCATTCATCCACTAATGGACACTTACGTTGTTTCCATATTTTGGCTATTGTAAACAATGTTGCAGTGAACATAGGAGTGCATATGTCTTTTCAAGTTTGTGTTTTATTAGGATAAACACTTAAAAGTGGAATTTCGGGATCATATTTTTAATTTTTTGAAAAACCTCCATACTGTTTTCCACAGTGGCTGCATCAACTTACATTTCCACCAACAGTGCACAAGGGTTCCCTTTTCTCCACATCCTCACTGAGTAACTACCTTTGACTGACCACTCTTTTATAGTGCCTGATAACTTGTTTCCCAAAATTATCTGAGAATCACCTTTAGAATAGCATACCATGACCTTATGGGAAATGCTAAAAAAATTTTCTTATTTGCTGACTCTAATTAGTATATTTCTGTTTAATTTTTGGGAATCCTGGCAACAAATTTCTACAGAGAATGGGTTCCTAAGTAGCAGCTTAGAAAAATCTCCATAAACACTTCATTTGATATTCTCATATTTTACATTGGTGCAAGCATTTTGTACACCCCAGGGATGTGAAATGTCCTATAAGAAATGCGGTGAGCTGCCAGTCAATGCCCTGCAGGGGGGATTTATGAAATGAAATCCTGCAAATGTTGTTTGTTTCTTTTCAGCCCAGACTGCATGAATTATTTGAACTAAATCGGGGGATGGATGAAGGAGTGCAGGAAGCTAATACACAGCTCTGCACCCCCATGGATGCCGAATAAATACTTGTGGCCTGAAAGACTACTCACTACAAAAGTCTAAAACATTTGAGATATTGGTTTTATGTGGCTCCTATAGTTGTTGGGTTTTTTTTTAACAATTACCCCAATTATCATCACCATCCTTCTTAAGTGAAAGCCAGACTCGCCTCCTTGAACTGCTTTTCTCCCTCCCACCAGGAGAGAGACTGCATGTGAGGTCCAGGTGCTTTATTCTGACTGGATTTACCTTCCAAGACAGAAGAAAGGTTAGTCTCAGGAGGTGGAAGGAGCTAGACTGACTGGGGAAGCATCATGCTTTCATGGAAAAAGCCTGATCTTCTAAGGGCCTGAGTTTTACTCGAAGCTCTTCTGCTTTCTAATTGTGTGACTTGGGCAAGATTGCTTTACTTCTCAGAGACTCCACTTTCTCATCTCTAATAAGGAGGAAATATCATGAGCATTAAATAAGATGGAGTTTTTAAGATACCTGGTACATAGTAAGCATATCACTTACTAAATACTAGCTACCTTTGTTTTCATTTTTGATGAAGCAGTAAAACGAAACAGTATCATATCCTGAATATATACTATTAGATACCTGGGAGATTTTACATCATTAGTTGCCACTTAAAGACCTTTTTGACCTTTTTTTTTTCCTAACAGTAGTTATCATAAAACAACCCAGTAGTGTTCCCTTTTCACTCAGTGGCTGTACACATAGTTTGATTGAAAACTAACATCCTCTTTTTCAGCTGCCTTATTCTCCAGGAATCTATATAGTACATTGCCTCAGATTATCTCACTAATTACTTAAATCCTGTTATCTAAATATGAGTTGTAAAATCATCATCTACTTCTAGATACGAAGAGTAATATAGAATGTAAATATATGGTCAAAAGAATTTATCTTCACCGTACATTTTATTCTATATGTCTAGGGATATAGCTGGACTCAAGTAGGATTATTATTATTCTCAAAAAGCCTGTACTGGAGTTCCCTGGTGGTGCAGTGGTTAAGAATCCGTCTGCCAATGCAGGGGACACAGTCCGATCCCTGGTCTGAGAAGATACCATTATGACGCAGAGCAACTAAGCCCGTGCACCACAACTACTGAGCCTGCGCTCTAGAGTCCGTGAGCCACAACTACTGAGCCCGCGCACCACAACTACTGAAGCCTGCACACCTAGAGCCCGTGCTCTGCAGCAAGAGAAGCCACCGCAATGAGAAGCCCGCGCATTGCAACAAAGAGTAGCCCCCGCTCGCTGCAACTAGAGAAAGCCTGTGCACAGCAACGAAGACCCAATGCAGCCAAAAATAAACAAATAAATTAATATCAAAAAAATAAGCCTGTACTACCTGGAATTAATGTTGAAGCTATCTATTTTCAAAAACTAGGCAAAATGAAATACTCTTTACAATTCCTCTTGGGCCATTCTATTTCATTATTTTTAATATAGTGGCAGGTGTTTTAATCTGCAAAGAGCAAAACTTATCTTAAACAGTGAAATGTGTTTCTTTAGAGTTGTAGAGAATGTTTCATCCAGAGAGGCAGAATAAGCTTTTCTATTTACTTTTGTGAAAAAGTGTGTGTATGTGTGCGTGTACGTGTATGGTGTCTACCAGACCAATTACACTTCAAGTATAAAAACTCAATATTTCTGTCAGTCATCCCAATGTTCCATTTTAGAGAGCTCCAAACTTCTATATATTTGACTTTAACTAGATCACTGTTTTCCAAAGTGGTAAGTGAGGTATTAGTGGTGTACAGGTAAAAATTTATTTTATTATTTATTTATTTTGGTATGCTTTCAGAAGCTTAATTACAATATTAAATTATGATATAAAGTTTTAACTTTTAAACATACTAAAACATACCAAACATGTGTAAAAGAAACACAGCTTAAAAACAGACATTCCCTTTTTTACCTGCTTTGCAAAATAAAAAAATTTGATAGATATATGAATATATACATTGTGTATCAATGTACCCAAGAGTGTGGAAGAGGATTTACAAAAGGGAGGTGAAAAGGAAAATAAATTATCTATTATTGCTTTTTATAAAATTTTAGCTTTTCTAAATTCAAAACTAAAATCTGAGGCTATTTGGTGCTTTAGTTGATTCCTTGAACTTGTGCGGGCTGGATGAAAAATAGAGAAGACTGAATCAAATACAAGTATTTTATGTACACGATAAAAATATCTAGGTTTTTAAAAAGAATTTAGATGACTGAATAAATTTTTTAAGTCGTTTCCAGGACTCTTGGATTTGGAAGCAAAGACTTCTTATGAGAAGATGAGGAAGTTAAGAGTCTGTTTATGCAAGTCGGCATTAAATGCTCAATTCTAGTGCCCCATGTCAATGCAAGCACTGCTGGAGCAAGTGATCAAGGGAGAGAGTGGTAGGAAATGAATTGGGAGATAACGCCAGAGGTCAGGTCTTCTGGGCCTTACAGGCTACGTAAAATATTTTCGACTTCATTCTAAGTGTAATATGCAATCACTGGAGGTTTTTATTTTTAAGCATGTCATTTCTAATGTGACCTGATATGAATTTATAAATTACAGAAGTCTATAATAGCCATTTTCTAACTATCTATGGTATCTCTTATTCTTTATAGCAAAGAGTATTTTGCTTTTTATAACATGTATTATTCTAATTTTTAGACTACAAAAGTAATTTTTGTTTTTCTTCCTGTAGAAAATTGAGAAAAAATATTTAAAAAGGAAATAAGTGCATCTGTTGGCATTTTATGGCCAACAAGCCTGTTTTTTGTAAATCAAGTTTTATTGGAACACAGCGATCTATGGCTGCTTTCCACACCACAACAGCAGAGTCTAGTAGTTGTGACAGAAACTCTATGGTCTGCAAAGCCTGAAATGTTTACATTAGCTGACACTTTACAGAAGTTTGATGACCTTTGTTCTAACCCTCTGAAATAATGTTAATTTATTAGTATATTTTCAAAGGTATATTCTAGACATATTTTTAAAGAGTCAAGACCAGACTATACTGTTATATATTTTTCTGAGTTCATTTACCACTATACCATCAGCGTTTTCACATATAATTAACATTCATTACGAAGGATAGAGGCCAACATTTTTTTTTTTTTTTTTTTTTTTTTTTTTTTGCGGTACGTGGGCCTCTCACTGTTGTGGCATCTCCCGTTGCGGAGCAACAGGCTCCGGACGCGCAGGCTCAGCGGCCATGGCTCACGGGCCCAGCAGCTCCACGGCATGTGGGATCCTCCCGGACCGGGGCACGAACCCGCGTCCCCTGCATCGGCAGGCAGACTCTCAACCACTGCGCCACCAGGGAAGCCCAAGGCCAACATTTTTAATGCCTGTATATATTCTACCTTATAAATATGCTATCATCTATTTAAATAATTCCTTATTTGTTCCCCTATTTTCTGACATTTAGTTTTAAAAAAATTTATTCATCAGTAATGCTATGGTGAATATTTTTGTTTATAATCGTTTGCATTTTTATCATTTCCTTAGGCTAGGTTCCTTAAGGTAAAATTATAGAATCAAAGGGTATCAACATTTTTAAGACTCCTGATAAATATACTGAGGTTTTAAATCATTGTTCCCCAAAACTCTGGGCCTCTGCAAGGTTGTATAACAACTTTTGGGTAAACTACAACAGTGGAGATTGGGGCTTCCCTGGTGGTGCAGTGGTTAAGAATCCGCCTACCAATACAGGTTCAAGCCCTGGTCCAGGAAGATCCCACATGCTGCAGAGCAATTAAGCCGGTGCACCACAACTACTGAGCCTGCGCTCTAGAGCCTGTGAGCCACAACTACTGAGCCCATGCACCACAACTACTGAAGCCCGTGCACCTAGAGCTTGTGCTCCATGACAAAAGAAGCCACCACAATGAGAAGCCGGCACACTACAACAAAGAGTAGCCCCCGCTCACCGCAACTAGAGAAGGCCCACGCGCAGCAACAAAGACCCAACACGGCCAAAAATAAATAAATAAAAATAAATAAATTTATTTTTAAAAAATGAAGATTGCTTTGGAGTGTCTTGGAGAAATTACTAATTTTTTCATATTTTAAATGTGAGTGAGGATAATTATAAACATAACTAATCTTTATTTTGGATAGAACATTGTTCTAAGTGATTTACATATATTAACTCATTTAATCCCCATAACAACCCTTTGGGATAGGTTTTATTACCCCTATTTTAGAGGTGGAACCAGGATTAAAACCTAGATCGTGTGATACCAGAGTTCTTGCATTTAACCCCTATACTAAACTGCTGCTTGAGTATTCCTGTATCTTGTTCATTTTTCTTTTCATATTCACTCCTGTCATATTCCACTACTATCAAGAATTATGTTCTGTGTTAACCTTCTAGGAAATATGTTTTGACTCTAAAGATCTCTGACTTCAAAAAGTTGGAAACCCATTGATATCAAGGACTGCATCCTGTTGGCAATAGAATTATTATTAATTTGTATTAGATATTTATCCCTCCATTCCCCTGGGCTTTCTCTGTGTTTGTTCCCTCATTTTCTCATCTCTCAGAATTTTGTCTTGTCAACATTGATCTCTAAAGTTTAAAGTTTACATATCATGCTGTTATTGAAAAAACAGTCTGGTGTCATTCCGAATTATTATTACCACCATGAACACAGAGACAGGCAGAAGTGGCTTCCGGAAGTTCAAGGAAAATTTTCTCTCCTATAATTTTTTTAAAAGATAAATGCAGACACAACTTTGGTTTGATGTTATAATTACTTCTTTTGGGTTTCCAGCTATTTTTAAAACAAATTTACACCATTTGTGCTTGTGTGAAGCCTCAAGGATAATGTTCAAGAGATCCTCCAATTATTTTTCCAATAGGTAAGCCCTACCTCTTAATTGTTTTAATTAGCAAACCTATGAAAATTAATTAAAACTGGCATCATACTTCCAAAATTACATACCACTGACTACTGAACATAAAAATCTTAATCAAGACGTTCAAAAGTTTGACTCCAACTTGTTTTAATTGTCTAATATGCTTGCTTGAGGGGTAAAATAATTAAAACAATAAGGTGAGTAAAAAGAAGATGCCTGGGCTTCCCTGGTGGTGCAGTGGTTGAGAGTCCGCCTGCCGACGCAGGGGACACGGGTTCGTGCCCCGGTCCGGGAAGATCCCACATGCCGCAGAGCGGCTAGGCCCGTGAGCCATGGCCGCTGAGCCTGCACGTCCGGAGCCTGTGCTCCGCAACGGGAGAGGCCACAACAGTGAGAGGCCCGCGTACCACAAAAAAATAAAAAAATAAAATAAAAAAATAAAAAGAAGATGCCTTCTTCTTGTAGGGAGTCTACAAGACCTTTTAAATGGATGCTTCAAAAAGTAATAATGATAGGGACTTCCCTGGTGGCACAGTGGTTAAGAATCCACCTGCCAATGCAGGGGACACGGGTTCAAGCCCTGGTCCAGGAAGATCCCACATGCCATGGAGCAAGTAAGCCCGTGTGCCACAATTACTGACCCTGCACTCTAGAGCCCACAAGCCACAACTACTGAGCCTGCGTTCCACAACTACTGAAGCCTGTGCACCTAGAGCCTGTGCTCCGCAACAAGAGAAGCCACCACAATGAGAAGCCCGTGCACCGCAATGAAGAGTAGCCCCCTCTTGACACAACTAGAGAAGGCCCGCGCGCAGCAACGAAGACCCAATGCAGCCAAAAATAAATAAATAAATAATTTTTTTTTTTTTAAAAAAGTAATGATGATGATGTGGCCAGTTTCTTTTTCATTCTACCAAGATAAAGAGTTTTTCAGTAGAGGTGCCTATCCTGATGAGGGGGAAGCAATTCAGTCGCAGCGAGTTCCTGGCAGCTTTGTATGGAGATGAAATGTGAGGGCAGCCTAGGAAGGGGCATCAACTGGGGTTCAGACAGAGCAAGGAAGGGAAAAGAAAGAGAAGCACATGGTCTGCCTGTCAGGAGAGTAAATTGCTTCTCCTACTAAGTGCCAAACCCACAGTTAACATCATACTCAACAGTGAAAAGCTGAAAGCATTCCCTCTAAGATCAGGAGCAAGACAAGGATGCCCACCCTCGCCACTATTACTAACATAGTTTTGGAAGTCCTAGCCACAGCAATCAGAGAAGGAAAGGTAATAAAAGAATCCAAATTAGAAAGGAAGAAGTAAAACTGTCACTGTTTGCAGATGACATGGTACTGTATGTAGAAAATCCTAACAATGCCACCAGAAAACTATCAGAGCTCATCAATGAATTCAGTAAAGTTGTAGGATACAAAATTAATATTCAGAAATCTGTTGAATTTCTATACACTAATAATGCACTATCAGAAAGAGAAATTAAGGAAACAATCCCATTTACCATGGCATCAAAAAGAATAAAATACCTAGGAATAAACTACCTAAGGAGGCAAAAGACCTGTACTCCAAAAACTGTAAGATGCTGATGAAAGAAACTGAAGGTGACACAAACAGATGGAAAGATATACCATGTGCTTGGATTGGAAGAATCAATATTGTTAAAATGACCATACTACCCAAAGCAATCTAAAGATTCGATGCAATCCCTATCAAGTTACCAATGGCATTTTTCACAGAACTAGCACAAAAAAAATTTTAATTTGCATGGAAACACAAAAGACCCCGAACAGACAAAACAATCTTGAGAAAGAAGAACAGAGCTGGAGGAATCATGCTCCCTGGCTTCAGACTATACTACAAAGCTACACTAATCAAAACACTATGGTACTGGCACAAAAACAGACACTAGATCAATGGAACAGAATAGAAAGTTCAGAAATAAACCCACACACTTACAGTCAATTAATCTCTGACAAAGAAGGCAAGAATACACAATGGAGAAAAGACAATCTTTTCAATAAGTAGTGCTGGAAAAACTGGACAGCTACATGTAAAAGAATTAGAACATTCTCTAACACCATTTACAAAAATAAATTCAAAATGGATTAAAGACCTAAATGTAAGACCAGATACTATAAAACTCTTAGAGGAAACCATAGGCAGAACACTCTTTGACATAAATTGCAGCAATATTTTTTTTTGGATCCATCTCCTACAGCAATGAAAACAAAAGCCAAAATAAATGAATGGGACCTAATTAAACTTAAAAACTTTTGCACAGCAAAAGAAACCATAAACAAAACAAAAAGACAATCTATGGAATGGGAGAAAATATTTGCAAATGATGCAATAGACAGGGGTTAATTTCCAAAATACACGAACAGCTCATACACCTCAATATCAAAAAAACAAAAACAAAAAACAATCAAAAAATGGGCAGAAGACCTAAATAGACATTTCTCCAAAGAAGACATACAGATGGTCATCAGGCACATGAAAAGATGCTCCACATCACCAATTATTAGAGAAATGCAAATCAAAACCACAATGAGATATCACCTCACACTCGTCAGAATGGCCATCATCATAAAGTCTACAAATAATAAGTGCTGGAGAGGGTGTGGAGAAAAGGGATTTGCTAAAATACACTGTTTTAGTGTATTTATTTGGTAAATACACTATTTACCAAATACACTGTTGGTGGGAATGCAAAATTGGCGCAGCCACTACAGAAAAGTCTGGAGGTTCCTTAAAAAACGAAAAATAGAGTTACCATATGATCCAGCAATCCCACTCCTGGGCATATATCCAGAAAAAACAAAAACTCTAATTCAAAAAGATACATGCACCCTAGTGTTCACAGCAGCACTATTTACAGTAGCCAAGACATGGAAGCAACCTAGACGTCCATCAACAAATGAACAGATAAAGAAGATCTGGGGTGTGTGTGTGTGTGTGTGTGTGTGAGAGAGATGGAATATTATTCAGCCATAAAAAAGAATGAAGTCATGCCATTTGCAGCAACATGGATGGAGTAAGTGATTATCATACTAAGTGAAATAAGTCAGACAAAGACAAATATCATACCACTTATATGTGGAATCTAAAAAAATGATACAAATGAACTTATATGCAAAACAGAAATAGACTCACAGACATAGAAAACAAATTTATGGTTACCAAAGGGGAAAAAAGGGGAGGGATAAATTAGGAATTGGGGATTAGCAGATACACAATACTATATATAAAATAGATAAAGAGCAAGGACCTACTGTATAGCACAGGGAACTATATTTAATATCTTGTAATAACATATAATGGAAAAGAATCTGAAAAAGTAAATATATATATTTAATTCATATATATATTTATATCTGAATCACTTTGTTTTACACCTGAAACATTGTAAATCAAGTATACCTCAATAAAAAAAAATATATGACAGATCCAATTTCTCTGCATCCAAAATAAAATAAAAATTGGTGATCTGCATAGAATAAACTAAAACTGTTCTGCAAAGAAAGCAGCATTTTCTTAAGAGCTAATGCTTGCCTATGCAAATTGGATGATTCCTCAAACATATTTTCAGTAATCGCCTTTATAAAAAAAAATCACTACCCCTACTATTTTCCCTACTTTTATTCGAGGAATACAAATATATCTTTCCACAATCTTCCCACCTGATTTAATGTTTCAGAGCTAAGCACTTTCTCCTGTTATGTATGTATTATGTAGTTTATTTGTAATATATCTCTCTTATTGCAGGTAAAGACGTGCAAAGTAGAGGAAATGGTGATATGAATACTTTGGGCCATTTGGTTTGGAAAGTTTCCTTGCCATACTAGCCTTCATCCTTATTATTCTTCAAGCATCATGAATGCATATTCTTGGATTTTTCTCTGGATTCTCCAGAAGTCTAGTAGTACATTTAGTATATTTTTCACCATTGGCATATGTATCTGTATCATGTATGCTGCAGCAATAGACTTTAATCAGTGATACAAATGCATTTTCATTATCATATTTATAATTTTATTTTGGAGTTCTTAAAACCTCTCTACAGAACCCTCGGTTCCAGAAAACCATAGCTGTAGGAAATGGATAGTCATTAAAGGTGAGGGACATAGACAGATCTGCATTTTAAATGGAGGATGGTTAAAGAGGGAACATATTATTAGAACCCAAGAGATCTGTTAGAAGATTATTGTAACAGACAATGGAGGGTTGAACTTCAAGATATGAATTAGAAAAGAT
This sequence comes from Tursiops truncatus, assembly GCF_011762595.2. Classification (NCBI taxonomy): domain Eukaryota; kingdom Metazoa; phylum Chordata; class Mammalia; order Artiodactyla; family Delphinidae; genus Tursiops; species Tursiops truncatus. Next base: position 58,630,172 of record NC_047037.1, read on the forward strand.
GCAATATTTGAGAAGTAAAATTAATAAAAATAGACAATTATTAGTTATCAGAATTGAGAAAGATGAAGAGATCATTGATAGCTTCTTGCTTTGGAGACCACTGTAATTAATGGGGAGTGTGGTAAAGACAGACAGGAACCTGAAGACAGGGGAGCATGTTTACATTGATTCACAGTGAAGCAGATAAAGAATTTGATTTTAAACACTGTTAAGCTGAGGTACTGAATGTCCAGTGGACAGCTAAATACAGATCTAGAATTCAAGAGAAAGACTAGGGCTGGGTTTGAATTTGACAACAAATTTGATAAAGACATGGGAGTGATGGCCAAGGAGAAAGTGGAGACTGAATAGAGAAGAGGGCTAAGGGCAAATTCTGGGGACCGTGACCTGTTATGGAGCATGTTGGGGAAAGAGCTACTGAAAAGTCAAGTACTCTAAGTCAAGCAGGGAAGAGTTAACATTATAGAAGTATGCAAAATAGAGGCACGGAATTAAGGAGAGAGCCAGTACTAGGCCACAGAGAATGCATTTTTTTCTCATTCCGTTTTTTCCTCTTCTAAATCTCTATGCACCTTTACCTTCTGCCATCTCTTATCCAAAAAATGAAAAAAAAAATTAAAGCCTTAGTGAATGATTTTACTCCTGTTTCACAAAGAAGTTTGATGTCATCGGGTATGACCTATTTCATATTCTTTACCTTCACAAACCATTCTTCCACATAAATCCTTCTTTCTTTTCTTTTTCCACTCCTAAGGCAACTCTGAGTCCTTTTACTTCTTTCCTACTCCTGACTTTGTTCTTTTATCTCATGATAGCTCCTTTTCCCCACTTCTTCAACAAATTCAGTCTCCTGAAGGCTTCTTCCTTTAGTCCTTAAAATATGAATACTTCTGTCCTTACACTGGCTTCTTAGAGCCTGCTGCTCCCAATCACTGCCCTCCTTCCTTCTTTCTCAACCAGTCTTTATATATATATATATATATATATATATATATATATATATATATATATACACACACACATACATTTATTTATTTTTGGCTGCGTTGGGTCTTCGTTGCTTTGCGCGAGCTTTCTCTAGTTGCTGAGAGTGGGGGTTACTCTTCTTTGTAGTGCGCGGGCTTCTCATTGCATTGGCTTCTCTTGCGTACAGCACGGGCTCTAGGCATGTGGGCTTCTGTAGTTGTGACACACAGGCTCAGTAGTTGTGGCGCACGGGTTTAGCTGCTTCACAGCATGTGGGATTTTCCCAGACCAGGGCTCAAACCCGTGACCTCTGCATTGGCAGGCGGATTCTTAACCACTGTGCCACCAGGGAAGTCCCCCAACCAGTCTTGAAAGATATTTTTTATACCTACTGCCCCTCTTTCTTCTCCTCCCATTCTCTTCTGAATCTCCAGAGTCGGACTTTTCCTCTGCCCCAGTATTAAATTCCTCAGTCAAAAGTTATCAATGACTTCCTTCTAGCCAACTCCTTTGTCCTTTTTTTAAGATCAGCCCAATCAATTGCAGGCTTCATTTGACATTGCTGATTGGTCAGCCTGTCTTCAAGTTTTTATGCCACTGTGTAGTCCATGTTCTCTTCCTGTCTCTCTGCCAGGTTTCTTTCTCCTCTGGCAGTGTTTCTTCCTCCTCCTAATTCAAACTGTGGGTATTCCCTGAGTTGCTGACCTTGTGGTTCTTTTCTCACTGTACATGCTATGTTCCCTCAGACCACTCATCTACTCTGCTAGTTTACACTGCCATTTCTATTACAATGGCTCTCAAGTCTGTATCTCCTGTCCTGGCAGACTGATTACTTCTGCACTCCCATCCCTCTCAAGCCATCTGTGAATTAAAAGTGAAGACTCCATGCTGAAGACAGAGGATGCAGCTGGTCCAGGACAATACTTTGAGAATCGCTAGCTTACAACAATGGTTCTTAAACTTAGTTGCACATCAGAATCACTAGAATAGCTTTTTAAAAAATTACTGCTACTCAGAACCCACTACATACCTATTAAACCAGAATATCTTATGGTAGGCTCCCCCTGTTAATTCTAATATGAAATCATGGTTAAGATCCACTTGCTTAGAAATAAAGAGAAGTACTCCCTCCCTATCCCTGCCCTCCCCCCCAAAAATCCAGCAGCTTTGGGCAGAGTTTTTTAATCTTCAACCCCATGGTTTCCAAAAACGTCCATAAATTCCATGAAATAATACATAAAAAGGTTGTGTGTAACTGAGGAGGGAGCCTTCAACATACTCTCAAAAGGGTCCATGACTGTCTCCCCCAAATCAAAAATCACTAAAGAAGCTGATTCTCAGGCACAGCTGCCTGCACAATCTCTTACATCTCACACACACCACCACCGCATGTATTTCTAAATCCCTTCTCTTCATACGTTGAAGCTTCTATGGAAAATAACTGTTTTACTTACATGGCTTCAAGGCCTGAAATTTTAAACCTTACATATTCACTTAGGCTGAGTAATTTTTTCAAAATGCTTACATGAAAGAAGAATCCAACATCTATCCATCATTCACGTGTTAGCAAGAACTGCTTCAACTTCAGTGTAGTTTTATACTCCCACATGTCCTAAAGTAATAGCTATTTTGACTAGGCAGAGAAAGATGTATGAAGAACTTTGAAGGTCTAAGTAGGGGTCCACAGAGAATTTTTTAAAAATTAAGACACTGAGAACCTGAAACATTGAGGAAGACCTCTGGGTCAGTAGGAAATGTGTGAAGAAAGAAAACTCAGAATACACAAAGAAAAATTTTTAGCAATGATATTCCAGACTGGTTGTGTGATGAAGAAATAGGAAACTTTCCTCCTTTTTTATTTTCCTCCCCCATATTTTTCCCTTACAGACTCCCAAGGTTATTAACTGAGGAATAATACCATCTGCACTGTCAGAGTCAGTTTTGAACAACGTAAAGTGTAGAGCCAGATAGGACTGGCTCCAGTCACAGCTGTGCTATTACTGACCAGGTAACCTTGAGAGATTCAGTTAACCTCTCTAAGTCTAAGCTTTCTATTTGTAAAATGACAGTGATAATAACTACTTAATAAGGTAATCCTGAGAACTAAATTTATGTGAAGAACTTATTACAGGGTTCAAACTAGCAAATATTCAATAAATGGCTGTGTTATCACAACTTGGCAAGGTTACGGACCAAGCAGGCAATTTGTAGACTGATCTAAAAATGCAACTATGTTTCTATGGGAAATTTCCATATTCCAAGCAATTGCCTTTGATACGGTCCTCATTACACAAACATTTAAATGCTAACTTTAAAAATTCAGTTTATTGGGCTTCCCTAGTGGCGCAGTGGTTGAGAGTCCGCCTGCAGATGCACGGGACATGGGTTCGTGTCCCAGTCCGGGAAGATCCCACATGCCGTGGAGTGGCTGGGCCCGTGAGCCATGGCCACTGAGCCTGTGCGCCCGGAGCCTGTGCTCTGCAACAGGAGAGGCCACAACAGTGAGAGGCCTGTGTACCGCAAAAAAAAAAAAAAAAAAAAAAAATCAGTTTATTTACATATATACAATGGAATATTACTCAGCCATTAAAAAGAATGAAATAATGCCATTTGCAGGAACATGGATGGACCTAGAGATTGTCATACTGAGTGAAGCAACTCAGACAGAGAAAGAGAAATATCATATGATATCACTTATATGCAGAATCTTTAAAAAAAAAAGATACAAATGAACTTATTTACAAAACAGAAACAAACTCAGACTCAGAGAACAAACTTACGGTTACCAGGGGGAAAGGGTGGGGGGAGGGATAGTTAGGGAGTTTGGGATTGACCAAAAAAAAAAAATTGCATATCACTATATTTTACACCTGTGACTTACATAATATTATACATCAACTATACATCAATAAAAAAGAAAGAAGAAAATTCAGTTAACTTTTTAAAGGAATTGCTGATCTTTCCAACTGCCAATCCTTTTTACTTATTCAGCTACCATCTTAATCTCACAACTAATATAAACTCCACTCTAAATTGAGAGTTCCTTAGGACTGTGTCTTTATTGAATAATCATTTATTGAGCATCTATATACCAGTAACTGGATAGAAAAATGTGCATACAATACAGTTTCTTTCCTAAATTCTACTTAGGGAAAATGACATCCAAATACAATCCAATACAATGTGTATTATAATAAACGTGTGCCAAGAAGTATGGGGCATAGTAGAAGAAGATATTCATTTTATTTGAATTGATAAGGAAATCTTAGTAAAGGGGGTGACATTCAAACTGGGCCAAATGTGCATTGAAGTCAATATTAAATGAAACACATTAGGGAATAGAAAGAAATATGTGAGCTGCTACTGCAGGGAAAGATTCATAAGTGGACTATGATTTATTTGGACCCTGAATTCAGAAGATAAGCATAAAAGATGGAACAGCTTGGTATGCATGTAATAGTAAGATATACTATTATTAAATAGTTAGCTTGTTGATGGGAAATATTGGAGAGGTACTACCTTGGAAATAGATTTTGCAGTGCCCTACTAACCAGCAAGGAAGTTCCCTGGACTTGAAAGTTCTAACAACTTCATGCCATATGCAAGAAAAAGAAGCACTGTAGATTCTAAAACCAAGGTGTGTGTAACATGGTAAAAGTAGAGCTGGAGAAAGGTTATTTCAACAGTGACGTTGTGGCTAAAGATGGCAGATCAGATCATGTCGAAAGCAGTTTTGTTAACGCTGGTATGACCTGCTATAGATCTAGACTAGTACGTAGGTCTTTGGAGAGCAAAGGTAAAGAAATAAAAGTGACATTTCATGAATTTTATCTGGGATATTTGAATAATAATATCATCGACAAATATAGCAAAGGTAACAGGGAAGATGATAAATTGTTTTTTTAGTAAACAAAATTTATTTAGTGCTGTCAATATGCCAAGTATCACGTGACAATATCTAATGCTGTCATATATGTGTTATCTATATAATGTGTACATTATGTTTCATTCAGCAGCTATTTCCTCCTGTATATCTCATTTCTCCAAATAAATTATCCATTTCTGCTGGGCAAGATCTTATCTCATGTTTCTTACACATTGTGGAGCTTACCACTATAAAGGACATAAAGTCAGCATTTAATAAAATCTTATTGTTTGATTAAATATCTGAAGCCAGAATTATCAGAACACTAGCCCAAGTCCTAGGTGGAGTTGGCAGTGAATAAAGGAATCTACTTTCCTTTATTGCTATTTAACTTCCTAACAGTGATAGAGTGGAAGAAGTTCCAAACAGTGCCCAGTCATTCTAGACAATAAAACTCTAGTTCAGTTTACCTTGTATTATTCAGTAGAACAAATTTTATGGATCTAAGACATCAAGGGAAATAGTGAGAAATCGTGTTTCCTGTCTGTTTGGGTGTGTTTTTTACTTTGAAAACGTGGTCTTAGAGAGGGGTGGGAGCAGAATAAGAGAGTAAATCAGTCCCATCTTTCATAGCAGCATATTTACTTCATCAAAAAAAATTAATTAATTAATTGGGATAGAAAAAGAAGTTTGAATACCTTTCCTTGACAGGATTCAGGACTTTGATGTGAGAAATAAAATACACATTTACAGTAAGTTTAGATTTGGTGGTGGAATTTAAAGCCCTTGTCCATCAACATATCATAATGGATGAATGTGACACTTGCATAATAGCACTTGTTTGAGCACTTTTAGAAAGAGCAAGGTCGTCTTTGCAGTGTAGTAAGGGAGTTTAAAATTTTAAGGATGTTTTCTTTTCAATGAGAAATAACACCTACTCAAAATAAGTTGGAGATTCGTGTTCAGAATCTATGTTGTCAGCCTGATGTTCAGGAATGGTTACAGAAGGAAAGAGAATCTCAAGGTCACTGGGAATAGTCTTTAGAGTATTCTTATAGGGCTTATCTGTGCTCACACGCCTAATTTTTTTCCAAGTGCAAAGAATGGCCACTTGCTTGAGACAGGCCCAGTGCCATCCTTTATTCAAGTTCCTTTATACTCCTCTTTTTAAAGAAGCTGTCAAGTTCTTTTTTTGCAGCTGACAGAAAAGGCCAAATCTACGTACAGGAAGGGAGGCGCAAAAAGAAACTTTTTTGTGTTGATGTTTTACTAAGTGAGCTAAGGAGAATTTTAGAATCATGTAATTTACTCTGGAGGCATTTACTGTACATAGCTATAGTGATGGTAATTTCTTTCATTGTTGAAGTGAAAAGATAACCATCAATCAGTTGTCAATTGGTCAATTGCAGAAGTGATGAAAAGAAAACTGGTAGGAACAATCACTTCTGTGGCTACCTAGACCATTTGGAGGCTCAAGAAAAGTATGGGAACTGGATTGCATCTTAAAAAGGGATTGGACCAGATTTTCAAAAAGGTTAATAGGCATAAATTCCTTGCAAAGAATGGCTTTGCAGTTAAACATAATCAGGAAATGCATTTTAAAAAATGAAAAATTAAAAGACATGGGGTTAAAAAAAGTTTTAAAAAATTTACTAGATATCAGGTAAGTATGCCCCCCTAATCTTGAAGTTCAGTGTGTTCTTAATGGAAAAAATAAATTAGTATACTAATAACCCAACACATGTATTTTAGAACAAATTAATGAAAATTACTTTGTACTCAGTCCTTAGTCTCAATATTGGGCACTTTGAAATAAATAACTTTCCAGGTATTTATCATAAGAAATTGAAAGTCCAAGTTAATTTTGAACACTGTTATTAAGCAAATATCTACAAATATTTTAATTTTTTAAACCTATGGAAGCTCACATAAAGGTTAAGATAAGTTTAAAAATCATTAACTTGCATAAAAGGCAAATGGTACTTTGGGATTTAGTGTTACAAGCAAGATTTCATTTTAATTTATCCTATTTACCTAAGAATAGCAATGTTACTGATTTATTCTGAGTTTCCCCACACACACAGTGATTTTTTTTTTTACTGTGGTAGGTAATAAAAAGGATTACAGGCCCCCAGAAGGATGAGATATCATCAGTTTGTAATCCAGCCCATGGTTTCCTAGATACCGTATTGTCTGTTCTGTTCCGCTATGTGAAAAATGTTGAATATCAACAATGGGTTTCAGTGCTGTATTGTTGAGTTTTGTATGAACTAATCTAGCTTCACTAAGGAAAAAAAAAAAAAAAGAAAGAAAGAAAAGAAAAGAAAGAAAGAAGAAAAAAAGAAAAAAAAAGAACCACAGCTTTGGACAAAAGTCTATAGCCAGTGCATTTGAAACTCCCCTTGCACAAGGGCTGACTGTAGCTGGGGAAAGACAGTTTACTCATTTGCTCTCTCCTTTCATATAGTCAGCTGGCCCTCTTCTCAGGTGTAGATCACCAATTATCATTTCACCTGTTTTGATTCTCTGATGAGGAAAGTCCCAGGACTTATCAGCTGGGATAGGCCTCATTTACAAGACAGCTCTGTTCAGTATTTGGAAGGTAAGCTATTTGTACAACTTCTCTGCTGTAGTGTGCTGGCCTAGCTCTAGAACTTTTGCAGCATATCACTTATGTTTAACTTTCACTTTTTCTTCTCTTTTCTTCTTTTGGAGAAAGAAAGCCTGACAGGTTTCTCCGGAAAAGTGACCATCCATGGAATGAATGAAACGTTCTCTTTCTATTCCAGTAAGTAATTGACTTGTAACTAAAAATTGAACTGGCTGCTATGTCAACTGCAATGTGAGCTGTTGCTCACACAGGTGTTGCTTACTCTTTAGCCTGGAAAGAAAAGGGGCTTAACCTGTGATTAAATTTCAAGTCAATTGACCTCAACATGATAGTACATAGTTCTTACCTGCCTACCGAATGGCCTGAGTCTCATTTTGACCCTGATTCGGGCACCTGCGCTTTTAATGTTTAGTGTAGCTAAGGCTAGAGTTGCTCTTTTGGTTAGAAATAAAGTGGGTGGAGAACAGTTCTAAGCAAATAACAAATGATGGTTAGCCAACTAAGTCTTTAATCCAGTGCTCAATGTGTTCTATTTTTTTAATGCATTAACTATAAGTTCATGTAAATTATTATTCAAACTTTTATTTTAAAAGGTATAGATTCATGGGCAACCATTTTATTACTAAAGATACACAGTAAATCCAAATCGGTGAGTTATAAACAAAGGATGTGAGAATTATGATGCTTTCAAATGCTTAAGTTTGATTACATAACCTATCACAGGCTTTCTAAATAAGCCTTGCACTTTAATGATTTTTTTAGCCTTAGGAATTAAATAGCAGCATTGTTTTTCCTGGTTTCTGTAAATAAATGAAAGACTGTTTAACTTTAGCAAAATGACCCTATTTGAGTTCTGGAGACAAACCTGTATCCACTTCCCAAAAGCAAAATAAAAATCAGTGACATCTAAAATTACCATTTACCCTTGAAGCTATTCTCCATTCATTTTATGTAAAATGGTTGCACGCTAAGAATTGGTCTGTAAGATGAGAACAGCCTGGACTGTTGTTTTTTCTTCCTCATTTCCTTTTTAACCTGAGAATTAGAAGAAAGTGCTGATGATGCTTGCTTAACCCTGCTTTTAGTGCCAGCCTGTGACCAGCTCTCTGTGAAACCATTTCTGACCCTCTGCTTGCAGTGGTGAGCCTGAATTTTTCCCCTTCCTTGCCCATCACTGTCAGTCAATTATAGGATTGAACTGAACCAGAAAATCTGGTACAGTCTGGTAATTAGTACAAAGGGTTTCCAGTCTAGTGTAAAGACGGGGATGCAAGAGCCCCAGCAGTCACAGAAATCGTTTTGATTGGCCATAGACATTGCTTTTTAGTGCTGCTCGGTGACTTCCTAAAGATATTGCCTCCTACCCTATAGGTCTTCTCCTTCAAGTACATTATGGACCTTTTATAAAGTCGTGTGTGTGTGTGTGTGTGTGTGTGTGTGTGTGTGTGTGTGTGTGTGTGTGTGTGTGTGTGTGTGTGTGTGTGTTTCTTTTTTTAGATCCAAATTCTCCCATTTTTAGTCTGTCATTTTTGCCTATCAAACAGACACATTTTGACTTGCCCAACAAAGAACCAAGTTATCAACACTCACAGAAACTGACATTTTTAATTCAGGCTTCATTATGTCTTTGAATTATGACAGTGAAGTACAAAGACATTTTAAGAGTTTTTTCATTATTTTTTTTTAATCCAGCATTGGGATGTTTATCTTTCTTTAGTGTTCATATTTCCTTTTCTACCTTTATTCTCAGTAATATATAATTAGCATTATCAAAACCATCAGCTATTATCCTTTATGACTTTTGACCTTTATTTTTTTAATATGTCTCAAGCTAGAGCACTCTCTAAAATAAGTAAAAACTCAGAGATTTTAATGAAATATTTTAGGGTTATAAAACAATGAAATAATTAAAAACATGAATCTCTTTTAAACATCAACATTACATTATTAGGCAAGTAACATATTATATGATAAAACTACAGTGACAAAATAAATTTCAGAAAAAAATTATTTTGTAAAGCAAACTTGCATTTGATGGTAAGTGCAATTTTATCATCTATATTTCATCACACATTTTTTTAACCACTACTATGGAGTTCCTGGCTTAATATCAATGCCAGTTTTGGGTAAATTATATATTTTTTGCAGAAGCAAACATCCTCTTTGATTATAGATGACAAAAACTCATTAGTCACACATTAAATACAACGAAAGTGTTTGGTAGCTTGTCAAAGTAACAAATTCCTGCCTTCAAAAAATAGATATATGTATATTTAAGGGTAAATTTAATGTCTGACACCCTGTACAAAACTGCAAAAGCAACAGTGCCCAAAATAACAGAAGCAAAAGAAAGAACAAGGTTTTTCATTTCCAAGAATGCTATCCTTAGCACAATCTGCATCATGGTTTTCATTGCATATGTGTTGTGAATCTTCTAAAGGACCATTTATTTACCCACGTCTTAATGGAGCTTTAAATATCTGTTTTATCCTATATACAATCTTAACAAAAGTAGTTATATGTTACTACGTCTGGTCCTGATTTTTACCTGTCTGACTTTGCTATTAAATTTCGAGAAGGTTAATATTGCTTTTGTAACCCCTGTCATGAGTAATATATTTTCCCAGTAAACATGTCATAATTTTAAAGGCTGTTCAAGAAGCAGTATTTCTGTTGAAATAGTTTTGCATTCATTTCTGTATTGTTTTTTAACCATAATATAGTGCATGCTTTGAAAAGAATACACATATTTATGTACTTAACACTTTTTGTTTTTAGCAAAACCTTGCTCATTAAGAACTAAAAGAGTCTTAGAAACTGTATAAATGGGCAACTTCTCAGTGACAATATTTGCATTCAATTTTAATTCACCATCAAGTCTATATCTTGAAATGTATCCATAAAGTGACTGAGGAAAGAGTACATTCTGGTAATATTTTTCTATTTTATTTTTTAACCTAAAATATATGTTGAAATTCAAAAGGTGCTTGCCACATGTGGTATGGCAGTATTCTATATTCTGTAATAGCTGAATGCTGTGTGAGTGTGTATAAAATTACAGGGGTTCACAGGCTTTAATATGGACACAAACATTCTTTTCTACCTCAGTCTTACTTCTAGTGGCAGGAGTAAGACTTGGGAAAAACTCTAAAGATTATCTAGCCTTGTGATTTTCAAACTGTGTTTCCTTGAGCTCTTAGGCTCTTTGGGGATACTTAGGGCCATGGGGGAAGGGAGGCCAAGTGGCCTCTTAGCTCTTGCCTTTATCTGCTGTGTCTATTAGAGTTCCATGTAGGATGGGATAACCATGCTGGAAGGAAAAGGTAAAAAATTACTGATGGAGCCTATCTTATAGATAAGGAAAGCAGGGTTTACTTAATGTGGCACTCTGAGTCAGTGACAATGTCAATTTTGTAACCCAGTCTCTTGTACCTTAGTCTTAAACCCACTCTACTAAACTACAATAAACTTTCCCTACACATTCATAGGTCTTTTTCTATAGTCATCCTAAGCAGTATTACTAAAAACACACACTAAGAGATCCATAGCTCAATGTTCAAAACCAAGATACTTACTGAGGATACAATAACATGTTGTAGCCGAAAATCGAGCCCTTTGTTTGGCAATACCATTAAATTTTTGGTGCATTGTTGTAGCCCTTAGGTAAAATATTGATTCATCTATTATTCAGTAAAGTAATATTTTAGGAGTATTTTTAAACTTTTAATTGTGGTAAAAAAAAAACAGAACATAAAATTCACCATCTTAACTATTTTTAATTGTAAAGTTCACTTCTGTTAACTATATTCACATTTTTGCTTGGAGGCGTTTTGCACAGTGGAAGAAATTAATTAGAACTTAAATTCAAAAGAAAGAGAATTAAAGAAAGTAAAGCTGAATTAAGATGCTACTTTTCTCAAAGTGTGTCTTATGCAATAGTACTACTATAAGATGTGCCAAGTAAAAGAGTAACATGGTCAAATAATCTTTGGAAATGTAGCATGTTACGTCCCTCTCTAGGAAATTTACAGTGAAAATCTGTACCTGAAAAACTCTGAGAAATCACACTGTAAAGATCTCTTTGAATTCTGTATAATATAGAGTATTCTAAACATTTTTCCACAGACTTTCCTCACCTATTCTGCATTTTTTAAAAACCTATTTTTATCCTTCAGAGCCAATGTTTTGTTGAATACATTTTGGGAAATTCTCTAATAGAACTTCTGCAGATTAAAGAAAAAGACCTGTAAGGTAATGTTTATACTATTTTTGTTAACTGGTTTTGTATTTACCAATCCTTTATCCTCATTTTGTTGACAGGATATTAATGGACATCCCATTAATTCAATCACTCAACAAATATTTTAGGCACAGTGCTAAATGCTAGGAGTACAGTAATGAGTAAATCAATCAGAGCCCCTGATCTTACAGAGCTTACAATCCAGGAAAGAAATCACAGCAAGTGGTCTAGTGTCTGAAAAAAAGAAAACAGAAATACAGGAAGCACAAGCAATTGTAGCTATCCCTGGCACTCACAGCTTATCTGGCTACGTTTGTTTTGTGTTCCCTAATTCTAAAATGAGAGAAGAGGGAAAGGAAAAAAAAAAAGCAGAACATCAATCTAGAAGTTTACAATCTGTTCTTTGAATAGAAATATGCCATATTTTCCTGAGGTCTACTTATGCATCAATTAGATCTATGGTAATTCTCTAATAATCCAAAGATGGGCTTCCATTGTTTAGAAAGAAGGAGATGGGAAGAAAAGGAAGGGAAGAAAAGAAAGCAGAGGAAGGAAAGAAGGAAGGCAGAAAGGAAGGGAGGGAGAGAGGGAGGGTGGGAGGAAACAAAGAAAATACAACACAGTGTTTCCTGCTCTTTCTTCCTATTTTAACTCCCCAGCTATATAAGGAGATGTTACCTTCTACATAAGACAATTCTTTTTCAAGTGTAAGCTGAAGACCTTGTTTGTTCAACAGTCTGCATGTCATCATTGTCTTTCTAATACTTCAAAGAGTATCCCTCAATCAGATTCAACTCTTGGTGGTAACTACGGGTCCTACCTCTGTCAGGAAATACTTTCTCTAATTAACTAACCAAGCTTCTCACTCAGACTCTGACCTCTATGCTGGGGAATCCGTGTCTTCATCTGAGCAGAAGATGTCTCCTAAGCAAAGGAAAAGACAAACCCATGGGCATAGCCAGTACATGATTCTCTAGAACTGTCCCATCCCTAGAATACCTACACAAAAATGTTAGACATAGTCCTACCAAAAGATGCTCTTGAAAGGTTCAGAAAGAGCCTTGCCTTCTTATTGGACAGTTCCCTCATGTCCTGTTTTCTTATGTGGAAGTCAATGACTTGAAGGGTAGCTCCTGTATATACTACTTGAAAATAAATACTGTAGGTTACTGGCCTTTGGTCACAGAGATTTAGGAAGAAGGAAAGGTTGCAAAATTTAAAAGGAAAAAAAAAGGCTTACAACTAAGGGAGCAAAAAGGAAGACCTTATGCAAACTGTGGTTTCTTAGCTATATTTGCTGTCATTGATGTGTCACAGGTGATTCTATAAACTGGTTCTGAGCTGAACTCTCCGGGAAATTACTACTTCGTTTTGTTCTTTCCTTCCTGCTCCTCCCAGCCTTTTCTTTGATGGGAATAATGTGAGATAAGATCATTGTCAGAATACTATAAGGAAAGGACTCAGAAAAGAATTTGGGATTTTCAAGTTAAAATTAAGAGCTGTGTTAATCTGGTTTCTTGTTCTAGTTAGCTGGGAATCAATTTTCTAATTCATTCTCCTCTCTGTCATTTGCCTGTTGATAATATGCTAGGCCACTGCAGTACTTGTCCCTTTTTATTCCTTTTAATTAACTTTTTAAAATCAATTATCATTACTTGTATGGATTTCTAGTCTCTCTTCTCATCACATTTGTTTGGCTTATTTTTTATTTACACACCACTACCCACTGCTGTGAATTAACAATAACAAAAAATCTGCACTCTTCCCTTCCACCTCTTGAACTGGAAAAACAGTTAGCTAATAAGAGGCTAAATGAGCCTCAGAGTATAGAGAAGCTGGAATCCTTAAATTATTTAAATTGAAAAATGGCTGGTTTTACAATCAGAAAGACTCAAGTGGACTGTAAGCCCTACTTGATTGTCCCCCCCTTATCTGGATGATCTTGTAATGACAGCTGGAGTTATCTACCATCAGCATCACTGTCCACAAAAGCTTCTACTCTCTCTGCTCAACTCTTCAGCAGCCCTGGGGAGCTGGAGTTGTTTCAGGGGAGAGAGTCCTAGAGGACTGGAAACTTTATTAAAATGCAAAGCTGTCTCTAGTGACAATAAAAGCTCAGTAAACAGTGATGGATCTAAAACCACAGCACCAGAAATGATCTGCAGAATAAAAAACTGAGATTTCATATACTGCCACCAATTGCCTAGGGTCAGTGTAAAATAAAAAACAATGTGAAATAAAGAGTGGTGTAAAATAAAGAGCAAGAGCTGGAAGGAAAGGAAAATATCATGATTCAACGTGAGTAGTGCAACAAATGACATATGTCAGACCAGGCCTTGCAGACTTGTCTCAGGAAGCAGCCCAGTCGGATGTATTGCAGGAAGTCAGGGCAATGTCTGATCAGAAAGATTAGGGAAGTACCCCCAAAACATTCCTGATCTTCTCTCCGTAAGCAACTCATCCTTAGGCTATAACCATGAGTTTTCTGAAACTTTTTGTGGCTAATAGTTTAGTAGTAATAAGATAGCAATAGGAATCCATCACACTTTTTGAACGCCCTTCACTTAATTTGCCATACGACCATGAGGAATCTAATCTTCAACATATATTTTAAGTTACTTGCCCAATTTAATCGACTGTACTGCAAAATAAAACCTTAAATTTATTTGACACTTTGTCTGTTTAACTCAAGGGATGTCCATTTAACTCAAGGGACTCCACGTATATTACTCACTAATAAGTTGAGAAGTTGAAATGAAAATTAAGACACCAAAGTATAATTAAGTCATTTGTTGTAAGCAAGGAAAATTTAAAAACAAGATCCAGGTGATTTCAATTTGGGTATACTAAGCTCTTCATAAATCCCTCTTCCTTTATCGTGCATTCAAATTCCTTACTAGAAAAAAAACGACTCTAAGCACAAAGGTAATAAATAATATTTAAAATAGCTCAGTACTCATAAAAACCAAAGTAGTACGTTCCATCTGATTTGAAAAACTTTCTCAGGAGAGATTTATTAACACTATCATCACCACCATGACAACTACCCACAGCCACTTATTGAGTGCTTACCGTATTTCTCCCTAGCCCTTCTTTCTTCTCCAAGCCTCATCTTCCCTTCTGCTCAGGAACCTTGAAAAGGAAAAAAAAAACCAAAGTGTTGATCTAAATTACCTAACTGGCAATTTCTCTTTTTATGCAACTAGCAGGTTCAGCTAGCAAATGAAAATGTTAAATGAAGCACCCCGTTCCTTCATCTTCAGCGGAAAACATTAAAATTCCTTGTCAGATCACAATTACTCTATCAGGAGAACCCCCGAAGTATATAATACTTTTCTTCTTATTTTTCCTAAAAATATTGTGTTTACATTTGACATGTTTATATACTGATTTTTGTGATGAGAAAAGACTGGCAGAATTACTGAAGATTTTTTTCCATTTTCAGTTCAGAGATACCTTAAGGTGTGAACTTGTACACAACCTTCCTTCTCCAATGTAAAAAATCAAGGTCCTCTCTGTCCCCAAAAAAGAGACTGGGCACCAGAACACAGAGAGGCCCCTTTGTCCAGCTCTCCCCGCCACCCCCATTAATATGCACTGCTGCAAATGAGGCCCAGTGAGGAACTCCTTTGACTTGGGAAGCTGGATTTTGCAAAACCCCAACCTTTGTTCCACAGGGACACACTCATGTCAAATGACAGTCCCCCATAGTAATTGTAACTCCACCATGTTCTCCCATTCAAGACAGGGTATTGGCATGCAAGTGAGTGAAAACGATGCTGTTACAAGGATAACCTTAAGTTTGCTGGAATTAATTCTTAAACCCCAGAACTTATTATTTCACATTTCTTGTAACAGATCTCATGACACACCAGAGTCTCACGACACTGGGGTTGAAAAATATCCGTTTAGCACAACTAGAAGCCAAACGGGCAGAGCTAATAAAGAAGAGATCCTTAGATCCCTGGAGCTAAACTGAGATGCAAGAGAGCACTCCGAACTACCACTGGCTCTTAAGAATCTTTCAGCAAATGACAGGACCACATTCGACTGCTCTACTCCTTCCACCCTGGTACCGTTCACACGAAGTTGGCTCAACAGCCTCAAATTTATGGCGCAGGGCAGGTCAGAGGGTGTTTACATTAAACTCGGTTTTAAATAAGCTTAAGATACCAAAACGTTATTAACACTATAAAATTAATTTTATGCACTGTGACTCAATTTCTTTTTATTAACTGTATTATTGGCATGTGTTAACTTGGACTTTACATTGAAAACAAAATTAATTTTGAAATTTTCAGCGTTTGAAAATGCAGTGGTTTTCTGGAGAGCTTTTAACAGGGCCAATACTGAGACTATACCCCAGACAAGTAAAATCAGAATATCTGAGAATGGGACCAAGGCATCTGCATTTTTTAAAGCTCCATAGGTGATTACAGTGTGTAACCAAGCTTAAGACCCACTGGTCTAAGGAAGGGGAAAGGGCAGGAGAGAGAGCTCAATACAGGGAGATTTGAGAAACTGTGGTCATGCAGTTATAATTGGTGTTATTTAGATTCGTCAACCTGATATTCTAAGAGCTGCCAATGGCACTGGAGATAGGCCTAAGACATTCCCCAACAGCAGTCATTCCCTGTCTTCCTGTGCATCCATCCTCGGAGCCTTATATCCCTGGGAGCCAGGGCAAAAAGGAAGTGGTGACTTCTACATGACTGCAGAATTCTCTTAAAATTGATTCAGTAAAACCTTTCTCTACTTCTCTCTTTAGAGGCAGGTAGAAGTAGAGAGTCCTACACCTACTACAGACTTCCTCAGAATAGACAGATTCAGACCAGAGTGGAAAAAAAAAAATAGGGACTGTCTACTGCAAGCAAGGTGCTAACTTAATCCTTACCACCACCCCATGAGGCAGGTATTAGATGTGCCTCCATTTTACAGGGGAAGACACTGAGAAAAAGCAACATAAGAAGGCTGCTCAAGGTCATACAGCTAGTACGCGTCTAAGGTCATACAGCTAGTATGCGTCTAAGTCTGGACTTCTTACTCTAAGACAGATGGAAAACTGACCAAGGGTCACCCCAGCCATTCATGGACAGCTGTCTGTGTCAAAGGAATCTTTCATTCTTTAGGTAGGGAATCAAATTAGTATGCTAATTGTGTTCTTTGCTACTATGTGTAAGCAAGCATTATACTCACAGACATAGAAAAGAATCTTAGGATTCAGACACCAGTATGGTATATTTGTCCTTTTTTGAAACATCATCACTAGTTCTCATGACCAATTTAAGTCTATTGGAGTTTCTTTGATTAAAAAAAAATGTGTGGAATAGCTAAGAGAACCCAGCATATGCATCTAAACTCAAGCTTACGTGGAAACTTTGAAAACAGGGTATGACTCCTTCCTGTAATATTTCTTTTTTGGATACTGAATTTTTAAAAATTTTTATTGGAGTATAGTTGATTTACAATGTTGTTAGTTCCAGGTGTACAGCAAAGTGAATGAGTTATACGTATACATACATCCACTCTTCTTTAGATACTTTTCCCATATAGGTCATTACAGAGTACTGAGTAAAGTTCCCTGTGCTAAACTGTAGGTCCTTATTAGTTATCTATTTTATATATAGTAGTGTGTCTATGTCAATCCCAATCTCCCAATTTATCTCCCTGCACCCTGGTCTTTTCCCCCTGGTAAATGGACATCCTCTTGAATTCATGGTGGTAGGTAGAAAAGGAAAAAAAAAAAACATTTTGTACGTTCTCCTTGTGAAGTCCTAGAGTGTGAGCTTAATTGGGATTTGGCATCAACCCCAAACAGCTGGAGCCATCTGTTTCCTACTTTGTAAACTTTTTCCCAACCAGAGATTGCTAGCTACCTAAAGAAACCGCCTAAGGTAAAACCTGGCCTCAACCAGTTTGAAGAAAGCAGTTTATCTTTTATTTACCCAAGCATTGCCTTGAGTAAATTGTGTCTATTATGTGCTAGGCACTGTTGCTCTAGCTATTTCATTTTTACACCTTTCCCAACTTACTGGCACTCCTGTTCCTTTTCCCTGTCCCTCCACACCTCCGGGTCAAAGCCTGCTCTTCTATCATATGAAGGTAAAAATGCTTGATAACAGCTAAAAATAGTTATGATTTCCAAGGTGACATGCATTTTAACAGTGATCAAATCCTTTAATGCTAAAAGGGCAATGGTCTTATGATATGAGTACAGGCAGTGGTTCCCTGGAGACTGATGAAGCCTGCTCTGATCTTGCCACTCTGTAGCGGCCTACTGCTTTCCTGAGGTCAGGTCCATGCCCTTCCATGTTTTTATCCCAAATGCTTGGCACACTGACCAGCATGTTTGGCACTCAATAATGAAGGGAGCTCTGGCCTGAGGAAAACAAGTTGCAATAACAAGTTGCTGACACAGACGAATGGAAAGATGCTGGATGAGTTTTGAGCCAAAACACCATGGGGAGAGGCCAGGTGGAGCAATAAGAGGAGATACCCAGTGCCATCATTTGAACTCTCCTAGAAGCCAGTGTCAGTTTTGAGAGATGTCTGGGAGTTCCAGTTAGCTCTAGGATCTACAGATCTGGTTTTACTTAGCAGCTCTGCTGCATTTCAATTTGTTGCATTTTAGATGCAATGGAATTGGGATAACGAGTAACTGAATCATTTTCCAAAAATACGTATTGAGCAACTACTATGAACCAAGAATGATGCAAGGCATTGCAGATACAGCAGCATAAAACCCAGTTTCTGCCCTCATGAAGCTAATATTCTACTTAAAGAGTCTGGTGTGAAAGCATTAATTACATAATTCAGTATTTAATTGGAGTCACAGTAAGTGCTACAAAGGAAAACTGCAGAGTGCTAAGAAAGCATGTAACAGAGAGACCTGACCTAATACAGAAGGTGAGGCAAAGCTTCTCAGAAAAGTCATTTAAGCTGATTCCTGAAAGATGAGTATGAATTAGGGAGGCAGAGAATTCATAAAAGGAGTGGACATTTCTAATAAACACCTTTACCATGTGATACACTAGAGCTAATCCTGAGAATTATCTTGACTTCTTTTCTTGATCTTGTTCATGCAGAAAATGTTTGGAGGTCTTTGCAACAAGCTAGCCTATTTAAGGCTCTGAATTCGGACAAAAGGAAACACTGGCACAGAGAAAGAAGTTTCCATAGATGTCAACAACTTGCTGAGGCACACACAAGGATACTGTGATCCCATCCATTACTGCTTTTCTGTGCTCTCACCTAGGTCATTAGCATGAACATTTGACATACCCCATCAGTACACTCTAGGCCAGCAGCTTTCAAATACTGAAATGGCCACAGAATACACTTTCTATATGGCTCTGTCCAAAAACCTTGGGCAAAAGAAAAGGAGTTGGGAAAAAAGAAATGAGTCAAGGCCCTGAAAACCTCAGAGAGAGTCTGATCTGTGTAAGGGATACTTTACCATCCCACCCACCTTCTTTGAAGATGGAGCCAATTCTTTGTAAGTTTGCAAAAAGGCATTCCCAAGCTCATCATGCTATTTTATACATCACCCATCCTTGGCCCCCTTCTTCAGCTAATTAAATTCTTGTTCCTAAAAACTCACTTCTGGCATTTTATCCTCTTACCCCCCTGTCCCAATCTAATTTAGATATCCCTTTTTTGTACTTTCATAGAATGCTGCACTTTAATACCTCATCACAGTTATATTATAATAATTGATTTACTTATCTGACTCATCTGCTTCTTGTGGGAGGAAGTTCCTTAAGGGCAAGGCTCATGTTTTAATCATTTTTGTATCCCTAGTTCCTAGCAGAGTACTACTTTAAAAATCCACTGAATGAATTAATGTTCATGCATGATACTTTTTTTTTCTTAGCCTCTAAAGAGACATGGACACTTAGATTTTACATGTCTAGTAAGCAAGTCTGCTTTTGTACATAGGAAACTTTTGACCCACGCCAGCCTGAAATTCTTCTCCATTTATAGGTAAGCCTGCTGAATTGCCTTAACTAGGCTTTTGCTCTATCGTCTTCCTTTGAAAACATCTTAAGAACTAAATAGACCCGTATACATGGTCCTACTGACCAATATATCAGTCAAGAACACGATTAGTTTTGATGTTCAGTGCTGAATAAGGTTCAGTCATATGCATAAGTCTGATCTTTTAGACAGTGCATTTTAAATAACTTCCATGTTTCATATTCTAAGCTAGAAGCAAGGAAAGAATAAACTATGCCTAGCAAGATATTTATCAAGTAGTAAGTACTTAAATATTTATTTAATGAGAAAAGGAAAGGATACATTAATAAAGGAATAATTGGATGCAGGTATAAATATAGCATAATCCACAGGAATCGTCAAGCCATAAATTAGAATAAGGGATTTATCATTGGCAAAAATGACTAAGCCAACAAACATAAAAAATAAAAGCTATTGTAAAGCCCCATTTTCCAATAAAACAGAATCAAAACATCATTCAAATAGTGAAAGAGTGTGTTTAAAAAAAATACTGGGACTTCCCTGGAGGTCCAGTGGTTAAGACTCTGCACTCCCAAGGCAGGGGGCACAGGTTCGATGCCTGGTCGGAGAATTAGGGTACGCACATTGCACCGTGCAGCCAAAATTAAAAAATTTTTAAAAACATACTAACCTGGAGGAGATAAAATTTGATATTTGAAGAGAACGTATTATAAACTCTAAAGAAATCCCCATACAACCCAATCTTTCTTCTCACACCCATCCTCCCCCACCCCAGCACACACAATCACCACCCTCATATATAAGCCTCATGCTTGTCTTGTCTACTTGCTCTTCCTGAAATAACCTTGATTTGAAAAAGAGGAAGTTAGAGATGATAGAGGGATAAAAGAAAGTTCCCTCCAGCTAAAATTCTCCTTCCTTCTCTGCCTGTTATTCTTCAAGATCTGCATAATTGCCACCTCTTCTAATGAAAACCTTTTTTGATCTGCTATAGCCCCCCGGCTAATTGCCCCCTTCATCACCACTATCACTACAACTTACCTCTTCCCCTCTTTTGCACTTATTTCACTATCTTTTATTATAGCTCCCTATATCTGTCCTTTCTCTAGGATAGGAGCTTTCAAAGAGGAGTTGGGTCTCATTTCCTGTTTTTTTTTTAATTTTATCTTATTTATTTTTTATACAACAGGTTCTTAATTAGTTATCTATTTTATACATATTAGTGTATATATGTCCATCCCAATCTCCCAATTCATCCCACCACCACCCCCCCGCCACTTCCCCCTCTTGGTGTCCATATGTTTGTCCTCTACATCTGTGTCTCTATTTCTGCCTTGCAAACCAGTTCATCTGTACCATTTTTCTAGAGTCCACATATATGCATTAATGTACGATATTTGTTTTTCTCTTTCTGACTTACTTTACTGTGTATGACAGTCTCTAGGTCCATCCACGTCCCTACAAATGACCCAATTTCGTTCTTTTTTATGGCTGAGTAATATTCCATTGTATATATGTACCACTTCCTCTTTATCCATTCATCTGTTGATGGACATGTAGGTTGCTTCCATGACCTGGCTATTGTAAATAGTGCTGCAATGAACATTGGGATGCATGTGTCTTTTTGAATTATGGTTTTCTCTGGGTATATGCCCAGTAGTGGGATTGCTGGGTCATATGGTAATTCTATTTTTAGTTTTTTAAGGAACCTCCATACTGTTCTCCATAGTGGCTGCACCAATTTACATTCCCACCAACAGTGCAAGAGGGTTCCCTTTTCTCCACACCGTCTCCAGCATTTGTTGTTTGTAGAAGTTCTGATGATGCCCATTCTGACTGGTGTGAGGTGATACCTCATTGCAGTTTTGATTTGCATTTCTCTAATAATTAGTGATGTTGAGCAGCTTTTCGTGTGCTTCTTGGCCATCCGTGGGTCTTCTTTAGAGAGATATCTATTTAGGTCTTCTGTCTATTTTTTGATTCGGTTGTTTGTTTTTTTAATATTGAGCTGCACGAGCTGTTTATATATTTTGGAGATTAATCCTTTGTCAGTTGCTTCATTTATGAATATTTTCTCCCATTCTGAGGGTTGTCTCTTCGTCTTGTTTGTAGTTTCCTTTGCTGTGCAAAAGCTTTTAAGTTTCATTAGGTCCCATTTGTTTATTTTTGTTTCTATTTCCATTACTCTAGGAGGTGGGTCAAAAAGGATCTTGCTATGATTTATGTCAGAGTGTTCTTCCTATGTTTTCCTCTAAGAGTTTAATAGTGTCCTGTCTTACATTTAGGTCTTTAATCCATTTTGAGTTTATTTTTGTGTATGGTGTTAGGGAGTGTTCTAATTTCATTCTTTTACATGTAGCTGTCCAGTTTTCCCAGCGCAACTTATTGAAGAGACTGCCTTTCCTCCATTGTATATCCTTGCCTCCTTTGTCATAGATTAGTTGACCATAGATGCGTGGGTTTATCTCTGGGCTTTCTATCCCGTACGATTGGTCTATATTTCTGTTTCTGTGTCAGTACCATATTGTCTTGATTACTGTACCTTTGTAGTATAGTCCAAAGTCAGGGAGTCTGATTCCTCCACCTCCGTTTTCTTCCCTCAAACTGCTTCGGCTATTTGGGGTCTTTCGTGTCTCCATACAAATTTTAAGATTTTTTTGTTCTAGTTCTGTAAAAAATGCCGTTGGTAATTTGATAGGGATTGCCTTGAATCTGTAGATTGCTTTGGGTAGTATACATTTTCACAATGTTGATTCTTCCAATCCAAGAACATGGTATATCTCTCCATCTGTTTGTGTCATCTTTAATTTCTTTCATCAGTGTCTTATAGTTTTCTGAGTGCAGGTCTTTTACCTCCTTGGGTAGGTTATTCCTAGGTATTTTATTCTTTCTGTTGCAATTGTGAATGGGACTGTTTCCTTAATTTCTCTTTCTGATCTTTTGTTGTTAATGTATAGGAATGCAAGAGATTTCTGTACATTAATTTTGTATCCTGCCACTTTACCAAATTCATTGATTAGCTCTAGCAGTTTTCTGGTGGCATCTTTAGGATTCTCTCTATGTATAGTATCATGTCATCTGCAAAGAGTGAAAGCTTTACTTCTTTTCCACTTTGTATTCCTTTTATTTCTTTTTCTTCTCTGACTGACGTGGCTAGGACTTCCAAAACTATGTTGAATAATAGTGGTGAGAGTGAACATCCTTGTCTTATTCCTGATCTTAGAGGAAATGCTTTCAGTTTTTCACCATTGAGAATGATGTTTGCTGTGGGTTTGTCGTATATGGCTTTTATTATGTTGAGGTAGGTTCCCTCTATGCCCACTTTCTGGAAAGTTTTTATCATAAATCGGTGTTGAATTTTGTCAAAAGCTTTTTCTGCATCTATTGAGATGATCATATGGTTTTTATTCTTCAATTTGTTAATACGGTGTATCACACTGATTGATTTGTGTATATTGAAGAACCTTTGCATCCCTGGGATAAATCCCACTTGATCATGGTGTATGACCCTTTTAACGTGTTGTTGGATTCTGTTTGCTAATATTTTGTTGAGGATTTTTGCATCTATATTCATCAGTGATATCAGTCTGTAATTTTCTTTTTTTGTAGTATCTTTGTCTGGTTTTGGTATCAGGGTGATGGTGGCCTCATAGAATGAGTTTGGGAGTGTTCCTTCCTCCGCAATTTTTTGGAAGAGTTTGAGAAGGATGGGTGTTAGCTCTTCTCTAAATGTTTGATAGAAATTTCTTCAAATATTTTCTCAGGTCCTTTCTCTCTCTCTTCTCCTTCTGGGACCCCTATAATGCGAATGTTGTTGCATTTAATGTTGTCCCAGAGGTCTCTTAGGCTGTCTTCATTTCTTTTCATTCTTTTTTCTTTATTCTGTTCCACGGCAGTGAATTCCACCATTCTGTCTTCCAGGTCACTTATACGTTCTTCTGCCTCAGTTATTCTGCTATTGATTCCTTCTAGAGTATTTTTCATTTAAGTTATTGTATTGTTCATCTCTGTTTGTTTGTTCTTTAATTCTTCTAGGTCTTTGTTAAACATTTCTTGCATCTTCTCGATCTTTGCCTCCATTCTTTTTCCAAGGTCCTGGATCATCTTCATTATCATTATTCTGAATTCTTTTTCTCGAAGGTTGCCTATCTCCACTTCATTTAATTGTTTTTCTCGGGTTTTATCTTGTTCCTTCATCTGGTACATAGTCCTCTGCCTTTTCTTTTTGTCTGTCTTTCTGTGAATGTGGTTTTCATTCCACAGGCTGCAGAACTGTAGTTCTTCTTGCTTCTGCTGTCTGCCCTCTGGTGGATGAGGCTATCTAAGAGGCTTGTGCAAGCTTCCTGATGGGAGGGACTGGTAGTGGGTAGAGCTCTGGTGGGCAGAGCTCAGTAAAACCTTAATCCACTTGTCTGCTGATGGGTGGGGCTGGGTTCCCTCCCTGTTGGTTGTTTGGCCTGAGGCAACCCAACACTGGAGCCTACCCAGGCACTTTGGTGGGGCTAATGGTGGACTCTGGGAGGGCTCACACCAAGGAGTACTTCCCAGAACTGCTGTTACTAGTGTCCTTGTCCCCACAGTGAGCCACAGCCACCCCCCGCCTCTGCAGGAGACCCTCCAACACTAGCAGGTAGGTCTGGTTCAGTCTGCTATGGGGTCACTGCTCCTTCCCCTGCGTCCCGATGTGCACACTACTTTGTGTGTGCCCTCCAAGAGTGGAGTCTCTGTTTCCCCCAGTCCTGCCGAAGTCCTAAAATCAAATCCTGCTAATCTTCAAAGTCTGATTCTCTAGGAATTCCTCCTTCCATTGCCAGACCCCCAGGTTGGGAAGCCTGACATGGAGTTCAGAACCTTCACTCCAGTGGGTGGACTTCTGTGGTATAAGTGTTCTCCAGTTTGTGAGTCACCCACCCAGCGGTTATGGGATTTGATTTTATTGTATTGCGCCCCTCCTACCATCTCATTGTGGCTTCTCCTTTTTCTTTGGATGTGGGGTATCTTTTCTGGTGAGTTCCAGTGTCTTCCTGTCGATGATTGTTCAGCAGTTAGTTGTGATTCCGGTGCTCTCACAAGAGGGAGTGAGCACACATCCTTCTACTCTGCCGTCTTGAACCAGTCTCCTCATTTACTTTTATATTTATTCCATTCTCCCTCTCTTCCTTCTTCATTCCTAATCCAGAACCTGGCAAAAAGTAGGAACTCAGAAAATGTTTGTTGCATGGAAGGGAAGAATAAAAGAAAAAAAGGAAGTTTATTTCTGATGAAAAAAGCCATTTGTCTTCTTTCTTCAAAATATTTTGTCTTTTCAAATTCAAGGGCAGCCTTTTTTTCCCTAGGTGTTAGGGTGTGTGCCCTCAAACACCTTACTTTGGCAAAGAGCCCAAATTCCATTTCCAACCAGCTGAGTTATTTTCAGTTTCTATGTGGTTCATTCATGCTTTTCCCCTTCATTGACACATTAACACTCCATGGCGAGTGGGTCCTGTTCAGCTGACAGCCCCTCTCAGCCCCACGCCTCTAAGCTGTACTCACTTCACTAGTTCCCAACTGCCTGCCTCTTGGGGAGCTCTCTGTCATCAGCGTCATCTAGCTGGCAGAGGAGTTGTTTGTTTGCTGTTGTCATACCTAAGTTTGATAATTAACAACATGAAGCAAACTCAGAGAATGAGAGACCTCTGCTAGAAGCTATCTTCTCTTGTATGTTCTTTTCAAAAGCACCTGGCTTGTTTTAAGAAAATGAGAGAAATACAGATAATGAAAGAACTGGACAGATCTAATATCTGCTTAATTTGGTATCTTGTTAAAATCTCTCATGTTTATTCTTCTCAAATACCTACACTCTTTCCCTCCGTGCCCTCTGTAATAGTGAGTCTCGATGAGTTTCAAGCTTGATCTTGTTTTGTAGGTAATGAATTTATACCTTAACCTCACAAACAGCACTAATCCATGAGCAAATTTAGTAATTAAAAATCTAGCATCTCTAAAGCATGGCGTACAAAGGTTTTGTTTATTGGCTTCCAAAAGGAAATCACACATACACACACAACTATTTGTTCCAAGGTTAGCATTTCAGGATTGACTTTTGTGCCTTAGGCCCTTAGTAGGTGCTCAATAACTCCCCACGGACACACTGATTTGTTTTAGTAGCTCCCTGTTATTTCCAAAAAGACAGCATTTTCCAGAATTTTCTGGTCAACAAATGAAATGTACGTTGTTTTTTTTTAAAGCTGTGGAAATAGGATAATTCATATTGCGAGGTTATTTATTACCAGCCAGACCCTCATCTTGCTCTGCAGGGCTCTGATAATCACCTATTTCAGAAGCCATTAGCCTTCTGTGTGTTGTAAAGCACTCTTCACTATAATGTGTCTATGCCTTTGTATTCTAGGGGGAGGAATGGTGTGTACTGAAGTAACAGACCTCTGTTGACCAAGTAAGAAAGTCTTTGATGCACAAATAGTTCATTAAACTGCTTTTATTTGATACTGTTGAAATTAAACAGTGTGTGGAATCCCTGCCCAGGTATGGGAACATATAAAACCTTTGAGGATATGTACATTAATTCAAATGCTTAATGTTACTGAAACAGAGACTTATAAGAAAAATGCACATTGAAAGAATGTAACAATCAAAGCTTAGGCACTTATAGGAGGACAGCAGGAGCTGGATTTAACTTATTGATTTTAGAACCACTGTTTTATGAAAAGGAGGCAAAATATTGCTTTTACTGTTTTCAGATAATAATGACTGTTGTTGCAAATTATGAAATTTAATTAGCTATATAAATGCCAGAGGAACAAATAGTGTGCTATTGTCTTGATATCTTTCCAGAAATTAGTCTTTTAAATAAATTTGCCATATTAATCATCTAAAAATATTTTTGATCACTGAATTAATAGTTTGCAGACTGTTTTCAGGTACTCATTGCCATAGGTGATTGCTTCTTAATTACTACATGGGTTCTTTCTATTCACTCATATTAATTCATGTTTTCTGGCACAGTCCCAAAAGGCAGCCTTGCCCTATATCTTCTAATTACTTCTATAATTGAATTTGCCCACTTTTTCTAACCTATTTTTTAAACTGACTGTGTTTGTTCATGGTTTATTGTGTCTTTTTTGTGTCAGTTCTCTGCAAGCAGAATGTACATTGATTCTTTCCTCGTTTCTCATTAATTTTCAAGAGCTTTGCTGCATGTCTGTTTTTTCAGTCTGTCAGACCTATTGCTGAACCAAAAAAATAAAAAGACTCTTATTATTAAAGGTTAGGTAAAATAGACTGAAGTTAATTAATTCATTAGTAACTCTGAGCCAATTACTGAAGGCTTCTCTTATTTATATACTTGTTAACAAGACAGAAATGAGAAAGGCCAATTACAGGCACATGTCCTTCAGAAGTTCAGCAAGCCCAGAGCTTATGCATTTATTAACACTCCTCCAAAAAAAATTCAGCTCATCTATCAGATATGTGAAACTACATTAAAAAAATTGTTGACTAACATTCTATTCCATTCTGTTGATAAATTCTAAAGGGTTTTCCCCCATCCAGATATCTTTAATATGTCTAATATTACTAAATTCTTCTAAAATTATCTCAAAGAGCATTACTTAGCCTTAGAGCAATTACAAAAACAGAAAAAAAAATTATTCTCTGGTTTTCAGTATTTTCTTCTTTCTAAGCTTTTAATTCCTGAATTGGGATACTTGATTAGCAGATTTTATATACTAGAACCCTTTAAATATATTCCACTTGATTTTTATTGAATATGCCAAAACTTTACAACATGTAGAAAGGCAGGTTTTCCCATATTTTTCCTGGTGACCAATATAAAAAATTGTAACTGCTTCATCCGTACAAACTACCTGCACAGTACATACTATAACCATTACTTCCCCTTCCCTGCCTCAGAAATATTTTAATTTAACTGGGGTTGGGAGGAAAGGGGGTTGGTGACTGATTAGTTTTTTATACATCTGTATTCTCTTTATAGGTTTGTGTCAGCATGGGACCAACAAATCAACAGAATGAATTGACACTAATGTCTCAATAAACTGACTGGTTGTTTGGCTGAATTAAAACTAATTTTAGTTATGTTTTTTCTTTTTCTTTTTTTTTTAACTTTTTAAATATTGTATAGATATGGGTTTCCACAGTCAAGTGATGCCAAAATAATGTCAGGGTTTCTGCTGCCTTAGTTTTTCCTCAGTTCCAAATATATTAAAATTTAATCGACTGTTTTATAGCATGATAATAACAATCACAGCATTAGAAAATAAGAAAGAATCTCAGCAGATGATTAGTTCATGTCCTTGATTCTTGGAAGACCAAAGAATAAAACTTAAAAATATGTAGTGTGCCTTATTCAGGAAGCCTTTCTTAATACTTTCTACATCGGAAGTTAATACTTCCTTGGCCTCCAAATTTTCATACCCTCTTATTTATAACCATTTTATGGACCTTTTCACTTTTTACCCTGCATTATAATAACTTGTATCTTTTTCTCTTTGAATTATTACTTAATTGAGAAAGTAACTACATATTACGCACTTTGTAGCCCCAGCACTTAGCACAATGCCTGGGAAATAGTAGGCCCTCAAGAAATATATGTCAAAAGCATTAGGAATAAGGAGTCCATAATCTCCTTTTAATGTGTTCACTGTCAAACCTCCCTCACTGTCTGGGCTAACTAAAGAGTCTCTTGCTTGAAATCAGTTAATGTGTCTTAATTTTATGTGGTAACTACAGTAAATGGGTAACAAATGTTGCATTATTAATTCAGAATGTAGATTTCTCTGCTCAAGATTAAAAATCTATACTACTTTTTCCTCAAATGAACTGTTTCTCGTTCCTTTAATTACTACATGACTAATTTATGTATGACTTTACCAGCCTCCAGTTTGTGACTTTGGGCCAAGACCACACAGGCCCTTGTTACCACTTCCCAATTCCATGTGCAGTGACGTCTCGGTATATTCATCAACACCTGTGTGGAACAGAAATTAGATTTCCCAGACTCCTTTACCTTTTACCCATCAGTTCTTCAAACCCCTGCTGCAGTGACTGGTTTTCCTTCTTTTTTTTTTTTTAATATTGTCCCTGCCTTTCTTTCTTTTCACCCTTCCTTCCTTCCTTCCTTTCTCTTTCCTCTCTGTCTCCTCCCCTTTCTCTTTCTTCCCCCTCCCTCCCTCCCTCCTTTTTTCTTTCTTTCTGCTTTTTTGAAATAAGGTACCTCATAGCTATATCTCCTAATAACAGCACTTCATATGTTTATAATGATTTTCCAGTGTATGAGCTCTTTTCACAAACATCAACTTATTTGATTTTTTCAGGCTAAATATTATGCAGATGATGAAACTAAAATTCAGAGAAGTTAAGTGACTTGCCCAAGGCCACACAGCTAGTTACAATTTCAATTTTTAAATTCCTGATTTGTTTGCCAGAGAGAACAAAATCCAGAAGGCCCCCTTTTCTTATGTAGTTCTTAACTCTTATGTGAGGAAACTACCTAACAATTGGATTTGCAGCCAACTAAATGATTTTTCCAGGAATTATATAGGTCATTGTAAGGAAAAGAAATGTGGCCTAGTAGTTTGATGTGCATATATCATGTGAAAATGCATATTTTGATTCAGTAGGTCTGCATTTCTAATGAGCTCTCAGGTGGCCTGGGGGCTGAAGCTGCGGTCCACGGACCTCACTTGCAGTAGTTAGGCCTAGCGGATAGAGTGAGGCTCTGGAGTTGGGGGGACTTGACTCAAGTCCCGGCTCTTCTGTTTACTGTGACTTTGGGCAAGCTACTTAGCCCCTATGAGCCTCAGTTTCTTCATCCTTAAAATGAGGATAGTAATATGTATCTTACTGAAAGCCAAGGGAATTGACTTGCAACGAACTGGCCTTCTTCCTCTCCATACTACTGCCTGATCAATCTTCCTAAGGTCTCCCTCCACTCAGAAACTTTCCAGTGAGCCTCACTGCCTGGTGAATCATGTACAGACTCCTCCCTTTGAGCCTCAAACCTTCAATGGTACAGCCAAAGTCACCTTTCTAACTTGATCTCTCCTTACTTCCTACTCACACCTTATATGTAACCAACATATTAGATTTCCTATTTCTTCTTCTTGATTCAGCTTTGTTCCACCCAGTCTTCATCATATCTATTTCATTCTTCCTTTAAGTCCCTTTTCCCATCCAGGTTCTTAATGGGAGTGTTTTCCTGCTCTCTATCTCCTCTCATTCCTAACTGCCACAAATATCTAGATATGTCTCTCTGGATTTGAATTCTCATAACACTGTTTATATCTATGGATGGTTTCTTTTGTATTCTTTCTTATGTTTTAGTTATTTCTACAATGATCCCATATCCTATTAGACTCTAAGTTCCTGGAGGATGGGGATCAGGTATTGTTCAGATATCACAGTAGTAAGACCATAACTTTGGGGCACACAGACCTGGGTACATACCTCAGCTCTACCATTTACCAGAACAAGTCTCCTAACCTATCTCAGCTCCAGTTTTCTCATCTTTAAAGTAGGGGCCAATAATACCTAACTTGCAGAGTTACTGGGAAGAAATGTTGTACATATAAAATACCTCACACAGTATCCAGCACATAGTAAGAGCTCATGTGAGTGAAACTGAATAGATTAGAACTGAGCATGTAATCCCAACAGAACACAGACATGTATTCTAGTGTATGAACAACTGAACCCAAGCCCAGGCTTCCAATTTATGTGAACATTTTAACATTTTCTTTTCTGGCTATGTTTATATCAGTGTTAAGTCTTATTAGAATATTCCATATTCAGCCCTCTTCAAATCAAAGTACACTTGTTGATCTAGCTCCCAGTGAGTATAAAGTGATAATGGAAAGGTAACACAGTATGGTTTAAAAAAAAATCATATGGTTTATAGTTAAACCTGGATTTGAATCCAAACTGCCACTCTCTTGCAATTTCCTAATCTCTCCAAACTATAACAATCTCAGAAGTTGGATTTAGGATGTTTTCACTTTCTTCCTTGTATTTGTCTATATTTTGGGGATTTTTTAAAATAAAGAGCATATTATTTCTGTAGCCTAGAAACAATAATAATACTATCATGAGTGACAGCAATAACTTTCAATGCTCCAAGTCTCCACTTTTGTAAACTGAATTTATATTTTTATATATGTGTGTGTGTATATATATATATTTTTTTTCTTTATTTGTTTGTTTGACTGTTCAGGGCCCTTGTGGATTTAAATGTTTTGCTTATTTCAGTAATTGCTAAGGAGCAGTATATTCTTTTTATATTCTTATCAACTAATTTTAAAAACAACTAAATAGGGACTTCCCTGTGGCCCAGTGGGTAGGACTCTGTGCTCCCAGCGCAGGGGGCCCATGTTTAATTTCTGGTCAGGGAACTAGATCCCGCCTTCATGCCACAACTAAGAGTCCGCATGCCACAACTAAAAGATCCCATGTGCTACAACTAAGACCCAGTGCAGCCTACATAAATAGATAAACAAAAAAATATTTTTCAAAAACAACTAAATATATCAATAAACTGTATCACCATTCAGTTTAAGATGGGGGACAAATAGTCTTTTTATAACTAAAAATTAAATTTTGTCAATGTAACCAAATTTCACTCAATGCCTGGACACAGCGTGAGAGATAGAACCAAGTTCTATCTAAATTTAAGGCAGTCAAAGTCAAAGTCACGGCCATAGTCAGTATGTTGTTTTGTTAATGTGGGTAAAGAGGACTTAAAAAAAAAAAAGAATATGGGGCAAACCTTGTTTTAATCAGGGAGTATATGGAAAGAAAATTAAATGCCTATATTAAAACCTATTCTTTCAGACTACAAATAACATTTTCCTTCAGCCTCAAGAGACAATCGTAAAACAATGGCTCATAGTGCTTTTAGAACAGGAACTGAAGTTATATACTGTACATGTATTGTCCTATATAGGAGGAAGGCAATGTTTAAAGCTGCTGTCGCCTCCTGGAAAAAAAAAGAATGGAAAAAAAAAACTGGGATTCTCAGTCAAGTATGTATGCGTTTTCTGTTTTTCTGTCTTGTGGGTCTTTATTGTTAAAAATATTTTTATGAAATTGCTCTGTGCTTCAAGCTTCGTGTGGTCTTGTTTGCTTGTTCTCAAAGCTCAAACCATGACATAGTTATGAAACATCTTGAGTTATTAAAAGTAGAGAAATTGTACTTTGTTTGTGAACTGAACAGCAGACCAAGCAATGTCTTCGGAAAGAAAGATCTGATTTTGTATAAAAAAAATGTTCTTTTTCATTATAAGCTAAAATGATGATTCCAGGACAAGAGACAGAAATTATCACTTGAAAGCTGTAATGCTGACGCTGTCTACATAGCTGTAAATGAAGTAGAGATTGGTTTCTATTTCTTGGCCTATTTGGCCTTAATGAGTGATCAGATCTTGAAAAGTCACCTTGAGATTTAAGTTACCAGTCTGCAGCATACTGATGATCAACTTAATAACAAAGAGATATTTAATTTCACTTCCTGAGGCATAAACACAAAGTGAGACACATGCCATCAAATGGTTAAGAGCATGGGCTTCAATTTAGACCCACATGAATGTGAGCCCTGGGTCTACCCCTGGCTAACCATATGTGATCTTTGGCAACATAACCTCATGAAGTCTGTTTCCTCATCTGTAATGTGGGGATTCATATCATATTTCATCAGAGTTAAGATGCATATTCTTTCACATTTTAACATCTCTGATATCAGAATACATCTTAGAATAGATGATCTGTCTTGGTTTAAAGCTTTTTTTTCTTACTAGTACATAAATTGTGGAATTTACAATCTATGACATTTGAGATTCAATTAAGTAATATATACTTCATAGAGTTGTTCTGAGATATAAATAATGATATAAAACCTAGAACCTGGCCCACAGAAGACTCTCAATAAATAATACCCATTAATGTTGTACAGTATGATTTTTCATAATCTCTGGCATTTTCCTGTCCTTTAGTCGTAATTTTTGTTTGCCAAAACTGGAAGTTAGTTTCTTTGCAAAATCCTAGTGTTGGAATAGTCTGCCTACTGAATTGTTCATCAAATTTCCTCTAATTTCTCTGGCAGCAAGATATTGACCCTAAGGGTATATAAATCTGAAACATGATCAAAATAAAGGTTTGTGAAAGTCCACACTGATTTGTCAGATTAAGTTGTCTGCAGACAAAAAGAGGAATAAAGAGTGAGCACACTTCACCAGCTCCTGGCCCGTGGCTAGCACTACAGCAGTGTTGTAGAGAGGCAGCAGAATGCACAGAATGGTTAAAGAGCATAGATTCTGAGCTAAACTGGCTGAGTTCAAATCTTGGCTCTTCAGTTTACAAGCTGTGTAACATTGGACAAGTTACTTAACCTCTCTGTGGCCTCCATTTCCTCCTAGGGTTGTTGTGAAAATGAAATGAGAGCTGTCTATAGAGAATGCTTTGTAAATTTGCTATTATTGAA
Source organism: Tursiops truncatus (assembly GCF_011762595.2). NCBI lineage: Eukaryota > Metazoa > Chordata > Mammalia > Artiodactyla > Delphinidae > Tursiops > Tursiops truncatus. The sequence continues at coordinate 58,663,317 of NC_047037.1, forward strand.
AATACACCCTTCTTGTGTTTAAGTTCCTTAAAAAGGTCTCAGTTTTCTGATACTAAAGGAGAATATTCTAATCAATTTACTTTTCAAGACGGTAACTGTTATAATTCTATTAGAGGCTTATATATAAATATATGTTTATATGTGATATAAAACATATAACACACAAACAGTGCCTTTGAGGTATTTGTAATCATATGACCCAAATGATAAAACTAGTCTACCTATCAGCAAACACATGATTGGAAAAAAAAAATCAAATAAGTCTGAGGTTGCTTCCAACAGCCTCTGGGGTGTCCGTACAATATCTTGTTATGGCTTAAAATTCAGTATACTATAGGTCAACCTGTACCCGTTATGATTAAGAATTTTAAAATGGATGGCCTGCTTCTAACATTTGTTCACTTGTAACCTATATTATTCTAATTTTTTATAGTTGTGAACATGACTGTTGTGCCTAGAACAACTATGGCCATCAAACAAGTATCTCTAAGCACTGAGATTGGGCGTGGCTTTTAACTTTTTGATCACAACTTTAAATATAGAGAATAAACTCTGAAATGAAATAAAGCTTACCAATAGTTAGTCATTATTTTTTGAGTGGTAATTATGTGGTAATTCACTTGAATAATTGTAATCAGTATTATTTTTTCATAACCAAAGCACATTTTTAGCTTTTCTCTCTCTCTCTGTTCAAATTTTGTTCACTCTCTAATGTCTGTCATTAGTGTCAATATCAAGAGACTACAGCACAGTGTGTTAGAATTTTGGTGTCCCAACAACTTGGCTCCAAAACCCAGTCTGTCACTCAATTAACCCCCAAAATCTTTGATAAGATTCGTTCTTGCTCATGTCATAGGTCTGATAAGGGCTGGGTGGCCTTCCTTTATCCTGTAGCTCTGCTATCTAATGCATGCTTCCCACAGTCATCTTTGTAAGGAAAGCAGAACGTGGAGGGAACCAGTCCTGGAAATGACTTATGTCATCTCCATCCAATTCCATTAGCTAAAACACAGTCACACGACTCGAACCGAATTACAAGGGAGGCTGGTAAATACCAACTTCCTACTTGCCCAGTTAGAAATAATAGTGCGGTGAATACACAGCATTTTCTCTGCCACAGCACTTGCTAACTGTATTACTTTAAGCAAGTTACTTAACTTCCCAGAGCCTCAGTTTTCTCATTTGCAAAGTGGTGGTAATAATACCTATCTTGCAAAGCTGCTATGATGAATGAGGAAAGGAGTGTATAGCATGTGGCATATGATAAGTACTCCATAAAACTGTTATGTTTTATTACTAATAATCAATAGTTTCTCCCTAAAACACATACATGCATAGAACCCAAGCCATTGGCACCCAAGTTCTTTGGTCCTCACTGGTTTAGCTCTCTACTGATCATCTAGCTCCTGCCAAGCTTGCTGGGAGTGCAGGACTCAACGCAGCTGAGACTCTTGGCCACGGGACTGATGTCAGTTATAAGGGTCATACTACAGGAACTGGGGTAAGGAGAAACCAAAGCCAGAGCAGTACACTGAAAATGGGCTCTATGTTCTCCAGGAATCTTGGAGGGGGAGACTGACAGGATGAATTAAAGGGGTGGAGGACAGAGGGGAGAACTCACCAGTTGTGTCAACTTATGCTCGACTGGACCGCAAGTCCCAAGATGGCAGCTGCAAGAAAGGGGAAAAAATGAACACATACTGAGTACTTACAATGTAGCAGCCATCATGCTGGGGCTTTCACACGAGAGACCTCATTTAATTCTCACAAAGATCCTTAGGTAACAAACATTAACCCCTGTTTCCAGTATGGTCAAAATAACTCACCCAAATTTACATAGCTAGGAAGTGACATAGCTGGGACTGGGTCTTCAAAATCCTAATGCAGTGCTCTTTGTACTACACCACCACTTTACATCTCCCAGTGATGCTGAATTGTGCTGAGGGCCAGCAGATCTCAGAGAATAGACAGGAAGCTTATCCTCCTCAGGAGAGCAGGAAGTTAACCTCCTCAAGCAATCCCCTCTACCCCTACTTCTCACATGACCAGAACAGCTTAGAGTACAATGGGAGAACCCTCCCAAACACATACAAATATACCTCTATCTGCTTGCTAATATTTGAAATTAATTTCACTGAGGGAGGCAATGAGTTTGTGGATGGGTTTCCATTAACATGTATGTGATATCATTTCTTTTGGGGGGCACACGGAGGGTGGAATGATTTTATTGAATAGAGCAAGGACTTGGATGGAGAAAACTGATTAAGCCAAGGCCACAGCTCCTTGATTTCACCGGAAAATGACCCAGAAGAACTTCTGAGTCCTCTGTACCCATGTAAGCCTAGAATATGGTGGGAACTAGTTCCATAGAACAGTCTCACAAAATGAACCCTGAGTACCATGCCATAAAGTACCCTCAGGGTATCCAAATATATTTAGACAAACCAAAGGATTTGGGACTTGGCATTTTACAGGAACAATATGAAGACAGAATTACATCTGCAGCAGTATAACTGAAATGAATATAAGACCAGGTTTTTCCAATCTGTCAAAATAAATTTACTTGGAATTGTGAGCAGCATGAACTCTGTAAGTTACAGTCTCTGCCTCTATTTTTAACACATGTTAGGATTCTACCTACTGATTTGGGCTGATTCTATTATACTTAAGTATAATAGTTCATAAGATGCTCAACATCACTGACGATCAGAGAAATGCAAATCAAAACTACAATGAGGTACCAATTCACACCGGTCAGAATGGCCATCATTTAAAAGTCCACAAATAACAAATGCCAGAGAGGGTGTGGCAAAAAGGGAACTCTCCTACACTGTTGGTGGGAATGTAAGTTGGTGCAGCCACTGTGGAAAACAGTATGGAGGTTCCTCAGAAAACTAAAAATAGAATTACCATATGATCCAGCAATCCCACTCCTGTGCATATATCTAGACAAAACTATAATTCAAAAAGGTACATGTACCCCTATGTTCATAGCAGCACTATTCACAATAGCCAAGACATGGAAACAACCTAAATGTCCATCGACCGATGAATGGATAAAGAAGATGTGGCACATATATACAATGGAATATTACTCAGCCATAAAAAGAAACGAAATTGAGCTATTTGTAATGAGGTGGATAGACCTAGAGTCTGTCATACAGAGTGAAGTAAGTCAGAAAGAAAAAGACAAATACCGTATGCTAACACATATATATGGAATTTAAGAAAAAAAAAATGTCATGAAGAACCTAGGGGTAAGGCAGGAATAAAGACGCAGACCTCCTAGAGAACGGACTTGAGGTTATGGGGAGGGGGAAGGGTGAGCTGTGACGGGGCGAGAGAGAGTCATGGACATATACACACTAACAAACGTAGTAAGGTAGATAACTAGAGGGAAGCAGCCGCATGGCACAGGGATATTGGCTCAGTGCTTTGTGACAGCCTGGAGGGGTGGGATAGGGAGGGTGGGAGGGAGGGAGACGCAAGAGGGGAGAGATATGGGAACATATGTATATGTATAACTGATTCACTTTGTTATAAAGCAGAAACTAACACACCATTGTAAAGCAATTATACCCCAATAAAGATGTTAAAAAAAAAAAAAAAGAAGATGTGGTACATATACACAGTAGACTATTACTCGGCCATAAAAAAGAACGAAATAATGCAGTTTGCAGCAATAAGGGTGCAACTAGAGATTATCATACTAAGTGAAGTCAGAAAGAGAAAGATAAATACTATGTGATACCACTTACATGTGAAATCTAAAATATGACACAAATGAACCTATCTATGAAACAGAAACAGAATTACAGACATAGAGAACAGACTGGTAGTTGCCAAGGGGGAGGGGGTTGGGGAAGGGATGGAGTAGGAGGTTGGGGTTAGCAGATGTGAGCTTTTATATATAGAATGGATGAACAACAAGGTCCTATTGTATAGCAGAGAGAACTATATTCAGTATCCTATGATAAACCATAATGGAAAAGAATATTGAAAAAAGAATGTATATGTATGTATAACTGAATCACTTTGCTGTACAGCAGAAATTAACACATTGTAAATCAACTATACTTCAATTTAAAAAATAATAAAGGGAAAAAATACAGATGGTAGTACAAAAATATTAAAAATAACTATACTTTTTAAGTTCAAAAAAAAAAAATAGTTCATGACCCAAGATGCCTCTCTTACTTGCAATATATTTTAGGACTCCCTTGTCATTTCTGTGAAATGGTGTCTTCCTTACTATTACTTTTCAATGGATACTACTTAGAACAGGGTTTTCACAGTCTACATTGTACTGAGATGCAATTCAGTGTAGTGATTAGTGGTTTTGTTTGAACCCAGGCTTCATCATGTACAAGCTGTCTATCTTTCGGCAAGTTATTCCTGTGTGCCTCAGTTTCCTCATCTGTCAAATTTGGAGGTTAATAGTGCTACTTCATAAGTTCGTTTCAAGGATTAAATAATTCAATATATGTAAAGCAATTAGAAAAGTGACTAACACGTGATAAGAGCCCAATTCTCTAACAAGGACCTCAAGGATGAGGGAAAGGGCCTGGGGGAGAGAAAATCCAAGCTGTAAACACTTTTATATCATGCAGTGGGAATGGAGAAGTGGTTAAAATTTGTCTCACTGGTCTATGTTTCAACAGTTCAGAAACAAAGACCATTGCTTCTCAAATTTTAATGTGCTTATGAATCACCTGGAGATATTGTTAAAATGAGGACCCATCTGTTAGGTCCAAGGTGCAGGTTGAGATTCTGTGTTTCTAACAGGCTTCTAGGTGATGCTGATGCTGCTGGTCTGCAGACCTCACTTTGAGGAACCAGAGTCTAGAGAACACCTATTCTAATTGCCACAAAGGCTCTTTATCTAGGACAAGAAAACTCTCCAGGGATCTTCCTTTAACTTAGTTTCTTTTGTCATTTTGGTCATGGGTCAATAACATGTTTGAAAATAAGTATTGATTCTGAGGAAAAAGGCGTAGATATTCTCTCTTGAATTACATAAAATATTTTTAATCCTTAAGCATTTGATGATTTTTCCCCTTAGGATCCAAAATTGGCTTCTCCTTTCTGTTCATTAATTACAAACTAAAGGACTGCGATGTTTTTTGAGGTAGCCAGAATGTCTCCATCTGCTTTCCAAATAGGGATGGGATCTGCAAAACCAAGCATCCTCTTGCCAAACGGTGACCTTCGCCAAGCAACCAGTTCTTTAATTCTATCCTCATGCACATTTCAAAGGAAATGTAAACCACAAGTTTTGTGTTCCACTGACAAATCATTGACATTTCTCATAAAAAGGTTTTTGATTGTTTAGGAGCTTCAAACTACCAGGCAGTGTTTTGCTAAGACCGAAGTTGGGCCTTCACAAACAGCTAAGTTGAACAGCATTCAGATCTGAAAAGTCTAAATCCAGTCAAATGACCCTTGTTGACCTCACAGATTCAGGTTAAATTAATTTTTAATCATTTAGTCAATTTCTTCACTATCTTCTATAGATACTTCCTCATAGAAAGTTAGGATAGTCAGAGACTTGAACCTGTGTGTGTGTGTGTGTGTGTGTGTGTGTGTGTGTGTGTGTGTGTGTGTGTCTTTTAAAACATGTCTACAAGCAAAATCAACAAGCATCATTTCTAATCTTTTCTGAAGCCAGCAAAAAGCCCTCAGGAAGAGTGATCCGTATCCCACCATCAAGTCACCTATGACTAATTCTTACTTCTAATTCCACCGAGATTAAGCCAGAGTCTTACAGGAGGAGTGGGCAAACTTTTTCTGTAAATAGCCATTAGTAAATATTATAGGCTTTGTGAGTTATACAGTATATTAGTTTGCTAGGGCAGCTGTAACAAAGTACCACAAACTAGGTGGCTTAAACAACAGAAAAGTATTGTCTCACAATTCTGGAGGCTAGAAGTTAAGATCATGGTGTCCACAGAGTTGGTTCCTTCAGAGGGCTGCAAGAATCTGTCTCATGTCTTATCCCTGGCTTTTGGTGGTTTGCTGGCAACCTTTGGCATTCCTTGGCTGCATTACCCTTATCTCCGCTGTCATCTTCACATGGTGTTCTTCCTGTGTACATGTTTCTGTCCAACTTTCCCCTTTTTATAAGGATACCAGTCATATTGGATTGGGGCCCATTCTCCTCCAGTGTGACTCCATCCTAATTTAAATTATTACATATGCAATGACCCTATTTCCCCAAATAAGGTCACGTTCTGAAATACTGGGGGTTAGGACTTCAACATATGGGTTTGGTGGGGAGGGGAGAACACATTTCAACCTATAACATATAGTATCTGTCCTAGCTACTCAACTCAGCTCTTGTAATACAAAATCAGTCATAGAAAATCCATTAAAAAATGGGCATGGCTATGTTACAGTGAAGTTTTACTTAGGAAAACAGGTGGCAGGCAGACAAGCACTAGTTAGAGGAGCCTAGTTTTAGAGTATCTCTGATCCTTTCTGAATATGAAAGAAACCAGGAAGAGATGTGGCACTTGGCAAAGAAGAGAAGAAAAAACTTTTCAACTTTTGAGAATATCTACTTTATATTCTAGTCACAATGTTTTACATTAGGCTTTAATATGTTATGTTTTTATTCAGGTATAACCTGAGTTAGTATACATAGTTTCAATTAAGCAAACTGGTATAAATTTTATAATGATGACTCTAGTTATCATCATATACTTTGTCTTTGGACTGTTACTAAGTTCTAGAATGACAGAAAAATAGACCTTTCCATTTAACATTATGCTGCATGCTTTGCTTTTTAGTATGAATTGTCCAAAAACATTATAATTATTTGTGATTTTTAATCCCATTAGAAATGTGTGTATATTTATGCTCATGAATACATTTGATATTCCTTTCCATATAATTAATATTTCTAGAATGCCTACATGCACTATATTTGGTTGTGTACAATGAGTCCTGGACAAGACACAAACATTGTCTCCAGGAATTTACTCTGTCCTGGAAGATATATACAAAGGAAATAGATAATATAGTAATAAATATTCAAACATCATCCAAGATTTACATATATACCTGCCAAGTAGGGGGGATTGCTTTGTCCTGCTTGGGTTCATATATATGCATATATATGTGAACCTTGCATCTTCACTTACGGAACCTTAAATGGAACAAAATTAGAGAGTTCTGTAGAGTGTCATAGATGTAAGAGTGCTTAAAAAAGCTTTCACAGAAACCTTGAAAGTTGACTATGTAGTAAAGAAAAGATATCAATCAGCTACATACTATATATTTTATAACAGTAACAGAGGTCATGCTCCCACTTATATTAAAACATAGACTGGGCTTATTAATGTCCTTTTATATTAAGACACTGGGCCTCTGGAAAACCCTGGCACTCTTCCTCTATATGGTTATAAAGATGGCTAGAGTTAGAGGCCAGCATCTGCTTTAAATTTTAAGGGAACAGATGTGCAAGTAGTGAGTGGTCTTATTGAGGATGAAACAAACCCAGTCACAGGTATCAGAATTGGATGTTGGGGGCTCATTCATCTTCAGCAGAGGTGCCCCACAAAATCACTTACTTGGAGTGCCCCAAGATTGGCCTTGTATTAGGATCTGAAAGAAAATACCCACTGGATTTTACCAATTATAAAATAGGTCAAATTTGGGGTCCAAAAAATTGGACCATATGCCTTTAATCAGGTTTGTTACCTAAAAGGTTTTCAGTTCAGACAGAAATTTTCAGAGAAAGTGTCAGCTATGATGATATATATAAAAAATGCTATATGACCTGTAATGTCAGATATATGTGGCTTTAATAATTTTAACTATTTTAGGCCCAAAGAAAACTTCCAAAATCATAATTAAAATGCAGTTGTTCTCTTTATAATTATAGAAACATCACTGCATTTCCTGACTACTATACCCATGACCTTCAATAATACAAGCCAAATCTGCCTTTACACATACAGTGGATTTCATAACCACACATAATTGACTTACTGCCTGAAATAAGATTTGAGCTCAAGGAATAAAACTAGAATTTATTCTACAAATAAGACAGTAGAACATCCCTAAATTTTTTTTATTCTGGAAATTCTTTTAATCTCTTGGATTCCATGGTCCATAGTTTGGAAGCAACTTCAACTATCCTAAGAATTTTGTACACATTTGTTTGGATATGGGGCAGTTTCTCTCTTTTCCTTCTACTTTTCCTAAAATAAAGGGAACGGACATCCATCTTCCCACAGAACTAGAAAAAGAGAATGGAACTAAATGGCTTTTTCTTCTCAACACTTTGCAAACTTTAAAAAAATGAAGCACTACAGCACGTCAATGTAGAATAATGATAATATTAATAATGATGGTGTCGATGATGATAATGATGAATTAGACAATATAATTCTCTTCTTATTCTAAGTGTGAAAACTGAAGCAAAATGATGAAGTGCCTTTCCCAAGATCAGTGGCTCCACAATTAGAACTTGGGCTTTTCCTCCTTTCACACCTCTTCTTCTGAACAAATATCACTAATGTTCATCCTCACCAGGAGAAAACCATACTGGCCCACTCAATGGCCAATTAGAATAAATTGTAAATTAGGACAAATATGATAGGTAATACAAAAATCAAAAGCTCTCTAAAGAAAAGGAACAAAAAACCTGAATAAATAAGCTTAACGGTCCATTGTTTATGGGGAAAATGATGAAATTATCATCAAAATATTCTATGAATTGAGAATGAAGATACATTTTTATGTGGAAAGATTTTACAAAAAAATAAACTACCTAGAAAAGTAAGACTCTTCTAGGACAGTTTTCATAAAAGGGGCATTAGTCTGTGTCTGGTAAGAGAAAAAAAATGCTTTGTGTGACTCTTGGTAAATTGGTTAATTAAGATTCTTCATACTAACCCATATTTAAGGGAATGTTTGTGACTCTGCTAAGCATCTGGACATTAAAACTGTGTCCACACAGGAGCATGTTCCAATTATCCCCAAACTGGCCCCACAGAGTCTCAATCATTCAGGTGAAAACACCCGTTTTCTTTAAGAGCAATTTTAGGGACACAGTAAATACTATAATGCTTCTTTTACCCTGAAAAAAAAAAAAAAAAAAAAAAACTAGTCTAAATATCAATCTGCAGATGCCAAACCTGTGTTTAAACAAAGTGCCAATCTGCTCCCCCATCAAAACTCTGGGTGAGGTATTGTTTCCACATTCAGGGACATTAGCCCAGCAATGCAGGAAAAAAAATCTTCATTTGGACAGTGCATCTTTCAGACATTCCCTTCTTTTATTGATTTGTTTTCTCCTGTCCCTTTTCTCCTTCTTTTGTTTCCTTATCATAGCTTCAGGTTATTACGTGCAAAGTATTGATGGGAATGGATGGTTTTGGTCGATGGAGAGCTAATGCATCCCTAATCCCACTATTGTTATAGAGTTATGCTTTACTCTGGTCTCTGATGGGGGAAAAGGTGCAAAGCTGTTGATCCTAGTGTTATTTGTCACAAACCCATCCATCAATCAAGCGCAAGCATGTCTGAATGCTGAATGACATGTGGGTCTCAGCTGAAAAAATTCGATAACACTGTATTGTCAGGTCTCTCACTCTTTTTTTGATAAGAAATACATTTGACTGAAATAGATAAGCATGCAACTACTAAAGACTTGAAGAGAGAAAGTGACATATTGGCACCAAAGGTTATATATCTTTGGTATTAATGATACTTATGAGTAAATAAAATGGGAGGGGGCAGCTACAGCTAGAGACATACAACATCCCTAAGGCTTGGTTATGTTTAAGTATTGTCACTCTACTATTATTATTCGGATTTTCAAATATTAATCTGACTGTATTTCACAGTTGGCTACCCTGGTTAAAATGTAAGCAAATGTGCATTTGGTGAAGGTGGTGAGGTGCAGGGAATCAAATATCTCTTGTTTATACTGCTCTAAACAATACAGATAGATCCTTTTTTGTTATGTATAGTAGGTAAACCTATGGAACATTTTTGTGTATATATGAACTCGTAAGTTCACAACTGTCTCCTCTTGTGAGTGAAAGCATTTGGGGGAAAAAAAGCTTTAATTATTTTAAACTGGAAATATATATGCATGTCATTTTAATAGTGACTTAACTTATAATTACAGTCTTAAAGATGGTTTTTGTGTGTCCTTTTCATCCTTAGTTACTAAATTAGGTACTTTAATACATTATGAAAGCCTGTCTTTTCAGTTATATACAATTTTCTATTCAAAGTTATTTCAAGATAATTGCATTTGGAAATAGTTAAAGCATTAAAAACAACACTAGTATAATGTAATTTTAGGGGCAAAATTAATCAACAAATCAGAACATTTTAAAAACCATTTTATTTTCTTGTCATAACATTTTAGAGAAGACAAGTATTTTTTAAATGACCTAAAAAAGCCCATCAAGAAAGGTAACAAAAAGATAGTCCTGAATTAGAGGGCACTAAGATGAATGTTTTGTAGCCATAAGTATCACCACACTATGAAAGTAAGCTATTTTTTCTCTATTCAGTGACTGGGGGCTAAAAAACTGCAAAAAAATCAATGTGAAAGTGCTTTAGATTTGTGGGGTAAATTACATGTGCTTGGCCGCTCCATTGTATTTGCCCTATATTCTATACAAGATACTTTAGATGGAACTGTCACATAATACATATACTTTACATTGATTTTTATAGATTTAACAGAACTTGAATTGAACTCCATAATAAGCAAAAGAAACTGCATCTCCTTCAAATCCCTAATACCTGGATTATTCTTGAAATTCACTAAATAGTAACTCCCAATTTTAAATTCATGGTGAGAGACAAAAAAAAAAAAAATCAAATTTAATTCCTAATGCGCCTCACTTTCTGTTTTGCTTCTCTTATTGACATTTTTATCTCAACTTTACCACCTCTTTAAAACCATGTTAATTCTTAAAGATTTCCCAGGAGGGCCCATGAACCAGCAAACGGGAGCCAATCGAACCTTTGAGAGTTGCTAGAAGTTCCAAACAATGACCTTTCTATGGACTATTCTCTTGGATTTCCAACTTGCTTTAGTTTGGCCTCAGTTTGCAGTGATTTCTAGGCTGCTGTGAATTCTGATCCCATTCAAATAAAGTATCTGAAGCCACCATAAGGTTCAGGGAGTCCATGGTTATCCCAAGGGCAGCCTCTCCTAGCCAGACACTACCTATGAGGCTCCAAACAACCCTAGTTGAGAGAGAAGCAATTCAGTCCCTAGTCAGAAAAATAGTACGAGTTTGTTCCAATCAACTCTGGATATCCAGGTCCTGGGCTCTGGACAGAACTATAACTTAGTCTCTACATACTCTTCGAATAAGGATTTGTTGAATCTAAGGTGACCTTAGTTCCACAGTGGGTCTCCAGAAAGAATATGGACTTTATAATTTTACTCATGATGATAAGAAACAATAGCAACATCAAGAATACAGGGAACCATCTTGAGATTTGGTGGTATTAGGGACTCATTCCATCCAGAAATGCCTTGGGAAGAAGGATGAAATGTGGGATAAAGGGGATTTATGTTCTGGTGGTATTTTGAAACATTTTTGAAATATTTTAGAAAATATTAAATTTTATAAATAAGAAATGAAGTCACATTGATAATGCCATAACCCACAAGTAGCATTTGTTGCTTTTCTATAATATATATGTGATACAATGAAATATTGAGACATTAATCAATTGGTCTCATGGGAATACCTTTAATATGGCTAATTACACATTGATAATCCTATTCCAAATCTCCTCTGATTAAAGAAAGATCATTAAGAGAAGGTCTATTATTTACAAGTGACTTGAAACCAATATTTTCACATAAATCAATGTTAAAGATAGCCAAGATATTAAACAATATCTATTTTCCCATGGGACACAGAATTTTGAACTCTACTCCAATGATGAACGGATCTAGAAACAGCTTTTTTCCAATGACTGTGAGATAAAGTTCTAATGCCTTCTGCTAGCCCTACTTAGCACAACAACTGTGTGTGTGTGTGTGTAAAACCAATTCACTTTGGGAACATTTATTATAGTTAATATTTCAATCAAACCTTTTCTTAAATGGGAACAAAATAATATTAGGAAAAGAGAAAAATATGTATAAAGACAACTCTAAAATTCTACTAAAGAACACAAGAGCAGATTTTTATAAATGAAAAGATATACCATTTTTCTGATTGAGAAGATTCAAAATGATATACAGATTCTTTCCAAGTAAATGTATAAATTTAATATAAACAAAATAAGAACCCTAATACCATTTTTAACCTTAGACAGTAATTCTAAAGTTTACTTGGAAGAATCAATGTGTGATAATAGTCTAAAAGATGTTAAGAAATTTGAGAAAGGTCTTTTTCTACCAGATGGCAAAGTACACCGTAAAGCTTCCATAATTAAATAGTGTGTGTTCTAGAAATCTGTATCCCCTGGGTCTCCAGTTATGATGATGTTCACTCTTACATTGTAGTTTTCTGTAGTCTAAATCACTCTCCAAACCTCAAAGGGGAGAAAATAGGCAAAGCAAAAATATATTTCTTATGTTTCTTAGCTGTGACTTTTTTAAGCTATAAAATTACTAAAAGGAATTATATGAAAATATTTATTTAACCTTGCTAAGGTTAAGTAAAAGCCAGAAACTATAAAGGAAATTTCTGACAGCTTTAACTTTATGACAAAATAACAGCAACAAACTTCTATATAGCAAATAACACTAAGAAAAACTGAAAGAAAAATGGTTGGGGGAGTTCAGATGGCTACAGCATCTCTTAGGGAGAAATCCATTAACATGTACATTTAAAATGTAGATACCCTGTACCCCAGCAATTCCATTTACAAGAGTTTATGCCAAGGAAATAATTGTATACATTGTCAATTATGTGTGTAAAAGGATGTTCAGTGTGGCATTTTGTGTTTATAATTGCACATAAAAGAGGGGACACTAAATGTCCATCAGTAAGTAAATGGTTCAATAGATCATGGTGCTTCCATATAATGGAATACTATACAGCTGTTAAGATGGATAGTATTAAAATTAACCTCTGCTGAGTTCCACTGGCAAAATTCTGAGTTAAACGCAATATCTCATTCAATCCTTTCAACAATGCCTTGATGTAGCTATAATTAGAATTCTCATTTTAAACATGATAGGGCTAAAACTTAGGTTAAGCGGCCCCAAAACATATAACTGTCTCAGTCCAAATCTGGAACTTTTAGAAGATCTGTATGTACTTTCTGTATGACACAGAAAGATGTTAGTGAAATACTAATATGAAAAAGGGAAGTTCAAGAATAATATATAATGTGAATAGAATAATAAGAATATAAATGCGGGACTTCCCTGGTGGCACAGTGGTTGAGAGTCCACCTGCCGATGCAGGGGACACGGGCTCATGCCCCGGTCCCGGAAGATCCCATATGCCGCGGAGCAGCTGGGCCCGTGAGCCATGGCCACTGAGCCTGCACGTCCAGAGCCTGTGCTCCGCAGCGGGAGAGGCCACAACAGTGAGAGGCCCGCGTACCACCAAAAAAACAACAACAACAACAACAAAAAAAAAGAATATAAATGTGAAGCAGTCACATTTATATAAATAAATGTAAAAACCTAATAGAGAGAGAGAAACGTTAAAATGGTGGTCTCTAGACGGATGGGTCTTTTCTACTTTCTTTTTACTTAACTATATTTCCTGATTTTTCAGCAAGGAACACATATTGCACTTTTTAAATTAATTAAACTAAATAATTCTAAGATACAATAGTGTTTTAGAACAGTGAAGATTATTATTCTAGCAAAGGTAATTATTTAAAATGAAGTGTTTTGAGACTCCCTATGGCTTTGCCTAAAGAACACATTCCCATAAATAGATGCTGTGTAAGTTAGAATATGAAACCCGTGTCCCCTGCATTGGCAGGCGGACTATCAACCACTGCGCCACCAGGGAAGTCCTATGTGGAATAATTTAGAGATTCATACAAATGCTAAGTAAATGAGATGCTACTGTAATTATTTTTTTTCTGAATATAAAGTGAATGTAAATTAACTGAAGAAATAAGGTATCAAAGCATATATACAAGAGAAAATAATCATAGTTCTACTCTTCCAGAGACAACCATCATAAACATTCTTTCAGTGTTTCTTCCATAAATTTTTATCAAAGTTGAGAATTTATTTCACATTCAATTTTTACCCTACATTTATTTTGCTTTGTTATATCATAATCATTTTTGTGTCATCAAAAATGTCTTATGCAGCATTTTAAGGTTGCAAAATATTACATTATCTCAATACCTCAAATTTGGGCACAAACTCACATGCCTAAGTAGGAATCCTGTTCGGCCACTTCCCAGCAGTGTGAATTTGGGCAATTTACTAACATCACTGGGCCTCATCTGTAAAATGTGAATAATAGTACTACCTACATCATAGTTTTATTATTAGGATTAAATGAGTTAATCCATGTTAAATACTTAAAAGTATATTATTGCCCCTGAGATATCACCCTTTATCCTGCCCCAACCACTTTCTGGTCCGCTAGTCTGTGAGGATCGCTACTCATATTCTTATTCTTGCTTACATGACCCTGCCTGGATATTTGATTTTTATGCCATAGTAAGTGTTCAATAACTTTTAATTATTACTGTTGCTACTCATTTTTCTAATATAAGCCATTTAGATTGCTTTCAATCTTTTCATTATTATAAATAATTCTGTGATAAATACCTTTGTAATAAATAAGTTTTTAAAGAAATTCTTCACAATCCAAACTCTTCAGCCATTTTTTAAAAATTTGTTTCAGCTGTGTGCTTTAACTATAAAGCAGTGGATGAATAAATGCTATTTATCCAGAACCACTGGCTTTGTGAATATTTTTTAAGGAAGAACAATATCTATTTCTATAGTTTTCTTTCCTCTCTTTTATTGTGATACAACACACATAAAATTTACCATTACTGACACTTAGTACACTGTTGTGCAATTTGCCAATATGTTGTTAGACCACTTATCCCAAAGATCGTCAAATATAATGCACAGAATGGAAGAAAGAAAAAGTAAATGTTATTAGCCTTAAAATGTCTCTCATGAAAAGGGAAAATTAACTTCCTCATTCTCAAATTTTATTAGGAAACCATTGGGTCCAATCACCAAGTTATAACCACCTTAAATCCTTTCTGGAACACATATACATACATACTTATTAAAACTTCAATTGCCTATATCTCTGGAGTCAGGAAGAAGACAGCTGAGGGAGGACTACCTCTTAAGGAGTCCTATTATATTGACAGTGCAGGCATTGTGGAAGATGGTTAACGTAAATTACCCTATTTAGTCCCTATAAAGACTACAAGTTACAACTATTGTCCTCCATATCACAGGTGAGGAAACAAGTTTGGAGATGTGAAGTAATTTGTCTAAATTTATACAGCTAAAAAGTGGCAGAGATGGGACTCAGTCTCAGATCTGCCTGGTTTCCAAGTTCCACACTTTCCATTATACCATGCTGCCTTGTTGATATAAGTGTGTATTACTATCCCAAGAGAAAGCGATTCTCTGAAAATTATAACAGAAATTCCAATAACCATCTAGATAGAAAATTGCAAGTCTACAAACCAGCGAATCCAGTTTTTGCAACTTTTCTTACTGGTTGATTTAGTTCTCCTAACATTTCATCCTCCTCTATTGCTGTCAATTTACCGCCTGGATATCTCAACATCCCTGAAAGGGTTATTCTGAATGGATTAGGCATTAGCACTGTCAGTTCCATGCCAAAACACACAAGGCTTGTTGACCCAACAAGAAACTGCTTGTAGAGCAGCTTTACCTAAACCAAAACCACAGATCTCAAGAGCTTTCTTCTTCTATCAGTTTTTTTTTCATATTTGACAACAAACATACACAGACTATCAAGAAGAAAGGGAAAAAAATGTTTTTTCACTGAGTTACTAGAATTTAGTGATAGAAATGAGCAGTGAAAAGTAGTCTTCAATTCATAATCTCATTCTATCCAAAGCCTTGTATATTTGCTCATGTTCTTGAGTTTTCCATGATGCTTAATTTCTCATTTGCAACCCAAGACTAATTTAAAACTGTTCCTAACATTTTTTTTTTTTTTTTTTTTTTTTTTTTTTGCGGTACGCGGGCCTCTCCCGTTGCAGAGCACAGGCTCCTCCGGACGCGCAGGCTCAGCGGCCATGGCTCACGGGTCCAGCCGCTCCGCGGCATGTGGGATCCTCCCGGACCGGGGCGCGAACCCGCGTCCCCTGCATCGGCAGGCGGACTCCCAACCACTGCGCCACCAGGGAAGCCCCCTAACATTTTTATATAGAAATCCCTTTCTGCTTCACCTGCTCTTACCTTACTCTCCTTGCACCCCTCATTCCCATTCCACCCATACCCTCTGAGGTGGTGTATGACTTTCCTGAGGTATTACCAACCTTCTTCAAAGAAAAAGAGCTAACACATACTGTAAACCTTAGGAAAAAAAAAATCCTTCCTAGATGACCGCAATTTACAACCATACTATTTAGTCTCAACAGAAATTATCAATTTTAAGTTAACTGTCAACTCTTTAGTGGGGCCTGCGTTCTGCTCTGCTGTTTAATGTTCAGTGTTTTAGGGCGGGGGGTCAGCATGTGTCCACAGAGAACAATACTCTTTTTTTCAGAATGACATTCATCTGCCCAGACAAAACTAACTCCGTCAGCAGAAACAAGTCACAAACAATGACTGTGCAGATTTACAATGACATCTCCATTAAAATCTAGAACTTTCCATGGCATTTTAACCAAAAAAACAAACAAACCTGTGAAGAATTAAGTTTCTCTTTCTCTTTCCCTCCTTTCCTCCCTTGCTCCCCCTCCCACCCCTCATAGTGATATCAATATTCTGTGTAACTTGGATGTTCCACAGGTTATTATAGTAAAAAGGCCGTGGGCTGTCATTTCACTCTTTCAGTAGATAAGGTAGAAATATACACAAGAAAAACAAAAGTTTTGGAGAGACATTTTATAGTTTATCAAGGTATCAATACTAGTAACTAATTACTATAACCAAAAAAAAAAAAACAAAGCGTTGGGTATGATTATCATATAGAAAGGACTGCCCCAAATAACATTATGACAGGCTGCTGACTTTCAGATATTTTGACTGTGGGACACTCAATGCTCCTTAAATTGCACCATCAACATGGTTGCTTATTCTACCTAAGGACAGTAGGATTCAATTTTCTATGGTGTGACTACAGAATATAAAAAATCAGCCTATATAATAGTTTGAGTCAGGCAAATTGTTAAGAAAAAAATCACTGAAACCTATCCTTTAGGCAATTTGGAAAATATTTATCAAAATTATAAATGCATATATTTTCACATAACAATTCTACATCTAGGAATTTATTCTAAGGAAAAACCTGTGCATAGAATGACATTTTTTTACAAAGTTACTCATGTCGTCATTGCCTATAACACTAAAATATTGGCAATAACTTAAATGTTCATTAATAAGGAATTGTTTAAATTGTAGTAGATTCATGCAAAAGAACATGAAGCCACAAAAAAGAATGAATAAACTCTATATGAATTGATATAGAAAGTTCCATAAAGAGATAGATTTAAATTAGCTGTTGAATTGTAAAAACATAAATTCTTTCTGGAAAACTATGCAAGAAACTGATAACATCAACTGTGAGGAGGGGGATTAGGTGGCTAGGGGTCAAAGATGGGAGGAAACCTTTCTGTTTTGAATTTTGAACTACAGTTGACCCTTGAACAACATGGGTTTGAACTGCGTGGGTCTACTTACAGGCAGATTTTTTTCAAGAGTAAACAGTATAGTACTACACAATCCGCAGTTGGTTGAATCCTCAAATTTGGAACCACAGATACCAAGGAACCACAGATATGGAAGAACCATGTACAGAAGGAACCACTGTAAGTTATACCTGGATTTTTGACTGTGCGAGGGGGTTGGCATCCCTAACCCCACATTGTTCAAGGGTCAACTGTTTAGGAAATAGTCTGGTCAATTAGATCAAAACAATTGATATGGACAAGGCCTCAAAAAATAAAACATTATAATTCATGTATCTTTCAAACTGCCCTGCAACAGAAAAACTGCTGTAAATATTCCTCTTATAAATTTTCTCAGATTCCAAGATCTTAAAATTTAGTAAAAAAATAAAATAAGCAAATCAACAATTGAAAGGCTTTAATTATATTGTTTATAATACATATACCTACACAAACACAATGAAAGGCAAATTAATCTTTTGCTTTTCGCAATGTTACAAACTTACAATGTAGGCATCATTATTTATTTTATCAACTAGGAGAGCAATGATCATTCTTCATTCTCTTAAATATATACTGAGCACCTACAAGGTATCAAGTACCAGGGTGGATTCTGGAAATTCAGTGTTGAATAAGATAGTCTTGGTCTCTGACCTCCTGGACAGTTCTGGTACTCTAGCTATTAAGGACAGAAAAAGTTCCTTTTTTAGAATGATACATGCAATACTCAATAGCTGCCTTACCCTTTCAGTAAAATAGTAAACATTCAAATGTAAAATGAAAACAGCTGGAGCAGCTGGATACAATTTAACTTTACATTAAAAAAGTCCTCAGACATATATTACTACTTCTCTCCACACTCATGAGTAACTCCTGTTCAGGAGGCTCAGTGTGTAAGAACAGAGTAGGAAAAGACTCCCCTCTTCCTCGTGTCCCCATCTTCTTCCTGTACATGCACACCCTCCTTGGCCCAGAAAGAGGAAAATACAGGAGGAGTGCTTTTAACAAGCTTCCATAATGTATGGTTGGATTAAATGATAGTTTACTGGATATAAGCTGTTTTGTGATATGCACTCTATTTTTAAGAGTCTAGAAACACGTTGCTTAAAACTTGTGAGAAAATGATTGGACAGTCCCTGTTAGGATTCACTTGCATACTTGCTCCTTTTATTTGAGTTGAGATATACAATCACAAATCTCCCCAGACTAGTAAAGCATACTTTGGTGAAACGTGACATAGAGGATGGTTTTCAAAAAGCAACAGCAGTGAGAGGAGAATAGGGAGAATGAGGTGAGAGTAACTTCATCCTCGAGTGCCTCCTGTGCACATGAGAGACATTAATTATACTTTAGAACTAAGATGCTCTCCACCTGAGACAACCAAAGGCAGGGATGGAGAGTAGTCCCCAAATGAGAAAATAAACAGAAAACATGAATGGCTAGTTGAGGTACATTCCATTCAAGCCTGAGTAAATCACAGGAAGGAGATACTGGTGAGGCCCCTTCTTGGGGAATACCTGGACTACAAAGATGGACGAACACTATAATCACAAATAGAACATCAAGGACTTCCCTGGTAGCACAGTGGTTAAGAGTCCGCCTGCCAATGCAGGGGACACAGGTTCGAGCCCTGGTCCGGGAAGATCCCACATGCCGCAGAGCAAATAAGCCCGTGCGCCACAACTACTGAGCCTGCGCTCTAGAGCCTGTGAGCCACAACTACTGAGCCTGCGTGCCTAGAGCCCATGCTCCCCAACAAGAAAAGCCACCTCAATAAGAAGACTGCGCACCACAACAAAGAGTAGCCCCCGCTCACCACACACAGCAACAAAGACCCAACGCAGCCAAAGATAAATAAATAAATAAATAAAATTTATTTAAAAAAAAATAGAACATCAAGAACATGTTGAATAGCTAAACTGGTCTCATCACTGCTAATCTGATGAAGTCTTTGCTTCCATGATTCTTTTTAACAATTAAAGGACATATGCTCTTATGCAGGTATGTGCACATGTTTCACAAGCAATAGGCCTTCAGGAAAACAATATACACTTTGCAAACCCAAATTCCTCTGCTGAACGAGAGAAATTATTTTCTAATAATAATTAGAAATGTTTGGGGGGAACCTTTAATTATTCATAAACAAGGAAACAACCTTTATTATTTCACTGCATTTCTTTTGGTTACCAGAATAGTGGATATGATTTGAAGCAACTACATGTCACTAACTTTATGCTATAAAGAATTCCAATCTGCCTCATAGTTTTGCAAGACCACACCGTTTCAGATGTCTAACACACAGTAGAAATAATCAGTGAGTGTTGTACCTCATGTGTTGAGACAGGGCGGGGGAGTTGGGGGAAGGAACATAAATATGCTAACATGAGATGAAGTGGTGAGAGCAAATTTACTGTTGAAAATTCTAATATCCCACAGAAACAGTCCTCTGTTGTCTACTTATCACATATATATATTGGACACCAAAATTTTTTATTTATTAGAACTCTACAGGCTTTTGTATATTTGTAAATTAAATCATCAAGATGCAACTCTCTTATGACAATAGCCTATAAAGTGGTATTTCTTTTGGTTTATGGGGAAATTAAGTCCTGTAAAGTGAAGAGAAATGAAACCTAAATCTTATATTTAATCATATTTCAAAAAGCTTAATTTGACCAAAAAAATAAATTCTTATGAATCTCATTCATACTTATTCCTTACTAAATTTTGACTGTTTGGCAAAATAACTTATAAGAAACAATTATAAGCAGTTTGGTTTTTGTTTTGTTTTGTTTTTACTTTTTCTTACTGTAATATAATTGATTTATAATATTGTGTTAGTTTCAGGTATATAGCAAAATGAATCAGTTATATATGTACATATATACATTCTTTTTTAGATTCTTTTCCCATATAGGTTATTACAGAATATTGAGTAGAGCTCCCTGTGCTATACAGCCGATCCTTGTTGGTTATCGATTTCATATATAGTAGTAGACCTAGAGATTATCATACTAAGTTAAATCAGACAAAGAAAAACAAATATCATATGATATCACTTATATGTGGAATCTAAAAAAATGGTACAAATGAACTTATTTATAAAACAGAAATAGAGTCACAGATGTAGAAAACAAACTTATGGTTACCAAAGACAAAAAGGTGGGGGGGGGATAAATTTGGAGATTGGGATTAACATATGCATATATATAATACCAGTTTGTTTTTAATAAGTATAAGCAATTTAAAAGTAGGCCTGATGCCCAATATCCTTGATGAACACAGATGGCAAAAATCCTCAACAACACACATTAGCAGGCTTCCCTGGTAGCGCAGTGGTTAAGAATCTGTCTGCCAATGCAGGAGACATGGGTTCGAGCCCTGGTCCACATGCCACGGAGCAACTAAGCCCATGCGCCACAACTACTGAGCCTGTGCCCTAGAGCCTTTGAGCTGCAGCTACTGAAGCCCGCGTGCCTAGAGCCCGTGCTCAGCAACAACAGAAGCCACCGCAATGAGAACCTGCACACAGCAACGAAGACCCAACGCAGCCATAAATTAATTAATTAATTTAAAAAAAAACACACATTAGCAAACTGAATTCAACAATACATTAAAAGGATCATACACTGTGATCAAGTGGGATTTATTCCAGGCATGCAAAGATGGCTCAACATCCATAAATCAATAAACATGATATATCATGTTAACAAAATGGAGGATAAAAATCATATGATCATCTCAATAGATGCAGAAAAAGCTTCTGACAAAAATCAACAGCCATGGGCTTCCCTGGTGGCACAGTGGTCGAGAATCTGCCTGCCAATTCCGGGGACACAGGTTCGAGCCCTGGTCTGGGAAGATCCCACATGCCGCGGAGCAGCTGGGCCCGTGAGCCACAATTACTGAGCCTGCACGTTTGGAGCCTGTGCTCTGCAACAAGGGAGGCCGCGATAGTGAGAGGCCCGCGCACCGCGATGAAGAGTGGCCCCCGCTTGTCACAACTGGAGAAAGCCCTCGCACAGAAACGAAGACCCAACACAGCCATAAATAAATAAATAAAGCAAACTGTCAACAAGTAAAAATAAATAAACACTATTATATTCAAAAAAAAATCAACAGCCATTTATGATTAAAACTCTCAACAGAGTGGGTATAAAGAGAATGTGCCTCAACATAACAAAGGCCATATATGACAAACACACAGCTAACACCATACTCAATGGTGAAAAGCTAAAAGCTTTTTCCCGAGATCAGGAACAAGACAAGTATGCCCACTCTCATCACTTTTATTGAACATAGTATAGGAAGTTCTAGCCAGAGCAACTAGGCAAGAAAAAAAGAAATAAAAGGCATCCAAATCAGAACTGTCATTATTTGCAGATGACATGATACTGTATATAGAGAACCATAAAGACCCCACCAAAAAACTGTTAGAACTAATAAATGAATTCAGTAAAGTTGCAGAATACAAAATTAATATACAGAAATCTGTTGCATTTCTATACACTAATAATGAGCTATCAGAAAGAGAAATTAAGAAAACAATCTCACTTACGATTGCATCAAAAAGAATAAAATACCAGGAATAAATTCAACCAAGGAGGTGAAAGACGTATACATTGAAACCTATGATATACTACTGAAAGAAACTGAAGAAAACACAAAGAAATGGAAAGATATTCCATGTTCATGGATTGGAATAATTAATATTATTAAAATGTCCATACTACCCAAAGCAAACTATAGAATCAATGAAATCTCTATCGAAATTCCAATGGCATATTTCACAGAACTAGAACAAATAATTCTAAAATTTCTGTGGAACCACAAAAGTTCCCAAATGGCCAAAACAATCTTGAAAAAGAAGAACAAAGCGAGAGGTATCATGCGCCCTCATTTCAAACTATACTACAAAGCTATAGTACTCAAAACAGTTATGGTACTGGCACAAAAACAAACACACATATCAATGGAACATAACTGAGAGCCCAGAAATAAACCCACACATATATGGACAATTAATTTATGACAAAGGAGCAAAGAACATACAATGGAGAAAGAATAATCTCTTCAATAAATGGTGTTGGGAAACTGGACAGCCACAAGCAAAAGAATGAAACTCGACCACTATCTTACACCATACACAAAAATTAACTCAAAATAGATTAAAAACTTGAACGTAAGCTGTGAAACCATAAAATTCCTAGAAAAAAAATAGGTAGTAATTTCATTGACATGGGTCTTAGCCTTGCTTTTGTGGACCTGCGTCCAAAAACAAGCGCAACAAAAGCAAAAATAAACAAATGGGACTACATCAAACTAAAAAGCTTCTGCACAGCAAAGGAAACCATCATCAAAACGAACAGTCAACCTACTGAATGGGAGAAGAATTTGCAAATGGTAACAGATAAAGGGCTAATATTCAAAATATATAAAAAACTCAAATAACTCAACAACAACAAAAAATTTTTTTAATGGGCAGAGGATCTGAATAGACAGTTTTTCCAAAGAAGACATACAGATGGCCAACAGGCACATGAAAAGATGCTCAACATC